>NC_053450.1:36054951-36773284 GCF_015227805.2 Hirundo rustica | reverse complement strand
TTTACACTGTCATTCTGAAAAGCTGTTTACTGACAGTCAGTTTGGAATGAAGTTGTAAAGTTTACTGAGGGACTTCTTACCACTGAGGTTGAACTGTGTTTCTGCTTGGTTAGAGAGGAGCATGTAGACCTCCTACTGCAACTGAAATATCAATGCATGCAAATTAGCACTTTCAAGGGAAATTATACATGATCTTTTTAGACATTCATGTACTCTAATGGTGTATGGTGCTGTGCTGCCATTTTACATCTCAAAATGGAATGTATTTCAGACATACCTTGCTGTAAGTGCTACATACACGTGTACTCTCGTGAAATGCAGTGGCTTCATTTTTGTCTCTAAGCAATGGTTATCAAAATAGTTTCTGAAGATGATCTGCTGGCTTCCAGAAAGTCATGTTGGGCTAGACGGGTGAATATTCATCTTTACTCTCTTTTTTTCTAAATTATTAACTAAACTAGGAGTTGTCCTACCAACTTAGTTCCTGTTAAATTTCCATGGCATGTAGACATGCAGTACATGCCATAAGGAATATTTTTCATCACTGTCTTCACTGCCTTCTCTTTGACATCCTGAGAGCAGTTTCAGTATAAGTGACACTCACTGTGGTTCTCTAGTAACCATCAGAAATGAACGTGCACTTAGACATGCTCTAATCAGATACCTTGATGTTCCCCAGAACTTACTTTTGACATCAAATAGCTTCTGCTTGAGTTCTCTGTCTTATAAACAGTTTCAAAGTACTTTCTGATATAATCACTCAACCACACCTGGCCAGTTTTGCAGGCTGTTCTGGATAAGTCCTTGGTATGAAAAAGTCATTGCAGTTGAAAGAAAGCTGGTCAGCCTAAAATTGCGTTGCCTGGAATATTGTGGATATCATGTCCAAGTGAGTAAACCCAGAAATTAACAATATTAACAAGAGACTCTCCTTTGCTGTTGCTCTGTGGATACACCAGACTGTTTTGCTCTAGGAGATGGACACAAAGAAGGATGTCTCGTAGCGCTGCATACTTTGAAACTTATTTGACCAATATGATTCAGACATTAAAGCAGAAAGTGATAATAAAAATTGGAGAACATTCGAGGAAATGCCCTGTAACTTGAAAGCTCAACATTTTCAGAAGAATCTCCTGTGAGATAGTACCATATATCAAAAAAGAGACAAAGGAAAACACACAGACCACTAGGATCTGTATTACATGTACAAGTGCATTGGAGAAGATCCAGAGACAGCTCTGTTCACCTGTATGAGCCAGGAATGACCAGGACCCGATGAACACTTGCATTATAGGCAGATGGTTACAACAGCAATGGAAATGTGGGGCAAACCTAACAGAGACAAGCACAAAAATTAAAATGGTCCTCTCTGTGAACCAGACAAGCTACAGTTGTTGCAGTCAGGTGACAGTTTGGTCTTCTGGAAACCAAGTGATCCTCAGGCATTGCCATTCCTGTTACTATGGCTGAACTGATGAAAGGTTTCAGCCACCAGGCATTTTGGGAACACATCTGACAGTGGATTTGAGTTCGGTTATATGGAATTAATGGGAACTATTGTACTGTAACAGTGAATTCAGTGTTTCATATGCACTCTATTTTTGTTACTGCCCGTTTGTATTAGTATTCATCAATAAAGCTAGACTTCCACTGCCTTCTTCAGTTGAGCTGTGTGGGATTGTCTTTGGAATTCTGCTTTTGTGAAGAATTTGGTGAGGGGGAAAAAAGCAAGTGGTGAAACAGGCAAAAAAGACAATATCAAGGAAAAAATCCGTTCTTTTTGCTTTTAAACAGCATTGTAGGAAGAACACTCTAAACCCATAAGGTTGAAACACAGAGTAGTTGATACTAGGATATTTCATTAAAAATATGTTCTTTAGAATATTCATGTAAAAATAGAGGGGGAAATAGAATGAATGGAATTATCCTTCTGTAAGTAAAAGTCTTGCTCCAGAGGGAACCTGGATTATTCATCATACCAGACTAGACAGGGTGTTGAAAAAACGTCAGTTAATATGTGGGGATCTAATTGTCCCTAGCTGATATTTTAGTCACTTTCTCTGTAATAAAGTCTCTAGTCCCTGATTTATTGAAGATATGAAATCTTAACAGCATGCTTTCTTGCAATGACATTTTACTGGTGCATCTTTGATTTATAATTCAGTTCCAGTACCCCAAATATACACATGCCTACATGCAGAAAGATTCCTCTTCCCTCTTTCTCTATTAGAAACTTTATTTTTGTTTCTGTGAGGTGGGTATACAGGCCACTTAGTTCTGTTTTCTTTGGTGGAACATTAGTCTGGTCTGCCTGGACGAGACCTTGTGACAACACAAAGCTGCCACAGTGCCAATGGTGATACAGAGTTCTGCTCTTCTCCTGCCTCACACCTAAGTGCGGGAATTCACCTCACTGGGTGCCAGTATGAGTTATGCAGCCTCCTGGGGAATTCAGTCATGCTCCTTTGTGGATTAGCAAGGCAAGAACAAACACTGCTAAAGGTGTCCTAGAATCTTTTTTTTTTTAATTCCTTGCATTACAAATCAGCCTACTCCAAATTAGTGTCTCCTTTCAACTTTGGTTTGCCTAAATGGCAACCTTCACCCAGTTTTTTCTCAAATAGGAAAGATGTGGCAGCTCTTTAATAAATTGCTCTTTTTCTTTACATTTTTAGCTTCCATGAGCAAAACCAGAAAATATTAGAACTTTTATCACAGGAATTAACTACTGAAGTTGTCAATGAATACAGATTAATGATATTCCATTATTCTGGTATTACCTGTGTTATTTCATACATCAGATCAATATTACACAAACTAGCTTGAAGTAGCCTGTGAAATCTTCGGTCAGCTTTTGATTTTTTCACAAATAATTGAAAGACAGTTTAAATTGTGTCTGCTATAGTAAGTATTTTACCAGTCACACCTCGAGCATGGAGTATATCTGGGCTGCATGTTATTTGCAAAGTCAGAAGACCTGATGTAATAACAGAATCATTGCTTTGAATTATGGGGAAGAAACATAGTTCCTTTACTCATATTATCCTTAAGAAAAAAATAAATCAAAACCTACCCTGGTCATTGAGAATCACTGAATTCAAATCTCTAGTTCTTTTGAACTGCTTTAAACAAGCTCTATTTCCAGTGTTATATCTAAACAAGGGAAATGGCCAAATTAATTTTTATAAGCACAGTTTTGTATTAGTATTAAATACTTTTTTCACTAGTGTGAGCTCATTTGCTTTGTCTTTCTGATACTCTACAAATGCAAGTCTCTCCAAATAACTGTCTCTGAGCTGCTTGCTGTTGGTCTCCCTCTCATGTTTTGCAATGTCTTATGCCGTTCCCGGTCACCTGACATGAACAAACACAAGACATTTAAACAGATACTTGTAAGCACCAAATAACACCACACACAAAAAGAAAAGAGCAATAAGTTAAATTGCTACCACACTTATTGCCCTGTCTCAAGTACAAATATTTGACTTTAAAACCAATTTGATTGAAACCTGTTTAGAAGGACTTGGTTTAAAGAAGTTGACTGTAGCATTGTGATTAAATGCACCTAACAATACAGTTGGGGATTCTTTAATGTTTCTCAATCTATACATGCACCACATCTGATTTTGATCTGAGCAAGGCGCAGTCAACTTTTAGTGTGAAATTATCATTCTTTTAAAATACATTGGAATCTTCAGCTTTAAAATGTGCTCTAATAAAAAGCAATCCTGCAGAGAAGCTTTTTTCTTTGTTTCATTACCATTTGAAATGAAAACATGTCAAAATAACATAATCAAAAAATAATAAATCATGAGTGAAAGTTTATTAATTACTGGCTTGTTTGAAGATCCCTGGACTTCTGTATGTAATTAAGAAATAGAGAAACATCTTGTGGAATTCTCTATCAATGTTTTAAAATGTAATACTTTAAAATGTTCTGTGACACATAATTTATAACTTGTTCCTGTCAGCTTCTGAGTCTTTGTTTTAGCTTTGTTTTTTCAGTTGCTGCAAGGAGGATCTTATTTTATCTGCTTCCGTAAAAAAGATCAAAAATGGAACAAGTGACTTTGTGGAAAGCTCAGCTTTGTACAAACTGCTTTCTGCTATCTGTAGATTTTTGTTTGAGTATGTCAGGCAGTATCTTCCCCTAGAATCTCTGAGTGCTCTCAACCCTGGCATTTTATCATCAGTTTTTGTATTGGAAAATGTAAGCTGCTGTGACATCTTTTGACCAAGTATTTTTTAGAGGCATAAGTCATCTGGGGTCAATTCACTTGGGAAAATGCCTTTTGATGAATAAAGAAGGTAAAAAATTGCTGAAAAATACAAAAAAATATATTCCTAATTTCAGTAGTTTGGGATTACAAGATCTTTATGAAAATAACCAAATTTACAACTAATTTTTAGGACATGTTTTAATGAAAAAAATAATATAATTTTGTCATGTATTGCTTTTGAGCATATTGACTGTGAACTCAGGAGTTCTGCTTTGAAAATGGAAGAGAACATTATGAATGAAAAGCAGGATATGGTGGTGGTTGTTAACTCCACATGAAGGTGAACAAGTAAATTAGTTTGAGTTTAGTCTGTTATTCTCTTGATCAAGACTTCTATTGTTCATCCTACCTAATCACTAATCTTTGTACACAATACAAGCATATGTCCGAAGATAGGGGAAACACTATAAATTCATCAGATTACTTTTTTTTTTTTGAAAGTGTCATATAGTACTTCTATTTGAAGCATATTACATAACAAATTAAAACAATGTTGGCATTTTCTACCTAAATAACAAGCTTGTATTACATTCTGGAGAGGAGAGAAAGATCAAGAAGATGCATAAGTTGAATCCCTGAGCAAACCTATATTTCAGCTGGGACAGGCTTGTGAGGGGTTGAGGGACCAGGAGCACAAGTTTTAAAGGTACTGTTCTCTAGAGACCATTCTTGGTCATAATGTGATTCCTGATCATGAGCTATCCCAAATTATGTCTTTAAAACGTTTTTCCAGAGTCAGTTTTTTCTGGGGTTAGAATTCCTTAATTACATACAGTTATGATAAATTAGTGTTTGGAGACATTAATGTTAATTTTTATATTAAAAAAATTAATGCTTACTTTTAGAATTGAACGGAGTAGACTATTTCATTTGGAAAGGACATACAGTGACCACCTATTTCAACTCCCTGACTAATTCAGGGCTAATCAAAAGTTAAAACTTGTTGCTGATGACATTTTTTAAAAGCTTCTTACACGCTGACAGGCTGGGGGCATCAACCACCTCTCTAGGGAGCCTGTTCCAGTGTTTGACCACTCTCTCACTGAAGAAATGCTTCCTGATACCAAGTCCAAACCCCGACTGACACAGTTCCAAACCATTAATAAAATAAACCCACAGAAGCAACAAATAAAAGAAAAAACAACCAACGACAAATTAAAGAAACAAAAAAAATACCCCATAAACAGGAAAACAAACAAACAAAAACCAAGTTCTTTGATAGTTTCCCTGTAATTAGATTTGCTTGAATCAGTGGAATGATATGCCATCACTTCATAGACACATCTATATATATGAAACACAGAGAGAAAGTTTATCTGAAATTCAATCTTATATTTACTCTATCAGAAGTAACCTTTTTTTGGATATCACTAACTGAGAGTAAGAAGTTTCTGGATTGTTCGTAGTCTTCATTCAGAAAAATCTATTGGTTCTCCGATTTTCTTGGCAAGTCTTATTAAGGCAGATGGTTTTGTTGCTTTTCTGGAATTTTTCATTCTTTTATCTGGTGATTTGAAGTTCAAGAAGGTACAATAAGTTTTACAAGACTTGGGACTTCTGTATTTTATCCAGTTATTTTATATCAGAAAATATTTGATATAACATGTAAAGTCTCTTCTGCTGCATACCAAGCAGCAACCCTGACACTGTTACAGCTGAGAGTGAACATCATTTTAATTTTACTAGAGCAACACCATTTCCCAGCCATCAGACTCCTGATACATCTTTTTTATACTTAAATTATGGATATATCAAAATGTGGTCCTAGAAAGGCTGAAATTTACATAGGGTTGTTTTTTTTTTTTTTTTTTCAGGTCAATGATTAAAGTAGTGAAAGGTGCAAGTTAGTCATTTGAGAACCACAGGATACATTTACCTGAAAGGTCAGGTAAATGAAGGAGCTGGTGCAGAAAGCTGTGGGGTTGGGCATTAATTCCAGGGAGTTTCTTGGTATCGATTACACAGATTGTGAGTGCTCATTTGTAGGCCAGAAGGCAGATACACCTCTTTGCAGGCCATTTGTCTCCTTTTGTTTCTTAATTAATATCACAGATTTGAAAACTTGTGGTAATGAAATTGGCCTTTAAATTAGGACAGTCTTTAGCAGTAAGGTTTTGACATCTCAGTGTTTTTCCAGCACAGTTAACAGTAGCTTTGTTAAAATTTATTCTTGTTTTTCTTTTGCAAAGATGCTTATCATTTAAATACTTATAATGATGTGAGGAATAAACCTATTCTGTGCTTGGTAATAATTTTTATGTTAGATCTTAGCAAAAAAATGCTGATTTAAAAGTTTGGTTATTCTCTAGATTTTTTAACCTGCTGCTTTATACAATTGCATTAATATCTGACATGGAAAGAAAAATTCTTTATTTGGAACATCAGGGAATATTTTGAGTGATATTGTATTGTGATATTTTGATGCAGCTTTCCTTGGTACAGTCAGTTTTCTCTGATGAGTGTGCAGGTTTTTTCCAGAACAATGGAAGAGATGCTTCATTATTTTTAAGAGTCTAAAAAAAATTAAGGCATAGCCAAGAAATGAGAGGAGGATCAGGAATGCCAATGCAAGATGCACTTAGACTTCTTATTAAGCATTTTTGAGGAAGAAGCTCTGTTTGATGTAAATTAATTTTCTTGTTTGACATTTGCCTTCAATTAGAAGACAACTATTTATTTTTTTTTTAATTTTCTAGTATGTTTGTGACTTCATGATAAGAAGTAAATAATATCGTTTTGGTGTGTGTTAAATTCTGAATAAGTTATCGGTAGAAATCAATGATGAAATCCCATCTGTGTTGACATTTCATTCCGTGTATTGGGTACAGCCCTCGCAATTTACACTCAGTGATGTAACCTTTCATTACCCTCTCAAATTTGCATCCTTTAGATCACTAAAATGAGTATTGCTTCATTTTTTGCAGATTTTTATTGGAGTGAATGATATTTACATCAAACAGAGGAGAAGGTTAAGACAGAAATCCTTTTTACATCTTGAAATATTACATATTTTGAATCTCCCCTAGGAGAGCTGAATGCAATGAAATGCAGTAGCTATAACTGGTCATGTACACTGATCAAAAAAGCCCACTTCTGAAATTACTCTTTTTTCCCCACCTCTGTGCGCTATTGAGGTACTGTGATCTTCCTTTAGGAAACATCCATGATACTATGTTATTTTAAAGCAGCTGGAAGGGGTAGAAAATATTGTTGGAATCTGAACATTGTTTAAATAAACTACTCAGAGTAAAGGAATCTGTTAGAAAATGCTTTTGTAAAATATGTAAATAATTCTTCACAGCCTATGACCTTAGGTATACTCAAAGATAAGTATTATGTCTATCAACTCAAGTGATGAAATAAGGTACTTATTCTTTCCTTGAACAGCTAAAGAATAGGTTTCCACTTGGCTCACATTTTCTGAAAAACATTGTGGTTAAGAAAGATTGAATATATAATCTCCGTCAAACCTCAGTTTTAAATTAATTGAGAGTTGCTATAGCAGAAATTGCACACTAGCTTTAACTATAATGATTTATATGTTTCTGTTGTACATTTTACATTGCTTTTTCCACATTCAAACCTTTCTACTGTATGTAAATCTTTTTTTATTTTAATAAAATCTCATATTTATCTGTCAAAGTAACTTTGCTTTGAAAGTTTTGTCTCAGTGGCATTGCTTTTTCCATTTTTAATGAATCTTTGCAGATTTCACAGTTTCTGTATTTGCTTCATTATTTTTTCCTCAGGGTTTTCTGATTTTTTTCCCATTTTTCAGAGACACTATAGTATAAAAGGGCTTTTGGATTCCAAATCCATTAGTTGTGACCCAGGCAATATGAGGCACACACAGCTGGTATTTCCTAGGCCAGCCAAGTGAAGCAAATACCTCAGAAAATAATCCAAGAGCAAGTAGTATCCAGAGGGGCATCCTGGTAAGGGTATTTCGATTTTGTGAGCTAGTGGGTAAAAGGGAGCTGGATTAAGAGAAGTGAACATAAGACACGCTTAGTCACCAAGTGCAGTCTTTTGAAAAACTCGTGGGGCTGTCACATAATCTCCTTCATAAACTAAGCAATCTGTTATGTATCCTGTGATTGTGTGACCCACTATTGTGTTATCTTGCCATATCACAAAATACACGAATGTTATGATCCACGTACCACATAATCATTTGCAGTTGTGAAATTTGGATTTGGTGGATAACACGATGGAATTCTCTTGATCCTAAGTATTTTTTATGATCTTACTAAACCCCTTTAGTCATCTTGTCTCTTCTTTTAACTCCTTCTCTCACTTCAGCATTGTAACTGCTCAAAGACTCTCACCCAAGGCATCTGCTTTATAATTTCAGGACACCATCCCTGATCTACTTTGCGTAGACTGGGATTTTTATTTCCAGAGAAGAACCGATAGAGCATCTTAAAAAAGCCTAAAACAAAAACAAAAAAACAACCAAAAACAAAGAGCTGAATCCATTTTCAGATAAGCAGTTGGTCACAACCATGTGAAAAGTGCTTGCAATAGTTGTGTGTCGTTTGTTCTTAAATTTAACTGCATTAAAATTTTATCTTATCAGATAGCTCTGATAAGGTTACAGCTGAGCCAGGGTAATTATATTGTTTTATTGGACTATTCAAGTGTTACATTGCTGCAAAGGAAAACACCTTTTTTTCTGTGTTCAGAGATAACTGTAACCAAACCACCAAGAGAGACTGACTTCTTTCAGTACTTTCAATACTGAGTTAGAGCTGTTAATTACAAGCTGTACCTTTGCATGAAGAGCTCCAAGTACATAACTTTAATTCTTTCTCCTGATTCTTAGCCTTCTTTTACGATAGAGATATGGAAAATTGTAGCTCATCACTTTTGAGATGAGATATTAAAAACAAAGAGGAATTGGCAAGTTAAGACATGGCATAAGTGATCTTTTGATGTGTGTTGGGGAAATATTAAAAACACCGTTCTCTATCCTAGGGTCACATACAATGTGCTGCGTACCAGACTTTTCAGCTTTGCTTGTGGGTATAGGAAATTAAAAACATAAAAATAATACCTGGACTTTCAAAGGAAGTGAAGGATGATGTTGCCTGCTCCTCAGTCTGTGTCAGTACTGTTGCCTGTGGACAAGTATGATTGGGACCACGGTTTTCAGATGCAGCTCAAAGTAATACTGTTCCATCTAGTACGTTCTGGGCTACAGCTCTGTCTCTGACCTCGTTGAGGAAAAGGTAAATGTGGAATATAAGAATAGTTTTTCCTACTGTATCATTATTTTTTTCAGTATTTATGCTACAAAATGATTGTTTCACACTGAATTAAGGAAATGTTTACAGCAATTCAGTGCTGCAGTAAGGGTATTATATGTTACATATATACATATATGTAATATATATAATATATATATTACATACATAATATAATATTACAAAAAAATGAAGTATTTATTATGATGGGCAGAACTTCGTATGCCTTTGAGAAGCACCTCTGCAAATACTAAGAATATCTTTAGGGATAACTCATGATTTTTCAAGACAAGTAAATGGAAAACTAAGAATTTCCCAATGAAACAGCACCTTTACTTGAAATCTGGATATTTTGAGCCAGATGTGCTCTATAGCATCTCACAGGACTAACATCCAGCCTTGTGTCTAGAATTCCTATTTCTGATCTGGAGATCTTAGGTGCACACATCCTTTTTGACCCATGTTATCCATTCTTGCTGAACCACTATGGCACTGTGATCTGTAGTCAGCTGAAGGAGGAAGAAACAAAGTACAGTTACCATTGACATCAAGATGATGTTTCAGAATCCTTTCTTTTCCACTCCAAATTGTTATCAGAAAGCTGATAGTTATGTGTGTGAGAGTTTATTTCTGTATATCAAGGCTAAGATGTCACTAAACAACAGGTATTTTTCACTCTCCAGGAGTGAACAGAGCACCCCTGTAAAAACAATTTTAACAGGGCTGTTTGAACAATGTGTTTTCACCTTCTTTGGTCTTTATTTATCCAAACTACTAGATAAAGCTAAAGTAGTAAACAATCTCTTTATTTCACTTCTGTTTACAGCATCCATATCCATATGGGACAGCCTACAGAAGTGCAACTAGGTACAGAAAAACATTATATGCTGGATCAGAGCCCAGCCATTAGGGAGTCATTTTTAACCCCGGCCAAAAATTAATGAACTGCATTTTAAAATGTCCTTTTTCAAATGCAGTAACTGGCACCATTCCCAATGCAGACATTAGGGGAAAAAAAATTAAATATGTATGTACAACACATCATCCATCTAGACACATATATTTTCACTATATTAATACAGCATTAATGTGTGAAAACTATTTAGTAAATTTGATGAAAGAATAAGATGTGGTAAAGATTTTAATAACATTTTCTGGTAAGTAGTGCTGCTTTATAGGAAACAGGAGAAGCCCTTGTGCACTGCTCCCATCAGGTGAGGTCTGGAGTGCCTTAAATAGGTGAGAGGTCTATTGTACTTCCCTTATGTCAGCTAGATAAGCTTGCTTTAACATCAAGAATGAACTATTCTGTGTTCTGGAAGGACACAGATAGAAAATTTTAAATTCTTGTGGTGCTTATTTTTTCCAGTAAAAGATTCATCTCCTGAAAATCAAGCAGCAAAAGTGACTGATCCCAACTCCCCCAAAGTTTCAGTAGTTTGGGGCTTTTTTGGTGATTTCTTCCTCATTCTAGATTCACAAATCGCAAATGATGATTCAGGTGTCTGGGGTTTTTCTTAAGTCATCAATGATCAGAGCAAGTAACCACAATGTGGGACAAAGGGGGTCATGGTCTAATCTTCTGTTGCACAGATGGCACTGCCTCAGTCACAAGGGCTGTCTGCAGCAAGGCAAAACTTAAGAACGGATATTTAAAAGTATTTCCTGTTTTTATTCTGTATAGTATTCCATGCTATAAAAAACTTATAAAGGGAGCTGGTCTCCTCCGAGGGGCAGATACAAACCCAGATTTCAGAAGAAAAATGGTTGCTGCTGCACTGGACTGCCTGCTTTAGTGTGCTTTGAAAAAGATATATTGAATGTCAAGCACCCTAGACACTGAGCATCCATTTAGTGGGCTGGGAACAGTGGATTATGCTGTGGCATACCTGCACTATGTGTCAGAGGAAGACACTCTTGTGTATCACTCAGTCAGTAAGATCTGTCTCCCAGGGATCTGAGTGCAAGGACACTATCTTTCAGCTCTTACAAATGGGAGAGGGGGAAGAAGATTGCAGGAGATCACATCTTTCATTCGTGTTATAGATTAAGTGCCACCAGCCAAATGCCTTGCAGACTCCTTTCTCAAGCTGTGTTCAACAGCCACTTTCTTATTTGCTGGCTCTTAAATATTATTTCAGCACTAAACAGATATATAAGGATGCTGATTCCATTTAGTACCTCATTTGTAACAGGGGATAAAGCCAAAAGGAAAGGCAGGAAGATTTTCTGCATCACTCCTGGACGGATACTCTGGGTAATGAATTAAAAGCACAAAAAGTAGACGGTCTGCAAGACAACAGAGAGAAGATTGTTGAAGTTGGTGAGACATGATTTTGCCTTTTCAATGAACTGGTATGACTAGACCTCTTCTGCCTCCTTATGAAGGCAAAATAATCTTTCATAGTTTGAATTCTCCTGGGAGAAGTCTCTTTCCCTTTCTAAAAGAGGGATGCTGCAGTAGCACTGTTCTAACTGGGTGAGTCAGTTGTCCTTTTTCCTTCAAAACCTGGTCGTCATGCAGCTATATGAAAGGGTCAGATGTACAAATCTCCTGTCACACTTGGTAGTGAAACAGAGGTACCACGTGGCTGTGTTGTTTCCCTGTATGGTCTTTCAAGCTACCTTCAAACTAGGTAGTAAACCCTGTGTTAAAAAATGAGTCGCAATTAATAATAAATGCTATCAGAGAATGAAGGAGTTTAAGGAGAGAGAGCAGAGGAATTTTTAAGCTAGCCTAGAAAATAACTCAATCACACAGTAAAACATTTTTTTTAATACACCTTTATTTTGACTTTGCTGCAAGCAAGAAGGAATGGTCTACAAGGCTGAGACCACCCGAGAAAAGGCTTTCTAGTGCAATAGGATTCACATTTTAATGGCAGTAGCTACTATTTTCTATCAGCTCCAGCACAAAGAAAGAGGATATTTATGCCAAGGAATATTCCTTCTAGCTGAGTATCTGAGGATTTTTTTAATTGTATTAACAGTGTGATAAAGTTGCAACATTAATTCTTATGTTCACACAGGTTTCAAATCTAACTTCCTCTTATGGGCTGCCCTGGAAAATCCCCAAAGGACACTGAGATTTTAATTTATATTAGTTACTATATCTTAGCACTTACTGTGAAAATCCCAAGTCCCTAAAATATATGAATTAATTCGGTTCACTTAGAGCATACTGCTATCCACACCAAGAGTTAAACAAAAGGAGATAGTGAGAGGCAGACTTACTTAAATTGTAGCAAATTCCAAGAAAAAGCATGTATTCTGAGAAGTCCTTCAGCTTCTGCTAAATAGGTACAGTAGCTCTCTCAAGAAATATTTCTGTGTGTTTAACAAGTTCATCTTGTGATTTTTAAGTAGCACAAAGTCTCATTCCAGTTATCCTGAACGTCATTTTCTCATCAAGCTACTTAGTGCAATCCAGCACAGAAGGAAATGTGCTATTAGGCATTACTGGATTACTAATGAGTTTTTCTTGTTGGGATTAGGCCCTTTTCCCTTAATCTTATAGCTGCAAAGATGAATGCAGCCTGTATTCTACAACACAAAGCTTACTTGACAGCTCTTAAAGAAATCTGACTTCCTGGGGATGGAAATAAGGTTAATGCAATAGAAGTCAGAGGTGTTATTAGCACTGAAAATTTAGTGCCTACAGAACAGTTTCTGCAAATGCCTTGGTTTCTGGCACTTTTTTTACTGCAAGTTCCCAAATCAAGCACTATGGGAACCTAAGTCTGTGCAAAGATGTTTTCCTTTATTCTAGGGAAGTTGGGGTTGAAGAAGAGAAACTGACATAGCTGAAAGCTCTCTGAATATTATTCTTTCAATATTCCCTTCCACCCCTCCATCTCTTTTAGATCTTAGACATGGAAGGCATCTCTCAAATGTAATGTTCACTCCTATGTTAGAGGTTAAGATTTTCTGTTAAATGATCTATACTGGGTTCCACTTCATAGTTCTACAGATAGAAGACTATGAGAATCTTTTATACTTTTGACAGATTTTTTCCAAGATCCAGCAGTACAAAACCCTGAACAAGTTGGTCTGATCTCACAGGTGACCCTGCCAGAAACAGGAGGTTGGATTAGAGAACCCCTAATGCTCTTTTCAACCTCAAGAATCCTGTGATCCTATAACTAATTTAAGTAACATAATTTCTCTTTCTTGCAGTCTGAATATTAAACTTTGTAAGGTGTACGTTTATGGATCTTCATGTTGTCTCTTCAGAAATTTAGAGTAAGAGAACTGTATTGATTGTCATGTTTAAAAAATGCCTTCTGTAAATCCTTTTGGTACCAGCTGGACTTCCTGGAGACTGTTGTGCAAAATTTGTCATGGAGGAACAGGTCCATCTGTGGTTTTAAGCATTCTCTTCCTAGACTTCAAATGCTTCCAGGAAGAAAAAAAAAAAAACAAAAACAAATGGGGAGGGGGAGAGGAGAAGCAAGCTGAGGCCTGCAAAATTTCTCTTATAGCAATCTGAAATTATAGGAGAATCATCTCCCAGTGGTATAGGCCCATCTATGTGAAGCTTTTTCTCATTTCTTTTGATTAAAGCTTCAAATCAATTTCTTGGTTTGTGGGTTGGTTTGTCTCTCAGCAATTGAGTGAAATGTGTTCTTCAGTCTCTCATTAGGACAGTCTTCACAAAATTGCGAGAGCCCAGCTGCTACAAGATCAGCTGTGACTGAACAGGAAGAAATGATACTGGATAATGTGCAATAGTGTCTATTGCCTGAAGCCACCAGCTATTACCCAACTCTTCTTGAACCCAGTTACTGCAGTGATTCTATTAAGAAAAAAAAAAAGATTGGCACAAGTGTGGTATGCAACCTTCTTCTCACAACCCGGTTTGCCAGTTTAGTAAGGCCACACTCACAGCTGGGTACCACAAGCTGCTTTTGAGTCAGAGCAGGGCAGACTGCTTGTGTGCTCCCCTCAAAGCAGTGTAAAGCTATTGGTCATAAGCCTCAGTCCACGCAACTACAATTTGACTTTTGGAAAAATAAAGCCTCTTCAACCACATCTTATTATTGGGCTTGACTGTGGCCATCAAGGGACCCAGTGGTGACCAAGGCAGTGCTGCCCATCTCCTCTAAGCTGCTGGAGCTGCTGCTCTGCTTCCTTCTGGTGCTCTGGCACTGGCCAGAGAAGTTTGTGTGCCCGTGCTTGTGCCATCAGTGAAAGAATTGTCACTTTGCTGTGTTTTTCACCTGACTTTGTGGTCCACATTGCTGCTCTAGGGATGGTTCTGGATGCAGAGGAATGCAGAGATTTACCTCCCCCTAGTATTTCTCCTTGTCAGAGTTGTGATTGTTCTTTCATATTTCAGCCGCTCCATAATGAACAGGCTCATGCAGGGGAATATTTGTCTCTGTGGCAGCCCCATCTTCACATCTCACCCTGAACTTTTTCCTATTGCTGGACAACCCATTAGCAACATCCAAATAGATTAATAGCCTCTTCTAATCCTTTTGTTGCTGGCACAGCATGAGACAGTTCCTGATACAAACATTGTAATAGTCATTAGTTGCATGTTCCTCTTTTTTCTCATTTACTGATTAGACAGAGGGGCAGAAGTGCTGCACAAACAAAGTATATGCTTTACTTGATGGTTTTAAAAGCAGAAAACAGTATTGGTCTTAATCTTTTCCTTCTTGATCTGCTCTTGCTTTTGTAAAACAGGGTTGACAATACCCTTTCATATCTCAAGGAAATTGTGGAGGAAAATTTAAAGCATGCCTCCTTGATCAACATCCAGTAAAAGTAAGTAGATTGTTTGCAGTAAAGATTATGTGCTAAATAACAGGTATGAAAGGAAGGAGTGAATAATTATGCAAATATTTATTATCAAGTTCATATTTTTTTAAGGGAGGAAAGAAAGACGTGCATAGAATTGAAGATGGTATCAAACTGCAGGTGTACAAAGGGGCCAAGTAAAGGCTTATTAAGCAAATTTAAGTCTTGCACTTATTAAGTTTTTGTGCTCGATTTTGCAAAATTTAGGTGCTTTAGGCTTCTATGAAGGAGTTTGGTAGAGAGACTGAATGAGGTTGCTCACTGGTGAAAGTCAGAAAGGAACTGTCTTTAAAAATAGCACTAGTAAATAATACACTTTCCTATTTTTGGGGTTTATGAAGCGTTAATGAGATTTGTAGGAGCAATTGTTATTTTAAAAAATCACAGCAATTTATCGTTGCTAATTACTCTCTTGGCACTGCATGTATTTAAGAATAATTGGAATGTCTGTACTCAGTAATGAGGTCCCGTGTAGTTTACAGTGACTGACAACATCTTCCTTTATCTGGAAAATTACCACACTGGAAAATTTGTAAACAGGGCAGTAGCTCTTGGCAATCAAATTTTCAAAGTCTTACTTGATACAGTAGCTACTGAGTTACGGTAAAAACATCAGACAGTTCCAGCAGTTAATAAAGACAGTCAAAAATTCCAAAGGAATTGTCATGAAGGTATAAATTGCACTCAGAGAAACAGATGTTTGACTCCTATGTAATCCAACTTAATATTCGTAGAGAGACTGATTTCTCAGGATGACACAACATCATGAATTAAAACAACAGCATTTCTCAGAGATTTATTTTTATCACTATTTTGCTACTGTAGGTTCAGTCATTGGAGGATGGATGCTGGAAAAGCAATCCTTTCATCTCCATCTTAAAAAAAACCTGTGGATAAGTAATAGTAGGTGTCAACAACAGAGAGGATTGTGTTGTAGTGTGCAACTAGGATTTTCTAAAATACTTCTTTTGTGTGTACATGTATGTTCATGTTTGTGCATATGAATATTTCTTTGGCAATTTCTTGCCTATTTCTGCAATTCACTTTAAAATGGGAATTTTATGTTATTCTTTCTTGGATGCATTTATCAGATGGGACTGATAAATAATCACTTACAACAGTCTTTTTTTGTCAAAAAAAAAGTGGGAAATGACTTCTAGTGTTAGAATTCATTATTATTTGAATTACAAATCTTGTCTTCCCAGTCACAGCCTCTTTTCTGGTGCTGGACACACAAAAAAATCCAACCACCCAAAAACAGCAACCCAGACCCTGTAGTCTTGTCGCTTCTGTATTGCAAAATTGAAGCCACTCTTAGTAACTCTGCCAAAAAAAAACCAACAAAAAAACACAAAAACAAACCCACCAATGTTTTCTGTGAGCTACTAATCTTCTTGTAGAAATTATCAGTTAACAAGGAGGTCTTTTGCAAAAGGTACGGATGCAAATTGTCATGTAGTGTTTGGAAAATTCAGACATCAACCGTTTATTTTGGTTGCCTCCCATTTCCATATCTTATGCAGTCAGTCTGATTGTCCAATCAGTCAGAATTGTCTTGAGCATTTCTTAGATGAGCTCTTGAATTAAACCAACAAAGCTGAACATTAATGACCAACAGATATTATCTGTTGTTTTATATATTATTAATTTATTATCTGCATATTTTTTATTGTTTCAGTGTTAAACTTTATAATTTCTCATGGGCTCACCTCTCTGCTTGACTGCTGATTAGAACTGTTAGGACAGAAGTTACTGCAAAATTAGCAGATATGCTATGAGCAGTACTTGCTTGGAGCACTGTGTACCCAAGCATTATTGGTGCTGCTTGAATTTAATTTGGAATTGCATTTTAAATGGAAAAAGCATGGTTATTTACGCTGGTGTTTAATGGGACTGAATTAGTCTCAGAGCACAATTCTATTCTATTGATTTTTTTCAGGGAATGGGTAAGAGATGACGTCCTGCCTGTTCTGGTGATTAGTTACGCATCTCCACAGCATTTCAAAACTAAACTGTGCAAGGCAACGTTTGCTGGTACACATTAGTTACGAGAGGTTCTGCCCAGAAGAGATAACAGCACGCAGGCTCCTTTCAGCTGCCCAATTCCCCAGTGTGAGTCAGGACTGTGGATGAAACACTGCTTCTCCTTTCCAGGGAAACTCACACTTCGGGGATTGATACAGGAGCAGTCACTCCTTTCCCCAAAGCCTGGATTTGCCCAAAGGGTACACAAAAGAGCAAAACTCCTTACATGCTTGTTTATAGCCCTGTGCATCTGGGCAAGGGCTAGAGAAAGTCTCTCTCTTGATTAACAACACTGTTTATTATGCACCTAGTGCTTCTTTTCTCCTTGCTGGCAGCACTCTGACCTTGTTCAGGGAACTCAAAAGGAGTGAAACCAGAGTTGCTGTGTGACTTTGTGTGCAGTGGATAAGTGTGCTCAGTGCTTTTGCTTGCTGGTAGTTCTCCTTGCAGGCAGCCAGGGGAACCAGGGAAAGGGATGGTGTCCAGCTAGGTCAATCTTGTCATCCATTTTGTCACTGTGTAATCTTTGTTACCAAATCAGCACATTTCTGTAGGTAATAGCTTTTGTCTGAGTCATTTGTGAGATAATTCTTGAGTGGTTGTGCAATGTGAAAATCTGGCAATGACACTGTCATTCTGTATTGTGAAAGACCCAAGGATTTTTAAAGACCAATTATTCATTTAGATTTTTTTTTTAAATATCTTTCAAAAGAATTGAGTCCATTACTGTCTCAGAATAATCGGTAAAATAAAGTACTGCTAACCTAGACAATCAAAAGTAATTAATCAAACCCAGAAAAATAATGAGATTTCTAACTAAGATATTAATTCTATTCATTTGCCTTTAGATTTCTCAGATATCGAGATATCCTCTATAATGATGTCTATAATAACAAGTGAAAATCTTTGCATTTTGAGCAAGGTACAGTTCTTAAACATTCTTCTGCTGCAATGGTAGCAGAGCACTTTAATAGAAAAAATATAATAATATATATTCTATTAATAATGTAATCAGTGCTTCAGCTACTGATAAAGTAGTGGTATAACTACTGGTAAGAGGTTACACAGGGGGTTAAAATAAGCAGACTTACTGAAAAGAAGATAGAGTGGAGTTTCAAGAAGAAGGTACCTTATAACTGCTGAATCACAAGAAACGTGTGAGGTGAGCCAGGGAATGTCATTTTGACTCAACAGTAGAGTTATGTCCACATGGGACACTAACAGAAACAGATATGGAATTGGATGGATCAGCCATCATACACTTTTACCCCACGGACAGCTCCAAGGCTCCAATGATCTGTAATGCAGCACTGAAATTAAAGTTTTGCAAACATTCCTGTTGTCCTCGGTGTCTGGGTGAAGCAATTCAGGTCTAGAAGCCTTCCCTGAAAGTGCCAGAGTGTAGTAGGAGAGCTGCCTGCTGAGCTGTTCCAGCACAGGTGTTCCCAAATGAACAGATAAACAGTGCCTACAGGTCTACTGAAGCTGCAATAAGGAAAGTTCCTGGTGGGTAGTAATGAAATAATGGGATCGTTAACTTAGGTGTGTATGCTTCTACTGAGAGGCATTAGAGACACCAGTGGTAAGCTGCACTTCATCCTTAAATTTTAAAATTTCTTGTCAATGGCTTGATTTGAGTATTACCTCAAAGAAATTACCAGCTTTAAACTCAGATGAAAATTAAAGCAAAAGAAGCAAAATCTCTTACGGGGAGCTAATAATGTAGCATCGCCTTTGTCCTTCATCCTCTGAGGTTTATAAAGGTTAAAAGGTTACCTCTTAATGACTTTCTAGTAATAGGATCTAAAAAAAATGTTCTTTATACAAGAAATGTCTGATTCTCAGGTCTAAGCCTGTGTCAATCATTTGTGGTTTATTAATTCTTAATTGTTACTGCTTCCTTCCAGTCTCCAATCTCTTGATTAAAATTTTGTCTATTTCTTTACTTGCAGATGAATTGGTACGTTGTATTTTTGTATGCTCAAAATTACCAAAACTAGGGAAATTGAGGGTTTGAGTTAATTTTGCAAAATACTGAAATCTATGACTAGTTTGGACCCTTGAATGATCCTAATCTCTTATTAGGTTCTTTAAGAGTTTTCATCTGACTATTTCCCTCAGTAGGCTGTCAGCTTCATTAGTACCCATCGCCCAAACAAATCAAGCTGAGACAGGTCACTGCAAAATAATGATATTGTCTTTTTATTTTGCTCAAGTATTCCTACTCTTCCCAGGTTATTTTAGTATTTTCTACAATTAAAAACCTCTTTTTATGCAGAGTTATTTTGAAAGCTGAAAAGTAAAATTATTAATGTTATTTTAAAAATATGCATATTTGGACATTTATGTACAATGATGATGCTTCATCTTTTGCTGCTTCCTTGGGGATTCCAACCTATGGAAGATAATTTGAATCATGTGGAACTCAACAGCTTTGGAGAACAAAGCAATGTCACCCTTTCAGACATTTCTTTTGAGAACTTTAAAGTGAGGAAATGAGTGAAAGACATGTTCATTACCATTATGATCTTAAAGGTAAAAAATTACTAGTTTTTATAGGCCATAAGGAGAAGCAAAGCTGTGTTTGTGTAATACTTAGTACTTCCTAGTAATATGTGGTTGTTCAGATGCTTGTTGTCTTGACGTTACCTTATATATCTTTAGCTTTGCAAGAGTGTTCTCTTTGCAAGAGTGTTCTGGTAGTTTCAGATAAATGTAAGATTAACTGACTGGCTGCTGTAAATCTTTTTGACCAATACAAGACAGCACAACCCAGAGTTCCATTTATGAGAAACATGGATGCCTTAATAATATGAAAAATTTTAGTCCCATAAATGGATGCTGTATTGCTGTTCCATTAACATCTTGTGGGGAAAAAAAAAATATTCTTATTGCTTTGCTTTGACTTAAAATAAAATGGATGCAAATAAAAGAAATAAATCAGGAGTCCCCAAATGACCATTTGCTTCTTAAAGCAACCATCCAAGAAAAGACTCATTGTATGCTCTGTCTCTTCCAACATTTGAAATAAAATAAGTAGCTTGGCAACAATTGTGCTTGTTACACCTCTAAAAAAAGATTTCACACCAACTGCAGGTCTTGTGCTTATATGCATAGCACTTTATGCATAGAGTCACAGAATGATTTGGACTGGAAGGGATGTTAAGTGTCATTTAGTTCCAAACCCTCCTGCCGCAGGGAGGGATGTCATTCATGAGATCTGGTTACTCAGGGCCCCATCCAGCCTGGCCTTGAACACTTCCAGGACTGTGGCTTCCACAGCTTCTCTGGGCAACTTATTGCAGTGCTTCACCAACCCTCATTGTAAAAATCTTGCTTATAGCTAATGCAAATCTACCTTCTTTCAGTTCAAAACCGCTAGCTCCTGTCCTAACACAATGAGCATTGCTAAAAAGTCAGTCCCCGTCTTTCTTACAAGTCCCCTTAATGTACTGAAAGGTTGCAATAAAGTCTCCCCAGAGCCTTCCATAAGACCATCCTTCTGCCAAACCCTTAAATGCCTGTCTGACTTCTGAGTTAAATCCAGGACATTCTTGAATTCCTTGATGAAAGATCTCAGCAATGAAATGTGCCAAATACAGAGCAAACAAATGAGATAAAGTGCCTGGGAAGCATATATGCTGAAGTACTGGTCCCTAACCTTTGCTGGCAAAAATACAAGTAAGACCAGTGATGCATTGCAGTAAGAATTTTCTCTTGCTCTTCCTGTGGGATTCAGTTTTCTTTGTTTTAATCTCCTTGCTCATGAAGTACACCAGAGGGGTTCCTGGGCTACATGCGTTTTAGCTGAGGACCTATCACCAAATGGCTTATGTGATTATACTATAAATATTATACTTTTCACTGATGCCATGAGCAAATATTTCCACACTAGATCAAGACGGTCCTTTCTCTGAGGATGCCTAACACTGCTTTTCTGTGTCTACATTTGCAAATGAATGTGCTTTCTGAGCATTGCCAGTTGAGCCATACCTCTTGTTCAGGCAAGTTGTTGGCAGCAGTCATTTTCTTTTCTGAGATGAGTTCCTACTCCTCCTGTCATTTACAGTTTTATATATGAGAGCACAGACAGTGTAGTCTCGAGGTCATTGAATTCTATCAAGTATATTGTTTGACTGTGTGCTCTGGCAGAATTGGTAATTATACCATGCTATTGTTCCACCATAGTAAGAGGCCTTAGAGTCATGAAATACAGCTGAGCAGCCAGTTTACATTAAAACTAGGTTTGAGCAATTAAAATTTGCCCACTCTTTCCTCCCTAGTTGAAAACATGCTGTAGGAGTGCTACTGAAATGTATTAAACCAATGCATTAAAATAATTCTATATATAACACTACTCTAGAATAATTTTACTGTTCACAGACATGTAATTTTTATGTAAACTAGCTATTAAAAGACAAGCTATTCATCAGCATAGAGGTGGTGCATTAGCTACGTTCCCCAACAAGAGGAGTAATACTTTTTTTTTTTCCACTTTAAAGCTGAAAAGTAAGTTATAAAACCTATGTCTGTTGCTGATTTATGATGTTTTCTAAAAAGAATCTAGGATTCTATGAATCTTTTTAACCTGGAATAAGTAACTATTGCATTAAAATGTAATTGCTTGGGCAAAAGTAGTGGCAAGTGATAGGAATTCAGATGTACATTAGAGTATTCTAAAGGAATGCCAGAAGTCCATAAATTACGTAACAAACAAGAAACTAATAATAATTGGTAAAACCTTTAAAGACACTGAGAGACAGTGAGTTTGGGTCTATATTTTCATTCTCGAGCCTGGCTTGGCCTTTCAGACACACCATATAAACCTCTGTGCAAAACATTCTGCCTGTAACTATTTACTTTTCTGGCAAATACTGCTCTCTTCTAAATGCTCCAGCATTTTTTTGTTTACATCATTCCCATGGCATCTGGGTTATGTTCATGATAGGCACTGTATTTGGGCTCGTGTATACATGTATGTGTGTATATATTGATAGATACCCATGTGCATCTATTTGTATATAGAAATATATGTACCTGTATAGAGATGTATATAAATGTATTGTTAAATCTGTGAACAAAAAAAAAAAAAAAAAAAAAAAAAAAGAGGATGTTATCTCCCTTAACACAAATACCTCACATTGTGCACAGAAGCTATTGTATTGCCTTTGTACCTATAACCTCTATGAACATTTTTTGCTGAATAGGAGGTGGCAATCAATGGACTTTCTGTAAGAAAGGGTGGCAGTCTTGCTTGTGGTAATGGCAATTATATGAAAAAAATATTTTATTGTTTGTCCAAGCAACATGGTTTTTTTCCATATTTCTCCAGTTATTCTTAATTTAAATCTGCTGCAGAGCTGAAGATCAAAAAATTGAAATAATTTGAAAAATATCATAGTCAGATGTTATTTAGTAGCAGAAAAAACTTCAGGGTAACAACTGTGCATGAATGTATAGCAGCGACGCAGTATCTTCTCAGCAGCACATGGAGCGTATCTTGTAACGGTTTAAATGAACAGTGCCACTAACAGAAAAACAACTTGATGCTGAAAAAACATCAAGACCAAGTATTTTAAGAACAATACCAAGCAAAACACATCATAGTAATAAGTATTGATGAAAGCAGAACTAAAATTACCGATACATCATTCTCATAATTCTCAGAATAAAGCAGTTTAATTGGGTTCTAATATAAGAACTACTAATATAAATATACCTAAAATAATTAAATTCAATATAGTTAATCCTGGAGATAAAGCATAGTCTCTGAAGACCTCACTTCTGAATACATTAACTTGTCTTATGTTTTTCACCAGCATGGGGGAGACATAAGAAGTGGATTTTTAATAGAGTTGTGTAGCTATAGTGAAGCAGTGAAGGGGTACTCAGGGCTGTGCAACTCCAGCACAGAGCAGGGATCACTAAGTAGTGGCTCCAGCTGGAAGAGTTTTGCTGTAAAGGCAGCTTTAGGGTTCAAGATGGGATGCTGCTGACCCCCACTTCTCAGGGCTCCTACACCACTGCAGCAAATGAAGACACTTCAAAAGTACATTCCCTGTGCTCTGAGATTCTGCATAGGAATGTCAGGGGCTCAATTGCTGGCTGATATATTAGTTTCCAGAGGCTTCTGTTTGGATGGATTTCTTAGCAGTTGGAGTTGAATGTGCAAAGTTGCTCTCATTCCTTTTTTAAACAGAAAATATCTTTATCTTTGGGGATTTCTACATTGGAAATGCTGTGGCTGTCAATAGCCTGACTTTTCCTCGTCATCCTCTGCTCTTTTTTGGTGATGGTAGCTCTTTGTGTAAATCCATGGCAGTAGCTCAGTCTCTGACAGGATGCTGAGAGTGGTGGTGCTGTTCTGGGTGAGTCACCAGATTGCATACTAGAAGACTTGGGACACTTTGGGAGAGAGGACTTCCAGATCTGGTCACCCCATGGACCAAACATACACACACACCTGGCAGTCCCAAAACAGACGCCAGCAAGAGGACATGCAGGCAGTGACCACAGCAAGAGTATATGAAAGGGAAAGGTGTGCCTTCTCTGTAATGTTTTGTGTGTTCTTCTTCCAGGTTTGTTGTTGTTGTTGGTGGTGGTGGTGGTTTGTTTGTTTGTTTGTTTTTAATGGATTGTCACCTCCTCTTTCCCATACTTCAAGTATAAGTTATTATTGATGAAGAAAGCAAGTAATTCCTTTGGATACTCACCAATGTTTTAAACTCTTCATGCCAGAATTTTAATGTGTCAGGTTGCCAGAATATGTAGATTTAAATATTGGATTCTGTGTGTGTGTCTGCAGCATGCTATTTTCTGTGTGTGTGTGTGCATGTGTGTGTTCATCACTTATGGAAGATTGTTTAAAAATAAAGATTTCTATGTCTCAGCTACACATATGGAATTGACTGTATAAGGCCTTACTTTTATAATAGCAATCTTTGCTCTCCATGGAAAGAAGAGAACCTCTATTAGAAGAGCCTTGTCTTAGTCTCTTCCTATTGTCTTAATTGAACCTTTGAATTGCAGTCAGTAAAACCTCACAGCAAATACAGTATCCAATCAGATGTATATTTTTAAATTAATCTCCATTTGAATACCTTCCCTGATTTCCCACCAGCACCTGCAAAGGAGAAAAAAAAAAAAAAAAAGGGGGGGGGGGGGGGGGGGGGGCGGGGGGGAAGGACAAATGTTTGAAAAGAAAAGGAATACATTTGCAAGTTTAATTTCCCTAGGGAGAAGTGAGCTTTTCAGAGCAACTTTGATATGTTTCTTTCTTCTTTGTGTAACCTGTAGTTTAATTTTGGTTCTCATTTTTGCATTGACATTTGCATGATAAAAGAGGTTCCACTTTTCTTTCCAAGATTATTCCAGAAAGTCAAAATTATTCATAGGAGAAAACCATTAATAAAATGAAAATTTGAAAAGTGTCTCCTTTTTCGGTAATTTGTATATGCAATTCACTACGATTGCCAGTGCTTTTACTGAGCAGATCCAGCATCCATGTCTCATCATCCTTGGAGATGTTCAAGGCAAGCTTGGAGGGGGCTCTGAGTAACCTGGTCTAGTGGAGGACCTACCTTCCTGCCCCTGCCAGGTGGGTTGGAAATAGATGATCGTTTAAACTCCCTTCCAACCCGAGCCTTTCTATGATTCTTTGATTCTATGACCATGTTTTTCAGAAGGTTGCGTGATGTATTTATTGTTGCACTGCTGCTTTTGTAGTGATTCTGTGAGTCTTCATTTTTAGTAGAATGAGGCATCCCAAAGATGAATTTTTTGATCTTCATTGTTGAAGATACTTTCAATATATTTCCTGAGACTCAAGCAGATATTTGGGCTGCTCAGCATCCCCTCTAAACTCTTCCTTCACGCCATCCATCCTGCAGCTGAGTTAATTGTGAAACTGGGAGTGAAAGGACATAGAAAATCCTTGGAGCAAGGCAGAAAATTTCTGTGATCTGTATTTATTAGAGCCAGAGGCCTGAGGTTTACTTGCTGCTCAGGCATGCTTTACACAGGGATTTCCTAGCTTGCTCTTGACCACTGAGAAAACAAAAGTAGCACGACCTAGTAACTGGTATACATCTCTATATCTATGCATCTATAACTGATATGAGATGTTTGCTTATCACACAGGATTTGTGTTTTCTTCCCCGTGGTTTACCTGTCATGTAGAGATGTGTGGAGCTTAGTCTGGTAACATATTTTTGTCTTTTCATGTGATGCCTGCCCCTGCCCCTCCTGCTGGGTTTCTCAGCCCGATCAAATGCAATAGGAGCATTGTAAGGCAGCAGAGGAAGCTGCAAAACAAAAACCTGGTTTATGTAATGCCTCAGGAAGCAGGATCACAAAGAAATTTCTAACTGTCTAGAGCTAGAAATCTAACATTTACTAACTAAAACTTCTTTGTATGTTCTATTTCAGGACATTACATACTACATTCAAAAATAGATGTAGAGTTCAGGTGCACAGATATATATGTGTCTTCTGCCACCAATTATCACCTGCACATCCTTGCTGTGTTTGGAGTAGCTCCAGCTTGCCAGTGACCTTTTGAAGGAGATGGCATATATGAGGCTATTCACAAGCCCAGCTTCATCTGAACTGCTGGCCCATTGTGTCCTTTGCCTGGCAGTATTCAGTATTACTCAGCTTTATTCAGCATTGCTCAGACACATACTGGGTCCTAGTTGCCAGCTTCTAGCCTAATTATCAACTAAAAGATTGTATCAACCTCTATCATATGCTGATTAGCATCCTCACCTACAGTAATATGAATTTTATAAAGGACAATTCTGTGTTCGGTGTTATTGTGTAGCAAGGAGTTTGAATCCTATCTGTTTAGACTTATCCTATCCTATCTGTTTAGACTCATAAGTGGTATGAAAAACACACAGTAAATGTGTGTGAGAGAGAGAGAGACAGGGAGAGGAAAATATATTTAGTGGAAAATGTGAAAGTAGTTCCTGAAAATGTGGATCCATCTGATATTCTTCTTGGTCAAAGTCATATTCAAGTTTTGGTCTTTCACTTTAGAGTTTATAATCTTTTCTCCAGAGTTTAAACTTCTAAGCTCTTCCTCAGTTTAAAAGTTTTAGGTGCACATCATATCTAGCTGTGGGAGGACTTCAAACATTATAAGAGAGATCTTGGTCAGGGGCTGAGAATAAAGGGCGGGTAGGTTCAAAGTAACATGAGATATGCCATGACAGTTATGTGGTTTTTTGTTGGATTTTTTTCTTTTTTTCCTGTTACTAATCAAGTTTGACTGTCATTTGCAAGGATTTTTGTTTCTGTTCACTATTTAATTGTATTCCATAAAGTCCTTTCCCCAAGTTCTGTGTGTGGACATTCATAAGCACTGTTTGCTTGAGATTCAAAGGCATCCCCCAAGTATCCTGGTGTTTCAACCACGCAGGTGAAGATCTTGTCCTTAGTGTGGAATGCTGCAGTGAAATCACGTTATCCAGAGAACCTTGTTTTCTCAGGAAATCCTTTGCTTCAGTGTTTTGCTGAAAAGCAGTAAAACTTAGTGAGCTTTCTTAAGTTTTAAATTTTAGAAAGCAGCCCGTGTTATCTTAGATAATTGTGTGCAAAAACAGGTGAACCTGCTCTTGCAGGAAAAGGTTTGATGTAGACGAAACATTGCCTGTAGGGATTCAGTCTGGGTGATACAAGTCATGTAAAAGTCGCTCCCGAACAGCCTCTTCAAAAAAGGAAAATATACTTGGTGTTTGTCAGCAGCTAAGATCATGGAGAGCTCTTGGACACTGCATGAATGTACACCTCGCTGCTCTGGGACGCAGGGGCACCAGGTTCCCCCTTTGGATCAAGTCCTAAACACCGAGAGAGCAAAGAGTAACTTGCACTCCTGACTGCCAGGCCAGCTCAAGGGTAAAGGAGAGAATTCACACTGTACACGACCTGCAGCGTTGCTGGAAGCCAGAGGTGTCCATAGATCCTGGAAACACTGGCCCCACCTGTTGCTCCTCCTCAAAAAGGTCAGGGCCAGAGCTACAGACGACGTCCTTGGTGGCCCAGATTGCACCAGATGCTACTGGTGTGCTGCTCTGAAAGCAGATGCTTCTTATTCTCTGGCCTTTTTCTATGTGTGGAGGGTGTAGTTTTTCCGATGCAATTTTTATTTTCATGATGACTGTCAAGCTATTAAGGATGATGATTTTGTGTTATTCTTCAGCCTGTACTTTTTCTTCCAATATCCTGTGCTATAGCAGATCACGTTGGGCCGAGGACCTTGCTTCTTTGTCAGTAGAGTCTTTACTTCCACAGCACCGATCACAAAAACCTTTTCCACTGTGAGTTTGCCACACATCCTAGGAGACACTAGGTATGTGCAAAAATTTTAAATGTTGAAAACCTACAAAACTCTTTACGCAAACCTGTGTATTCCTGAAAGAAGTAAGTTGTTCCATTTAATATTTTTCACATATAAGTTGCTTCTCCTATTTTAGGAATGTTTTTTCCTTATCTGAAATGTAGGCCAAATGTTTCTTGTTTGTTCAGGAACTTGAGCAATAAAATGTTTATTTCTCACACATTTCTTCACTTTCTGTTTACTGCATACTTTCTGATCAGTTTTTCCACTATGTCTTTATTACTTATAGTGGTAGAATGTCAAGATTTTCTGTATAGTTGTTTTATTCCACGTTTTAAGTTCAAAATTTACTGCATTACTAACAGTCATAAAATGGAATGACCAAGATGGAGAAAAAACTAATCTTAAACAGAAATCTTAGCATGTAATTTTAAATTATCATTTTTCTTGCTGCATTTTTTTTTAAAATCTCATCATGATACATGTACATACACCCACAGAACCAAAACCAAGGCTTACTTATAGGATCACAAGAAACATTTCGTCTTATTAAAAATAATCTGATATTCTGGTGTGATCTTCAGTGTTTTTAAGTTATCCTCCAGTCTAAATCTCTTCATTCTTTACTTTAATAAAAACAATAAATACATGTCTTCCACATCTTTTCAAATGTTTTAATCCCCAATACTTTACCTGTTAAATGCAATGGAAGTCAAATCAGCTGCAGTCATTCCTGATTTCTTTTTGTTTTTCCAGTTTGTATTTTGAAACAGTTGTATATTTTACCATCATAAACAAGAAAGCTCATCTATATGTGTAGATAGAAAGATAATTTGATTTAATTTGTTGTCAATATTAATAGGAAAGTGGCTTGTAAATTTTCCTATATAAGACACTATGTCATGATTTTTCTCTCACCTACCCTCCCCTTAAACAAGACCTTACTGTTATAAAAATATAACACTTTTTCACCAGGTAGGAAAACTGTGTGTTATTGATAAATTACCAAAGAAAGAAAGGTACTATGTTTATATGAATAATAAAACCACCTGGTGTCATAACACATTAACAGAAATGCTGTTGCAGGGCTAAAAGTATGATGCTTCAATCTGTAAAACTGAAGTAGGACTAGGATTCAATTTTCCTAGGTAGTAGTTTATTCCTGATAATGGGCCTGTTGCAATTTCACACACATTTCCTTGATGTTCAGTCTCTAACTCGTCTTACAGAGAAAAAAAATAGTGCTTTTGTTTTCATGATGCTGATTCAGTAAGGAAGAAAAGCAAAGTAGCCCTTACTCTGAACCAGCAAATTCTGGGAGTTTCCAGTGCATCATGTTGCTGTAAGGAGGAGGTAAATAAAGAAAAATGTAGTTTTAGATGGAAGTCCAGGCCCAGGTGGGGTGGAGGCACAACACTAGCAAACTAAAAAGTGGTGTAGTGACATCTGAAATATTAAATATTTTGGCTTGAGGCTATTTGTTTGGTAGTTTCTAATTAATTATTTATTTTACAAATAAACCCATCCCACTTCACAGGCAAACAGACAAAAGCATTCAAAGGAATTACATGCTACCATTAATTTTGACAAAGAACTTGTATTTGGCCATGATAAATGTGCTAAAACACTATGAACAAAGTACATTGCTTGGCTTTGAAAGATCTACCGGCTAACTGGTGACATTAAGGAAATCTTCACATGATACTTCCATTCCCTGCCGACCATGAGCAAAGGAACATGCTGAGAATGAGATTTTCCTTTATTTTGTTCACTTAGCAGGTGGATGATTGGGTTAATTTGATTTAATGGTGCATTACAGCGCAGATATTCTTCCTTGCAATCATGAGCAGCTTCCCTTTATGAGGGGGGATATCTTTGTATGGTCTGCTGCACAAAACGGGGAGCAATGCCTTCCCAAAGCCATCACACACAATTTTCTCAATGCTTAGGGCTTTTGGATCAAAATTCAACAGTACATTTGCCTTTGATCACGTAGGGGTAGAATCTTTCTGGTTGAATAAGTGAAAGTTTTTATGGTTAGATGCATTTGAGCAAAAGCCTTTGTGCTTTCACTGAGAGATTACACTGTGTGCAAAAGCTCCTGTCAGTCCATCGGGTGTGATCAGCAAATGTCAGTTCAAGGCAGCAAGGGCCTAATGCATCAGTTAGTTAACATTTGGCTAAGGCTTTTTAAATGACCGAAAATACCAGTTTTGTAGCAGCATGGCAATGTGTTAATTGGTTCCAAGGTGTTGACCATTCTCATCCAGCTTTTAAAAACAACTGAATAGCCCCACTAGAATACATTTCAGCACTTCTTCTGCCATTCACAGTTATTGTATATAAAAGCTGTAGTTCAATTTATTTTTATAAAAGTACTTATGATGATCATTTCCAGACCTGATGTCTGAACCATCCTAATTTGAATTATTTCTAGAAAGTTCCAGTTAGATGGTGCTGCCACAACACCTGTAAGTAAAAAAGTTGTAAAATAATTCATTCCAGTAAAATATTAAGTTCTCTTAAGTAAAAAAAGCCATTAGGGAAAGCTGTGGCTGTTCTGCTTGTCTTCCAGTGTTGATTTTTAGATTATTTATTTTTTAAAAAGATCATGAAATTTAAAGCATTATGGAGAACATTGGCGTACTTGTCATAAAGAAGACTGTGTTTAGTAGAATTATGTTAATTATTTCTAAAGATTTTTTTTTTTTTTTTTTTAGTTCATTTACACTATTAAGGAATTATTGGACCCTACTTGTAATATGGGGACATATTCTATGATTCTGTGAATGAATGAGAGGGGGAAAGGTGGGAAGACACAACTGCATGATTTCTCCTGCACATGATGCAGCCCATGGGCCTCTAATGTCCTTTTCATCAGAAAACTGCATCAGTTCTGTCTTTGCTGTGACTACTCCATCTCAAGTTTGAAAGGAAAACTTTCCTCATAAAGCCTGCTTTGTGTATCTCTGAAACAAATCTGAGCTGTCCTTGTGAGAACGAGATTATGTTTTCATATTGCGTCTCTCTGTGATTATTCCAGCCCAATGTGACAAAGTCCTTCTGCATGTCCATAACTTTTCAGAATAAACAGTCCTGGAACGGACTCATGGTCTTTAGATTCTGTACATGAACAAGTCTAGGACTGTCTATTATAAAAGGAACAATTCAGCATTGCCTTTCCAAAACTCTCAATTTGATACAATTGAGCTTTAAAGCCTAAAAAATATCCACTGGACAACGGGGCAGACAGATAAGCAGGTAGTTCTCATTCCACGTGTGTCTTTGTCAAATTCCAAAGTTATAAGCCCTCTAAACAGACTGTTTGGAATAAAAAAGAGGTGAAAACTCTGAGGATTAAGCTGAGAATCTGCAACTTTAGGAAAGGCTTCAACCTCATCCCATCTGTATGGAGAAAATACTGCTTGCAAAAGCTATATTTCAAGAAACAAAAGGGCAAAATAAAAGGCGAAGTATTTTTTTCTCTAAATATGGATGACACAAGAGTTTGATATGTCATTTATTATTTGTTCATTTATACATGTTTTTGCTGAGTAAGTCAATCAGTCATTAAATTGGTCATTGTAATCTTTTGTTAGTAAAGCAGTCAGTAATTTCTGATAGCAATGAATTGCAAATAGATTGTGTTGAGAACCCTCATATCCTTGAACTGAACACGATTTGGTGGCGAAGTCTCTGGACCCGGATCTTGAACTCCTTATTGTGGCAGTTAGCTAGGCAGCTTTTAAACAGCTAACCTGAGAACAGAAAATATTGCTATAATGGCAGTGTTCATGAAACTGGAAGATACACTGGCACTGAGCCCCAGCTTCAGACTGATCACTGTATTGCTCTGTTTTAATGAAGAGTTATGTTACACTAAATGCACTGATTATAGACATGTTAATGTATATTCTCTTGCTTTGCTTTTAAATAAAATCCCTTAAACCAGCAGAGCTAGTGTATTCAATTACTTTTCAGTCTCACGTATGAACTCAAAGGTCGTGGGTGACCTCAGATCACAGCCTTAGGAACTGCTTTCCTATGGTCCAAAATAAATCTTCAGATCCTTCACAGGGGCTGTGAAATTCATTTGTATAAAAACTCTGAATGTTTTCTGTAGAATGTATCCTTCTCAGGACAAAATGTAAATGTTCCACAAAATGTAAATGTTCCTTTTAATGTTCTAAATCTTAAAAAATTTAATAGAAGATTATGTCCTCTAGTTATCAGATTATGTCCTCTAGTTATCTCTGGCATTAATTTAAGCAACATTTTTAAGGTTGCTTTAAGTGACAGCTGTTTGTTGTTTTTTGTTTTTTTTTTCTTAGCTCATCTTCTTTAAAAAAAAAAAAAAAAGTACTATACATACAACTGTTGGACCAGAGACCAAGATCTGCCTGCCTGTATTCATTTAGTTTGCTGTCAGTCCTGCTTAATCCTGTTTTCTGTATTGTAATCTCTGTTTGGATGAGAAAGTCTTAATGTGCTCTGCAACACAATGTTCACAGTAATGTCTCTACTATCGAAATAAATATTTCAAGAATAGAAAATAAATGAACCTGAGGCAGACAGAGAAAAGGAAACCTTTCCAAGAAGTGCTGGAGTGTCCAGAGAGTTTATACTGTGCTTTCAATGTAATCTTTCCTTTGACTGCTTAGAACAATTATTATTTTGCATTCATTTGGTTGGAACAGTCATATGGAAAGAGATGACCTATGATAGATGGAGCCATCTTAACTCCTGCTGAGCTGGATAATTAACTATTGGGCCAGTGGATTATATTTGCCAGCAGCTGTACTGTTGGAAGCTAAAGCTGCCTTCACCTCCCCTATTCAAGCTAATAAAGCTGAGTATAGGGGGAAAATCTATACTGATTTTGAAGTAATTTAAGAGGCACTTTTCACTTCTGCATAGGCTAAGCATATGAGACAGATAATTTCACAAAGATTTTGTCCTCAGAGATTTTCAGTCAAAAAATGAATAGCGTCCTCCTAAACTAACAGATCAAAAAGGAATCCACGACAGTATCACATATTAGGTGAAACGGAGACTGAGTCTCAAGACTTGAGTACTTCAATGAAATGAGAAAAGCAGTGTCATGAAAGGACAAAACAATAATATTTTCTGGTTTACGTATCCTCTCCTGGTTCTTCCTTGTAATTCACGTCACTTTGACATTTCAGAATAAAACAGTAGGTGTTTTCGTTTTAGATATCTTGTTTCAGTCTCTTCTTGTTTCTGAGGAAGCTGAAGTTGCATAACCTGTAAGTTTTCAGAGTGATATGTTTTAATTTTATTTGAAATGTCATGACTCTTTCTTCCATAATGAAAGGTGAGAAGATTTCTGTAATTTGCTTCTGGAGCCCTTTGCTTAGATTTAGATTCATATATCCACAACTTTTTTATTATTAAAAAGATATAGATCAATAAAATCATTACTTGTAATGTAGAATCAAATAATTGTGAATAAGCAATATTAAGGTGATTTCTTTCACTGCTTTGGCAGTCTTTGAGACCTGGGACGTGTGTAATGTGTAGATTTTCAAAGCTGTGTTAGGTTGCAATAGCCTCATTTTATTCATGGTGAGAGTTGAAGCTATTATCCTGTACTTGGGCTGTGGGAGGAAGGTACCAAGGAATGGATCTGATCTGCAGAGCACCTTCAGCTTGGATGTATTCTAGGGAGCTTGCTGTGCATCTTCTCTAGATCCTGCATTTTGGATTGTGATCCTAATTAATACAATTTAAAGGGACGCACAAAACTGGCTGGTGCCAGTGGTGGGGATGGATTTGTGCTGATATCTCCTTTCCCTTTGCCCCTGACACCTGCATTTTCCACTCCTTCCTTATTCCCTGACTGGTTCACAAACCCTTTAGCTTTCATTTTGCTTGGCCTAAACATGGCAGTCTGCTGATCTCCTCCCAGTCTGTACTTCCAGTCTTCCCTGAGTGGTCCCAAAAATCTTTGCCTCTGCTTCAGTTTCTGAGCTTGGATGGTCTGAGCTGAACATTTGTGACCAGTGCTTTGCATCACAGCCTCCCTATTTCTTTGGGAATTCCCTCCAATGGATCGTATCTGCCTTTTCCTTTATACACTAGCAGCTCTGAATCACTCCAAAATACGCTACTGTGTCTGGTCCTGCTTCAACTCAGCCCTTTTCAAGTCATTTTATAACATGTAAAATTTGTCATTTGAAGTGAAAGACTTTGGGAGGATTTGATTTAATCTGTTAGTAAAAATTCAGTTCATTTGCACCACTTATTATTCGGATTCTAGGTTTTTCTAAGATATTTCTACTTCTGGTGTGTCCCAGAGAGTAAATTTTTACTAGGTCATAACTACTTATTTTTGCCAGAACAACTATTAATAGTTGATACTACTCATTATAATCTTTGGTAACCCTGCTAAACTTTTATAAAATGTTATTTTGTAGTAACAGGATAAAAGTGTCCACGGAAAAAGGCTGATAGAGGGGTTTTGTACTTCATGAGGACAGAAACAGAAAGGAATTCTTGAAACCTCCTGGAGTCTGACTTACACCTGATAAGGAGGAAGGTGATGGAGTTTCTTGGCATCCTGTTTCAACGTTGTATGCCATAGGACTACTCACTTCAGCAGTACCAAACCCTTTTTCTGACTGTCACCTTTATATGTTCTTAATCAATAACAATTATATAGACAACTAATAGGACTTTGCTAAATCAAATACCTTCCAGGGAAGCAGCTTTGTGAGATAAGGATATCATCTATGAAATCTAGGCCAGGCTTGTATGGCATAAACTATTTAAAGTGAAGATCTTTCTATCTAAAATTTGAAATTTATGTGTATTTCAGCTAAAATAATAAGCCAAAAAATCACCTTTTAATCGTTAAGTCACCTGTATGTGAGGAACCATTCAGAGTTATGCACATGATGATACAAATGTGTTGTGTGTAAAAGTGCCCAGAAGTGAATGAGGTGCATCTGTAATTTACGACAGCCTGAAAGAAGGGCTTTAAACCACCTGTGCATTAAATAATATACAGGCAACACAGCCTAGATTGGAAAAAAAGTAGTACAAGCCTAGTCCTAGACTTCAAAATATACAATAAAGATATTATTTTATCTGAAAATGTGGTTTATGAGTTTTGAAACTCTTAGTTTAAGAGAGAATCTTATTTCCCTTGGATCCAGCTCATCTCTGTTCTCTGAATAAGAAATAAGAATTGGGCCTCTGAAACAACTGTTGTGGCAGCCACAAATTACACTGTGGTGCTGCTAATTCCTTGTGGAGCACAATGCATTTGCAGCCTCCTTTTTTTATTGATTCTTTCTTTTAGTCTGCATTCAGCTCTACAATAGAGATACAGAATTTCCAATGTAATTTCTAGCAAAATTATTTTTGTTGTTATTATTATTTTTATTATTATTGCTGTTATCATTATTATTACTAGGTTGCCTTTGAAGATGCAGTATTGCCAGAAGAAATTGAAATAATTGTGGTTTTCATCTGTGGGTAATAATCTGTTTTCTTCCGTTACTTTTTTTTGTGAGGTTTCTGTGGCCAAGAAAATCCCAGTATTCTTTCTGCATTTATTCTGAGTGTCTTTGGTTTACAGACACTTCAAACTGTCACCTTATGTGCCCCTCTACCATCGCTGGTTCTTTGGAAGCAGTGTGGTCCTTGGCCACAGAGTTACATAATAAAATAAAGAAATTTCAGATTACAGTGGAAAAGTACAAGTAATTCAATTTATAGACAGTCATCAAATGACCTCCCTGTTGAAACCCTCTGGTTTCCATGGGCTGGTATTTGGTCCAAAAAGCCCCCCTCTACATGTATTTATGTTTATGCAGATGAACTAGGCTCCTTCCTACCTACATGCTAATTGTATTTCTACATACAAGTGCTTTTCTTTTTTCCTTTTTATTTTACATAAATTGCAAGAGTATTGAATCATGAAAATTACACAAGAAGCAAAGTCCAGTAACAAAAGCTTAAGTCCTCAGTCCATCTTAGTCTTTGATAATGTATTCTTTACACGGTGCTTTAACTTTTTTGTTGTTGATTTTGTGTTTTGAGGTGTTTGGGGGGTTTTTTTTGTTTGTTTGGGTTTTTGTGGGAGGGGGGGTTGTGGTGGGGGTTTTTTTGTTTGTTTGGGTTTTTTTGGGTTTTTTTTCTGTTGTTGTTGTTGTTGTCATTGTTAAATTAGCTACCTTAAGAACCTGGATTTTCTTAGTTTTCCTTTCCTTAGTTATCCGTAAGAATCTGCAACACTACAAAAGGCATTTTACTGCTTCATTTCTGCTTCACTCCTCTTTCTCACCCAGTAGTTTGTAAACCCTTTAAAGTTCTGCAATGTACTACCACCCTCCCACATCCACACGCTGGGTAAACACACAGAGGGAGGGAAATACTCCTTTTGAAGGACTGACATTTTACTTAGAATTTACATTATATAATAAATCTATTATAAATATCTTGCCTTTTATATTGCTTCCTCACTTTCTATACCTTCTATATGTATGACACATATCCCCCTAAATAATTATTTTCCATATTTATCTGTCTATGGTCTATTATTGAAAGGTAGACTAGTATTTTACTCTAGAATCCTTCCTCTTCAAGGAGGCTTCTTTTTGACTGAGACACCCCTCAATTTCTTTCCCATCTCTTTGTGTTCTTCTATTGCACTTTTTTTTTTTTTTTTCTTCCCTCCCTTTCTTCCTATATGTTTTTCCCTCCTGTGCTAGCAGAGGAAGGATATCACTTGTCAGTCCCACTCCAGCATGCAGGAGCCATATCCTCTGATTTGCATTCCCTTGGCATCTCTGCCTTTCCCTTCATCCTTCAGTTTTGCATTTCTTCTAGACCAAGACTAACAGTCCCGATCTTCCTCTCAGGACCTTTTGTTCCCTTCTCACCTTCTTTCCCTTATATAGTATCCTTCTAAGCTATTCCCAGCTCTGAAGCTGCCCATAAATCCCTTTCCTATGCTGCAATTTGAAACATCTTTTAGCTTGACATCTTACCTGAACTTTATTGCTGGTAACAAACTATCTCTTCCAGATCATTAGTGAACACATGAAATGTTACAGAGACAAATTACATTACATGCACTCGGCAAGAGGTACTTTGGGAGGGTTTCACATTTTATTACATGCTTTTCTGCTGCTGAAGATCTGGAAGGAGAATTAAATACAGTTTTACAACATGACAGTAAGTCAAAGAAGGCAGCGTGAAAAGTTTAAATTTGGACGAGTCTGCTAATGATTCTACTTCCATCTTGCTTCCAAAACTATTAGAAAGTGTCCTCTATGTAAAAAATATTTGAGCATGGACAAATAAAGGTGTGCACAAAACACCATGGAAGAGTCTAAGAGTCTTCAGCACAGTGAGTTTATGAAGAGACAGAACAGAGGAGAAGTTAATGTGCTCACAAATTAATGTTGAGTACCTTTTTGCTAATGGCTTATCTCAGTAATGGAATTTTGTGAAGAGGTGAGTAAGTATAGGAGAACATGAAAAAGTGATTCTGTTCTTGGCAGGATGAATAGTTATGAAGGTCAGTATAGTTTCAAGATGGACCTTTTAAATCAATGAGCATGGGAAGTAAGGGAGTTTTGTATGATTGGACTTGCTTTCCCTGAATTATCTGTAGTGATGTCTTTCCCTGCTCACCTCTCTCTATCCGTTTTCAATTTTGTTTTCTCCTTTGTCATTTTTTGTGGACTTCTCTGCTACTGCTACCTTCTCAAGCTTGCTAATGACCTTTTCTTCAGTTCTAGTCCTCTTTCTGTCCTATCCCATCAACCTTCCACAACCTCGATTCAGCTTCCTTTGCCCTGGTATTATTTCTCATTTATTTCTCTCCTCTTCTAATTTAATTCTGTTACTATGAAGAGTCAGAACACAAGTGAGTGGAATAGAAGTGACATTGCTGCTCTTTCTTTTCAATTATTTTTTTTTCCTTCCTCCTCACTTTCCTACTAAGCTGTACTTTTAAAATAGCTTTATCTTTCTCAATTGAAGCTATTAAAAATATGGTTTTGCACATTTAGCCTCAAAACTTTGTGATGTCTGTATGTTACTCCGTCTTTTATGGTGCACACAGAGAAAACTGTAGGATTTGCAGGAAGGGCAGAGTGACAAGCCTTTTTAATACTCCCAAATAGATTATTTCATTTCCTATAAAAGGGAGCTGGAATGGTTTCATGCTGTTCCTAAAAGAAAACAGTGCTGAGATTCACAGTCATCTGAATGAGATAGTGAAACAATTTCATATCTGGGCTACCTCACCAGTAAACCTGAGCGGCTGCAAGAGGGAAATTAAAATAATCTTTCTGTTGTGGCAAGCAAAGGGTGGTATTTCAGGAGGTCAGAGCCTTCAGGACCATTTGGCAGGTATAAATACATAAATGAGATAAGGCACAGATGCCCCAAATCTCTCCCAGCTGAGGTTTACTCTGTGAGCCTGCCAGGAGCCCAGCTGGAAGATCATAATATATACAATAAAATAAAGTGAATTGCTCTTGGCTTTATAATTCTTCATCTCTGTTTCAGAGATGGGAGGCATGACATGGACCTAGCTTTGATCCTTCATTTGCCAGTATGAATCCAGAGTCAAACGGTTTTCCCCAAAAGAAATATTAGAAAGGAAAAATGTACAAACTATGTTGGAAAAAATGTTGACTGTGTGATCCAGTATGCAACGAAAGATGCTCTGATAACACAGTCTGTACAAAATTACCAGCAAACCCACAAAAGCCCCCAGGTGCTGCAGAGGAATGGAGCATATATGGCCTTAGATATCCTAATTTTGATTTGAGAAATGCTCTGTGAATCCACAAGATGAAGGAATCTGGATACAAGGCAATTTCTTGAAATAGATCTATATATTCAATCACATCAGTGCCATGATGAACTCAGAGAAACTAAGTTATGTTTTTATCAGTTTTGGTCTTTTATGCTGAAGGTCTTACATTATCTACAAGGCTCTGGGAAGGGTTTTGTGGATAGATACAGGAATCAGTTGAAAGATAATCATGTGGACCCTTCTAAGCCAAAAATCCAATGTGTAGTTGCCCATGTTTCAGAAAGTTAGTTTAGAAAATTGGAAAATACTTTTTTAGTTAACTTTTTTCTTCTTTTAGTCAGGAGACATCAGAGTCACAAGAGGAATCTGAATGACTTAGAATCACGCCCTCTTTATCTGTCAGCCAAATTTTTTAATTTTACAGAATGTTTTCAGTATTTCAGAATAACTCCTTATTTAGGAAATATTTAGTCATGACATGGAGGGTTAAGATTTGGGTAGCTAGAGAATAAGAACCTGCCTGAGATGCTCAAAAAGAACTTTGCATTCCCCTCCCTATATGACTCTCTGTGAAACCTTTGGTATATTTCTCCCTCACAATGTTCTTTGGTGCTTGCTATGGTATTAAAAGTCAGAGCCTGGGCAATGACACTTGAGTCTGGTGTCCCTCATTGAATTAAATCCTATTTCATATCAGAAACCGTGCTATGGGAGTGCATCTTTCTGGGAAAAGAAATTGTTTACTCTTTGGCCTTTCATCTGACATCACTATTGAGGTGGCACCCTAATTGTGCAGCCTCACTGCCTGTCAGCTCTTATTTTTCTATACAGTAATGTAAAATCTTAATTATACCGTAAAAACTGATGACACAGTACCCTTAGTGGTACATAATTATATCTTCTCTTTTTTTCTGAGTTCTAAAAGTTACCATTTTCATGAGATTGAAAGTCTGCAAGTTTGTGATAATTTATTACTTAAAAAATGGATTATTTCATATGTGCTTGACAAATGTTCTTCAGAAATGGTTAATTTCTCTAGGATGTATAAAACATTTCTCATTGAATTATAGAAGTTTTTTTTCATGTTTATGCATACATTGAAAGAAATAGATAGGAAAAAATTCTCCCAAGTGCTGTAAATTAAAGCCATAATTTCGCTGAAATTTAGTACAGCAGTTACTTATTGCAATAGCCATTTAGAAAGTAATTTACATAAATGTCATCTCTGCTGGTGTTGATTATATAAAGATGCTTCTGGTAGCTTCAAAATACACCTGATTACTTGAGGATGACATTTTTCATCACTTTGTGTTTGTGGATCTGAAAACACAAGTCTGCTGGCAACTCTTTACAGCCAATGTACCCATTCATTCGTTTGTCATCTAAAAGGAGTTACACCTTATTTATTTATATGGAGATAAAGGACATTTCTGTTGATGCTTGATGTCAGAGTTGCTTTGCCTTTATTTCAAAATTCCTGCTGGTACAGCAAAAGTTTTTTTGCTAAAAGCACGTATTTTATTTTTCAGTTGATGCAATGATCATCCTGTTTGCATCCACGTGGACAGAGACAGTGTTATTTATGGGTTTTGTATAAAGTTAAGTTTGATGACAGGCAGCAGAAGACAGGTTTTCCAGAGTTTGTTTTTTAAATGTAGCTGTAACATCAAATTCTCATCCTGACTATAATCATAGGAAAGTTCCAGTCCATCTTTCTCAGAGAGTAACTTTTTGCTTCACTACTAAGCTTCAAGAAAGAGGACATATATGAGTTCAATGTGTAACTTTCCTATTTTATTCATTAAATTATTGAAGGATTTAGTTTTCATAGGGGTGCTCCATCAATTTGTACCTCTTTACCAAGAGCAGCTGGTGAACACAGATGCTGCTGCCAGGAAAAGCCAGCAAGACTGTGGGAAGACTCTCCATCAGACTGGAGAGTCTGAGTTGTCTCCTGTAATTAACAAAGAATTCTGGTTGTTGTTGTTTTATTTGGAAAATTGTTAAAATTTTGATTTTTTAAATAAATCATAGGAGGAAGATGCCACATTTATTTCTGGTTTTGGCCTGAGCCTGGACTCCCATGTGGTAGAGAAATCAAATACACTATTGCTCACACCATATATGCCACTTAATCTCAAGCAATTTCATAGCTATTGCATTTCAATTTCATACCCATGAGCTGGATTCAATAGACTAAACCTAACCCTATATCGTATCTTTCTTTTCATGTATGCATGAGAACATTTCTCTGAACTGTTCTTGAAACTTGTGTCTTTGCAAGAATAATTCAATTGTCTTGCTGTAATTAATTTTCTTAATGTTTATTCTTCCAAGGCAACTTTTTCATGAGGGCAAATATTGCTGATACCCTTATTATCTTAGGAAAATTTGACATTTTATCACAAGAGAGCAGCTATTCTGCCAGATTCACGTCTGTATCCCTATGCAGACAAGACTGGATGCTGTTCAGAGAAAACATGAATTTTTATTTGATTTGGTTTCACAGATATTTCTGACTATTTCTGAATGCAGTAGAACTGATGTTTGACTGTTGGACAACCTAACTTTGATGGCCCAATTTGCTTTCAAATTATATAGGTGAAAAGAACTACGTCTCATTGGGAAAAAAATAACACTTTTCTTTATTCATTCTGCAAATTTCATTTTGTAAGTTTTAAGCTATAAGTGATAAAAAGTTAGTGAGGAAAGTAGTGAATTATTGAATAATTTATTTCCGTACTATTCTTAAAGGAGTGTTTGAGGGTTTTTTCCTGTCATGTATTCATCTTCTGTAGCACATTCTTTGAAGTCCAATTCCTCTCTGGACTTGAGCAAACTGTCATCAATATTGCTTAGCATTATCCACGGCCCTCTGTTCACTGGGAAAATTGCTGACTCTTGGAGTATTATTTGGGTTTGTACTTTCATATATAACACAATTCTGTAGCTGGAATTAAGTGCAGAATTCAGGCACTCTACTGGCAAGAGTAACTGCAACTATTAAAACAGACACACAAAATATTGGCTACTGGAAGTTTTCTTTTTTTTTTCATGTTTATGGAGATTAATAGTCTGATTTCTGTGCCTGGAAGCTTTACAAGAAGGAAATGTAGGAAGCAACTTCCTTAAATAATTAGGAGTGCTTTCTGGAGAAAATTGGAAAGCACTATCTTTGCAGATTTGGTTTAAAACCTACATGTAGTAGGTCTGCAAAATGTTAAACAGAAGAGAAGGTTAGGGATAAATCTAGTTTATTATAAGGCAAGAAGCAGAAAGGATTATGCACCCCTGAGGAAAGGTTCTTTTCAGTTTGATAAATGCAGCGTAAGTTATCTGCTACAAAATGCCAAGCTATTCTGGAATTACACTGATCATGTCTACTTTGGGATTGCAGGCTGCTTTCATGTTTTGTAGTTTGGAAGAATTCAAGTAATTACGAAATGGCGATTTTGTAGATACTGATAAATAGTGAGTGTGCAAAAAATCCTTTTTTCCCTCTACACATGGTAGAAATATAAATATATGTAAACCATTCCTTTCAGAAGCGCCTTATGGGGAGATTTTAGAACCCAGAGATTTTTGGGTTATAAAAGGTTTGTTGCACCAGCAGAAGTAAGGTATATATGGAAGGTAACAGAGATCATGTTAGGTAAGAAAGGAATTGAAGTCCAATGCAACAATCTGAAAGCAAATTGAGATTTGGTGTTGGGCCAGCTCTAGACTGCAAACTGGGGATGTTTTGGCCACTTCCACAGATGGAAGGCCATCCTCTGATATCATATAATTTAAGGTCTTTGCCCTTTTTGTGTGAAGGTAGACCATAAAGTTTCTCTTATAGAGGTTATGGCATTTCTGTGGGTTTTTTTTTTTTTTTTTTCTGGGAACAAATTAACCCAGTCTTCAGTGGTTACTACTGAAAGCAATGTAGATGGAGGTCTTGCAGCCTTGTGGGGCTGCCCAGCATGCTATTCTTCCTGTGCTCCCAAAGACCCCTTGGCTTTCTTCTTAGGACCCCATTACAGTCTTTTAAAGTCTCCAAGTTCAGTTTATCCACTTGAACATATTGTCCTTCTTTAAGTACCTGGTACTTAAAATGTTTAAGCCTGTCCAGCTCCTCCACTGTGCCCTCAGAACACCCGTTTCTGCTGCTTAGTTGTTTTTTTCTCTTCTCCTTTATCCTCTAATTGTCAACATTTTTCAAAATCCAAAGAGCTCACAACAGCGTTATTTACAGCTGGAAATTGGATTTTTTTTTTTTTCTGCCACTAAAATAAAATAAAAAGATAGAAATGTCAACTTGGAATGAACTAGTTTATTAAAAGAAAATATTATTATTAATAAATGCTAATATAATTTATTGGTATGGTTACCGCATTTAAAGAAAGCCAAGCTGTTGCCTGCTTCTTAAATTACTACATTTCAACTTTTCAACATGATATTTAAAAATATGAAGTAATCACCTTATTATACACCATCTTCCAGGATTTGAAAGCAACTTATACATATAAATGGATTCAGCCTCATCAGTGCCTCTAAATGATGAAAAAAATGACATTTATTAAGTAAATGCATATAGTGCAGATCCCGTCTGCTGGATTTAAGGTCTTGATTTACATTTCAAAACAATTTGAAGGATTAATCATCTCAAACTAGTCTAGGTTGATTATGTGGGCTCCTTCCACCCTCAGTAGGAAGAGGGAGAAACATCCTCCAGAGGCCTGTCACAGACCTTTTAAATGCGCATTTGTAGTAACAACCCTAGAGCCCTTTAGAGGTACATCTCACTTTCCAGGAGGGATAGACAATGGGGTGAAATGAGGTACTTAACTTTTCAACAGTGAAGAGCTGAGGATAAGTGAGATTGATCTCTTCTCCTGAGAGCCTATTCATTAGTTTCCTTTTAATACCCTGCAAGAAAACTCCTACTTGGTGCCATTGAAATACTTTAGATAAGTGGTGAATGGACTGCATGGCTCTACAAATTGAATTCACCTAAGAAGTAGTAAGAATTGGTAAAATTAAGCATAAGCTTAAACCACTGAACCGATAAGGAAAGACAAAATTCTCTTTTTGTCTCTCTTGCCTCAAAGATGCTTAAGATTCTTTCTTTGTCACTCTCCTTTCTATTAATTGACTCAGAAATGTTTGTCCTCCATAAAAATCTTCCTCTACTTTTTTATTTAAGTGTGAAAAGATTATTATCAAGGAAAAATATTGAGAGCCTGTGTTGTTTCATCCTTCTATTTAAATAGTTATTAAAATCTTTAAAAATGGATATTTGTTTGAGATATAGTAATTGGAAAGCCAGAAATCAGATGGGACTGCTCTCCAGTAGTAATGGTAATTATTAATTCCATAATGTCAGAAAATTTGGTATCCTGGAGTCTGCCTTCTAATTGGAGAAGGTTCAGTTATGATATGAGCTGATCATTTTTTTGACAAGTCATATGAGGAACAGTGCACATCTTACTCCCAGGTCACCAATTCAAATTGGTTTTTCTGTTCTACCCAGTTTTGTTGTTTATACCTTCCTCTGAATGAAATGAAACTGCATTAACAAACAGTAACTATTTTCACTGGCCCCACTACCGTAATTCAATATTCAGCAGTTAACAAGTAATTTCCTAGCCCCCAATCTATATCATCAGCAGTCAGTTTTCCTTCTGCTGAGTAAAAAGATGTTATTTTTTTTTCATTTCTTATTGTTTGATCTAATGGTAGTTTTTGCTTTCCTTCTTTTTTTGTCTTTGTTTTTTCTATTTCTCTTTTTCCTGTCAAGAATTCAGATTATGTGGTTTTGCACTAATGCAGATATTGGAGTGTCTTCCGTAATATTTTAAGGAAATCAGAATGAAACCTACAATCTACAGCTGAGTTATGGGCCATTTAGAGCACAGAACCAGCACATGAGGAAGATCTCAAACATATTAAAAAAAAAAATGTCCCATACTGTATGAGCATGCTGAAGCTTCATCAGGGACAAAAGGTACATGAATGAAGAGACTATGGCTGCCCTTGGAATCTCTTGAATAACCTTTTCAGCACACCTGAGCCCATGATTGTCTCAAGATGTGCCCTGGTCCTTGGGGAACACACAAATCAGTGCCTTAATGGGAGTGCAGAACAAAGGAAATTCCGTTACCAATAGAGAAATTATTTTCTACATAGGATGAATAGCCATGAGACAAAAATAGGGACTTACAGGGTCTATTGCAGCATTTGGTGTTTGGTTTGGTTCTTTTTTAGAAATTCTTTTAAGGTTTTGAAGTGGGGCTTTCATTCAAAGAATTGCTTTGGAGAGAGCCAGAGGAAGAGAAAGGACTGGAAGGGCTGTCCATGTGTCCTCTTTAGCCATATAAAGAAAAGAGAGGCCACTCTTACATTGTGTTACACATAAAGAAATAGTCCTCTGCAAAACACAAAAAAATCCTTCTGCAATAAACAAGGATTTCTTTAAACGTTCTGTGGGTTGTGAAAGAAACAATTTTGTCTGGGTTTTTTTCTTACTAAGATTTTCTTTATTTTACTCTCCTCAGAAGGAAAAGACAGAGTTAATTTTAGAGGGAAGAATTGGCTGCGTCTTAGAAACTCTAACTTTTTCACTTTTTTCAAATTTATGTAGTTTAATTTAAGAACTTGTCAAAATAACAGCTAGTCATCCTGTATAGCTTTGTATCCATTTGTTCTTTGCCATTTTGAGAAAAAAAACACCCTTGAATATTTGTTCATTTGTTTTGTCAGAAATGAGAAAAATCCTTCAGATATGCTGTGATTGCTCTTTGCTATCTGGAATAAATACAAAGATTTACATGAAGTCATGCAATTTATTTTAGCTTTTTTTTTTTTTTTTAACATTACATGGCTATGAATGCTGAGCTATAGTAATGGAGATATTCTAAAAATTAAACCTATGGGAGAGAAAAAACCCCACACAGAGTTGTGTGTCCACCTCTAGGACTCCCGACCTAACAAGGGTACGGATCTGTTTGACCACTCCAGAGGAGGCCATGAAAATGCTCAGTGCACTGGAGAACCTTACCTATGGATACATCCTGAGAGAGTTGGGATTTTTAGCCTGGAGAAGAGAAGGTTACAGGGATACCTTATACCAACATTCCAGGATGTAAAAGGGACTGCAGGAGAGTTGAAGAAGTGTTTTTTACAAGGGCAAAAAGTGGCAGGACAAGGGGAATGGCTTTAAACTGGAAGAGGGAAAATTTAGGTGAAGTATTAGAAAGAAATTCTTTACTAAGAGGATGGTGAGACACGGCAACAGGTTTCCCAGGGGAGTTGTGTATTCCCCGTTCCTGGTAGCGTTCAAGGCCAGGTTAGATAGGGTTTAAGCAACCAAGTTTAATGGAAGATGTCCTTGCCATGGCATAGAGGGTGGAACCAGATGATCTTTTAAGGTTCCTTTCCCCTCAGGTCATTCTGTGATTCTATAAAATTGAATCTGATATTTGTAATACAGAAATATTTTCCAAAACATCAGTGTCAGAGACAGTACTTTTTGTGTCTTGACCTTAACTATTACAGCTAAGGACAGAAACATAGGAAACATCTAAAAATATTTCAGAACTAAGATAACAAAAGAAAGCAACTATTTTAGAGCTCTGTCACAGGGCTCTGTTTCTACTCTGCTCTTGATATTGCAACTGGAATACTGGGCACTGGAAAGGGACCTACCTGTGGATTTTATAAAGTATGTTGGCCAGCTGGATTTTTTTTTTTTTTTTTTTAAGGATAAGTAGCAGGCACAATACTTCAAATTGAGAGAAGAAAAACAGCTTACCCACTTGAGAAAGTGTAGCTGTTCTCACTGCATCTCCAGTGAGACCCGCTTTCTGAAATGTAGGCTGTTGTGCCAGGGCAGATGTGAAATCTGGGAAAATTTCCAGAAAAATAATTTTAAAATGAGGTTCTCAGCATTAGTTTCTGTGTTTGTCCTTTTTTCTCTCTTGAACTATCACTGGCAATACTGAAAACACTGGATGATGGACTAAGAGCACAAACAACTCACAAAAGATCTCTGAGACAAACACTGTTTTCACACTTTTACCCTCCCTTTGAAATCCATAGTTGTTTTTAAAGACTAAGAAACTTCTTCCACTGCTATGGCACAAATTTAATCTGGGTCAATGGGCCACATGGTAGAAAACTGAAAGTTTAGGCTTTTCCTGTGAAGTCTAAGAGGTAATGAAATGGGAGTAGTTACGTGATTGCTGATGGTACTCAGGGTATTTCCCAGCCTGGCTGGTAGTGCTAATCTATTTTACATATTGTGCTACTGGGGGAAAAGAAAATCATGCCTAAATTGAGGAGGGAGGTGTAATGATGACATTGCCTCCAGCATTTTGTTTGTGACATCTTACTGATGTTCCTGTCAGTACAGATGGTGTCTGTCGGGCGCCGCTTTTAGATGTTTCTGAAGAACTGGAGGGATGAGCAGACAGAGGGTGGGAGAGATGCCACTCCTCATTGTACTTCTTTGGAAACATATTTTTAAAAAGTCCAAATAATCCTGCTTTACTAAGTAGTTGAGGATTTCCTTTAAGGAGACTCTTGTGTAATAAACCTATTCTCACCTATTTGGAATATTAAGAGTTTAAATAAAATACTCCAAGAAGTGCGGTATGTACAGGAGATTCCATTACAAAGGATTATTTTGCCTGGTGAAATAAGAAGCTACAAAATGATTGAACTGAGTTAGCCTGACATCAGGATCTGGCAAAAGAGTAAGGCTGAATTAGAGCTACTTTCCCCCTTTCTTAGACAGCCAGAGAGCACATAAAAACCGAACCTAAGGAATGGATAATAATCAGGGCTGCAGTGACCTTGTATTAATTGGTCAACATTTGCATGATTTCAGACTTAGTATTTCATACAGTTTACAAAATTAGATACTGAAATAGGAGAAATGTTTGCGATATTTACGATTTCCTAATTTCAAGTATTTTTTCTCAAAAAATTAGTGAAAATCCACCATTATATTCTGAAAGCTGAAAGCAAAAATATAACACAACAGACTTCTCTGATCATGGCAGAGATGAAATATTAACAAGATCATATTGGTATCACTTTATCTTTCAGTTCAGTCACCTGGAATTATTAGTGGCAATAGAAAATATTGTAAAATATGATGGCAGTAGATATCTAACTGGAAGTCTAATGTGCAACATTAAACCTTAGTCGCAGGCAATTTTTACACTTTTAATAATCACTCTATGGCTTTAAGTGGCAAAGGTATTAATGCCTAGAATAGTGCAGCTGGAGAAACTAATTGCCCAACTGATGCTGGAGTCTGTATCCATAGCTGTTGGTGTTTCTTATTCTCTTACTACTGGCTTTCCTAAACAAAAATCTCATGCCAGATTGCTTTTCTTCCCTGACTACTACATTCCCATCATGAAAATTCTTAGCATGCTAAATGTTCTTTCTCTCATTCACTTCAGTGCAGATGCATCAGTGCCTTTAATTGCCCACTTTCTCTAGCAGGATATCGGATTTAGTGGAAGAGGAAAGATAATATCCTAGAGAGACAACCTTTTTCTCCTGGACATACTGTTCCTTACTGCCACAGTCTCCTGCCATGTTCTGTAGCAGTAATTTCCATGACCATATAGTTTGCTTGCATATTGAACCATAGTGGGAAAAAAATTCTCTGATGTATTTAAAGAAAAATATTTTTTAAATACTGTGATTTTTAGAAAAGAATTGTTTTAGATAAGAGTTGTTGTCTTTCGGTTTTATAAAAGCACAGGAAAAAAAGTGCCTATTTTTGGCACTCGGCAAAATATAAGGGAGCAAAAATTGTGATAGGAGAACCATTCCAGCATGGCATCTGAGTTGGGAATGAGACAGGTCTGGAAAACAAGGACAAAGTTGCAATATAGGATGTGGAAAATTTAAGCAGAGGCAGAAGCAGAAGTAATGCATGTGGAGTCAAACTTCAGCCCCAGTAGAACTGACAGAGAAATACATGCTGGTGTCAGCAGACCAGCATTTTGTCAGATGTGATTATGTAATTTTTGCAGGTGTTTCTGTACAGATCAAAATATGCAAAATAAACAGTATTATCAAAATAGAACAATAAAGAAAAAGTAATTATTTGCTGAATTAACAGCTAGAACAAGACATAAATCTAAGAAAAATATAATTACACAGAAGACCCAGATGGCTTCTTTAGTATAATACATGTGGCTAGATGTAAAAGCAGTGGTGGGAAATTGGAAGAAATTATACTGAAAGTGAATGTTACAAGAGTTAAACGGGGAACTCTCTTCTGATGACTTCCCTACTTTAACCTTTGCAGGAAGTGGTGTTTACTGTTATGTAGAGCTCAACAAGATAAGTCCTAAGCCCTTCTGCTTTCTTGCATGCATTATCTTTTCTCTCCTTCATCAGTTCCCCGGGATCATGACAGTCCAGAAACCTGGTGGAATATTTTTCAGACTTTTTAAAGACTGCTTTATACTTCTCCAACCTAAAAAACCTTCTTGTTTTTTCCTCCTACTGTGATTTTTTGTTTGTCTTTCTCATCTAAAATTGAATTCAGATACTCTAGAATAGCAAGTATTGTTTACAGGTTTGGGAGTGAGTTTCCTAGCTTCCTCTACTCTCTTAGTTAGATCACTTGTTTGTGTATGATTTTCTGTTCAAGCCTCTCTCTCTCTCTTTTTTTTTTTTTTTTTTTTTTTACTATGTTTCTTTCCAAATTCTAGATCAGACTTCTGTTGCTTTTTCCATGCATCTTAAGGTATCAAAAAGCAAAATAGGAAGTACCAGTCCCTTTTGGTTGGGAACACATACGAAGGAGCTGAAACCTGAGAAGCTCCTTTGTAACTTTTCAACACAACTTATCTAACCATTTTTGGGATTCTTCTTTAGCCCAGTCTTCAGAAATTCCTCTGTACCAATACACTCAACAGTAGCATGCTCTTTGGCTGCTTTTCCCTATTGCAACAATCAAGGCTTTCCAGGAAAACACATTTCTTCTCATGGTCTTGGGTTAACCATGAGCAGTGTTTTTAGGATTTTGAACCTCTCATCTGATACAATCCATCTGTTTCGTTTCAGCTTTCCTTGCTCTTACAGAATCTTCTATGTCCAACATCCCTAGGCATCCTGCCTGAATGTATCAGGCAGGAAAAGGTCAGCCTGTGCCTCTCCATGCCATTTGAGCAAGCTTTTATTTAATTTCTTTTTAGTTTTAATGGGTACATAATGTAGTTTGATAATTTGATAACAATTCACAATTACTGGTGGCTATTCTCCCAAAAAAAGTAGTAATTTCATTACTTGAAAACATTCAGTTGTAACTTGTTGAAACCCCAGTAAATGCATACTGTAAATGGCTGTAGGAGCAGCAGAAGTAATTGTGCCTCATTTTATACTTGTGCATTGACATCAATCTCTCTTGTGATTTCTCTGTTATCAGAAAAAGACAAATTTTCCCTGGGGATCTTATTCTCTTCCTGGTTTCTTATTTTAATGAAATCTTGAGGTTAAGTTAATATATGTGAGACATTTGCATAGCTGCTAAAATGCCCCAAAGGACAGAGAGACAGAAATTGGTATGTACTGAGAAGCTGTGAGTGTTCTTTCTTTAGGAAACCAAATGAAAACCAGGTAGGGTGAGATTAAAAAAGCATGCCTGATTTTTTATACACCTGTGAGTGTTGGACATTCAAGACAGACAGGTCCAACATTTCTCACTACGAATGGACTGCAAATACTCAGTTCACCTGGCACACACAGCACATCTGCACAATATACGTTTGATGTTGAGCGGCTCTGCACATGAGCTGTGTTCATTTGTTTAGTATTTCCAGAAACTCGACACATCACTATCAGAATTTTGTAGATTACTGGTGAAGCTGATGTGTGCAGATGAAACAGATTTCCATTTCCTTAAAAAGTGTCTGTGAGTACCATATGCAGAATTCTTCAGTCATGCTTCAGTGAAGGGCGGGTTCTAATTTACTCTGAAAATGCAATTTACTCTTATAGTTTACACAGAGTAAAGGCCTGGGCTAAACAGCAATGCTACTACAAGAGTTAGGAGTTAAATTTAGTTTAATTAAATTATTGAAATTGTGTGGTCACAACTGGTCATTATTACGTTTGTGAATTACAAAGCCTCCTCATCTTGTTACCGTTTAGTCTCCATATGACAGCACAAAAAGAAGGGTGGTTAAAATGCCTTTATAACATTATTAATTGTTTCTATGGTGGTGGAATTCATGACAGTCTAATCATAATAGTTTAGCTGAAAAAGTACTTCTCTGTGACCAGGGTTTGGCTGCCACAATGTGTGATTTATTTCTCTTTGATTTCTTGATACTGTATTAATAGGAAATTTTTGTTCAGTATGGATTTTTTAATTTTGGGGTTTTTTTTCCTTCATTTATGAGTTAGTACAGTCCATACAGAGAAAGCTCTTACAAATTAACGATTGTCCAAAGAATCATCTGTGACAGAATTTAAAGTGAGTGTAAGCAAACCTCTTTGTTTAGAGATGTTTCCTCCTTTTTGTTTTACTAACAGATTCCTATATAAAGTTTGTTGGCTTTTATGGTTTTTATTTCAGGGAAAACAAATTGTTTGCCTTCTGAGAAATAAGGTGTTTTGTAGAAAGCCAGCCTGTTCAGAGAAAAACTTTGAGACATATGGTTTTTTAATTACTGGGTTTTAGTACTTTTACTTTGGAAGTGCATTTTCAGCCAAAAAACTGCTTCATTTTGAGTGCATTTAAAATTCAAGAGAACAATGTGAACATTCAGGGATTTTTGGGGGGTGGGGTGCTTTTCTATTTGGGTATTTTACTTTTTCATGATCAGGCCATAAGTCTGTACTGTATAATATTCACTTTTCTTGCTGGAAAGGGAAAAGTATCATAAATAACAGCTACAGTTTCTAAAAGGGTTGCCAAGTTCAGATGTCTGCCTTTGTTTACCTTGCTTTCCACCTTGCAAAGCTAAGTACTCTCTCCCCACAGCATTCTGCCAGCTGTGCAAAGGCCTGCCTGGTTACAGTGTATGAATGATTTAATGCCCTCCATGTGTTTGCTTGAGTAGCTGTATTTTTAAAGAATGGACCTATCAAGTTGGCAAAATCCATTTTGATGCCAAACGGGGAAGTTCAGTGGAGAGCAGTGAAGGTGTATCTGTTTTCTAGGTGTGCATGTTGATATGCCTCTGTAGCTGTGCTGTCATCTCAAATCCCTTTGGTTTAGCGTTGTGTGTGCTTCCCTGTCCACAGTTACGTTTAAAGGGATCCATTCCAAAGCTGTCTGAAGTCCTGAGGCTCTGCATTACCTGTGGCTGATTGAACACATCACAACTATGCAATTTACATTTAAAACCAGGCGTGTGGGTGTTAAGACTTGCCCTGCTTTAGATGTGAAGACATGAGCGTTACCTAGAAGTACCAAGTGGGGCTGGCATTTGGTGAGATTTTTCCCATCATGTTTCCTGACCCCTGTCCTTGTTAGACAATATCCAAATGCACAACACTGAGGCAGCATTCCTGAGCAGGGCTGATTGCTGTTCTCCACAGATGCCTTCTCGTGAGCTGGCAGTGGTTTGATGCCCACAGCCATGCAGCCTCCTGTGCCCAGCCAGCGTGCAATTAAAGCTGACCCATCCCCTCTCATCCACACAGCCCTCAGCAGAGCTTTTAGAAGCAAAACTCTTGCACAGTCTGTGGCTCTGAGAAGAGGTAATTAGTGAAGGAACAGCAGTGGGAAAGTCTGCAAAGGCCAGGGAGCAATCAAAGGCAGGAAGCTTTCTCCCATGCTTCTTAATATCTCCACATCTTTAAATTTCCCTGCTTTCTCCTGTCGACCATCTCCCCAAGACAAGTTTAGCACTGAATTTTTCTCTCTCTTTGCTATTTAGCACTGTCATGGAATTTAGTTGCTCCAGCCAGCAGCTAAGCACCGCACAGCTGCTTCAGCTGCCCTGACTGTATTCCCTTCCAGCTCCAGCCCCCAGCCCACTCACTGCTGGTGCAGGGTGAGGAGCAGAAAACAACTCAGCTTGCCCTGCTCAGCAATAACAAAAACATTCCTGGGTAATCAACACTGTTTTCAGCACAAATCCAAAGCAAAGCCCAATGCCAGCAACTCTGAAGAAAATTAACTTTACCCAATTAAAAACCAGCCCCAGCACACAGCACACAGACATCAGCTGGCTACATGTGAGGAATAAACTAAACGTAAACATTTACTCTCTTCATATTCCTTGCCCAAAGACTGGAAGGGAAATCTTTAAATACATATTCTTAAACCAGCAACAGTTGCACCTGAAATTCTAAAATCCACTACAGTTACCTGTGGACAGTTTTAATAGATTTAACTAGAGTTTTATAGCAAAATATGCCACGTTTGTTCAAGAAAGCCTTCTTTTATGCCTCAGTGTGCTACACAACCCTATATAGGACATGTTATACTGAAAAGAAATTCTGTATTATCCCAAAGAAATTCTGTATTTTCCCTAAGAAATACACAATTAGGCCTGTAAATGTGCCCACATGTTCATACCTTTCTTGTCCTTTTCCTCTCATATACTTCTTATAGCTTTTTTTACTGGCCCTCATCCAGCAAATATGTGCAGATCCCTTATGTCAATGGGATGCTTGTTGAAATTAAATAATGCACATGCATGCTTATCAAATCAACTCTGTAGCTTTGTAGGCTTCTCAGGCTCTCAGCTGTCTCCTGGAGTCACACTGACATCCTTTATCACTGCTCCTGAAACCAGTTTTAAAAATAGAAACACTTGCAAAGAGAAAATTCTAGTGATACTAATAATTACCACTGTATAAAGTTTAATGATTTCCAAAATATATTGGAATTTGTAGATGCTCATGAGCTTACAGAAAAAATTATATTGATGATATTTTGGTTCTTTTTCTCCTCAGGGAAGCTGAAAATTCTTAATACATATATATGTGTTAGAGGAAAGACTTTATATAGTAGTCATGATTTTGTTTTCAGTCAATATGTAAATTGGTGTTAATACTACTTGTTCTTTTCCCGTTGTGTCCTGCTGTCATTCACAACTCTATCAGTACATCTAAAAATTGTTCATCTTTCTTCTCTTTGTCTGTTGATATAATTTCAAATTTGAGAGTGAAATAAAACAATAATTTCAAATATTAATATGCTTTTATATCTTTGTTGTGGTCTCATTTTATTCTTATTTATTTGAGGAGAATATATTAAAAATTGCATGATGAAGTCTGTGACAAGTCTGTGACATGACAGAGTGAATGGATCATTAGGCTTCACTGCGACTTTATGGATCTCTTAAAGTGACCAGATTTATATAACATCTGTTAAAGGACCATCAAGTAATCCACCCAGACTTGTTATTAACAGAGACTTTTATAGTTGCCTCTTGAGTTAAAAAATATATATTTCTGGGGATCATAGTCAACTATATTGACTAAAATAGTTTCTGTGAGAAATTTCTTCAAAATTTTAAAAAAATAAATTAAAAAATAAGGCTTAGCACCTCACTGATTTTCTTCAGCATGGCAATCTTGAAATTGTCCGAAAGTTACTGGACACTGTCAAATACTTTTGATTAATCTTGTCAAATGAATTTGAGGAATTTGATCATTATGATTATAGACTTACCCATAGAGAGGTGATGCCAGAGAAAAAAGGATCCTTGTTTCTGAAATAGTCCTCCGAAAACCTGAAAATTCCTGTGAGAACAAATAAAAAGTCTCTTTTGTGTGAATGTCTGTGAGCTTATTGAGGTTTGGAGGTGGATTAGGCTGCAAATTAAATTAATCTGATTAAGATCAAAGTACAATGGACTGCTGAAGGAAATTTGTAATGCTGCCTTATTTGACCACAATTGGCATTTGTTCTTGGGAAAGCACTGTTGAGTTATTAATTTTTACAGCTAAATATGAATGTATAAATATATGTATACCATACATATACATAAATAAAATAGACTCTACACATATACACATATATTTATATATTTACGTACATGTAAAAAATGTTTCAAGGAACCTAAAATGTGGACTAATGCCTGTAGTAAATGTAAAAAGAATAATTAAATTAATTTTAATAACTGAGTTCTGCTGCAGCAGGTTCTCTTTTTCTGTAGTCATAGGTATTTCACTTCTGCTGGGAAAGGAAGGATTTAAAACTTCATCATCTGACTTTAAAGTTTTTTTAGGGAATGTCTTTGCTGTTTTTAAAAAAATGCTATTGAATTCTTTTTGGAGACTGTCATTGCTTCAGCAGAATGCAGATGAAGCCTCTGATAAAGGATTGCTCTGCTAAAGCCAAGGTCATTGGCAAACAGCACCACAAAAATTGGGGGAGTGGCAAAAATATGATGATCTGTAACTGCAGAGAAGAAATATAGAAACAAAAGTGTTGTGAGGAAAGGTATTTTTCTGAGAGCATCTTGTGCTTCTTTGAAATGAAAGCAAGTAAGCAAACAGACCCTTCTCAGCTCAATAATTTCTGCTGCTTATTGCTTCGTGTCTCATTTTGTATTCTGAGTCTTCTGAAGAGCTTCGGTAGTGTGTACTCTTAATTCTCGGCAGTTGAGAAGTAAGACAGTCTTATCCAATGAGCTGTACAGAGTTCGTTTAATCTGTGGACTGAATTAGAACATCTTTTTTGTTGCCCTTTGCACACACTCTAAAACAAAAATTTGGATGTTCTTACAAAATTTCCATGAATCATAGAGTTTGATTTATATATTAATATTCCTTATCCTCTCTTTTAAGCTACTAGGGTGCACTTGGGTCTTTGTTGAAACACTGAAGAACAGTTGGCCCTTTCCTATACCCTGATGGATCCATGATGGTCCAAGATGAGGGACTATGACATGTGATGCCCTGGATAACTGTGATCTGAACTTGTGATCCAGAAGCCTCCCTTCTGGGCTCCAGGACCCACCTTTAAGAGAAACAGCAAAAAGTGAAAATTACTGCACAGAGTGGAAGTGCCTAGCAGCAGAGCTCATGAGTTTTGAAGTTTTCCTCTTCAGCTCACTTTCTCATAACAAGGCAAACTTCTTATTGTAATTTCATGTCCCTGGGACAGCCTGGGAATGAAGGCTTTAACAAAAATGCTGAACATACCTAAACTTGTCATAAAACAAGAGCTGGCAATGTCAGGAACAATTGCATTGCTTTGAGCAAGCAAAGCAGAGAACACAACAGCAGTTACTTAAACTGGCCTATTAATCTTTAAAATGTTCCTGGGTGCAGGTAGGAGCTTTTTGGCTAGTCTTAAAATGGGGAGTTATTTTTCTTGTCAGAAATTTTAACACTTAAGTGAGTTTTCAAAAGTCTTTTTATGGTCCTTTTTAGTGTCATCAGACTCTGGGACAAACCTTTAAATTTAGGACCCAGGCTCTCCTGTGTTTATTTCTAGAATAGAATTTATCTCCTTGCATAGCAAGAGATGTTATGGTATTCCTATAGTTGAGACGGACAGACAAAGCACAGAGCCCACCAGAAAGTAGGGTAAATATTAAAATTAATTGTACTATTGTTATGACATTATATTCTTAATCATACCTTTATCCCCGTGCTTTGTCTTTGTTCACAACCACTGTGAACAAAATACGGTTATTTGGAGAATAACAAAGTTAAATCCTGTTTTGGCTCGAGGCTACATTGCATCTGTTCCTCATATGGGATTGTGTGGGGTTTTGGCACAAACTGTGTATTCTATTTTCATGCATTTCCTAGTGATGTTAGAACTAAAAAGGTTCTACATCACTAGGAAATGCATGAAAAATGACAAACCAAATGCAAGGTTTGTAATATTAGGATGTCTGTGGCACAAGGCAAGGTGCTATAAACAATTAATACTTTTTAGTATGATCAGCCCAATCCAGACCTCTCCATTTTAACTGTAGAAATCCAGTTCCCATCAATATTCCAAAAGTCTTCTCCATTTCTTTAAGCAGTGTATTTTTTGAATGTTTAGATTGTTAATATGGTGAGGTACTCAGGCACATGAATCTGATCCTGTCTGCTTTAATGAGAAATATTAAATAAGAAAAATTTGTAAGAAATATGGTAAATATTATGAAATAGTGTGGGAAAGAGTTTGTTATAAGTGTTGCAGCAGCTTATTTTTGAGGCATTAAATTTTAATTTTGTGATCTTTCAAATGTATGAATGAGTCCACAGGGATTTCAGCAATTTTGCTCAAAACCAGCAACAACAACAACAAAGTTAAAATGTTCTTGCTGAGCCTTGAAATTGTTTTATGTTATAAACTCCTTTTTGAAAGGCTTGTAGTTTATAAACCTTTTGGACAGAATTTTTTATGGCCCATAATTGCAGTCTTTTCCTATTTTTGTACACTAAGATGTTTCAAGCTTTTTTTAACCTTTGCCATCTCTCTGGCCCGAGATGTTTTCCTACATCATTGGTAAAGATGGCTGTATATGGCTTGCCAGAGATGTTTCTAATTCTTCAATCTGTTACATTTCAGTTCTGCCTTGCTTCTTCATTTCACCCAAAATCGGGTATGGTTTGAGTTAGGGACTGTCCTAGGGTGACTGTGTATCCCCCAATCGTCTATTGGGTGCAAAGGGGAAGGGAAGCGCCGTTTGTTTTTCCCCAGGAAAACTCTGCTCATCGGAGTGACCTTGAAGCAGGGGAGTTGGAACACTGCAAGACGAAAGAAACTCTGTTGTTTTTTTCCCCGGCAGTGAGTTAGTTAGTGCTAGCGTAGTTAGATGCTGTAGAATAGCTGAAGCTTTTTTCTTCTTTTTTTTTTCTTTTTTTCTTTTTTTCTTTTTTTTTTTTTTTTTTTTCTTTTTTGCCCTCTCCTCGGAACTGTTCCAACCTCTCCGGACTAAGGACCTGGGGAAGCACCGGGGGCCTCCACAGGGGACTCACCCCACCAAGACCAGCCCTGCACATCTCCTTTTCTCCCAGCGCCAGCGGAGACGGAGCAGCGGAGCACAGTGACTATCTTCAAGAGGAGACTTTCTTTAAGTTTGTTATCCTCCGTAAGCGGCACGAAGCTCTTGTCATCGGGTACTGTGCTGGGAGTGCTTTGCCTGTTTAATAAACAGGTTTTTTCCACTTCTCGCTGAGGAAGTCTTTTCCCGAACCGGTTGGGGGAGGGGAGGGGGCCCCCGTGGGAGGGTTTCTCCCAAAATCTGCCTGAAACCACAACAGGGACACATCAATCTGCAGAAACCCTTGGCTTTATACAAACCCTTGTCGTATTCCCAGTCTTCAAAACTCAAAGCAGAGCTTAGAGTTTGGCATCACTCCAAATCGGTGTTCTTTCATACCTCTGGATCATCAGAGGGAATAGGTGAGAGCAATTTTCAAAGCAAGTGCTTGGCTTAATCACATGTCAAGGACTCCACTGGAACACAACAGCTTTTCTGGGCAGTTGTGACTTCTTTGTGCTCATGTTGAATTTCCTATGACAAGTGGAAGGTAAGACTCATATTGATCAAATCACCCTGTCTCAGCCACTTTTTCCTTGTGTGTTGGAGCCTTTTCCTGCCATACTCTGTTACCTCTCTGGGCTGCTTCACAGAGAGACTGTCACAAAAGGGAGATCAAACAAGGAAAAGATGTGGAGCTGGGATTTGAGCATGTATCTGAGTATTGCCAAAGATCAGAGCTCATCTTCAGGAACAACAAGTTCAAAAACAGCCTCTTGTTGGTTCTCTTAATTTGTTCTTGCAAGTGATACTGTGTGAAGAAGACAGTGGTTTGCTTCTCTTCTTGACTTGCCTTCTTGCTTCCTAAAGACATTCCACTGCATTCCACTTTTCTAGTAATTTTGGTAAATCTAATTTTAAAATTGCTCGCTTTGCAAACCCATATACAGATCTCTGAGCGTGTAGCAAATTAAACAATGCAGGGAAACTATTTTTAAAACATAGGTATATCATCTGCCTAATTTCCAAATAAATTTCCAAAATATTATGTTCACTTTAAAAAAAAATTAAATAAAATCTGGCAACACTGCATAGCCAAAGGAATAAAAGTAGAAAAAGGATGAGAAGCCAGTGCTGGCTGAGCTTAACTCATACTTTTTGTTTTGGAGGCTTGTAGATGTGGAGAGTAGCCTGTTGGCAAATGGTTAAAAAGCATTGTAGTGGAGATAGATTAGGGGAAAAAAAAGTTATGCTCAATATGGAAATCTCTTCCTTTAGTCATGGTCTGATGCTATGATTACAGTCTGTGAACCTCTAATCTCTGTAAGTGGGAACCATGAGCCTCTAATCACACCAAGCAAAAAATTGCTTTGCCTCTGTACCTCTTTTAACCATTCTCAGCCCATGATGCTGGGGTTACCTACTGGCCTATGTCTGCAGATTTTGGTACTGTGAATTTTCTCTTTTAGTGGTAATTAATTTAGGTGTATCACGCTATTGCTCTGGTTTAGTGTGCATTGCTAGCACAGAGATGAATTTACTATGTCCAGTCTGCCATCCAGTTCAGAGAGATGAATAGTCCCAATAGAGTCAAGCTTCAATTTAATAATGCTCTTCATGTCATTTATTCACCTCAGGATGAGGTAAAGATACTGACTGTACTATATCTTGAGCAGCCTGGAATCAACATGGCTCATTGCCCTATCCCATTAGCAGTTGAGTGGGCTACCACAGTTATTGAGCGAGCTACTTTCAACCTCTAGCTCACGGAATAGGTAAAAGCCATCAGTGTAACAGTGAATCAAGAGTTTAAATTCAAAACAAACAGGACAAAAAATTAATCAATATTCAAAAATTGTCATCCCAGTAAAGAAAATGTGGGAGCTAGTGATGCAAGTTTCCCCATTTGGAAATGGGAAATGGCCTCATTCTTCTTCTGTATTGTCTGCCCAGGCCTTCAAAACTGTTTGCTCAGGAGCAGTGAGAGGAGATGGAATGTAGAAGGTGCAATCAGAACCTGTTGTTTCCAGTAAAAACAGGGTGGAAAAGTAAGTTTATGCTGCCAGTGGGGGTCTTTGGCTGATGGCTGATGGTCATGTTTCCAAGTACGTACACAATTAGAGTGGATTTAATGCTGGAACACATCATTTACATCTAGTGAGGATTAAGGTCTCCTTGAGATTAGATACTGAGGAATGTGTGTGTCCCTTGTCCCTGCCAGCACCCCTGCATCTTAATTACAAACATAATTGGATGTAGGGAATTACAAGGAAATGTACTATTCCTTTTCTAGCAATATGCGTATAAACTTTTATTTCCTGTTGAGCAGGTGTTTGATTGAAAATCTTTTCTCCTTGCTGCTTAAACAAAATATGTGTAGCAAGTCAGAATAGAGCATCAGTGTCACACTTAAGAAATGGAATGGGAATACTTAATGCCTCAGCATAATGTCCATTTATAATAAGCAATATAGTATGTATCAGTAAAATAAAAAGTGTTAGGAAGGGCTAGCTACCACATAAGCAACAATAAAGTCGAGATCTCTAACATTATGCTTTGCCAGACCTTTGCGCTCTTTCACTTGTCTATAAAATTTCAAGTGTTGACTGCTGTTTATTGAAGGAAATACGTGCTTTTCCTCCATCCTGCTCAACACCACACTGTTTTTGTTATACTTTTCCTAAGAGTGTATTTTTAAATACTAGCAAGGAATGAAAGAAATATAAAATAACATGTCATAAAGCAGAAGCATACACTGTGGTGGTAATCATGTCACAGCATAATATTTGTTTGTTATGCAAGACAATCTTGGTGCATTGGGTTTTCTCCCTAGAGTTTCAGCGTCTTCTTTTTGTTTTCTTTAAAACTAGTTATTTTAGGTAGTCCTAATTTCTCATTAATTTTTTCTAATGTTGTTTTTATAGACACTGTGTGTAACTGTTACACAAATAAATGAAAGGAACATCATCCCTGGTACTACAGTATAGGTTTAAAATTAGCCTTCTTATGCTATGATTTGTTAAATTTTACCTAGATTCACCACCTAAAAATTGAATAAAAAAACCCCACAGAATGCTTTGGATCAGAAGGCACCTTCAAAGATCATCTGAACCTCCCTGCTATGGGCAGGGACATCTTTCACTAGATCAGGTTGCTCAAAAGCCCTGCCCAGTAGAAAACATCCACTTGAAACCAAATGCAGAATTTAAGCAGACATAATGAAATTAAACGTTATCTCCAAGCACTTAGAAACAGCGTTACTCAGACTCACAGGGATTACATCTCACCTTAAAAGAACGTATCTGCCATAGCAATGATTTCCAATAATAATCAAAATTAATCCTTGGGCTGACAGCCAACACAAATCCTGTATATAGTTTAAAGGCTTAAAGTGGGACTCTACAGCAGTAAAGTATGATTATGAGGCTGATCCTATAGTCAGGGGCAAACTTCTTACCACAGACTGGAGTATTGCTTTAATGCTGACTAAAGAAGAGAGGAGCAGGAGATGGGACTTCACTTCCCTGTGTCACTTCCATAAATCTCACAGTTTTCCTAGAAGATCGTAGCCTGTGTTCTGCCCCCTCTCTGTTCGTGGTGTCTATCTGAGAGGTTATCACCTGAGAAAGTATAGTTTACCTGCTTCTGTATGGAATTAAAGTCAAGATAGATACTCAGAAGAGAGCAATTTTCCATCCATGATTGAAATTTCAACTGTTAAATGAATCCCAACTGGGTTAGTTAGAAGGATGACTTGGTTTCTCTTGTACAGAGCCTGAAATTGAGTCTCTTGCTTTGAAGTAGCATTTTGTTCAAGGAAATAAGCATTTGAATTATCACTTGCGGATGATTAAGCATTTTATACCTTTTTTTTTTTAATATATGAAAAATTGGAAGATAGTAAATGATCTATTGAAAAAATTCAGGCATCTGCTTGTACTTTCTGAAAATTCTTAACTTCTTTCATTAAACGTAGTACTGAAAATAAGCCACTTGGGCAGCAGCTTTTCCAGCATGCTCAGGGTTTCCAAGCTGTGAATTTACAAATACCAAAACACTCTCTGGAGTTCACTGATATTTAAAACCTGTACATCCCAGTAAAGAGTCTTAGAATTTTCTATGGCTCTGTAAATGACTATAAAAAGATACAGGTTAATTTTTTTAATGCTTGTCGAATTTAACTCACTTTACAGATTAAGAATCTACAAGTAGTTAGAGAGAAGTGTTTCAGCTGCTAAAAAAAAAAAAAAATAGTAAAAATTGATTTTTCCTGTTGTCAGGTTTTCTTTTATTGATTGGCAGCTTAACATTTATCAGCTCGAACAGCTTATGGCTGCCATTTTGTGCAGTGATATTTCAGAGGTCAAGCTAATGCACCAAGTGGTCTTGTTTGCATTTCTAAAACTGATCCTTGCTGGGCTGTCATTATCTACTTTTACCTGTTTTGAGAGCTCAGGATGTAATACACAAAGTGAGAAGTAATTATGAAAATCTCCTCTTGCAGACTTTATCCAGAATTTCTGAATAAAAATTTATTTTTTTAAAGGTAGCAAATGCTGTGATGACTTTTTACTTTTTGGGGTTTGTTTTGTTTGGGTGGTTTTTTTTGTTTGTTTGTTTGGGTTTGGGGTTTGTTTGTTTGTTTGTTTGGGGTTTTTTTGTTCTTTTTTTGTTTTTTCCCCTGTTTCCTTCTTACCTGAATCGCCAGCAGCCTTGAAACATGAACATGGTCATCAAGTAAGCAATTTTTGTACTGTTCACGTGCCAAAATCTTATATTGTACATGTGTTAACAAAATTTCTCAAGCTGTTTCCCTATGGAATCTTGTCATCGACTGTGAACCAAGTATGAACACTGGCTATAATTTTAAAAGTATAAAGACAAAAACCAATAAAGGATAAATAAATCCTCAAGAGCAAAGAAAGCTGGGACACCAACACCATAGACATCACAACTTATTCCCATAGCTGTGACAACAAAGTGTTACCTCACAATATTTGATACACACTAACCCAGTCCATATTCCTTCTCAATAAAGAGCTTCTGAAATAGGTTAGATTGAATATGTGTGTGCTGCTTGACAACTGGCATTTCTTAGAGCTGACAGTTTTTAAAAGCACTTGATAACACTGTGCAATCTCTGGCATTGCTCTACACAGAAAACCCTGGCTGTTTCCTGTGACTCTATATTTATGATTATATTTTCATAAAACTGTGTTGTCTGTCAGCTTCTTACTTCACAAGTTGTTTTCATGTTGCAGCTGAAAATTTTTTGAACCACTATCAAGGACTGACATGCAAAGTCAAAAGACAAATGCATCATCAACTGAAAATAATGCATCTGGAAATCTAGCATCTCTGTATTTGAAGGGTAGAGAAGTTGTGTAGAAAAAAACAGCAGATCACAAAGGAGATTTCTTACTGATAACTAGGATATAGTTAGGATGGCAGGATTTAATTCCCTTGTTAGTTTTCAGGTGTGGCCAGAATAAAGGCAATTAATGAAGTAAAACAACAAATTAACTACTTCTGCAACTGGAATCTGAACCAAATTTCCCTTTGGTCAGGGTGGAAGTAAATGGACACAGACAGGACATATTTGTGGGATGCAAAGGGCAAATTGGTGTCATGACAGTGCCACAAACTGTTGTGTATGGAACCCAGGGGAATTTTGTGGTCATACAGCTGACAATTTTGCAGACATTTTTTTACTTGGAGTTCAGAATGGGAAACATGGAAACAAAAATCTGAATTAATTATTTAAAATATCAGTATAACTCAACTCTCATTTATCTCCAGTGGGGAGGGTTGAGGGTTTTTTGCATTTAAATGGCATTCATTCAACTTCAGTGTTTTACTTATACATGACCTAAAGACCCTAATTTTTTGTTAATTCAAATTAATTTTCCTGTTTGTACTTCATAGGTAAGCTCTTAGAAAATCTTTAGTACATTAGTAGGTTTGCTACTTTCACCGCTCCAAGTGGAAGTAGTATAAAGTTTACTAAAATGCACAGACATTAGACATCCCATATGGGTTAGAGTGCAACCAGTACTAATCTGGGAAGGTTTAATATGTGACCAGGAAGATGATTTGAGTGAAGAGAACTTACTGCTTTTATTTTAAACCCAGATCAGTTCACAAATGTATGTTTCTTCACTAAGATGAGAAGTTCGTCATCTGGATGAGGGGCAGAGGGAAGAAAAGAGAGCAGGGTGCTTGGCTGGAGACATCTCATTTGAATCTGATGATGGAAATCATAAAATATGACATAAATTTGATTTAGGTTGTCTCCAGTACTGGCTCTGTTGTCTGCTTAAAAAACAAACAAACAAACAAAAAGAGTTCTTAAGTAACATTCTAATCAAGTAACATCAAAATTGCTTTTCAGGCTGTAAGTCCAAGGGAACATGTATTTTGTACAGTACCTGATATGATGGTTCTTATGCCCGGCAGAAGTTCCTGTTCACAACTACAAAATAATCAATGAATATTTGCAATTTCATCACTCCACTTTAACATTCTACTTTCGTGCTAGAATTGCTGGGGTGAGGATTAAGGATAATTATCCCATTGCCCTTATAACAGAAAAGGTCTTTTATTTCCCATTTCTTTACCTTAAAAACAGAAAGTCAAACGTGTTCACACTTTTTCCCTCCCTCTCCTAGGAGACAGATCTCATGACCTTTAACATCTCAATGCACCGCTCTTGGTGGCGGGAACATGGGCCCGGCTGCATACGAAGGGTGGTGCGTCCTTCCTCCCCTGGCATCCTAGAGGATTACTCCTACGTCTCTGTCACAGGCTGCATCATTGATTTCCAGTATCTAGAGGTCATTCACAGCGCTATCCAAATACTCCTCTCGGTAAGTTCACGTTTCTTTCCATACTGGGATTCCATCAGTCCTTTCACACACAGCCTGCTGTTGTTGCTTGTCCTGGAAAGGGGTGTAGTGGCTGATAGAGAGCTTCAGATATTTTTAATTGTGTTTTGAATTGGAGAATTATATACACATTGTTAAAATGAGCACTGTTCTTTTCGTTCCTTATATCTCTTAATGCCCTGTACAGGCATAGTACCCATTCTGGCCATAGCTGGGATAGGTGGAAATGAACTTGAGTCCTTGGCTCTCAATCATTGAGATGTAAAACAAAGCAAAGCAGACTAGTCCAAAAGTAATTTGCCTAAACCTTTCTGAAGTTCACAACCAATGATGCCATTTATTCAGCCCTGATTGTAAATATATTTTACATCATACGTAGCTAAGTTTCTTCCCAGGCTCAGCTATGGATTAATCCTTTAAAAAGGTCAGAAAAATATTAGGAATTAAAGTATGTGTTCATATTTAGCTGTGTTATTTTTTCTCTCCTTGAGATCTACATTATCAGAACACTCTACCTCCATTGTCCACACTTGTTGTAACACCTGTTAAAAAAAATCAACAATGAGAAGTTGTTATAAAAGCTTGCAGTGCCGGGAAGCACTGGGACTCAATGAGTTGCTTAGGGAGAAACAGCCCAGTCTTGGGCACAGTTTTTTCTCGGTGTGTTGGCTGCTTCTGCTTGTGATTAACAGGTTGTTTGGCATGAGCTGTGTGCAATCTCCTGGAATTAGCTCTTGCTCTTCATATCTGTGTGTAGTGTGTTGCAACTGGCTGACCTTATGTAGTTGCACACAGGATCGATCACCCCAGATGTCCAGACCTATTTTGAGAATAGAAATGCTCGTAGCTCATGGTCGTACCAGGGCCTGTTAGACAGTGAGAGAAGAGGTGCAGTCTGCAGCCCACACCTGCTAGTCAGGTGAGCTACCTGGTCTGAGCAGCCAGAAGGGATGCATATTTCTGCTCTGTTGAGTATTTCAAGCTGGTTTACTAAAAATCTGGTTTATGCTACTACTTGCAAAGTAAACGGCATCTGCGGAATAAATCTCACTGGTTAATTTAAAATTATTTTTAAATTTCAATTTTTACATTTTTTCATCATAAGGACATTTCTCTTTCAAAAGAGAAAAAAATCAATATATGTGGTTGTATCATTCTGTCCAGCTATCTGAAAGTTCAAGATAATTCTTCTCCAGTACTAAATGCCTTTTGTAAGATCCCAAGTGCTTTTGCCTTGCCTCTACTTTTAGTCAAACAGATGAACTTGTACATCTGTGATTAATGAACTTCCACTAGATCCAGGTTGGAATTAGTGCAGTTGGTTTCCACACCAGTGACATCACCTGCACCTACACAAGATGTGTGTCTTACCCTGGTCTATCAGCTTCTCAGGCATCAGGGACACCACAAGACTTACACAAGACCTTCTCCAGGCCTTCCTTCAGCCAGGAAGCAAAGACTTTGAGTCAGGATCTTTTCCAATTGCTTCTCTTGCAGCCCAGCCCTGTGTATGCCAGCATAAATTATAACATTACTGTGAAAGTGGGCCTTCCAAAACAATTCTGCACAGTCGGGCTTAACTGCAGGCACCTTCCTTATATTTGTGGGGCCCTGGTACTCAAAGCAGATTGCTTCACCCTTGAGTTCACTTGCAGTAGATTTCCCTCTCAATGCAGTGTTATTCACTCTGCATCAGTGAAGTGTACAAAGAAAAACAAAGTGTGGGTAGCTTAAAAGGAGAAAACCATAAATATTTCAAATACTTCCTCATTTCTACAAGAAAAAAATGTCTATGTTAAAATTTTTTCTAGTATTTTTTTGTGATTACCAACCAATTTAGAATTCGATGAAAATTCAGGTGGTTGTTGATCACAGGAAGTGTTTTCTTCTGCACATATCAGTGCATTAAAGTTCTATCAAATGACAAGAACACAAATATTAATATTAGAATATTAGAATAAACACAATTAATATATACAAACTAAAAATACGAAAATGAAAAAATTTAGAAATTCTGTGATAATGGTAAAGCATAAGTTGTAACTGGATTTCTCTTTCTGAAGAAGTGACTGATTGCCATGCTGAATTTAAAAAAAAATATTCAAATTTTTAATTAAATTGAAAATTAAAAGTGTGCCAGGAGCTTATAAGGCATGACTGTAACTTAAATAGTTGTCAGTTTCAGATACTGCTTTGATGGATATAAACAATGCTAAAATTAAAATACTCTATGGCAAGTAAGGTTTTCCTCCAGTTTTACAATCTTGCTATGCAATCTGTGACGTGTTATGATTAACATACCATGAACCTGTACATCAGTTTCCATTCTGAATTGTAATTTAGGCTTGTTTCATGTACTGTCACACAAGACAGAAGTCACCACCTGGATTATCAAGTAATTTGCAGTTTGCTTCCATTTTCTGAACACTACTAACCTGAGGAAGTTCCCATCCATATGGATGCATAACTGCTTTTCTAATTGGGGTACCAATTTCAGTTGTTAGTTAAAAGGTCATTTAGGTTGTCTTTTCAAAGGCCCGGGGAGCTGTACATCATAAGATCATTCTTTCTACCTTTTCCTTTGGTAGCTAGTCCCAAAAGCAGACTATTCCTTTTTGGACCTTACAGCCTACTTAATTTTCATAACATTTTTATGTAGCAATAGTAGTGTAACAAACCATTTTACAGTGTAACAAAAAGCTTTATTGGCATAACAAATCATTTTATCATGCTAACCTTTGTCCAACTGACTGGGAATGCAAACACTTCCATTTGGTAGGGAGCTAGAGCCTCTGAAAGAAGAAACACCTCTGGGGATAAGTATTGGATACCTGTCGAGATATATAACTCACTAGCAGCATTTTTGAAAGGTGACTTTTTTTTTTTTTTTTTTTTTTTTTTTTTTTTTTTAAATTGGTATAAAGATTTTTATATGCACAGAATGTTGCAGCTGTGACTACATTAAACCCTGCTTCAGGAAATAAGCTTAACAGTGATTTATTTAATTTTAACACAGTAAAGCTATTTTTATATCTGCTTTACAGTGGTTTCTAAAAATATATATTTATTAGTAAAACAGTAACTTTGTATCTCATCCTGATTCTGGGTGCTTATTTAAGTGATTGGTGATTGAAGATGTTTAATGTTTCTTGAAATTGGGGGAAAATCAAGAGAAGTATGAGAGAATATGATGCAATCAACAGTAAGGAATAATTACAGTTAAATTTTGTGTTCAAAATCTATATTTATTTGATGTAGGGCATAATATATTTCTTATTTTGATGAAGAAATTCTTCTGCACAACAACTTTAAAATGTAAAACAGATCATCATTCCAGAAACCTCAACTTTCAGGACTGTATTAATAATACAGTCCAAATGGTAACAGCTTAGCATCTTTGAGAAAGACACTTCATACAGTTTTTGTTGTTATTTGAAAATAGATAATGCACACTGAGATTATTAAATGCCAGGTATACACTGGCCTGAACATTAAAAAGTTCTCCAAGTTATTCCAGAGAGATTTGTATTAGCCCCAGAGCCTAATATGACATTAACAGTGCAGCACAAAGCCCCAAGCCAGGGTTCACTGTGCTAGCTCTGGAATTAGCAGCCACATAACTTCATCAGTGCAGAAGAAGCAAAATTAATAAATTTTGGCAGACCAATGGATTGACTCAACTAGAAGCTTCTGGGCCAGGAGATGTTACTTTCTTTCAATACTGTGCTGCACAATTCTCATTGTGGTATGGAAGGATAACCTAAAATCTAGACCACTGAAGGAAGAGGGGAAGCAAAGAAAGTGAAAACCCTAAAAACGTGTAGTGGTTTCACGTTCACCAAATTCTGGTTGCCAAATTTAGTGTAGTGGTCTTAGTGTTTATTCTTTTTCTGTGGGAGAGAGATTAGGAGAAAAGCAATGCAGGCTCAAGCTTAAAAAGGAACAAATAATTTTATTAATACACTAAAAGAACAGAAAAAGAAAGTTGGGGAAAAAACTAAAACAAAACAGAATGGAACTCCAAAACCACCCTTCCCTCCCCTTACAAACTGTTAATTTTCTTACAAAACAACATAAATAGGCCAAACCTGTAATTTTCAGTCAGTTTCACTATTTGAAAATAGTCTTTCACTAATCTTTAGGAGAGGAGTCTCTCTTAGAGTCATGGATCCCACGGACAACCTGGAACAGTTCTCTTGTGGGTTTTTTATCTGTCACAAAAACAACCACCTGGAGAAACCTGCTTTTGTGGCCCCTCCAGTTAGCCATTTCCCAAGCTGCTGATGGGTCATGGGTCTTAGACTTTTGCATATTGGAGTGTCAGCTTTTAAAGATGAATAACTCTAAAAGCAAAGGATTCTTCATCTCAAGGCACAGAGATATTTTCTCACTTCTTCACTGGTGCAGAGGGCTTCTCATCTCTATCTCTGTTCAAGCATCTTATAGGATTAATATCACTTAGTCCATCACAAACACCTTTGCTCAAATCCACACACAAATCTAAATAATCATCTCCCCAAATGCATATCTTTCCCATGATTTAAAGGGATAATCTACATATGAAGTTCATTTTCATGGCTCAATAAGGATGGAATGACGAACTCCTCAACCCCCTGTCCCAACAGTCTTTTCACTCTCACTCCACTGACTTCATGCTGTTCCTTCTTTATGTTCACTCTGTCCCTTTCTTCTCTCTCAGGGAAGGGTTAGGCTTTGGAAGCTTCATGTTGCCAGGAAAGGGCTAAATCTGCTCGGAGTCTTTTCTCTGTCGTTGCAGCTCATGGTGTTAGATTTTCAAGGCCGCGCTCGTGGGGGGGTGAAGAACTCACACAGAAACATCAGAGATCAGAGCACCTGGACAGCCCAGAATCAAAAAATACAAGCAGGATCAGAAATGCCTTTTTGGCCCACCCCTCAGTGTAAATCTGGGGGGCTTTGGTCTAAACCATAGCTCTTATCAGGGGCCCAGCCGGCAGGGCCTGCCTGGCCGCCCTTGCTGGCAGCAGATGGGGCCTGGAGGCACAGCCGGGCCAGGGCCGCTCCTCTGGGCCCGGCTCAGCCCAGCCCCGGCCAGGGCGGAGGAGGCCCAGCCGGCCCCTGGCTGCTGTAAAATGTTACCTTTCTCTCTCTGGTCAAAGGAAAAAGAGCTGACCTGCAGGAAATCAAGGGGTTTTATATGTATACTCCCAAAGTCGCAACTGACATTTTTAGTGGTCAAACTAGATGTCAATATTCCAACTAACCTTCTGATAGATCCCTGTCTTTTCTAAAGCAATTCTCAGGTCCTGACCCAGAAAATCATTCCACATTCCTCTATGACTAAAAAATAAACTGTGCTAACCCATGACAACATGCAACATGGAAGCTCTTTGGCATGTTGATGCAAATTCAGGATATTGTGAAGGAAGCTTCTGGTTTACTTTGTGGAGGTCCATCTGTTGCCTCTCATAAGTGTCAATTATTGTAACCCTCAGGCAGCCTGCTGAACCTACAGAGGAAAAACAGCCACCAAAAAAACCCCAAACCCACTCTTGCAGAGTCATCTATAAGTCCAGACAAAGACGTGATATAGGGAAATTAAGAATATTGACATTTTTCCATAGTGAAGTAAAAAGCAGTGAGCATGTATACCTAAGGTAAAGTTATCAGTGGGGAGTAGCTTATCACATATACTGCTAAGCACATGTAAAACATACATTAAAATAGAAAAATACATTACTTTCCATAGAATATAATGAAGTTGTAATATCAGAAGTATAAGAAAAAGCATTCCTGGTAGCCAAACTGGAAACTGAATTCTGTGGTCACTGTGAGCAGAGTCAGTATCTGCTGAAGTGTATGTCCCAAAAAGATGCCTTCCCAGTGCTTCTTTCAACTCATGAATTTATAAGTGTCATATACCTTCCCTAAGAGGCAACAGGCTTCTAAAGCAGCTTCCAATAGAGTGTCTGAATGCTCAGTAGCATGTCTACAACTAGTAGAAAAATTTCAAGCTCTGTATCGCAAAATCACAGAAGAGTTGAGATGGGAATGCCTCTGGAGGTTATCTTATCCAACCCCCCTCACACTTAGCTAGGTACACCTAGAACAGCCTTCCCAGGGCTGTGTCCAAACAGCTTTTGAACATCTCAAGGACAGAGACTCCACAATGTCCCTGAGCAGCCTGTGCCTTGGCTTCATAACCCTCACACTGAAAAAGTGTTTTCTGGTGTTCAGAGGGAACCTCCCATATTCCACTTTGTACCCATTGCCCCTGGTCCTGGCACCAGGCACCAGGCACCAGTGAGAAGAGCCTGGCTCCATCCTCATTACCCACTCCATTCAAGACCTGGACCCAGGGCTGCAGGTGAGGCCTCAGCAGTGCTGAGCAGAGGGGCAGGATCACCTCCCTTCATCTGCTGTCAGTACTTTGCCCAATACAGCCCAAGCTCCTACGTAATTTTCTATAAAAATTGTCCCTACCTGCCCAAAAGATTCATAATTATTGATATAAATTGATGCTAAACACTTTTTAAAATCTACTTGTTAGTATTCTTAGACTTGTCATCCATATATTTGCAGGGTTATCCTGCTTTAATTAACCAGGTATGATGATTTCAAATATTTTGAGTTTTCTTTATTATGATTATTATTATTAATCATAATAGTAAAATCATAAGTGTCATAAAGATCAATGCATCCTCTTGTTCTTGAGGACTCTCTTCCTCTTACTTTTTCCTCACAGTTCTCTGATGTTCTTAATCTCTGTTTTTCTCTCCAGTACATACAAGCATCACATCCACAGTGAAATGATAAGCAAGGATCTGACTTAATTTCTGAATATCTGTCACCAGTCAATGCCTCATACTGACTCCATGCAATTGTCTCATTTGTGTATTATTTCTGCCCTTCTGTCTTCAAAGAATCTGCCAAATGTTGATTATTTGATGTAAGAATTAATTATGACATTTGGTAGACTTAAGTGCTTTTTTATCAGAGAAAAACAGAATTTAATTTAAAAAGATATTTAGTATAACAGACATTAAAATGGAGGTTATGAGTCTTGTGTAAATAATTAATCAAGGGAAACACTGCGGCTACTGAGCTATAGAGACTATGATCATGTGCAGTGCTGGAGTGGCTTAATGTATTTGAGGTCATTGACCAAGCTTTTACTACTGACCCATAAATTTGAATGCTTTTTGAGTTGTTTTGGATGACTCTTCTTCTATCCCTGATGTTCGGATGGCCTTCTCTATGTCGTTGGGAAAGCTCCAGGAATTGCTCCAAAAGAGGTTGCAAAGCAGCTTTTGCCCCTGCCTTCAGTCAGCCAGAGCTGCAGTTTGGTTTATATTAATTTAAATGTAACAAAAAGTTCAATGATAGCAAAATATAATGTGGCTCCTCTGGGGCACTGCAGCAGCCCCTTTTTTCCTTTTAGTTGTGGCCCTGCTATTTTTATAATTGGACAGAAAAGAATGCAAGGAAGTGGGTCATGTATGTCGTTCTCCAACGAAAACCCCTGTAGGGGGTGACACTAGTGCTCAGTCTCCTTGCTCTCATTCCATTTCCTTGAGTGACATGTGATTGATTAAGAAAGCCAGTAAACATCCACATGTGATAAAAAAGCATGAGGTAATTTAGAGTTAAGGGCTACAGGAATGTCGCATGAGTAAAATGTAGCTGTCCTGAAGGTATTCCATATTTTCTTTAGTTTTAGTTTGCACCCTTTCCACATTTTTTGTTTAGAAAAGTTTATGTCTTTTTCATGATAAACAATTGCACAAGTGGTGTGGAAAATTAACTTTTTTCTTGTCTGCAGAGCTGAACTCAATATTACTTCAAAAAAGAGTGTGAAAGATATACCTGTCCTTCATCACAACCATCATCATCATCACAAGAACAATTTAATCCAAAAATAGCCAGGAGCACTTTTCTCTTGGTCATGTGAATAGACAGTGACAATGAGCTGTTGGTTTCTCACAGATTTATTTAGTGAGATGACCAGATTATTGAAAATCAGGAGAATTTTGTCAGCCTGAGCAGTATTACAGAGGAGTTGTCAATCTCCGAAATGGTTTGCAAAGAGGTTACAGAGGTTTATGCAAATTTGACTTTGCCTCCAATGCTTTGTTTTAGTTCTCCTCTGAGTTTGTATCATGATCTATGTCTTGTGCATTTCCTCCACTGTTTGTAGTATTGGTTCAGGGATGCATACAGCCCACTTCACCTTTGCCATTAACAAGCCTTCAGTGTTAAAAAAGTATAACCAAGAGAAAGAAAAATGGTGAGAGATTGTATCTGCATTAACTTTCTAGAATTGGCCTTGTCCTTTCTTGCTGAATTTAGTTAGACATTTTTATTCATGGTAGTGTGTAGATAGTAAAATACACACGTATATTTGTCTAATTACCAGTCTGGGTCAATAAAGCAACTCTGTGAGACAGGATCAAGATAAATCTGTGGGTTTCCATCTCAGTTGTCAATCCAGGTCATCTGCTTTTTCAAGCATCTCATTTAAAAGGAACTGAAAACCATGATATTGTAGCTACTTGCATTTTCATTCATTAACTGTTGTGATAAGGATTTAAAAAAAAAAATTTGGCTAACTTCTGCACCAGAGCTGGCCACGACTGAGGGGAGATGTTACTTTCTTTCAGACAACAGTTCAAACACTAGCAGGACAGAAGTGCCCTCACCTTGACAGTTAATTTACAGGAGAACTTAATTGAATTTTCTAGTACTTGATATAGAGTCGTTCGCCATTTTGCACAACATTGAAAATTACTGTGACAATTTCTGAATTGCCAAAAATGTTAGTGAAAATCTGGGCAGGAATTCTGAAATACTTTTATTTACACAGAAGTATTTCTAGTAAAAATAAAACTCAATTTTTTATTTTAAGTTTTATGGAGCTCAGTAATATTTCAGTGCCAATTATGCAGAAGAACTGGAAGTAAATGGGACATTTAGAAAATAGTTGGTTTCGCCCCTTCAACCTCTGCCTATAATTGCTATGCCCATGGCAGAAACACTGCAATAGACTAAAATTCTGCAACTGAGTTACTGCAGCTCTCAGATAGATACCTTAATTCTTATTCATTTTGTTAATTTGACTTCTTTTCTGAAGTTAACTTCTACTGGCACTGAGCTGGGAAATGCAGCAGCCCAATGCACAGTAAATGTGGTGATCACAGGTTCCAAAACAAGTGAGTATCTCTGCAAATAAGCATGAGAGGTGGTAAAAGAGGTAAAGACAGGTTAAAGTGCTTCAGCAAACTTGTATGCCTACATGCTATCTTTAGAGCTGAGCAGAATGCTGAATGTTGCACTAGGAATTTGGAAATTATAAGAGAATAAAGTGGAAAAGTGTGACAGAGATTGCTAATAAAAACTTTTTTTTGTTTGTTTTTTACAGAACATAGAAATCAGATAATTCTTATTAAGAAAAGTGAAGGCAGTATTTTGTTTGAACTTTAGGGATATCTTCTTGAATATGTCTTTGGAAACCATTAACTCTTTGATGAGCCACTGGGACATCAAAGATCCTGGAAATTCAGAAAGCCACAGCACATTGTTTCCTAAGATATTTGCCTTCATGCCTCTCAGGACACTTACGAGCTTTCAGCAGCCTGTGGGAATCAGTGCATGATAGTTTACTTGGAAGGTGGAATAAAATTTGTACCTTTCTGCCAAGCTGTGATTCAATGTGAAGAGCTCTGCTGCATCAGGTTTGCTCCAGCTGTGAAGCTGATAAACCAACCAAGGAAATTAACTCTTTCTCTAGGATAAGAGTTCACTTGGTGATTGACAGCTCTGGATAGGCATGATTTTGCTGTTGGTTTGTTGTTGTTTGGGGAGGTTGTTTGTTTTTGTTTATTTCCAAAGAACACAGTTCTCTAGTTGATTTTTATATGTAGATATGATTTTATGTAAAGAAAACGTATTTTACTATTTTACTGATTCCTTAGCCTGCACATGTATTGTAAAAGACAAAGGCTCATCTGAGGTGAGCCTCCCACTGCAGTCTCACTGAGCCTAACAGCAATAAATGTGTGCTCACTACTGCTCAGCAGCATGATTCTTTCTGCATATTGTAGTTGATACGCGTGTGCCCAGACTTTCTTATATGGGGGAAAAATATCCACTGATTAAAACCTATCTCTGTGTGAGCTTCCACTGACAGGACATTTTTGTTTTAATCATGTACTCAATCCACAGCCTAGCTCTTCCATTAAAATTTGTTGCCTGAATGTGACTGGACTGCAGAAAGAATTCTTCTTTTCTCCCAAACACAGTCCCAGTGATTTGCAATGCTCTCTGTTTTTTCCTAGGGAAATAGGAGATGCCAGGGGAAGGATTTCATTAAACAAGCAGTGAAGCAACCCATATTCCTCAAGAGCTGAGGAAATTATTTGATTTTTTACTGAGGAAGGAAGTCAGGGTGCATATGTGCTCATAGAACTACTTGCTCTCAGAACTACTCACAGAAAAACAGTCCAGATTTTCTAGGAAAAGAGAATTTGATACAGGAAGATTGTAGTGCAGAGTAAGTTTTAAAAGCCCTGTGCTCTCCAAATGTTGCCTTCATAGCTTTTGTAGCTAAGTCTTGCCCAAATTCTGTAATAAATCTTCTCATCTTGTGACCATTCTTTGTTCACTATCTAGTATTATGGAAACTGCTAAAAATGTAACTGTTTCCTTTATATTCTTCACAGCAGAGCAGGGAATCCCACCAAAATGGTTAGGTCTGGCTCACGATGTGCTTTCCTGTATGGCACCCATGCTGCTGACACGTTTGACTGCAGGGCATGGTGGACTTGTTAAGGGGCTGTTTCATCCCTTTCTGTAAATTCTCACTTATCTTCTCTCAGCTCTCCCGTGGAAGGTGCTGGAAAGAGCCCAGTTCAGGCAAAATCCTCGGACGCATTGTGTAGGGAAAGGCACTGTGCTGCAGCAGTGATGCAGGCGTTGTTCTTCTGCTGCTTCTGAGCCTGCCAAAGGAGATCGCTACACGACACTCCTCATTCACATATTAGGTGTGTGAATAGCTCCATGGGGGAGGAAGGAAAGCGGAGAGGGATTAGGAAGGAAAGCGGGGAGGGATTGTAGTCCACAAGACGAGGTACCAGGGAGCAGAGCTTGGGTGCCACTACAATATAACAAGAGAGACTAATAAAAAGTTTGTACATGAGTGCAGTCAAGATGCATGTTGATAGAAACCCAAGAAGGGATGCTTTACAATATCACAGTAATAATTTACAGAGTTGCCTAGTGAATTCTCCTTTTTTTTAAGTTTGAAATTTTCAGTGGTTATCAAACTTGCCTAAGGGTGTAAGCACTTTTATTACACATTTATAGAACAAAAGAAGTGAGTCTTGTCATCAAAAGGAAAGCAAAAAACACAGATGAGAAGGACAGATAGTGTGAGGTTATACCTAGGAATAAGTAACTGTAAGGATTTTTGTGTTCTCTGAAGGTTCAGAATAGGTAGAATACGAGTGAAATGGATGCTTGAGGCATTTCTTTCCTGTGTTTTGGTTATGATCTAAATAGGTAAGATTTTTAGTGGTCTTGAAAGGGAGACTGATGTAAATTACTTTCACTTGGATAGTTTTTATTTGGTGTCAGTAACTGTTCCAAAAGGACAAAATCATCTTAAAATATTAAGCCCGAGAAGCAAATTTGATTTCTTTTCACCCATGTAGAAGGCTTAAGTTGAAACAATTGTCCCCAGGGAAGGAGAATAGTGATGAATAATGGTGTTGTTCCATGATGCTGATGTTAGTCTGAAAATGATAATTGAATAAATCAGGTGTGGGAAAAGACATCTGCTGGATCTGTCTGATTCTCTGTCATAAGTAAAGATTTTTCAAGAAATCATTCCTAGTGATGTGAAACTTTCTAGCTTAACTTTCCATTACCTCCTATGTAAATTAATGCTATGTAGATTAATTGATAATCATTGTGAATGACAGTAAAAAGTGGTAGGTAATTAAACAGCCTCTTAAAAGAACATGATAATTTCCATTTTTACTTGTGATTTATTTTATTTATTTTTATCATGTTACTTAACTTATAATGTACCTAATATCTTCACACGCATACATGCATAATATAAAAATATTATATCTCAATAGTAAATTAAAATATAAAGATCAACATAGAAAACTAAAGTTACATCCTGGTCAATTATACGAGACAGTTTGAGTGTTTATTCAAGTAATACACTGATTCCCAGAAAGAGTTTTCAAGAGTGAAGTCCTGTGGGTCCAGGTACTGCCAAGTTCCCTTCCCCGAATAGTGATTTTTTACCTAGGCAAGCAGGAGCGAACTGAAAAGTGTTTCATTATTACTTCTTCTCCCTTTCCTCTTCCTGGGATCATTATTTCACCAGTAACCTCATATAAAGATGCTCTCCCCAAACGAGCCCACCAAGGAGCTGAGTCTAGAACACAACTGGACTGCAAGCTTTGCATTTCCTTTACTTCTCCACTTTATTTTCTTATTTTCTCTACCACTTGTGCAATGAGATCTGGCTTAACTATGAAGAGACATCTTTTCCCTTCCCTGCCATGACTCTGTAGTTGCTTTAGGCAACTGAGATCAATTTTCTACATGTTTTGTTTTGGGTACGAATGACCAAGAGTGAGAGTAAATTACAGAAACCCATGCCATGCTGGGATTTCCCACTAATCTCACACACAAGAGGCCATGCTAGAAGGCGTAGTTGCAAATTTTTTGGTTGATGTCTTTCTTCTTTTGTATGTGCTTATCTTGTTTTGCCTGAAAAGGGTCTTAGGCCTAATTAACAATAACAGCTACCCCAGACCACCTATCCTACTTTAGGAACCAACTTTAATGCCATTCCTTGAACTTTCAAGTAGAGAAGAGGATTGCTTCTTAAGAAAAAGAAAGCACACAAGTTTACTAAGGTAATTTACTTCAGCTTCCCCAATAAACATGCTTCAGAATTCCCTTTCCCACTCAAAATGCAGGACAGCATCTGAGACTATGTATGGGTCATGGTCCCTTCACAGGGTCTTTGGTTTTTGGAATCATAAAATGGTTTGGGTTGGAAGGGACTTTAAAGGGCACCTAGTTCCCACTTTCCTGCCATGGACAGGGGCACCTGCCACGTTCAGCACACATTTGAAGCTTCCCCTTTATTGTGGAAGGCAGTGAGTTTACTGCCCACGTTAGCGGAAAATGAACCATCAATGTGATGCTTGACCAAAACCGAACTATAAAAGAAAAGAAAATTATCTGTGCTCCATTTGTTATTTTTGGAGCATGATCATTTGTGGGCTTAAACTGCAGCCTTATTTAAACACACTTCAGTCTTCAAAAATCAGAGTCATGTTATCTGTCCCATCTTGTGGTTCACTGGTAATGTGGACCATATCAGCCTCATGCTACCAAGCTTTAACAAGTAGTACGATTTATCAAAAGATAATCTGGGACAGGCCCTTCCAAGCAGAAATCTTCATAGATATAATTTTTAAAAATAGTGATTATCTTCAGAAATATTCCTTTTTTTTTTTTTTTTTTTTTTTGTTTTAGCTTTTTTATTTTCTTGTGCAAATCCTACATGGTGATGTAAACATGGTGCTTTAATCAGGGCTTGTTGCACCAGAGAGTTTATCTGCTTTTTTTTTAACCATGGATTTTTTTCTAATGCAACATAGAATATTAATATAAAATTATATTGTTACGGTACAATGTGTTATTATATTAATAATATCATATGATATACAATTAATAATAGTAATACTGTAACTCTCCCTAGCAATCTTATCTAATTACAATATGTTTGAAATCATTAGATACAAGGAAAAGGCACAGAATAGGCAAGGAAATAGGCACCAAGGAAAAAGGCACAAAAGACTTCAGAATATTTTTAATCTGCATATCTTTCCACTGGCAGCTAAAATGGATTCTGAAAGTCCTAAAAAAACCCCCAGTTTGCCAATCCCCTCCAATGCTTTGCTTTCTGTATTGGTCATACTTATTAGCAGGATGTCCTCAGGCTTACAACACACTCAGTGTTCATTGCAGAATTCAGTAGCCCAGTCTGAACCGATGAACCCAAGAGGTCCAGAAAATGAGTTTTAGCATCATCCTCTGTTCTCCCTATTGTGTGTGCATATTACTATCATGTTTTTTATAGGGTCATAGAGTCCAGCTGTGTGCAGGACATTTTGTCCAGAAGGATACAGTGACAGACGGTATCAAAAGCTTTACTGAAATCTGAAAAGGCCGTGTTGACCACCAGTGGTGGGCACAGCACAGGTCAGGGATTCTGCCCAGGAACCTGGGCACACAAGCCCACCCTGTTTGTCTGTGCTGGGAGAGAGACAAGGAAGACGTAGGTGCTGAGGTGTGGGCCATGGCAGACACACCACTTACCCTGAGGTGGCTGGGATTGTGCCTTGGCCCGTTTTATTTACTACTGCCCTGTTGTCCATGGAAGCAAGGGTGTTGTGGAGTTTCTTTGCTTGGGTTTTCTGTGATTCAACATCCCAAATGGGACATTTCTATGGTGTTTGTGCCTGATGCAGTCACAAAAGCTGTTTAGGGTTTGGGATTGTGTCGGTCTTTTCTGATTCCCCTTCCCCTGTTTTCCACATTGCCTGTCTGGTTTTCATTGTCCAGTAGTGGCCAGTTGTGAGATTACACACAGCCCTACATTAATGAGAATTCATACTTCACTACCAGGAATTCCTGAGGAAATGTACTCAATTTCACAGGAACAGGACTGCCTGGTACCATGCCAGCAATTTCATACAAACTCTTCAACTCCTTTATCAAACATGGGGGGATGTCCAATTTACTCTTGTAATAGAATGTCTGAAAGAGTCAGGTGTTTGCTTTTGGTTATAAATCTTTCAGAAATTCTTCTTACTTTAATGATTTGTGGGTTTTGTCTGAAGACAGTGGATATGGGACTCTATAGGAGGTTTGTTGGCAAAAAGGATAAATAACATTATAATCTTTTACATGCTTGTTTCTTCATGATGTGAAATTGGCAGATTCTCATACCTCCAGGCTAAGAATATTTTATCGCTATTGGTGTTTTCTCCTTTGGTCTATTGGTTTCAGTCTAGAGGTGCTGCTTGAAAATAGCTGATGTGAGATTTTTCTTTTTCGTAGGGGAGTAATGCATTTTTTATTAAAATATTGTAAACTAACACCACTAAAACACACCACCTTTTTCACCGGAAATAATTACAATGTAATAAATGGAAATACACAGTAGTAAAGCTGATGCAACTAAAAAGAAGTCCCTAGGTGCTCATTGATAAAGAATTTATGTAGGAAACAATAAATAAGGAGAAGATTGTGTAGACTGCAGTTTCCAGGGTTCTCACATATTTCCTAGCAATTCTATTGAACCTACTGCACTCTTTACAATAGACAGTGTATTTCTAGACATTCAATTCTTTGTAGGGCTTTACAGAGGGAATGAAAAGAGTATTCCCTCTGGCAAGAAGGAGTGAATCCACATATTATCTATGTTGGGTGCCAGATTTCATGAAAGACCAAAGGAGTATCATCATGATATATTTATTTCTAATTACATATTTAACTGCATATCAGGTCATATGAGGAAATAATGTAATCCAGAAGAAAAGGCTTTTTTCATTTAAAGCTCTCCTAACTTGAGTATATTTTGGAGTTTGAAATTATTTGAATAGAAATGACATTGAAAAGTTCTTGATCTTTAAACCCTACCAAACTAGCTCTTTTTCTTTCATATTAGTATTCTTGACCTCTTTCTTGGGATTGAAAGACTTTCAGCAGTAGAGCTCTACCTTTTGGAGTCTCCTTTAGAGCCTGAACAGAGATTCAAAGATTTCAAGGAGGGAATGAAGAAAACTGCCAGATGAAGAGACACTGGACTTCTCTGCTCCCTGTCATCTGGAAACATTTTTTCATTGAATGAAGTCGTTTTACTGTTGCAGCTGTTTCTTTCCTCCCTTGAGCAAGTCACCGCAGGCGCCACATCTTCCCACAAAGCCTGCAGACAGGCGATATGAAACCTGGGGACAGACTGCCTGCTCTCATCCCTATTTTTCAGTCTCAGGGATCAGAACAGGCAAAAATATCCTGCAACTTGGGAGTCTGACCTTGCTTGTGTTGACACCTGCGTTGCAGACTGATTGACAATGACTGCCTCATGCATCAGAAACAATTACATTCCTCTAGCTGTGCCTGCTTCAACACCCAACACCTGCTCCACAGATTAGGAGCCCCCTGATCTACAGAGGAAGAATTTTTGAACATGGTGGAGATTGATGACTTCAATCCAGTGAGAAAATAAGCACTTTATCGTGAAAAGTAAGGGAGACACATTTCTATTTATAGAAATACCAATATAATGTAATAATATAATATAATATAATATAGTATAATATAATATAATATAATATAATATAATATAATATAATATAAATAATATAATATAATATAATTTTATAGAAATATCCTCAAATGAGTTGGAATCTTTGTAACCTACCTTGGTTTAGATGCTCTGGACTGCTGAGGAGGGTTGTACAGAAATTTTTCAGAGAATGAGCTTTGATTTGCCTTTTACTTCAGCAAAATTAAATATGCAAACAAAGCAAGTGGGATGTGGGATTATATGTAGAGCTTTGAAGTGGTAGTTGGAGTGTGTCCATTCTTATGATACAACATTTTCCAAACAATAAAGATAAAAGTAGTGCTTTACATGGAACATCATCTGTGCCTTTAGCATATGCAAAGACTTTGCCTTGAAAAGTTTTGCACATTTCCATGGTGAATTAACCTTTTTTTTTTTTTTTTTTTTTTTTTTTTTTTTTTTTTTTTTTGTCAGATTGCCTTTCATTTGAGGAAACAGAGGCTCTTGAAAAATGAAAATATATCTGCATAGTACAGACTCCCACTGCTTTCATCTCTTATTTTTCAGTTTCTAATTTGTGGCTGAAATCAGCATTTCAGTCCCTGGCTCAGTTTATGATTTTCTGATAAAAGAGAACTTTCAACAGCAAATAAACTGAATACTGGGGAACAAGCAGAAAAAAAAAATACCCAAAGAAAAGACACATTTAGGGCTGAGGTTGACGGTTTACATCCATCAGAAATAGCAGACCTTGCCAATTGCCCCAGTTATGAATATGTTAAATTGAAGCTCAAAAGTCTACACCTGAGCCATATTCATTCTGAACATAAAATAGAGTAATAAAAAGTAAATTCAGTATTCTTTTTTTAAAACTGTAGAGTTAAGTCGTTTTTGTAGATTTGCTCTACTTGGGGATAGAATTCCCTACCAGGAGCAAAAATATAAGATGTACATTTATAATATATTGATTTGCCCTTACAGAACACATTTCTGCGAATATAAACTATACAGCATATAGTTTTGTCCTTGAAGAATACCTGCACTTCTAATCTGTAAGGTGCCAGGTCCCTGGGCACTTTCAGTCTTACATTGCCAAGTTCAAATTCTAGTTGCTTCAAGGAGCTCAAGTAGAAATTTGAAAATGAAAAAAGTGTTTTGTAATTGTGTTCCATCAGAGAGACAATATAAACACAGGAGCTGGGCTGGTTTACATCAGAATGCATTCGGTTATTCACTGCACAATGGACTGAATAATCCTTTAAATATTTATGAGTAAACCACGGAGGATTTACTCTTTCTTCCAGCATGTGGAGATTTTATAATGCGCACCGTGTTAGTTCAAAGTAAACCCTAATGTTTTGCTTGCTACTTAATACTTCTAATAGCATGGCTCTTCATCACGTATAGCTGTTCTCTGGACAGTAATACACAGACAGTATTTTGGGGTGTAATTCAGGAAGAACTAGGCTATGACCACCTAATTCTCAAAGCCAATACGTGCAGCATATATTGGAGAGGATGAAAGGTAGGAGCTCTTTGCATTTCGACCTACGGTAGCATCAGCTGAGCTCTGTGGATTAGTAGTTTTTAAATGAGTAGTTCACACTGAACAATAACCCTAGTGAAAAGTAAAGGAGAGAATTTTTTTTTTTTTTTTAATAGAATCTAGTTAGACTTTATTGGTTGGATTTTTATAGGTACAATGGCTTTAAGAATGCCAGCTGGCAACTTTGTGAGCCTTATGGTCTGCAAGGCTGCCCTGTTCCTGAAATGGATCTTTCATTTTGTTTCTGGTATTATCACATGGACATGACACATGCTCGAGTCAAATTTTTTAGTATTATCTTTCAACTGAGAGTAATTTCAATGCTGCTCTCACTGACCTGACTATGATTCACCTTTATTCATCAAATAACTGTAATTTACTCTCTTTGTAGAGCAAGGCATTTGCTCCCTTCCCAATTTTCTCTTACCTGTCAAATTTAGGACTTTTTTTTTTTTTTTGTCAGTTGTTCTGAACTGAGGGCTAAGTCACTGATGTTCCTGTTTTGACATTTCTCTCTTCTGCTCATCAATCTTGTCACTCTGAAGAGTGGACATAGGCAAAAACCAATAGCACCAGTTTATGCCAGACCCATGGGAACAGGAAAGCATTTGGTGTATAACCTCAATATAGTTCCTGCAATAATACCCTTAGTAGCGATACCATGAATTTGTGTTCTTTTTTGTTTTCTGATGAGAGTTGGCTTTTACAAGACACCTCTCAACCATGCCAGATAGTGCTGGGGTTCACATCAGGGTGACATCTCCAGGCGCATGATCTGGATTCCTTCTGCATTAATCTGAACTGGAAGAGGAGCTCCTGAAGGACAGATGAGGCATGAGAGCCTGAAACAGGCATTCAGCTGATGGATCAGACCACAACCAGTATATAACTAAAAGGCAAACCAAACCAGAAGAACCTGATATGTGTGGAGCTAGGGTATGAGAGTCTCAGGTCCAGCTGTTTGACTACAGAGTTCTGTGCTTTTTGGTCTGCACTGCTGGCTACTGTAGGTACACCGTGGCCATCACTGTCATTAAGCTGCCTAGCTTTACAAAATATCATCCATTCTCATATAATTCTACCAAATTTTAGACATTCTGCCTAAATTTTTCCCTAGTATGATAATGCCTGAAGCTTAATTAGCTCAGCTAACAGAGCTTTTCTGAGAATGAGAAGACTGAGATAAAAAGTTCAACCCTACCAATTAGAAAAACCAAGGAGATCTTTGTTGTAGAGCAGGCACTTGAAGTCTGCAGAGAGGAAGAGATGAGGGGAAGTCCTCAGTATTTTTGCTCTCTGACTACACAGAAATATGGTGGAATCCTGTTTCAGTAACTGCTCTTAAACAAGTCATGTTCATTCTCTGATTATCCTTTGATTGTTATTATTAGATTGGAGTAGATGCTAGGAAAAAAAAAAAAATAATGATCAAGTATTTGAACAGGGTGCCCAGAAAAGTGTTAGAAAAAAACACGCAAATGTGGTGCTTCAGGAGATGGTTTAGTTTTGGGTCTGGCAGTGCCAAGGCAATGGTTGAACTTGATGATCTTAGAGGCCTTTTCCAGCCTTAAAGAGTCTATAATTCTGTGTTAATTCAGAGCAGGCTTCATCCCTCATGGTTGTCTTGCACTGACACCAGAGGTGAGTTGCAAAGGCCCAGCAAATTGTTCACTTAGAGCAGCTCCTCCAGGAGTCATCAAAAGGCATTGCCTCATGCTTTTGCTGGTGAGAGTGAGGAGGCAAAGTAAGCAAGGACTCACAGAGAAGGCAGAAAAGGGAAAAATGTGTGAAGATGCTTCTAACATCAGGTGTGCTCTTTAGAGAAGACATATAAGCTCACTCTAAGCAGTATATTCACAAAGTATATTCACAAAAGTACAGATGCTCTATTTCTTGTACGTATTTTGATCCATCCTTCAGATTTAGTGTTAAGCACCTTTCCATATCAGCACCTGAACAGTTGTGCACATGTAATCTGGCCTGACATTTCTAGGTTAAGTGTTAGCTCCAGTTACTATGTCTGAATTCAAGTGAAAGAGCATTACTAATTTAGTACCAATTTTGAAATACCCCAATTCTCTTCACTTTTCTTCTATGCATTTATGTAGACAGTAATTGACACTGGGCTATCTCATACCTGTTTATATTTAGGACTAATTGCTGTTTACTCTTTCTCAAGGAAAAAAAAAAAATGCAAAGATTAAGAAGAATTGCTAGTTGCCTCTCTGGTGACATGTACAGTACAATCTAGGGCAAATTAAACTATCATTCTTTTTCTTCCTTTGTAGTGTCTTTGCTAACTTTACTCTCATCTTTCTGATTCTGTAAAAAATACTTAAGATCTTCAGAATGTGATGAGTACTTCCCAGACTGAACTCTTTGATATAAACGAGTTGGCTGAGTGATTCTGTTTGTACTTGTCCAGGTGAGCACAACGCTGGTGTTTAGCAGAAAGAAACACCCTCATCTGCCAGTGAGTGAAATAAGACAGCCCTGGGAGAAAGGTGCTCCACACTGCAGTGGGCAGGCTCCTTGTTTGCACCACACGATACTGTAAGGCATATTTTCCCACTCTTTGCTATTTTCATTTCTGTGGTGAGCAATTGCTTGGACACTGTGTTTAGGCTTTCTCCAGTGATATATTTCTGAAAATAAGTAGTCTTTTTAAGACAGGGCGGGTCATCGCTTTCAGCACTCTGTTTGCCTGATGATGGTCTACTGTCATGCAGGCACAAGATGCTCAGTAGTAATCAGAAACTTATCAGATCTTCTGGATAACTTAGTGACAAAACCCCCGCAAGGTTTAGATACCAAAATGAATTTATTTTAGAAGTTATAATCCTGAATAAATAAGAACTCATTGCATTTGTCATTTCCTAATTGGCGTTTTGATCTTCTCTGAACATTCATTCACTGAAGTTTTATTAGTGTCTTGTTTGTGAGTTATGATTTACAGTGAGGCACATGGTATGAAGCAGACAGAAGAGTGATGCCTGTCACACAGGCATGTACTACTGCTTTTTAGCTACCAGGCAAGGATTTAAATGAGCAAGGAGCCTTCAAAGAAAACATCAATCTCAGTAAGCAGTAAAAAACCTACTGTCATTAAAACATTTTCAGCTGAGCAGACATGCTCAAAGCAATGCTGGAAATTTTGAAACTGGGCAAGTACAAAGCATCAAAGGAATGCACAGACACTTTAAAAATTCCTCATGGCTTTTTATTAGGAAGTACATCACAAAGAGAAAGGACAACAGTATTCCACTAAAGAGAATTTTCTGGTTCTTTTCCACCATTGATATCTATGATTGTGCACTCACAGCCTGGTTCTGTTAAATTGGACAGAATATTTAGAAGGCCCATCTACTAGCAGGAAATAATTACAGATAGTTTTTTTCTCACATTCATTTACAAATCTTATGTGAATAGACTGATCTTTTTGCTTTTATTACAGAAAGTTGTTCAGGAGATATTCCGCATAAATACATTTTAGACACAATTTTTGACTGTACAAATTATAATTATTAACTGGAAATAGGGTTTTCATCCCTGTGCTTTAAGCCCAGTTCTCTAGTTATTTGAAACTAAAAGACTGTAATAGAGAATAGGACTATTAAGCTCAGATGCCAAAACCCTTGATTCTCTTACGGAGTCAAGAGGAAAAATTTTTGTGGGAAAAAAGATGTGTCAAAACTTCAGATTTCTTGTTGATGAGCTAGGATTTATTTTCATTGACATGTTTTTCTTTCATAAATAATTCCTGTGTCTGGGTACACTATGTCATCTCCATGAGCGTTGTCACACTTGCTTTGAAAACTTCAGGTTTGCCTTTCTTGTTAGCAAGCCTTGGTGGGTCCCAGCCCAGAAGTGAGGTGGAGTGACCATGCCCTCTCACGGGTGCCCCACAATACCTGGCTTGCCACCCAGCCTGTGCTGGAGGCCCAAAGATAAGAGGAGACTAAATTCGACCAGCCCAGTGTGATATGGTTGTATGAAGGTCTAGAAGAGATGGTTGGTGAGCACTATGGCATCAGCACCATTCTAATTGTCTTCCTGTCCTCCTGAGCTCTCAGACATTTTTCTCCCACCCTGCTACCACCCACTGCTCAAAATGGGACATGTATGATAAAATATACAAATACTTAGAACTTCCCTAAGCAGACAACACAGCCATGGGGCAGCTTTTTTTCAGTCCTTCTTTTTGTCCGTACCCAGGGTTAGGGGACTTCATGGGCTGCCCAGGTTAACGTTCAAGGAAAAAAAGAACATTTATGGCAACAGGCAGGGAAAAAAAAAAACTAGCAAAGAAGAGAGTTGTCTTGTGGTTGCATGTAAGGAGTCTACGTTGACCAGATACGAAATATTGAAAGATGAGTTGTCCAATTTTTATTTGTAATTTTTTTGAAGTCTGAAGTGCCCCGTGTGTTGGTTTGCAGGAATGACAATGAGCACCATGGTGTCCTGTATTCTCTCTGTATGGAGCCCATCCTGCCAGGCCCTGCTATGCAGCTCTCCTCATCCTGCTGCCACTGTTTTGCACCTTCCTCTTCTATATTAGCTCTGGAGTTAATAACAACAACCACCTTTGCCCTGTTTTCTTGTTGCCTTTCTGCAAAGAGCTCTTTGGTGCCTTTTTGAAAGACACCTCCAAAGAAACAACAAATTGGAGGAATGCACAAGGAATTATTTCCGTTACGTCAAACCTTTTCACCACTGCAATCAACCAACCCAGGTTATGGAGCCATACAGGCAGCAATTAGCACCTACAGCCCAGGAGGAATTCCTTAGTTCTTTCCTCCTGTTATCATACACCATATACACGTTTTGCTTTTAGCTTCCTAACACACGTCATGCATTCACATAAAGACGTGTGTGAAAACACCGCTCAAACTCCCAGAACCCTAGAAAGCCTTTGGAATACATATTTATGAAATATCCAAGAGAAAGCAATAAATGGACATTGACTTATTATCTTCTTTTTATCTTTTCCTGGGAGAAAGTAGTCTATGAGATTAACTTACAGCAGACATAGCTGCTGGGGAAAACAGGTAAATAAACAATTGACCTTGACATATGGCCATGGAAACATTAATCTGCTCTCATTTTATCCTTTTCTAGTCTACAACATTTATAAGTATCGTTCAGCGTTACATATGTTTGCTGGAAAAAGAAAATTACTGCTGCTAGAAGTGCTTCCTTTGGTAATTTAGTGTTTGTTTATTTAGCATATAATATTTGTTTAATAAGACATTACTGAATAAGTGAAAAATGTTCTGTGGTATTTCAAAGAGATCACTGGGTTTTGCTTTCTTACTGAGGCAAGATCAAGTAATGTTTGCCACTTTTTTAGTTGTTCATGCAGTCTATTCTGCAAAGTCTGGCTAGCCAGCATTTCCAGTCTTCCTAGACTGAAAATAGATAGAAAGTTTTTCAACCTAAATGTTCTTTACTAAAATTGGAGAACATTTTCCTCACACTTTTTTCATTCAATGGAGCAGGCAAACTTTTTTTAGATTTCTCTCTATTTTTTTTCCCAATATTTAAAACTACTATCATATGTACAATAGTCTTTTCTTCTCCAGATTACCTGTACTCATTCTTCCAATTGTGACTTTCAGTCACTATTTACTGGGGTACCTCCCTCCCAACTCTTGCCAGGTCTGTGATCATTGCCATTGTGCTCTGGGTCCTCCACAATATTTCCTGAGGTGTGGTGCCCAGCAGAAAACACGGCAGCTAAGGTAGTCTTCAAGCACTGATGTCATACTTGCATTGAATTTCCAAAATGCATCATTTAAAAATTTCACCCTCTATATGATGAGTTCAGTTCAGTGCCATTTATATCATGGATAAAGTGACCCTCTTTCTTCGTGGGTTGCTTCTGTTCTTATGGTACGACTGCAGAGTCCCTGAATTCGGCCCTCTTCTGTCTTGCCAGTCTAATCTTCGGTCACATCTCTGCTGGAACCTGTGAGGCCCAGGCACCTACAAAGGTTGTACAAAACACAGGAAACAGATATCAGACCAAAGGTTGTAGCTGCTAAGAACAAACAATGTTACAGATACGAGTCCTTCTTCATGTCTGGTAGCTGATTTGATAACAGGTGTTATCTTGTTATCTTGTGTATATTATTTTGCTACTGAGGTAATTGCTAAAAGCCACTTTCTCCATTTAGAGACTCCTTACTATGAAAGGAGCATTGTGTAGCAACCCTAGGAAATGCCAATTCCCCATTTTACACATAGCAGCGAGAGGCAAAATGATTTTTCAATTACTTTTGCTGTAAATGAAACATGCAGAAGGTATAGATTCTCTCTTAAGGAGGTCAGTGTAGGAATACAAACCGTTGTGAGCCATTAAGAGATCTCTAAATACTATCACCTTAGTCATCCCTTAGTAAATATTTGTGTGAAATGTGTTATGCACTGTCTAATGTAGCCTGAAACTCCCCTGTGGAGGAGAAGCAGGGATATTCCCTCTTCAGGCAGACCATGGTTTGCCTCCTACCTCATGCCCTTGCTTCGTGAGGCTGTGCTTTTCCAGCTGTGCAGCTCTCAAGTGCAGAGGGAGCCCCTGAAGTAGCTGTACACCCCTGAAGGAGCTGTACAGCAAATAAATCACTAGATATTCACAGAGACTACGAGGTCTCTCTGATGGGCATCTCTTATGGGCTTTTCTTCCCTGGTGAGGCACTGCCAGGTTCATCCCTCTCCGGTGCTGCGTTGTGCAGCCAGTATTGTCTTAATAAGTGCCTTAATCCTATGACCTCTCTCTGGTGTTGACACAACATCACACAGTATTTCAACATGCTCACAGTGTTAGCCACAGATCAATGTCCTCCCTGGCTCACTGCTGAGTCACAGGTAGTTGCAAGAAAGGTAGACACTAAAAGTCAAGTAACAGTAGGGTTAATAGTGAGCAAAAGCAAGGATGTGACTCAGGGACATGGGACTCACAGATGTGTTTCATGCAAGCTGTCAGTCTGATTTGGAGTAATCGAGGTTCCCTTTGAAGACAAGTGCTTGAGAGAAATATCGAATGAAATGAAAAGCTCCTAGCAGCTTCCAGGCTGCTGAAAACTTGCAGCAGGCTCCAGCAGCCTTGCAGAGCAGCAACAGAGACAGCTGTGAGCAAGTTAAGGAAATCAAGTCAAGCTGGCTGCTTCTGACAGGAGAGCCAAGCATACTGTCAGGGCTGCAGCACAAAGCTGTGCTGATCTCACTGCCTGGAGGACTGGTTGGCTTCCTAAGGGGGCTCTTAGAGCCAAGGAGCACTCGCCTTCCCGTGGTTGCCGTCAGTCCTATGTCCCACTGATTAAGCTGTTACTGAAAGGGAGATGAAAGCATGGGCACAGCTGGCAGGGCCTTTAATTCTCTGTGTTAGGATGAGGGATTGCAGCGGCACTAAGTGTGCATGGTGGCAGGCAATTAAAATCAGCTTGATTCAGAGAATGTGAACAAGCTTCCCAACCTCTGCTTTTGCAATCAAGCTCTCTCACCATTATAACACCGTGCTAATGAGTGCTTCACAGGATTGAGCATAGAACACCTTGTATAATTTAATAGGCATCATAAAAACATCTAATTGAGCACCCACATGCTTCAAATGAACCCGTGGACCAGTGTCTGAGGAAGACCTGCAGGTGGAAATGAGGCCGGGAAGTGATCCCAGTTTGAACTCGTCTCATTATATTGGTGCTATCTGGAAGTGTGATTCACGTGCATGCAGGCACTTTTTTTACATTTATGGTCTTTTCTGCCTTATTACCTTTTTGTAAAATGCCTTTACAAGCAGAAAAATTGAGAGGAACATTGCACTTTGCCGACCTCTGCTTTATCTTGTTACGTTCAAATTACTCACAGGATTATACAGCCTGCATACATTGCAAGCTGTTATATGTCTTCAGGAAAGAAGAAGCAATATAGATAAATGGTTTCATAAGATGCTAATTTTGTTGCAATGGCACATTAATAAATATTGTCCTCCTCAGAAAAGGAAACTTCTGCAGGAATATTTATGCAGGTATTATAAAGTGCCACCCTTTCTCAGGGCTTGTCTCATGGACCAACTGCATTCTCCTTCCAAAGTCTTCAAAGAAAAAATTCATATTAACCTAAATGGTTTCTATAAATAATAACGTATGTTCTCAAAAAGTCTAGTGTTCCCTTCTGTTGTTTTAGTTTTGTGGTTGGATTACACAGATATGAGCCCTTAGAAGAGCAATGCATAAAAGATATTATTATAATAATAAAATATAAGTGCATAAATGTTATATATGCTATAGATATGTTCATAAATGAATACATTTTTACAAGTACTTCAAAATTCTAGGCTTGTGGAAAGATATTTAAAAGTGGGAAGATCATTTTCTTAAAATCATTTCAAACTGTGCTTTGCTACAACAGTAAGTAATTACATTTTAAATATTTGGTTTTCTCCAGGGCATAATGTAGCTTTGTTGGCCAACCTGTCCTCCTTTTCCTGGCCAAAATACTGAAATTTGGGAGTTATTATGACCTGTAGTTTGCTTGTTGAGTAGAATAAAATGGAGAAAAAGTCTTACATTTATAATATTTTTAGGCAATTTTATTTTCAAAATAATCTTTATGCATCTTAATTGATTAATATACTATTTAAATGATAAATAGTTTAATGGTTATTTGGTTTCTTTAGCTTAATTTTGGATGAGAGCTTTTCAAAGGTCAGTTTGGTAAAGTGCTTTCAGGGGAAAAAAATATATGCAATTTTCTATTTAAGATAAGTTAGACTTTTCTGTGCATAATTCTGTTTGAATATTCACCAGATGTATTTAAAAAGACCTATGTTTTCCATATTGAATCAAGATACACTCTATAGCAGGACAAGCCAGCAGCATCTACTGCTAAATTTGCTAATTTCATAAACTTGTAATATGCATGCATAAAACAAAAATGTTCTTGGCTTTGGCCAGTTTGATAAAAACATCCATTAATTTCACCTAATTTTTTTTTTTTTAAAGTAAATTCTGAGGCCCAGCCTCTGACCTTAACCTCAAGAGATGTTTGACAGTGCATTCCAAATGGGATTGAATCGCATCCCGGTTCAGCTGTGCGCCTTCCCCGCTATCCCAGGGCTGGCACAAGACTTGACCTGGCTGTTTGGCATCTCCTCCCACCAGCCCTCCCCATCCTTTGACTTGCTGCCACGTGTATTGCTGTGCTCTCTTTCCATTCTAGCCATCCTTTCCCAAGGGCAGCCACCATCCCCTGATCAATGCAGCTCCCTTCAGAAGATAAAGGACTGTAAGCATCAAGTTGTAAAGATAGAAAACCGGCAAGCACCAAAAGTTCCTTGTTGCTCAACTGCTTAAGAGAAGCTCAGTGGGTGTATAGGTCAGTCAAGGCAACTCCTTGTGGAGAAATTTAAGAGGTTACTGCCCAAACCAAACTGACAAAAGAATTGTCTGCAGGAATTTTTTTGTGATGAAACTGACTAAAACACCCCTGAATTACAGGGATAAAGATACCCCTAAGAGCTGAGGACATCTGTACCCTCAAAAACACTGCTCTTATTTCCATAAAACAGCTTTTCTGTGAGTTCATTTAAGTTTATCTCACAAGACTTCTTTTTCCAAATTGAATACCTTTGTTGGAGCCACAACAGTCAAAAAAAGTATCAAATTCAAAATGTGATGGCCTTGAAAATGTATCAGAGTTTGACTTAGAAAAACCTTTGAAGTGACCCTTGCTTCTGGCTTTTTAAAGGGTAGATCTCTGATCAGCTAATTAACTTGCCTCAAAAGTCAGTATCACTACCAAAATCTCCAGGAGTCTAGGATGAAAATTAAATACCTGCTCTTTTCATCAGTAATCCACACTTATTTCTTCAAGCTATCAAGTAGTTTGTTTTCAAGTATTCATCCAAGACACAGATATGTCTATATGTTACCTTCATTTCAGAGCACACACAAGTTTTGCCATTACAATTAAGTTCTATATAAACTCAATATTAATCAGACTTTTTTCCTTGGGCAGATTTTCTAACTGGACCAATTTTGCCTAGTTGACGTTTTCTTTGATATGAAAAAGAGTAAAGGCTTAGAGCATTCCCTGAAAATGCCTCCTGAGTTACTTTAATGAACTCAAGGCACTGCTCTGTGGCCTAACACTTGGTTAAAACCATCTGACATTTTGTTCTGGTTATGACTATAAATTGTAGCAAATCTCTCAGCTTTAGGAAAGAAAAATGCTTGGGGAAACCAGAGAACCCAGTGTCTTTCTGTCCTTGAGAAAGAGATATCAGATGAAGCTGGGACTGTCAGGAAATATTAGGCAGCTCTCATTTCTCTTCATGACCTCACTAATTTTCACATTGAAAATGGTGAATCAGAGCAATTTTTCACTGTGTCCTGCCCTGAGTAGAGGCTGGGTTGGCTTTGACTTCCTGCCCTCTTTCTGTCACTGCTCTTACAAGAGAAGGTAAAGAAACCCCAGCCTGTTTAAATGACAGATGCAAAAAAACACCCCAGTTCTTCTGGTCAACATCCATACAGGGAAAAAGAAGCCCGCTTCAAAGCAAATCAGTTTTTAAATTATGGTTATAAAATTTCCCCTTGTTTAATGTATGGGCGAAAAAATCTGAATCTCATTCTGTCTCACCATCACAAATATTTTGAGATTCTTTCATCTTTTAAAAGTATTTTTACTTGCATATGTGCTTATAAAATATTCTGATATCCTCTCCAAATTAACACACTGGAGCGAGGAAACAGTGCTACAGCTGTGAGAAGTGCAAGACGTGAGCACTTGCTCAGGACATATGAAAGTGCAGAATGCCTAAGGAAATTCTATCAACTCTATCATAATATATTTGAAGGAAATTCTATTCTAATTTTACCTTTTTTTATTTTGTTCCTCCTGTTTTTTGGTTGGTTTTTTTGTTTGTTTGTTTGTTTGTTTGTTTGTTTGTTTAAAATGTGTCAGCACTACATCTAAATGATGCATTATCACCAGCAGCTCAAAATAAAACCAAAAGTAAACTAAAGTGGGTTTATCTGCCAAATTTAAATATGTGTTAAGTTTGGCTTTTTCTTACTAAGTAGCTTTATTTTAAAGGTGTCAAGGAGAAATTCTTGTTATGCCAAACTGAGATATTTTAAATAAGTCATAAATGTAGGCATAGAGACATAAATTCAGGAATTAAGTGTTATATTCCCATTTCTCAAGTCTTGGTTAGGCTTTTTTCATGAATTTCATCTTTCCATGTGTGAAAACTCCATTTCGTACATGTACATATTTCTTTATTTTCCTCAAATATTCTCTCTGTTGACAGTTTCTAATACTGAGATGGGAGATTCTAGATGTGGTTTTGTCAGTGCTGTGTAGAACGTGGCTCTTGGTGTCCTTGCCTACGCTGTTTATGGGTATCCAGCTCAAAATCATCCTGGCTTTCTTAGTTTCCCAGCACAGATTCACCAGTTTACGACCTGTATATCCCTTTAGTCTCTCCTAGGATTATTGCTTTCCAAGTATTGCTTTCCATCAGAAGAAGTTATGGTTTAGATTGCTATTTTCAGAATATGCTGGCCTGCCTTTTTTTGTTGTTTGGTTTGTTTTGTTTGTTGTTGGGGTTTTGTTTGTTTGTTTGTTTTTGTTTTGGGGTTTTTTGGGGGGGTTTTTTGGTTGGGTTTTTTTGGGGGGGTGTGTTTTTTGGGGTTTTTTTTGGTTTTTTTGGGAGCGGGGGGTGGTGTTTTTTTTTTGGTCACTTGAAGCTCAAGCTCCTAATCCTGCTCATATTGCTGCCCTATTCTTTGTTATTTTCTTTTCTCTACTTGTAGCTTTTCCTAGTTTAGCGTAATGTGCATAATTTGGGAAACTATATACTTCTTTTTCTGCACACCATCAAATCTGGTCTTTCCTCTTAAAAAGCATTGACTGCTGAGTAGACTGGGTGGTTGCTAATCCAGAGAGTCCTTACTGAGCCTTATTCCCAATTTACTGCCTGTTCTTGAACCAACAGCGTAAAACTAAAATTACGACTTCACTTCAGAAGAATACATTTCTTTTTATAAATGGGTCTGGGGTTTGGAGGTTGAGTAATTGAATTTCTCAGCATGCAAAAATATTTTTTCAACCTTCTAGAGCTGTTTAGTGGGGCGAAGGAAGGTCAGTTTACTCATGGTGTGACTAATTTATGGAATTGTGTCATACAAATGGATTTATTCTGCTGCTAGTTGGGAAGAGTGAATTAAATAATTAGCTAATGCACATATACATTTATTTTAATAATACATTTATTGCATGCATTCACCTTGCAGTATGTATTTTAATTCACAATATCAGACACATTCTGAATAGAATTTCATTCTATTTAGACAAATCTATTAATAATATTGTGGCACACAGAGAGCCACAAATAATCTTACAAGCAGTGGTAATATGTTTTTCAAATATTAATGAAAACATATTAATTTAATTCCTAACCTTGTTCAATTAATCTTAAATGGCATAATACTACCAGTCTCCCAAGGATAAAGCCAGCAGAGATACTGCCAGTAAATGGAGATGAGTATATGCCATTTGGAAGTTCCCTCTGGACCAGAAAGAATAAAGGTCTAATTTTCTGCCACTAAAAGTGATTTTCACTTCACAGAGAGCTGAAGGATCTACTCTTTTCTATTCATTGCTGCTACTGCAAGATTTTGTTAATATCTGTTTTCTGAGAAGTGCCAGCTAAGAGTCAAAGGCTTAGGCTGTGTTAGAGAGGCTATAAGGAGCATTGCTTTGTTAGAAAGGCTATGAGGAGCATTGCTTAAGGAATTAACATGCATTTTTAATGAGCGTGCACTCTTGTGTACGTCCTGTGACAGATTACTCATTCCAGTCTTAGCAAGCACGTTTTGCCCTTCCAGACACTGCCCTCCACTTTTGTTGCTAAAAATAGTTCTAAGTTCATTTCTGAAAGGTCTGAGGTGACTAAAATATGATTTGTTGTTCTGATAAAACACAAAGAAATAATAAAGCCGTAGCCATAACATAGTTTTAGATAACAGTGGAGGAGAACAGAGGAATTTAGAACAGCTACAAGGGGAGAAGTAAGAAGATTAGTTTGTGTGCAAGAATACTGATATGAACATAAAAGGAGGGAAAGGGAAGCTAATCAAAACCAACTTTAATATTTTATATCAAAGTAACAGATAATAGAGTAGTTGGAAAAAAAATAATATGAAAGTGCTTTCTGTGGAAGAGGTGCAGAAGTTTTGCTTTTGGAAGTGTCAACATTCCTGAAAACAGGGAGAAGGAGAGAAAAAGGAGAGGGACATAAAGTGACATGATCAGGGAGTCACAGCATGGCTGAAGAGATGTGTTTGAGAGCTGTGAGTGTGGATAGCATCTAAAGGACTATAGGAGCTGATGGGGATTAATAACAAAAGGAGAAAGGGTGGGGACAAGGAGTGACCAAATGGAGAAGCAAGGAGGTAACAGTATGGGTAACACTGAGACTTTGAACTTGGCACAAAGATGCAGCTGATGTCACGATCACATGGTTTGTGATGTAAGAAGTAATAGAGGATGGACCAGAGAGCATGGAACTAACATTTTTCAGAGAAAGTAAAATAGTTAACCTTATGAGAAGAAAAGGAAATAATATGGGACAAAGAAAAGAACACGTATCCTATCTCTGTCCTTCAGCCTCCATGGAATAAATCATTTTATCAGCAAACTATAGAGAAAAGTAGTAGGAAAGCAGCAGTAGGATGTGAAAATCTCTTTGGCAAGGATAGGGCTGAAAAGTGGTACAACGCAGTAGCCTGTGATACTTAGAGCTCCTACTAAGGAGAGGAATGCTCATTTTATTGTAGCCAACAGTGTCTATACTGTTTCTCTTGATGGCCCCTCTTTAATTTTCTTGAATTTTTGTTGAGTAACAGGCTGAATGTTTTTGGTTCTCCACAATGTGTGTGGGAAGAGTCACAACAGCTTTTATGTTGTACTTCTTTGCCCTGAGATATCTTGATTCAGGACTGCATTTGAGTTTAAAGACTATTTTCAGAGTAAGGAGATCTCTTGGCTCTGAAGAATAATGTTTTATCTCCTCTTTAGCAATATATCACCGTGGCAACTTTCATTCAGACATTTAGACAGAAAGTGCATCCCCGAGCTCCCTCAAGAGTTAAGTAATACAGGACTGCAGAGAAAGAAACAAAGAAGAAGAAGAAGATGTGCTTTTTTTGTAATCTCTGGGGATATGTTAGGCATGCTCAGACTCAGACTTTATTGAAGTAATTCTTATCAATCTGACTGTGAAACAATGGAAGGTGTGAGATGGGATTGAAGAGCTGAAGAGTCAGTCCTAGAAATATTCACTCATGTAAATAATCCTTTATTATGTTCATAGACTTGAATTATGTGGTTCTAGTTGCCAGAGAAATGTCCATGGGATTTAAAAACAAAATGAGGTTTAGAAACAAAAAGTTTAAAATGGTTTCTGGGCAACTAAATTTACTGGTATATGTAGGGGGATTAGACCAGCTGGTCGACCTGAAGCTGATTCATAATGAGTGCTGTTATTTTTTATCTTTAACATGCTTTCATTTTCATGTGAATTTTTAGAGGAAAGTCCACAATGAATGAGTTCCTTAGGAATATCAAGGACATATTGGATGCAAAACTACTGAATACAGAGTTATAATAGCCTCATTAGAGATGGTCAGTTAGGATTCAGGAATATTTCATTTACCCAGGCTCAATGTTAATGGCAGTCTACATCCAGTGATGTAAATTATTAGCTGCTTCAGAAGCCCCTGATAAAAATTGACAGGCTAAACTCTTTCTAAAAGCCTAAGATTTGGATTCGAGAGGTAGGCACAGGACAGCTGCAAAATGAGTTAAATTGCCATAAAAATAGAATGAGGATGCAGAAAAATGGAAATCACTTTGTCTTTTCAGCAGGTCATTTTGAATCTCTTTCTTTTCTCTCATTACTTGATAGTGACTATGAAAAAAACTGGCCCATTTTTATTACATACATATTTAAAGGACATGATTTTGAAAGATCAGTCTGTACTTTTGTCTGTGTGGTTTCATGCACATTTAATTGGGGAATTTTTTTTTCTACTTGAAATGTTGTGTGTTCAGAATCCAAACAGGATTGGTTTTCTTTTCAACACAGGGTTTACTTATTCAATTCAAATGTGGTCTATCAATATAAATGTATTTTAGCACAACAAAAGCAAAAAGCAGAGACATGGGAGTCACATAAATGCATATATTAGGAGGGACAGGAGCTGATAAAAATCCTCTAAAATTAGTTGTGTGTATTACTTTTATTTAATATACTCTTGGTATATTATTCTATTCACGCTAGATAGTAACTCGAGAAGAAATATGTTCATAAAGTAAACTTGAAGGAAAACAGATCTGGGACAGGTACCTGAAGATTGCAAAGCCATTATGATATTGAGAGCTGAGACTATAGTAAATGGTCCAACAGTCACAGCTGAAGAAATAAAAACACTGAAGCTATTTAAGCAAGAATTAAATGACATTGTGAAGGAGTGAAGGGTGTTAAAGTCTGCTGCTAGCAAATGAAGCAAGTATTGCAAGTACTAATTGTTTCTGGTCAGCTCTTCTCCTTTAGTATATCAAGATAATTACACTCTAAGTTGTTTGATTAGGGAAAAAAATTTAAAAAAAGGGGGGGTGGAATGGATAAAATTTGAATGAACACTTGAGAATACTCAATGTGCTCCCGAGGAGCCCGTACTTTCTGCTGACCGTAATAATGGATGTCACATGCTACGCCTCTTACAGATTTCAGAAGACTTTGTCTCAGCTTTCCAGCGTGGGAGGGTACTAGAGCCTCCCTGCTACATGTGTTAGACATCTGCAAAGTAAACACAGGAAATTACAGGGTAAGGTGATGATGGCGTGTGACACTTCAGTAAAGCTCGCTGGAAATACAGCTCTTCTAATGCTCCTGTACACCTGATCAGACCTTTGCTCTCCAGAGGTCTCCCAGATGAATTGCAGCCTGTTCCTGCTTGCACCACTGCTAATGGTTTGATTTCAAAGCAATCAATCATTTAATTACCAATAAGAATTAAAAGTCAGGAATGACAGTTTTGTGCAGCGTAGTTCACTCACACAAGCCAAGAGCACATGGCAGCAACCATATGTGTGTGTAGTTCATTAAGTATCAAGACATAAAACACTAGGGAAATATTTTTCCCTTAAATCAGTGTTTAAAAGTACGGGGCTAAATTTAACAAAATAAGAATGGATATTGTACAAAGGTTTCACTTTTTTTAAATTATGTGGCAGAAATTAATCTTTTTATATGATATTTAGGCGCTATGGCTAATGGCCAAATTTTGGTATTTTCAGAAATGAGACGCATTTGAGGATACAGGCCACTCCAAATTGAGGTGCATAAAAATGGCATTTTTAAAACAAAATTCTTATAAATTCTCTGTCTTTCTTTTTCTCATATAATGCTCTCACTATCTCATTTATTTTTAGTTAACTATGAGAAGACATTCTATGTTATAAAATGTCAGTCTCTCATTACATGCTGGTGTCCTTCTTTTCTCTCATGAAAAATACATGGCTCTATGACTCTTAGTGTACTCATTTATTTATGGAGCAGGGAAGCTTGTACTCCCCAGGCCATAACACTTCTCTCTTTGATACTTCACTGGGCGTGCTTCTGGAACACCACAGTGAGGTTTTCCTAATGTTGGTTTTTGTTTTGTTTTGCTTTGTTTGTTTAAGCAATGAACCTGAAGGAGAGAGGTTAAAGGGAAGGGAAGGGAAGGGAAGGGAAGGAGGAAGGGAAGGGAAGGGAAGGGAAGGGAAGGGAAGGGAAGGGAAGGATTGAAGGAATGTACGAAGGTAGGTCAGTGAAGTATGCAAGTTCAGTCATTTAATGGAAGGGAAGTTAAGGGAAAAGGAATTGACAGGAAGGGAAGGGAAGGGAAGTTAAGGCAATTTCAGATCCTCCTACTTTTGTCTTCTCTTAGCCATCTCCTTTTTCTATCTCTTCTTTGGCCAGCTTTCACTGCTAAAAGTTTATGCAAGCGACTCCCTCATCCTTTTTCCAGAAAACTAGTTGTTCAAGAATAGAGTACTCCATATCCTGATGGTCTACTCTACCTTTTATTGTGTTTGAGCTTCTGACACTTATTTCTAAATGTTTGTATGATACAATTCTCTGTCAAAACATTTTCAGACAGTTTTCATTTCTCTCCTTCTTACTTTCCAGATTTTTGCTTGACTGTATAAAGAAGGGCCAGCATCCAATTAAAAGATACTGTCTATCAGAAGGGACTGAATATTGCCCCTGGCTACCAGGGTATCAAAGAAACAGCTATCTGTGATTTTTTTGGGATTAGTCCAGGTTGCTGGCTTTCTAAACCACTGCAAGTAACTCAGTAAGTGAGATAGTTAATGAAAATAGCAATTATGCTTTACTATGTTTTTCAGGAACATATGGCAAACAAATTCCTACTCTAAAGCATCAGTTCTGCATTAATATGAGGGCTTTTTTGGTGTGCCAGCCAATACATTTTATGGCCTTGGCAAAGACAGTATCTTTGGTGCTGAGAGGATTGCACATAATACTACATCTCAGAAAAGAAAAAGGAGAAAAAGAAAAAGTCAAAAGGAGAATATGGCTTAATTCTCAGTTCACACATACATTGCTGTATTTCTTGTGCTGTTAACTCAGTGACCTTTGATTCATGCTAAGGAAGATTAAAACCAAGTCCTATATATATCAAATGCTAGCTTTACGTTTATTTTTATTATTTGTACAGAAATGAAAACCCAAAGAATTCAATTACTGTCATGGCTTCATCTGAGATAGAGGCAATTTTCTTTATAGTAGCTGGTACACCACTGTGTTTTGGATGCAGTATGAGAATGCTGTTGATAATTCATTGCTGTTTTAATTGTTTGTTGCTAAGCAGTGTTTACCCTAGGTCAAGGGCTTTTCAGGTTCCCATCCTCTGCCACTGAGCAGGTGCACAAGAAGCTGTGAGGGATCACAGCTGGGACAGCTGATCTGAACTGGCCAAAGGGATATTCCATACCTTAGAACATCATACTCAGCATATAAACTGGGGGAGTTGGCCAGGAGCCACCAATCCCTGCTTAGGGATGGGCTGGGCATCAGTCAGTGGGTGGTGAGCATCTGTATTGGATTTTATTGCCCCCTCTCTCCGTTTCATTTCTAACTCTATTTTTATCATTAGTATTATTAGCATTACATTAGTGATATTAGTTATTAACACTACTGTTATTAATTTTATTGCTGTCATTAGTATTATTAGTAGTTCTATATTTTGCTTCAGTTATTAATATGTTCTTATCTCAACCAATTAGGTTTACTCCTTTTTTTTTCCCCATTCTCCTCCCCACCAGGAAGGAGCAAGGAGTGACCAAGCATATTCATGGTACTCTAGTTACTAGCTTCAGCTAAACCATGTTAATTACTTAGATATAAAGCTTGGTTTGGTTAAATTAAGGGTGTATACAACTAACAAACCAATGTAATTTGTTTTCTTTGTAGGCAGATATTGATTTCCTTTCCTAAAACTGCATTTGCCTTATTTTCTGTAAATCTGAAATATAGATAACATATATTTTAGTATGTGTACATGAAACTGATATTATGTCGATTGAAAGTAAAAAAATGCAAGTGACTTATTTCACAGTCTAGCTGATTAAAGATCTCATCTGGAATATGCTACTGAAGTCTGGTTTTATAGATAACTCCTATCACCATCCATACAGCCTATTTTATTATATTTGTCTTGGGCAAAAGTGTAAAAGATATATTTAGTAGTTCTAAGACTATCTATACATTTACAAGCTTGTAAAGATTAAATCTGGTTTTTTTTATGGATCTTGAGAAATTTGGAGCTTTCTTTCATTTGCTATTAACAACAGAAAAATATGTAAATGAGTGAAGGAATAAAGCAGGGTCGATTTGCAAAGATGAGATACAAAGAAGCCGATATAAAAGGTCTTTTATCTAATGTAATGCAGCACTTCTGAAACAAATTGAGCCTTTTAGTCACCATATGGCACTTTTAGAGATCTATTATTGTCCTTATATCCTAGACCTGTGCTCTAACCAATCAAATTTTCCCCCATACAGTGCCTTATTTACTTCGTTATGTGCCATTCACATTTTGCATTTGACCACTGGTTCTGATTGGAAGGAATAAAATGAATCTTCCCATAAGAACAAATGAGGATGTTAGTGGAGACAAGAGCTGTAAAACTAAGCAGCTGTCTCCTGCTTTTCTTTAAAGACAAAATATATATATATATATATATATATATAAAATATATATATATATATATTTAAACCCTGCTTTTATCCTGTAGGTAAAACTAGGAGAAAGTATACTCCCTTGCAGAGAGGTACAATACCCATTCTAGACATACACCACATGAGATGCTAAATTGTTATACTTGAGTCATCATGGTACTCAGGGACATGGCTTAGTGCTGAACTTGGCCATGCTGGGTTAATAGTTGGAATCAGTGATTTTAGAGGTCTTTCCCAACCTAAGCAATATTATGATTCTAAAGGTCTAGGCATAAATCTACTGGATTAAAAATAGTCACTGTGTGTATCATAAGTATGTTCTAAAATATCTATTTAGAGAGTTAAAGAGGAGAGAAGAAAAATAGAGGCTGATCTGGGGAACTCTGGTATAAATGTGACTGTTCCCTTCTACCAGAAAATAGACTCTCAATCAAATCTATAGAGACATGACTTATGAAGGCATTTTCATTTCCTGAATAACTGTTGGAAAATTAACACAATCATTTATTTCCAGGGAAAGTTTCACACTCATTCAAAGTCATGATGAAAGACCATCAGACAAAAATGTGATTTTATTCCATATTTTAGTAGAGAAAAAGAGAGAGGGAGAAAACTATGAAAGTTGAAGACTGTTTGAGGTCATGGGTCATTTATTTGAAAGGAAAGCTCTGTTAAGTTAAAAGAGATAATGTACCCTTTACATAAGGACTTCCAGAGGCTCTATGTGCTTTCTGAAAGTTATCAATTCAAAGTAAAGATATTTAGGTTTCTGTATCCTGCAGTTTAACCTGTAAACAGAGTAATAATAGATATGAAAAGAAGTCGGGGAGAAAATGGTGCTATTTTTTTGATTGGTGAATATGCTATGGATTTGACAAAAAAAAAAAAAGTCAAGAATCAAAATCCATCCTTCAGTTAATGTTTCCCTTAAAGAAACAATGTGGTAGGGTCTCCACTAACAAACAAATAAGGAATGAAAATCCAAGATGGGTGTTCTGCATGGGATCCCTGCTTGTGCTATGCAGGCAGAGACCCTCAACCTTCACACACCGGGAGAGTTTTCCAGGTGGGAGCAGCCCCTCCAGGCATAGCATTAGAAATCTGCTTTCAGAGTGGGAAAGCCAATTTTGGAGAGTTCTGACCCAGCATGCTTCAACTCCATGTCTTTATTGATGGAAATTCTTGTGCTGAAGAATTTAAATATTCTTCTTCATTGTTTATTAAAAATTCTTTTTCACATGTTTCAAAAGCTCAGAATTCTCAAAAGGCTGGATATTAGGAAAATTTTTTTCACCAAAAAGAGTTGTCAAGTATTGGAATAGGGTGCCCAGGCCAGTGCTTGAGTCACCATTCCTGGACATATTTAAAAGGCATGTAGATGTGGTGCTTTGGACATGGCTTAGTGGTGGACTTGAAAGTGCTTGGTGGGTGGTTGGACTTGACCTTAAAGGTCTTTACCCTTATCTTTACGTTGATCTTAAAGGACTTTATCAATTTCAGCAGTTCTGTGACTGAGTCTTTCAGCCTCTGTGCACAAAGGTGGGAGAAGAGCGGCAGATCATGCCACAGACAAACAGGAGACAACAAGGAGGATTCGAGGATTCAGGGTGAGGAGTCCACTTTGCTGGTGATGGAAGTGGCTGAGTTATTTCAGCCTCCATTGCTAAATACTCTGGGTGCTGAAAAGCAAAATATTTTGCTTTTTTCTGTAAATGTGAAGACAACCAAAGTTTTAAATCCCTCCTTTTGTTCCCTTGTCAGATAAAAGAAACAGAAGCAGTTTAGCACAAGAAAAGGTGAGTTAGCTGCTTGTGAAGATGAGAAATTATTTTTAGAAATCACTTTTGTTAGCAAAACAAGGAAGAATCTGAGAGAAGCTAAGAGTGTGGTTGAAAGCCTGGCCCTGGTGCTGTGAATCTCAAAACTCTCACTGAAGTTTAAATAAGAAGTGATATTTTTTTTGTACAGATTTACCACATATACAAAATACTGCAATACTATTTAAAAATCAAAAATGCTGAGACTATAAGTGATAAGTGTAGTTTAGATTAGGTACTAACAACACCTAATGAAAAGGAAATAGCACATCAGTCTCCAATAAATTTTCAGGGACCATTTCCTTTCAACAGCAATAATAACCATAATAATGATAAAGAGAGAAAAGCTCTTCACTCAGTACATCTGTCTGCTGCCAGGAGCGTAGGAATCAGTACAGCACATGGTATTCTGCTCACTTTCATATTAATTCTGCCTCCTTACTGAGTGTCTTGTGTTATTCCCATCCCCAAAGTGTTCTTTCCCTTTTGTGCCTGTTCCTTGGCTGTTAGTACTCCTTCCGTGGCCAACTTCAATGAGGCCACACAAAATCTGAAAGGCAGCTTTGGCACCATACCAACTACAAAGGCTTTTCAGCAGAGCAGGCAATGTCTATTGCAAGGACATAAGATTTTACAAAATACATATAAATCTTCTTAAATATATAATTATTTACTGATTTGACCTGTGTCTAAACTATTTAATAGTATCTGTCAAAAACTCTGGACAAAGGTGAGTTTCCAGTCTAAATCAGCATTGAAATACAAAATAAACAAACAAAATTAAACAAAACAAAAAACGTGCAAAATAATTTGGGAAAGTGCCCTGAGACCCTCTCAGACTGTTTGACCTGCTGGATTCCTAGACATGGAGCTTGAAGACTTTGTTCTGGATTTCCATGGCTAAGTTTGCATGTGAAATACCAATTGTTTAGCTCCATTGCAGTGAAATTGTGAGGACTGAAAATATGAAAACAGGCTTTATTAGAGGAAAATAGTTCCAGTCTTTAAAGACTGAAACTAATTCCTCCACACAAACACACTATTTAGTGGTATTCTGAAAACCCACTTGCTAATTCTGTAAACACTATATGAGATAATCCTTTGGGAAAACAAAACATAATGGACAGAAAAAAGAGTGTTAAAAAAGAGAGTGCCTGGGCTACCAAAAAAAAAAAAAAAAATTAAAAAAGGTTAATTGGAATCCTGGGAATTTTGGAGACCCTAGATTTGTTTATTATTGTGTTTTGAAGTTTCATCACTATTTGCAAGTTCTGTGTAAAAGCTGTTATTTTTATTTTTGTCTTCTTCCCTATTATGTTATGAATCATCCTCAGATCATATTTTCTCAGCTAAGGAGGGTGGAAACCAGGGTGATAATAGAAGGCCATAGGGTCTGAAAGGCAGAAGAATTCCTGCAGCATGGCTAGCTAAACAGTCAGTGAAAAAGCAGCTTGGGGAGGCTTTTCCTGTTACTGTGAATGATGACTGAATTTCTAAATGTAGCAGCAGGCAACAGTGTATCTGCATGTTGGCATTTGTGAAGTAATTTGTTCTACAAATGCAGTATTGATTTCTTAGAAGAACACAGCATATACCTTCAGATTTTTTTCCCCATGTGATAAGATTTTGGCTTTTTGATTTTCCTTTCCTTGCAAAGGGGTCCACAACTTGAAATGGGCTCCCTGGCCACAGTTATTGCAGTATAGTTCTGTTCTTTTCTTACCCTTTAATTTGACCTTTCTAGATGTAGTCTAATAATTTTCTGTCCCATAATGTTAATTAGGAATCGAACATTTCCACCTGTTAATGCAGTAAAGTGCAGTTGTTCTTTTGCTAGAACATATTAATAATGTCACTAATTGAGACATTAATTGTCAGGACATAAGATCCCTCATTTTGCTCTGAATGAGTTTTACCTATGGGACAATTAGGCTGAGACCTGACATGGAAGCTGTAAAGTCTAATAATGAGAGAACATGTTATAATCACCCTGTGAAGCCAGAAATACCCAGCAGAAATAATTACCAGTGAGCAGGAGGGCTTCTGTGGGGCTTTAGCATCTGTATGCTGTTATTAGGGACTTTGATACATTAGTCTGGCCAATATTACCTGTGGGGCACATCCTTATTCACCTGCATGGCTGTGGTGGAGTACAGTGTTACAGTGGCTCAGATTCCTGCACTGAGAGGATTTTCCTCTGGGAAGCTGGGATAGGTGGGTGGTGTGGAGCCACCTCAAATGAGCCTCTGGAAATCCACAGAAATGCTGCTCAAGAGCCTTTGGGTGCAGTGGTTCTCAGACAAGGTTTTCAGAGCAGTATGAACTGCTGTTCTGAGAAGATTTGCACTTCCAGGGAGTAACTGAGAGATACAGGTGCTTTCAAAGCTTCAGGTGATGATGGGATGACACAACCCTAAGAGAGAGGTGAACCCTTTCACTTGGTTTTGCTGATGGAGTAGGTGAAACAGATAGGGCACAGTGCAGTGATTTAGCAGATCTGGGCAAAGAAACCAAATTTCTTTGATGTCGGAACAGTTCCTTATTCTCTATATACAGCTTCTTACTCTCTATATCTCAAAGCCACTCAGAAACACTACTTGAAGTGTCATGACATTAGATTGTTGTCTGCTTCACTTTGAAAAAAATTCAGTGTGAAGTACTATCAAAAGTATTTTAAAGTGAAGAAAAACAGATGAGGATGGGTTAGAGACCTGATTTTCACCTGGAGGTTTTCTTTACGCTGTTTATGTTACTGTGGGATTTAGGATGTTGGCTAGTATGGGACATGGGATCAGGACTATGTTTCTCTTATTCTATCTACTATGTTTTAATTAAAATCCACTATCTAACCTTTCTTAATGTGACTTTAAGATCCTCTGTCTCTTTGGGCCCTTATCACAAAAGCTCTAAACTATGTTCATGAGTTACTCTTATTTGGCTTGATACCATTTCACACCCGGTGTGCTTTTTAACAGCTGAGACAAGGTCTAAGTGGTTTGCTGATGGAAATGCATAAGCTGCTAGGTCTTGGTCCTTATTCTTGTTCTGTGTGACACTTAGTGCGGGCAGGGAATAACTGAGAAGTTGTACTTCCATATGCTTCTTTACACAGTGGGCGGTGAGACAGTGGAACAGGTTGCCCAAAGGGACCTGTGGATACCCCATCCCTGGAACTGTTCAAGGCCAGGTTGGATGGGGCTTTGAGCAACCTGGTCTAGTGGAAGATGTCTCTACCTGTGGGATTATGATCTTTAAGGTGCCTTCCAACCCAAAACATTCTGTGGTTCTGTAACCATTCTGATTTGATATCTATTAAACTGATATTTCTGTATGTAGCTATGTACCTCATATGAAGGTTAATTAGCAATGTGCTTATAGAAGTTAGCATGATTTTTGCATTTCTGTGAAAGGAAGGGAGTGGCAAAGTATCTGCTCTAGACTTATTCTAGTTTGAACAGCTTCTGCCCATTGCAAAACAGGGACAGACATTTGCTACCTTCTGTCAGTAGTCAAATGTTAGAGATAGTGATTACTGTGATCTTTGTCTAAGTATTGCTCAAAGTATTAAAATAAGTATTTGCTAATCCTTTATATATGTGTCTTTCTTTTCAAGATCTGAAGTCTCAGCCAGGTAGGGAAAAATCAAAAGCACAGCTTCCTGTCTTAGAAATGTATTGTTCTTGGCTACAGTTGCTTTGCTTTTATGCGCTGTTACATTTTGCCTAATTTAGTGCACTCAAGCATTCTCTTGATGCTCATAATGGCTGCTGCCTATTATTCAGATATCTTCATCAATCTCTTCATGATTGTTCCTAAGGATTTTTTCTCCCCAAGACTCCAGGCTGTTCAAAGCCCATCAGTTTGTTCAAGGTCTGATTAAACTTTTGGTATATCTGACAAGCCCATCTGCAGGGATTCCAGATTAACCATCTGGAATCGTTTGATCTTAAACTGTATTAAAATAACATTTCAATAAACCCATGTTTGAATGCTACCATGTTTATCCAATAAATACTATGCCAGTATTGGCTTTTATTCACTGAAGAAATAAATTCTCTTTCAGCTGCCTCACCTGCAATATCTAGTCAGGTGTTTGTTTTCTTAATTTAGCTTAGATACTCTGTCCAATAAGGTGCCGTATTTTTATGAAGCACTTGTTTAGAATATACTATAAAAGAGCACAAATAAGTTATGGTCAGGCACTGTAAACCATCTTTAGGAAGATGTAAACCATTTTTGGGAATAGAAAAGGTTTTCCTGTATTGTGTTAAAACAATTTCTATGGTCACCCATTCTTCTGTTAATAAATCAACCACTAGGGCAGTGCAGCTGGATTCACCTGTGATTTGTTGTCCACCCCCAAGGTCCCCAGAAGCCCCAGGTGTGTCTCTTCTAAGAGTTGCCAAGCTGATCTACTCCTAGAGTGAGGCTTCTTTTCAATGTAGAGAAATTGCTTTCCATAAGTGCTTTTCTTTGAATTTAGCTGAGCTTTGACTGCTGGATGATCTAGACAAATAAATCTCTCTTTTCCTGATCTTAGCTTGCTGCTCTGACTACAAGTTATCTTTGTGAGAGCTGAGGACAGAAAATTGCTAAGCACCATGGTGGAGTATGTCCTTGAGCTCTGCAGCTGGAGACACTAACCATAATATCCAAAGCATACCATCTATATGCAATATAAATAAATAACTTTCCAGTAGATCCTCCTTTGAAGGGTAAAATAAGCAAGGCAATAGCTTTGGAAAGCACAGTTAGTCTGAAATCCTTGCTAAGCTGCAGATTATCCACAGCTATTTCCATAGCCCTTTGTGGAGTCAGTTGGCCTCCTGCAAGCAAGGAATGAGAAAATATAATGAAGGCTTTTGCTCTGGCTTAGGCAGAGTTTTTTCCCACACAACCTCTGCTTCACTTTTAGTATCTCTTCTTTCCCATGGCATTTAATATTTTAATATTTCTTCTTTCCATATACCTCTCTTTTCTGTCAATTTCCATCATGCACATTAAAAAACAAAAACAAAAACAAAACAACCCCCCCCCCCCCAAAAAAAACTCAAAAAACCCCCACAAAAACAAACAAACAAACAAACAAACAAACAAAAAACCCACCTTTAGGAAACAAGGTGAGCTAAGCTGTTAATGCCTATTGTGTATTAGTCATGTTAAACTAACTAAGCTGGGCAGAAGCCCAAACTGCAGCCACTTACCTAAAAGAAAGTTATATTTTCATATGTACTGCACTTACCATAATTCTTTATTCTTGCTAGTTCAACCCTCTAAAAAATAAGGATATTTTGAATAGATTGAACTTGATCTGTAAAGCACTTGATTAGCACAAAGGATACATTATGCTAATAAGATGCTATCAAAAACATAGAAAATGCATGGTAGAAGAGTTACTTACCTAACTGCCCATATGACAATATTTTTTATGTCTGTTTCTGTTTGTAGCTTAGCACCTAAAATGATTTTCAGACACATTAAATCTCTCTTTGAATTAAATGTGTCCCACAGGTAGAAATTCAGCTTCAGTAGGAATTAGTTTTTATATATTGTAATACTATTGTAATACAATGATTGGTTTTCTGTGCAACTCATCTAAGGAAGTTTCAGAAGAAGTAAACATATTTAGAAAGTATTGGGAGATGCTAAAACTAACAGTAAAAGAAACTACAAATATCTGTCAAAATATCTAATTTCCCAGGGTTTTGTACAGAGAAATAAGCAGAGAAAATTCTTCCTGTGTGGGTTATTCGCCTTCTGTAATGCAGATGGGACTCAGCATGAGTACAAAACAGATGGGAGAGGCAAATAGAGAAAAGGAAAAATAAGGAAATGAACAAAGCATAGTAAGCGAATTGCATACATTGTTTTTTACTGCAAAAATTTCATTTTCTGACAAAAAGGTAAAACAATGGTTATTTTACTGGTGTAACCTCTTGATCCGTTGTAGAAATCTGAGATGGATACAGCTTTCAGAAACTAATGTGTTGAAATTATAAAATATTATCATTCAGTGTAATATTAATTAATTTTTTTCATGTTTGTTTGTTTCAGTAGTTTTTCATTCTCCTCAGCTGGGAAAATATCTTGTGGCTTCTAAATGAAAGTATTTGGTGTGATTGTCCTATCCCACCAGGATTTCAGCTGCCTATTTTAAATGCCTTGGATATCTGTGTATGGTAAGGGGGTGTGAGGTTAGACCTACAAGGTACCAGCCTCCTGGAGTGGCAGCTGGAGGCTTGACAGAACACTTTATGATTCCTAAATTTATAGTAGATGCATATGTTAGGCATCTCTTTACCTTCTGGGTGGGTGTGGACATTTGGACATCTATCTACCTGGCAATGTTTCAAAGGTGCTTCTGAAAAAGAAATACAGAGTTATTCTCACGTACAGCCCAGCGTCCTGCGGTAATGTACTCTTTTTTTTTTTTTTTTTTTTTTTTCATGTTGAGGATATTTACTGTTTCATGGTGATGTTTGATTTAGCCTGTTGGGAAGGTAATATCCCACCTTGAATAGTATCTCTTCACCATTGGAGAATAACACACCCACACAACTTGTTTCTGTTTTCAGCTTTGGACAGATTTCTTGTGTGTCATAGTTTTTTTCATAATAATTGAATCTTGCCACACAGTAGCCAGCACAAAACCTGAAGAAGCAATCAGATTCTGCTTTGCATCTCATCTGCTCTTGTTACAGCTGTCAGACAAGGTTATACCCTGTCTAGATGCATAACGACTTTAATGATGTTTTTCATATATTGGTCTGAAAAAAGACAGTTCACTGTCTTAACATTCTCCCTTACAATGGGTACTCAACAAGAAGTATGAATCATTACTGACACACTCAAAATAATCTGTCATGCTGCTTTAAAATATTAATGAGAAAAGCCTTGAGTCTTTTGATATTGGTAATTGTTTCATGTTGTAATTGAATTTGAAAAGCTCTGTTAAGATTTTTATCCTCTGACAGTAACTTATTATTTCTAGAATAAAATTGTTTGATACGTGGTTTCAGTGGCAGCATTCTGAAGAAGCCGTTTGCACTTCACTTTTCTGTGAACAATGAAAACTAACAATACACTGTAAATGCAGACTCCCAGGTCCAGAAGTTTTAAAGCAGCGTGTAATTTAGTATTGTAAGATTTCCAAAGATGTCATGTTTTCTAGATGCTTGATCATCCTCATAACTCACCTGAAATCTCTTTGATTGGTTCTCCTCTTTGCTGAAGGGCAATCTACAAAATATACACAACCTGATGTCACACTGCTGCTGTGTTCCAGGGCACTTCTGATTAACCTTGAAATTCAGTTTTGCATCCCAGCATGATGTCTCGGTTTATTGCCCCAACACTATGATTTTGGGCAGTCACAGCCTGGGTGTGGTTCGTTATTCTGTGGAACTGCTATGTAGCCTGTTGTTCACCCTGTTTTGTCTTCAGGTAGTTGGTTATTCCTTATTCCTACTCAAGTACAATAATTTACACTTGGGCTATATTTTTCTCCAAATCCGTTGTCCATTTTCCAATATTATTTTAATTCTATTTTTGTCCACCATGGGGTTTGCAACCATTGCCAGCTTATTTTATTTGGAATTGTGAATGTCATAGTATCTCTATCCAGATAACCCAGTGACTGCTGAAACTGCTGGGCAGCACTGGGCCCAGGTGGAGTTCCACAGAGCCCCACCAACAGCTGTCTCTTAAGTTGATGGAGGACAATGAGTGGCTACTTCTGAGTGCAATTTTCAAGCCAGTTGTTCAGTCTATACCAATAGTACTTTGGTCTAAGCAACATTTTCATCGTTTACTTCTAAGAATGCCAAGCAGTGCCAAAATGCTTACTAAAAATCAAGATTTATCGCATCTGATTCTCCTTCCCTAACTACAAAGCCCATTATCTCTCCTAAGAAGGAGCAGACTTGATATAACATGATTCAGTACTTAACACCTTAACCTACTAGTATGTTTATTTACAAACGAATATATATATTTTTTTTTAAGAAGTTTATGGTAAATTAAATTAGGGATAGAATTCTGTGTCTTCTGTTTCCCTTCTTTTTTCCTGTCTTTGTGTAAAGAGATGGGTACAATCTTTGATTTTCTGATCTTTGGCCTCTCCTATTCTCATTAAATTGTTACAAATACATTCTAACATGCTTGAGACTGCTTTAGCTAGACTTCTACATGCTTTGAGGTGAATTTACCAGGACTAGTACATCTGAATTATTTCAGCTTTCTATTTTAGGTAGATGATCAATAACATACTCTTCTTTATTCTCACCTGAGTGTCTTATGAGTGTCAGTTGCATTACTTCACCAACCACAGGTAATCTTTCTGCTGAAGAAGAGAATAAAGACAAAAGACATTGAATTTTTTTGCCACCTTAAGGTCTGAAGTCCCCTGAAGGCAATGCCATGGAACATAGCCAAACCTTATATCCACCTCTCAAACCCATGCCTCCAGTCCTGGAAGAGATGTTTCCATCTGGAATATAATTACAGCTGCCACACAAACCTACAGCCTCAGGCAGGGTTGTATCACTGTGGACAGTGGCAGATCATTACTTGAGCTTGGCCTTTATTAGTTTATGCCACTGAGTATTTTCTTGTTATGTTTTATTCTCTTTTTAGTTGTATCTTGTCTTGACCTTTCTGAGCTCATCCCTATACACTTCTGGGATGTTATTCTATATTTGGTTTGTGTTATTTTATATTTTTCTCTCTAATCTGTGTGCAGGGCATCCAGAAGACCACTATTGAGCCAAATCCATCATTTTCTATGTTTCTTCTTGGAAAAGTTTGTGCTCATTCAGTGTGTGTTCTCCCAGTCAGTCTAAGCACTTTCCTGAACTTCTCTTTTTTATGGATCTCTTTGCCCCTGGAAGCTGCATTCCACCTCAGGTCGCTGCAATCTGGTTCCTGGGTGTTCAATGTCCTTGTTCCACTGTTCTCCTCCTAGAATTGTCTCATCTAATAGTTCAGGGCAGCTGTAGTGCAGCTGTTTTCCCATTCACTGTTATTTTTTATAGATATTATTTGGTTTATGTATTACAACATCAAAAGGAAATATCTCAGGACTTTCTTCATGAAAGTGAGTAAAATCATACCAATTTTAAAGTTTTTGTAGTAGCGCACTTCTTACCTCTAAAGAATTCTAAGAAATATTTCTTTGTTTTCTTCACAGTGATGCAGATTTTTAGAAAAGCCATACATAAGACAGAATGACTTTGTGTTCTAAAACAAATAATATTTATCTAGGAATAGTAAAATCTGCAAAAAAACCCCAGCTATTATGTTTGCACCGGGTTCCCAAAATTGCCAGATTTAAGAATTATAAAAAGCTGTATAAGAATTTGATAAACTTAAGGGTAAACTTGATCAGTACTGGGTCCACTCTTACCCAATTTGTTTATCAATGACCTGGATGAAAGGTCATTGATAAACAAATTGGGTAAGAGTGGACCCAGTACTGATCCCTGGGGAATGCCCTGATGTGCTGGCTTGAAGGCAAAACCAGCGAGAGACTCCCAGTCAGAAAAAACCAATTTAATAGGAGAGAAAAAAAAAAAAAGGTAAAATAAAATAAAATAAAATAAAACACATGCAATAGTACAAAAGATCACTGACAGAGTCAGAATACAACCTGAAACCGTGGTGGTAGCAGTCCAGATGAAGTGGTCTTGCTGAAGCAGTGTTCCCACAGAAAGGTCTGGTAGCTCTTGTCCTCTGGAAATCCAGTGGGTAAGGCTGCCTGTGCTGTCCCAAATCCCAGATTATATCCAGGTGGGAATGCTTGGCTCCTCCCCCTGGGTGGAGCATCTCACAGTGGGCTGATACCATTTTATCAGTCTTGCAATGGGTCCTTGATTGCCCATTAAACAGAGATAGCTCCTGGAGGGAGTTATCTATGAGTCATGCAGCAGGGCATTGAGGGCCATTAACAGAAGATAGTCTGGAGGGAGGGGGCAAGGGAAACGCTGCCCAACCTAGTTTCAACAGCTCATGTAGATGGTGATAGAATACATATTTTGGGCACATCTTCCATTGTAACCTAGGACACCTAACTACTGGGCTCCAACTGGATTCTACTCTGTTGATCACAATCCTCTGAACTCAGCCATTCTGGTGGCTCTTGACATACCTCTGTGTCACTTCATCTGACCCACATTTCCTGAGCCTAGCTATGAGGACTTTGTGGGAGACAATGTCAAAAGCCTTGCTATATATTGCAACCTATTTACTAACTTGACAGTGGATGAAAAATCTGAAAAATACGAAGAGCTCATAGTTTAGTACTTGCCAGACTGACATCAGTTTTAGCGATGGTTGTGAAAATGCATCCCACAGTGAGCTGAATCGTATTTTAGAAATGTGACAATTAATGTAACACATCATTCTTTTCATTTGAGAGGTCTCCTTTTTTCCCCTTGCACCTGTTTTTGTTCTTAAGTAGTAAATTTTTTATTACTGCAAATACTGCCTGATTAATGTAACTTTTTTGACTTTTGAAAGACTTCAGAATGAAATCTATGAAGTATTTTGACATTTTGTAATAGCCAATTTAGTCATAATTAAACAAAAGTTTTCCTGGCCCAGCTCCAATCACAACCCATATTTTTCACAATGAATGAGGTTGCCAGGAAATTTTAGATTATGAACTGCTGAGAGTAATCCTAGAAATCAAACATAATAGCTGAGCCTCACTCATCTATTCTCAATATTTATGTGGAAGCATCAACATCACATCTTCCCTTTTATCTGGAATAGGTAGCATACCTAGCTAAACAATTTCTTATGAAGTTCAAAACCTGATTCCAAAGGACTTCAATTTATTCATTTCAATTCAACAAATATTGGGCTGATATTACAATATGTACATTAAGCCTAGAGTTAATATTTTAATCTCTTTCCCATTGTGTGCATTAGATTTCCATGATCCTAATTTTCCAACTATAACATTTGCAGCTGAATTCAGCAAATGTAAACAGTAATAAATTGACATGTTCAATGTGCCAAAGATGAGGGTTTAACATCTCCTGTCGTATGGGAAGTCTGGTTTCTCACAGCCTTCTATGGACGTTTTTCCCTGAAAAGAACAGCTTTTGAATCATCTATAGGACTCATCTCTTCAGCATGTTCAGGGCATTAGGTTCCACAGTTTATTTCTGATTTGTGTGGAAAGTGTCCTTCCATCAGTTTGTGATTAAAGACAATACCTTTCTGTGATCTAGTAATTTGGTTTGATTTTTCATTGTCCTTATATAATGAAACGTGGGATTAAGTATTTTGTATTTATCATTTCCAAGCCACTCATTATTTTATTTTTTTCTATGCTTCTGTAATTAATTGTCTCTTTTCCAAATTTGTCTAATCTCTCCCTTTTCTAAACCCACCCATATCTTTGATTATCTTTGACGCTTTTCTCTGTAAGTGTTCTGATTCAACTGCTTCCTTTCTGAGATGAGGAGAAAGAACTGTGTGTAGCATTGAGGATGCAGGACACAAGGGATTTGTATGGTGGCATAATGATGTATTCTACTTTCTTTTCTATTGCTTTTCTACTATTTGATTCTCCTTTCTGACTGCAGCTGAGCACTGAGCTGAGGCTTATAATGAACTATTCACAAGTTTCCTGAGAGCTAATATCAAATTTAGAGCTTCTTACTGTATATGTGTAGTTACAGCTGGTTTTCCTTATTTGCATTACTTTGAATTTATTGACATAGAATTTCAGCTCTGATTTTATCATCCAGTCATTCAATGCCATGAGATCTCATCTTGTTTCCCAGCATTTTGCAGTGGACTTTTGTTTTGCTTTGCTGCATCGTGTAAATCATACATGGTTTATATATTCTTATACTTCTTGGGCTGCTGGTTGGCAGCAACTCAGGAAGAGTCAGCAGTTTGCCCTGCCAGCCAGGAGGGCAAACTCCACCCTTGCGTGCATCGAGTACAACATCATCAGCCAGTCAAAAGAGGTGTGTTTTGCATCTCTGTGGCCCCACCTGGAGTGCTGTGGGCAGTTCCTGGCCCCACAGTTTCAGAAGGATGTGAAAGTCCTTGGATGCACTCAGAGGAAGGCAGCAAAGCTGGTGAGAGGGTTGGAAGGCACTTCCTGTGAGGAACGGCTAAGGACATTCAGCTTGTTTGGAGAGAAGGAGGCTGAGGCGTGACCTCATTAATCTCTCCAGCTTTCTGAGGAGGGCAAGTATACAGGCAAGTCCTGATCTTTTATTCAGTTTTGGTATCCTGTGATAGGACATGCGGGAATGGTTCAAAGCGGCACTGGGGAAGGTTCAGACTTGACATTAGGAAGCATTTCTTGACTGTGAAAAGAGTGCAACACTGGAACAGGCTCCCTAAAGAGGTGGTTGATGCTCCCAGTCTGTCAGTGTGTAAGAAGCATTTGGGCAATGTCCCTAACAATATGCTTTAGCCTTTGGTCAGAAGTGAAATGGTCAGGCACTTGGATGAGATGATTGTTGTAGGTCCCTTCCATTTGAAATAGCCTGGTCCTATTCTATTCTCATCTATGAGATTAAGAGATGAACAGCTTTTATTCTATGACAGCATGTAATTACTGAGAAGCTGTGGTTAGGGATCTGGTCAAAGAAATTTCTCAAGGTATAACTGTTCTGTATCACTTGAATTATCCCTCAAAGGGCTTTAATATGACACATGGCTTTCCCCTTCCATTATTTTTCATTCTACACCTTTCTGTCATATTTGACCCCATGTCATTGAATAATTACATTTTCTGCCAACTTGCTTATTACAGAAGTCAGACTGCCTCTCCTTTATTTTCCTTTTGGTCTAAACTGGCTTTTGTAAAATTTAACATTCTAAAGAACTGTGAGAATTACCATTAAAGTAGACCTACCTTTAAATGAGCCAGCTCTACTTCTGCTCAGACTATGAGGGAATTGTTTCCTCAGGGGAAAGAGTGACATAAAGTTTAACCTGCCATGTATTTATTCAGCTAGTCTGAGCTGCACAGCATGTCTTGGTAGGCTTAAACTTATTTGTACCTGAAGGGAAGAAAAGAAAGAGAGTTCAAACACCCTGTCCAAGAGCACAGGAACCCTAGAAACATTCCAGACGACCAAAGGTGCTGTTTTGGTGATACCTTCAACTTCCCCCATGTATAATAAGGTTTCTTCTAAAGACACTCTCTTGAGGTTCTGGTGTCTCTCATGTACAGGCGAAGATTTCTTGGCAAAGATCCATCCCAGTTATAGTTGCAAGGAGAAGGAGGAGAAGTAGGTTAACATTTTCTCTGCCTGACATAATCGCCTTCAGTCTGGGTGATCCAGAGTCTCTCCTCATGCCAGGACATGACCCCGAATAAGCACCATCACCCGTGTCCTAGATTAAACCTGAGCTTGTTTCCCAGAAAGAAACTACCTGCTGTAACCAGAAGCTCAGCCTAGATGAGCCAGAGCCAGGTACTCCAAAGACTCTTCTCCAGTCAGGACTGGAGAAATGATCTCAGTGCTGCAAATGAGCAGTTACTTTTGCCGGGTGCAGACTCTTCTTGCTGGTTTTGCCTTTCTTTTCAGGAATAGCCTCAAGGCAGTAGTTAGGGCCAAATCTACCTCCCATGTGCTAGAACATCTTGACACTTAGCTCTGGGGAAAGGCAAGAAAATGCCTCCCACACACCCAACCTGTGGGGACACACTCACCAGCCATGACGGGATGCTTGTGGTGGGTTTGTACTGATAGTGGGAGAAAAGTCCTTTCTAGAATGTCTCCAGTGTAGCTTGTGTATGTGCATGCTGTCTGATTACAGGCTGAGCTTAGATACCTTGGAAAGGAAATGCTCCTTTCAGAAGCACCTTGGGTTTCAGGCTGCAGAATCAGACCCAGATGAAGGTAAAGGGAGCAGCGGAGTGGGGTGCAGTGCCAAGTGAAAGCTGCTGGTAAGAAACAGGAGTGAATAGGACATGAAGCCACAACGTATATACAGGGACCACCTACTGCAAGCAAATAAACTGCGCCAGGGATATGTGATATAAGAGATCACACTGGGTCAGACATGACGGGAGAAGCAGCTTTGGAAATTCATTAGGCACTGATAGAAAGCAAAGCTTCACTGCAATTCTTGATAGCTTTTCTGCCCAGTGGGAATCCAGCACAAAAGCCTTTTAGCACACAGTTTAACTGGGAATACCTGAGCAAACTGATAAGATTGCAGCTTTTATGGTATTCTTGTTTCTCGCATATCAGAGCAGACCACTCCACAAAGGATTATAAGGATGTGTGTGTGTGTGTGTGTGTGTGTGTGTGTGTGTGTGTGCGTGTGTGCGTGCATGTTTTAGTAGTTCCTGCACATTCAGGTAGTAACTTGGACAAATTAAATAATGTTATCCATAGTGAGAATTACAGTGGGAAGGATCAAACAAGGATGTAGCTTTCCCCTTCCACCATCTTTCATCCTACACCATTCTGTCATGTTTGTCCCCATATCCTCATATTGAATAATTACAGTTTGTGCTGAGTGAAGAGGCTGCTATATTAGCTGCCAAGCACATAAATTCTGAAATGTTTCTAATTATACTATTGTTTCTTCCAAAGACAAAAAACCCCAGTTCAGCTGTGGCTCAAAACTGAATCATTTGTTCTGTGGTTTAAATATGGCATTTTCATACACAAGACAAACCACATGTGGGGATAGATCATCTACTAAATATGCTGTTAGATGTAAATTGATTAGCAAAAACAAAGGGGTGATCAAGAAAGATCATCATAACTCCACCTTTTCTAGCTGTCATCTGACATTCTTCGTCACTGTAATATTTCAACAAACACACCCAAAAAAGCAAAAAAGTCAGAGTCTGGTGAACATGGAAAGGTTTTTTTGGTGTGATTTTCCTTCCATATATTAAAAAAATAGTAATAGAAAAAGAACACTGAACTATGCAATGTCCAAAAATATTTAGGAATTGATACCCACAGAGAGAAATACTGTATGCTACTTTTCCACCCTGTCCTGCAAACCAGATTATAAGAAAAGTTTTCAGACAACCTGTGCTCATTCATGCTGCTTTGTATGAATTTCTCCACTCTCATGGCCTCCTCTGACTTCACGCCAGCAGGTCTATGTCCTTCTTATGTTGGGGGCCTCAGAGCTGGACACAGCACTCCAGGTGGGGTCTTGCAAGAACAGAGGAGCAGAATCACCTCCCTTGACTTACTGCTGTGGCGTAACTGTTGTTGCTGAAAGCTTTGCAATTTTTTTCACTTGATTTTTAAGCCATCTTTATGGATTAACAGGAGCCAGAATAATATTTTGTGTATCTTAGCTATTATTACTTAGGTATTTAAGATATATCTATAAAGGTGCTTAGCTGATAGTGGGAATCAGACTGTCATAATTCACTGAAATCTTGAATTAGATATTTTTATTTCCATGTCACAGTTTGTTTGTCTTTTAATGTGTACTGCCTCATGGTAATATAATTGTTTCATGTATGTGTTATTTACCTTGTGCATGAAGGGAAAGAAATGATTCCATAAAAAAGAAGTCATTCTTACAGATTTCAATGCATTGTTGGAATTAAAATACATTCTCTGCGTCTGTTGTAAGAAGTAAGTGGGAATAATATTCTCATTATGTGCCTTCAGATTTAATAAGGAGGGAAAAAATATCTTTTGGCATTCTATCAACAAAGAACATCTTTCATAATTGCAGTAGAAGCAGTGAAAAGATTTTAAAAGGAGTATTAGCATAAAAAATGGCCAAGATTTGCTGCTGTTCTGAAAGCAGTTTGCTTTTGTACCCCCTGCGTGCATAATCGGTTTCCCTGGGATTCAAAAAATCTTCCCAAGCACCTTGTCTCATGTCAAAGAGATTTACATTGGCTTTAGTCACAGGCAGATATTTCTTTCATTCTTTCTTCTGATTTCATTACCAGCTTCCAAAATGGTACATGCAGCTTTGGTGGAGGTAACTCATCATTACCTGATGAGTACTTTAGGAAATACTTTGGGTTACAAGACACCATGAAACCTGAATTTTGTTGTTATATCAAAAGATGTGAAATATAGTGTGATCTGCGAGTACATCTAAAATTATCCTTAACACTGATAAGTAAGGTGAAAGCAAATAAAAGCAGATATTTTGAAAATATAAAACCAAATAACACAAAGTCAGTTTGGCAGAAATGGAGGAAGGTCATCTTTTCGCTTGCTTATTGTACGATTAGATGTAAAGGGTTCTCTCAGTTCCTGTTATTCAGCTGACAAACTAATTAGTCGTTGAATTAAATATGAGAACTTTGGCCCTGTTCTTAGGATGACTTTTATTTTCTTTACACACTGGAGAAAAGCTAGATCTAAAGTCTCACTTGTTTATCCAGCTCTTTTTTGGTGGTTTTGTTGAGAGTCTGCTCAGATGTAGATCTCCTTTCTCTTCCTTCTTACCACCCTCACCCCCTTCTCTTTCCATTGTTTTGCTCTTAAACTTTCAACATTTAAAGTTGCCTTTATTTTACGCTTTTGACTTTCACTGTATCCAGTTGTATCATTAACAAGCAATTAATATATTTCAAGATAAAACCCTCTTCTGACGAGTCATGTTTAAGTACTATGTTCAGTGTTTTTGCATATTGAGACTTACTTTTCATTCCAAATAGGAAATTTAGATCTCTATCACACAATAGATAACCAAATAGATAAGAATTAATGCTTGGGGTTTATTTCTAATCTCTTCTCTGAGTAAAGGACACAGGTTCCCAGATTACTTCTGTGTCCATAACTCATCTTGGAGCACCCCAAAGTAGTCTGTGAGGGCTGCTCTGACATTATCATTGTGTTAACAGAGTACCTAGGTGAAATTCTGTGACCTATGAAATTATACACAAGATTGGATTTCACAGTTTGTTCAAAATCATCCATCTTTTAGGTCTCAGAACACAAAATAATTTTTCTAAGGACTTGCAGCAAAAACAGAGGAGGGAGAATAGCTAAGCTGAAGAGCAAGAGGGGAGGGCAAACACTAAGTTTTCCCTTCTTGCTCTCAGCCCTAACAAAGCTGGGACACATCCTGGCAGCATAACACATCAGTCCTCCCTCTTAATTGGTAAAGTCATTTTGGCCAACTGGGTAACAGGGATAATTATACATTTATGCTGCCGGAGAAATAAATTCCCAGACCAAGTTCAGGCAACAAAGTTTCTGATCTTGGCCTGGGAAAATAAGATTACCAATACAATTTTTTAAATTAAGTCATAGAGACACGATGGGAACAAGGACTTGAGAACAGCAAATACAGGGTAGAACTTAAAAAAGCACATTAGCTAACAGGTGTAGTAGTCTTTTCCAGCTTGCTGCTGCGCTCCCAGTGCTAGCTAGATGGTATTCAAGAGGAATTGTCTCCTGCTGTATCAGCCAAGAACAACCTCTATGTATTTTAAGAGCAGACATTTTAGTATCTGCTCATTTGCTTCTCTTGTTTTTATGACTGTAATATATATATAGCAAAAGTACCCTCAAGCTCCTGTCACCCATTTTTAGAGTCCTTAGCACATTTAGGGTGATGAGAGTTGTAGTCTCTAGGAGCTCTCCACTACAGCTGCAAATAGTACAGCTGGACCAGACCAGATCTATGCTGTGCTGATTAAATTGGTAGACAATACCCCTACAGCCTGAATTTTATTCAACTCAAATCAAATATATTTTAGGAAGAAGAAGGAGAGGAAAAAAAAAATCAAACATAGGGTACTTCAGCTATTGCTGCTACCTTTTCCTGCTATGTTTTCTGGACATTTTTCCCTGCTGTGTGCTTTTACGGTTTGAGATTTCTAAGTACTTTCAGGTTGAGCCTCCCCCTGCTGCCAGTGTAAAATGTTATGCATGTCATCATATAATTCTGGAAAATGGAGACATAACTTTGAGACTGTCTGTTATTTAATTCAAAAAAATGTATTCAGTTTTGAAGTTATCTATAATGATACAGTTTTAAAATATGTTTCTAGTAGAATATTTATAATCAAGCAGATAGAGTGCATAATTGTATAGAGTCATATAATTGGATAACTATATACCATAGTAGTAAATGTTTTTTATTATGCTCCAACTATATACTTCTATTATTCTGGATCTCTTTCCTTTGTCATTGTCTTGAAATATGTAGAGTTCTGATTTCTTTGTGCCTGATAATCTTGGTCATATTTCTATGTTGCTGAATGGTATATGCACAGAGATACTGGGATAATATCCTGTTTCCCTTATGTATCTCCCATTCTGATTTAGCACTATTCTAGTCTTTAATGGAGGAAAAGGGCTTTATAGTCCTCTCTGCAGAGTAATAAAAGTGTTAATGGCAAGTAGGTAGCTAAGAAGATTAACTACTCATGTTTCAGCTTTTCCTCAGTAGTTGTTAGCTCTTCTGAAAATGCTCATCAGGAGACAGTAATAGTCAGGATGCTTTGTAATTCAATGCATTTTTACCTTTTCGCTTAGTAAACTCTTGCTACACAGTTTCTATTTTATAAGTTAAATTTAAGACATCTTGTCAAGCTTTGTATCCTACAAATTTTTTATGCATAAAGATTCAGCTTTAAAAGTTTCTCATCCTTTGATACTTCCTCAGCCTTTGTGAGAAATTGGATAATAGTGAAGGATCTTGCAGAAAAAAAGAAATTGTGTTTTTCAAGTTACAGTTTTGAAGAACCCCAGAGTTAAATAATAAATAATGATTTTCAGCTCTCATCAGCAAAACAGAAGTCAAGAAAAAGCTGTATTCAGTGCTGTGACAGTCTGGGTGGACTTGATGTGTACAAGGAAGAGTGTGAAGCACAGTTTCCATTTTGATTGGAGAAATCTTCCAAACCTAGTTTACCTACAATGTCACCTACATCTTGGGGCCAGGAGTACTGTACATTTTTTTTGTTTATGTGAATGGTTCCATGCTGTCGCAACAAAACTCTGTGTAGTTGCTTAACAGTGGTAAGAGAGCCGTTGTACACCTGACCTTGAAGATTAACCTGATAGCCCAGAGCACTGCTTCATGTAATCTTAAATACTTAGGGAAGACTCACGTATCTACTTTGAACCAGTGGAACAGCAGTATGTGAAGCTGATAGGAAAGTAATCTCATACTGTGAGAGTGTATTTAAAGCGCACAGCTGATGATGACAAATCAAAGCAGGAAGATTTAAATCAAAATTATCCAAATCACCAATTTTAATAAAAAGTATTTCAGTCTGTAGAAAACAGCCTTGATTTAAATCATCACTCTAGTTTTATTTTGCATTTATCCTTGCTTTCCTAAGGAAAGGTTAATCCACATTAAGTAGTAACTATTAAAATATATGAATTAGCAAGTAAACATACATTTGTTCACTCCGTTTGATTCTTGTTTTTAATAGGATATATTCTAGTAATATCCATTTATTAAAGCAATTATATCTCACAGCATATATTTGCTCAAATGATTAGTTTTTTTAATTTCTTACATGTTTTAATAGTTTCTCTCAGTTTAATGATGGACAATTATATAATCTAATTTCAGTCCTATTAAACTAGGTATTTACATTTCATGCAGATGTCCATAACTTAAGCTTGGAGATTTTAGTTAGGCAAAAGCATTATGGTCCTCTTGAGACTCTGCTGCCTGCATGAGAGAAAAATAACAGAGGCTACTATTTTATTTCTGCCTAAGGATATCAGCAGAAAATAAATTATGCATCAAAAGCCTTGATAATAGCATCATATCAGAGTACCCATGTTCCACTAATAAGAAATCCCTTTGTGGACTCCACACTGAAGTCTCTGCCAAATCATTGCCTACGTGACAACTGTTTCTCACATCCTGAGTCTATCCTTCGCTATGGCTTAGAGAATTCAGCAACACTTATCAGCTAGTCATTGAAGAAATAAGGGTTTTGGTAGGAAAATTCTGATGGGTCTAAAAATGTTGTATGGTCATGTCCAAAGAACTATGGCTCAATGTTCAATTACAAGTGGTATCACTCAGGAGCCCATAGTGGGACCAGTGTTATTTCATGCCTTTATTACTGACATAGCAGTGTTGTGTGCACCCTCAGCAGGTTTGCTGATGGCACCAAGCTGATTGGTGCTCTTGATGGGCTTGAGGGAAGAGACTCCACCCAGGGGGACCTTGGCAGCCTCAAGGACGGGGCCCATGTGAACCATGTGAAGTTCAAAAAGGCCACATGCAAGATCTTGCACCTGCCTCAGGACAATCTGTAGTATCAGCTCAGGCTGAGGGATGAATGACATGAAAGGAGCCCTGCTGAGAAGAACCTGGGGATCACAGTGGATGACAAATTTAACATGAGTCAGCAAAGTGCACCTGCAGTCCAGAAAGCCGATTGTAGCCTTGGCTGCATCACAAGTGTAGCCAGTAGGTGAAGTGAGGTGATTCTACCCCTCTAACTCTGCTTTCATAATACTCCATCCGCTTGGAGGGCCATGAGAGAGTTGGGACTACTTAAACTTCATTTTGGCCTTTCAATTTATAAAGGGGGCTTATAAGAAAGATGGAAAGAGGCTTTTTACCGTGGTCTGTGGTGAGAGGGCAAAGGGTAAGAGTTGTAAATTGAAAGAGCAGAGATCAAGATCGGTCATAAGGAAGACATTTTTTACAATGAGGGTGGTGAGGCACTAGAGCATGTTGCCACGAGCAATTGTGGATGCCCCATACCTGAAAGTGTTCAAGGACAGGTTGGATGAAATCTGAGAAACCTGGCCTAGTGAAAGATCCTCCTGCCCACAGCAGGGAGGTTGAACCAGAAGAGGTTTAAAGTCCCTTCCAACAAAAACCATTCTGTGGTTTCCTGAAATAGCTGGGTATTTTATGTATTTATTCTCTCTAGAGAAAGGTGTATACCCCAACCACTGCATAGATGGATGAAGGCTGGGGACAGCAGTCTCTACCCACAATTTCCCACCTGATTTTCTGCAGAATAGCACTGACAGGTGTCTTCTGAGACTCTTAACTAGACTGGGCTCTCCAGGTAAGACAGGCAGTCTTGTACAGTGCGGGGATCCCAGAAGGTTTCCATGCCTTAAACTCAGTGTTGTCAAGACCAGGCCTCCTGGTCATCTATATTTCTCTCTGGATCAAGCAGAGGCTCCTATTTATACTTTCAGGTGCTAGTAGTGATGTTTGATGCTTTGGACAGCCCGTTCCAACCACTTCACTGGTCCCTTTGAATGATTACTGAAATTCAAGATGACCAAATTAAGAATCTTCCATCTCAGATACATCGTATTTGCTTTAGTTATCAGGGAACACACATTTAAGTCTATCACTTGGTACCAGGCCAATAGCCAACATTTCCAGTACCAAGATTGGCAATTAGCATGATGGCTAGATGGGTTCACATGTGCATAACACTATTAATCAAACAGCAGCTGTGTTAATCAAGATACCAAAAGTAATTTGTTGGGATAAATATTTTATTAGCATGTCCATCAGTAATACAAAATAAAAGATTTTAATTAATTTATTTACAAAAATGCTCACACAGTGTTGGCTGTAACTCTGTTTAAGGACCTGGAAACAGGCCTAATCTGTCAAGGAGTATATTCTCACTTTATCACTTCTTATTAATGGTGCTGTGGATATCAGTTACCCAACTATAACCACTTGTTTGTTAGCTACAAGCCAAGAATTGCTGACCCCCCAAGCAGCCCAAGGGCTCTTTTTTCTCCTTGCTTTTTTTTTCTTTCAGAAACATGCATTCTGACAGTTAACTACAGAAGGATATTGTTGGATTACGGAGGGTTATGGTCAGTCACCTCATCTTTTTTTTTCCCCTTGGAAAGACCACAACATTGAAAGAGGGTGAATGTATTTTTTTTTTAATTTTTATTTCTCCTGGTATTAATAACTGAACAGATGGGGGAAATGGTGTGTTTTAAACAAATCTACATCATAAATACAACAGCTAGCAGTGATTTCTAATGCTGAGGAATATAAACAAATATATTTCTGAGAAGTAGAGAAAGGCTGCTGATTTTGCAAGAATGTCATATGTTAGGCAAAGTGTGTTTCAAACATTGAAGAGAATGGGAAAAGATTAAGGAGAAGGTTTACTGAAAGAGCAAGGTGAAAGCTCTTAGGACTGTTCAAACTCAGACTTGTCATGACCCACATATTTTGGAAGACTTTTTTGAGTACTTTTCCCTATTGCTTTCTCTGTGTCAGGCAATTTATTACTCGTTAGAGTAGAAGTCTTGCTGTGCTCTATCCACTTGTCCAACATCTTAGACATTTGAGAAATCTGCTGGAAGCACTTACAGAGAATGTTTAATTATGTTTTCTAGAATAAGCATGGATATAGCGTACAATGTACATATAAAGAAGAAATTGCATTAAAAAAGTTAATTTAATACAGAATACTGCTAATAAGAAAAAAAAATAAATTATGGAGAAAGAGTAAATAATTGCAGTACTTGATCTTCCTTCACAAACACTTAACCCACAGCCTGTACTACAATTAATTTCTATCATGTTCATTATTTGTTCAGCAGTTTTACTCTTCAAAAATATTTCAGTCATGTTTAGGAAAATGAAACAAACCCAGGTGACTTAAGTAGTCAAATTGCACAACACAAATGGTGATCAGAAAACATTCTAAATAAACAGGTGACATCCTGTTATGAAAAATCACATGTATTCTAGTTTTTCTGTGGTACTAATGCAATATTTTTTTAATTATATGTAACCTTCAGGTGGCACAAGCACTGCCTTTCGGGTATGATTTGTCTTTTGATTTCTTGGAAGCCTTTATGTAGTCAAATTGCACAACACAAATGGTGATCAGAAAACATTCTAAATAAACAGGTGACATCCTGTTATGAAAAATCACATGTATTCCAGTTTTTCCGTGGTACCAACGCAATATTTTTTTAATTATATGTAACCTTCAGGTGGCACAAGCACTGCCTTTCGGGTATGATTTGTCTTTTGATCTCTTGGAAGCCTTTATATTGTATTGTTCTAGTTGTCATGCCTGAAAGCTACTCTAAACTGTGAAGTTTAGAGAAAAAATGTGCTTAATCTGTCAAGGAGTGTGTAAGCCAATGCTGTCCCTGGATGCGCTGCCAGCAGAACGGAAAGATCCCTTTGTCATTTACAGCAGGAGCTGGACTGCTCCTAATCACCCACAGAATTCCCAGCAGGTGAAGTGAGCGCGCCGTGACCCAGCCAGCCCTGCTGTGTCTGCGGGTCCCATCCTGCTGCAGCCCCCGTGGCACCAGGCACTTGGGGATGGGCAGCGCAGCCATGGATCCGTCCCGAGCGAGCGCCTCCTCCAGAGCTGGATTGCGTTTAGCTGGCTCAGAGCATCAGTGCAACAAAGTGCCGTTCACCTGAGAGAGGCTGTGGCAATACCGCGCAGCAAACTGGACGTGAAAAGGCAGTCAGGGAAGCTGCTGATACTACAGTCTGCCCAGAATGAGAAAAGTTGGATTAAAGTCACTGTCAAAACACCAGTGAGGTGAATGCCCTGGAGAGGAAGCTCCGACAGGACTGTGCCACAGTGCTGTGACAGCCCTCATTCACAAGTAGCTCAGCTTCAGCATACTGTAGCTTAATTCTCCATGGGAAGATTAATCCCTTGGAGAAGGATTAAGCTGCGGTGAACTAGGGCCACTTTATTTCTGAATGGGAAAGGCCACACAGGGATTTAATGTACTTTATCTTATGTGCATTGATTTCACAGCTTTAGTTAATTCATCTTAACTTCCCCAAATTCCCTTGTGTGGACAAGCTTTTTGTCTGCAGAGAGGCTTTTGGAGCTCCTGGTGCAGCCCAACCAGAAAGCAGGTTGGAATGATTTCTCTGCTTCTGAAGGAGCTTATGCCTGTCTAGATACTATTAAATTACCTCTTTCTCAGATGGCTGATCCGTGACATCCTTAGAATAACTATTTTAATTAGATTTTTTGAATGGACCAGAGAAAAATGAGTGTTCTTAAAACTAATCTCTGGGCTATTTTTGAAATCTCTCATGAAGAGTCTTTTCAAGGCTTTCAGATAGCATGAATTGTGTACAGCTGCACAAACAGTATTTTCTCAAGATTGGACATGTCTGGCCGTGCAGTTTAATAGCTTTTCCTTGCCCACTGGGATTTTCTTCATCTTTGGTCATGGTCATAAGAAAACCTCTTGTCTATATGGATAAAGAGTGAGTGGAGTTTCTATTTCTTGATCCTAAAGATCTTAATCCCCTCCCCTTGGTGGCACAAGTGACGCAGATCTGGGTTAAGGAGGATGTTTTCCTGGGTGCTGCTCTTAAAATAATGGCATGGTTTGACTGTTGTTCTTTGGGGAAATTATACTGTTCATTTTGTGCATAGTTAACATGAGTTACTGATAAGGTGTTTCCTGATGTCAGTGAATCATAACCCAGTTTTACTGTTCATCTGCATCATGACAATTCAGCTATCAATTTAAAATTTTGCTTAACAGTTCTTCACTGGGATGCTTTATGCAGGACCAAAAGACATTTCTTGTGGATTCCACAGAAGTGTTACTATGACTTAATTCTGCAGCAGTCAATAAATATTTTGGCATTTTAGTAAGCATATGAGGTGCATAGGGGGCCCACATTCATGTGGGAAAAGCCATGTGAGAACAGAGGTATTGAAGAACAAAGAAATTAAAATAATAACTGAGTATCAAGGTGCAGATGTTTTCCACCATTATTATTACTCAATAGCAGTATTCATCAATACTGATTCCACTGGGACTAGGAAAATATTTTAAACTATAAAATGCATATTTATATATAAAATACATGTTATGCAAAAGAGAGGAAATTAATTTAGCTGTTGTGAGCACTTGCACCGGAATTTGGAAATGCAGGAAATAGAAGTAAATATCTTTAAAATTTAGCCGTGATACCTGTATATATCATTGTAGTAAAAGCTTTATAAGTGTTCAGTGTGTTCTAATGATGGCTTTTACTCTTTTTTTTCACACAGCTGATTGGATTTGTGTACGCCTGTTATGTGATCAGTATTTTCATGGAGGAGGAGGACAGCTGTAAGTACTGATACACACCTCACCATCTCTGGAGCCAAGGTACCTGGGCTGAGACTTAGTCTTGAATTGAACTACCAAGGCAAAGAACAAAGTTTGAAAAATGGCAGAATCTGGCATTCATGTACACACTCAGTTATGCTTAAGGACATACTTACTTAGGTACTAACAAGTTATCGAGGTAGGATTGAACTTTCTGAGCTTCTTCATAGAGGTTTGTGAACCTCTCACAGGAGCCAGTCACATTAATCAAAATTATGTGGTCTATGTTGCATACATATAGATATACATGTATGCCTTTATGTATGTCAATTTACAATCAAAGCTCTTGAAGCCTCTTAATCTATTTTTCTAATTGACAGCTTTATCAGCAGTAAAATTAATGGAGAGGACAGACCAAGCCATTTACAGTGTTCAGTATCATTCTGATCAATAAGTAGGTAAACCTGATTTGTGCTTACAGGCACCTAGACCATGTGTTTAAAATGCTGACCCCATATTCTTAACTTGCTTATGTCAATGAAACCCTTATATGCATACTCATATTGTTCCAAACTTTGAAGATGTGCACACCTTAAGAAAGTATTTCTCAAAAAGTCATTAAGAGGGTATTGGAAAAATCTGAATAAGCTGAGTATTTTGGTAGGATGCTGTGTGAAAAGTGGTTGAGAGAATTGCCTGAGGATGTCACCATACCCACATGACTGGGATGGTCATTGGTAAAAGCAGTAGAGAGAATGGAAAAATATTGGATGAGCAGAGGAGCATATACAAGAACAAATTTAAAAAGGGACAACATGGGATCATTTAAATTACTTCCTCTCATTTATAAAGAGATAAATAGAAAAATAGCTCTCTCTAAGGGAAAAAGAGGATGAGTGTCAATAGCTTTTTATGGTTATAGGTGTAACCAAATATTTATAAATAAACTTTCATTCATAAATCTTTACACAATTGTTTTGTTTCTTCACCAAATAGGTCTAGTGGTTGAATATCATAGGAAAAATTAATTTAGCTTGTAGGAAAGTCTTTGATAATAACTTGAAAACCTTATTGAAAACATAATTCAAGTAATTCATGTTTGTGATGGAAAAGCAGAATGTTTTATTTAAAACAGTGTGAAGGACTATAAACAAAATATTTTTCCATTGCTACAAATGGTACAATGTTCAGTTCTCCACCATAATGCAACAGGCATCAAGGTATCAAGTCTATTTTAACACTTTCAATTAAAGGCTTTTATTAGGAAAAAATATATCAAAGAGATTTTCAGATAAGGTTGAGTGGTAAGGAGCCATAAACATGTTGTGCACAAGTGGAAAGACAAAAGGAGCCTGGATAAAGATGGGTGCTGTAAAGGAGAAATATGAACACTTGGGGAAGAAACATAAAATGTAGGGCTTGAGGAGAAACAGCCCAGAAAATGCTTCCTGGGGAAGTTGGAAACTGCCAGTTAGGCAGGGTCTGGTAACTCAGGGTATCAGCAGATGGCACAGCAGCACAATGGCTGTACAGTTTGGGATGTATAAACTCAGCCTTTGCTCAGTGAAATCCAGACACTACTCCTTTCCATAGGGCTGTGATGAGTCAGGGCAGTAGCCAGGGTTTCATGGGGATAGCTGGAAACTTTGTCTATGAGACAATTACTAACTAAAAGCCTGGAAGAGGGAGGCTACATCAGGTGTTAGAGGTTCAGACTGAGGAGAAAGACACAAACTACAGTGCCTGTGAAGAATAATCGTGTGTGCACATGCACACCCACATGCAAACACAGATGCATCTGTACCTGGACAGACAGATTCTTTGCTTTTTACAGAAATATGTTACATTACTGTTGGGTTTGTTTAGCCCCTTACAGTGTGCTTCACAACACCCTGTTTTGGGCATGTGTGAATGACAAAACTCCCAACAAAGAATAGATGTTCATGGAAATTGCAGTTATGTGCTACAGAGCCTGTGGTTTACATATTCAAGGCCCCACAAGAGGGTTTTTGTCAAGTTAAGGGCCCTGCTCACTTTGAAAACATATCTGTTTCAGAAGAGGTGGGGCTGATTCATTTTCCTCTGATGCTGAGCCCACCTAATTGTCTTTTGAGGGTTTCGAGCCATACAATACAGATGGAAATTTAAATTGCTGAGAATGGAGAGCAGATAACATATTTATCAACCAATAAAGCACATCAAGTGCTAAGGTGATCCAGCATGATGAACTAACCCCGTTCCAATTCTCCTCAAATGACTCAGGGGTCTGTTACCCTGGTTTTTCTGAGTTTCTTTATTAGCCTTTTGATTTTCATAAATGGAGTCAGATCTTTTAGTTACTGTAGAATATTAGAGCAGTTTTCTACCTTTCCCACAGAAGTAATATAAACAAATCCTTTGTTTTTCATTCTCTGTCTTTTGTTTGCATATTTCTAACCTGAAAACAATTGTAACTGACAATTCGTCTGGCCACTGAGGCTGCGGGGTGGAAACCCCAAAAAGCCAACCTTCTGCTAGACCCAGAAATGTATAAAAAGTAAAAAAATAAACAAAGGGGTCTCTTCTCTCCGCTCTTTCAGCTGGGAGCTGGATCAGAGGAACCTCTGCGAAAATCTCTTGTCTGCGTGTGATTTCTTTGTGTGTCTCAGTGACAGGGGTCTGCATTTAATTTCTGCTTGTCTTTCAGAACTGTCGATGACAATTTGTTCTTCTGTGTTACAAGTAATGTCCTTTGTTAGTAATGGACAATTTTCCCATTTCACTTCTATCTTTGCATTTGATCTTCCATACTCTTGTGTAAATAGGGCTTTTTTTGGTTGATAGAGAATGACCGGGGCAGGGGCAAGAGTGGTGCACAAAGAAAGGAAAAAGAGGAGCAAATAAGTGGAATAGACGCAGCTAGGAGATTTTATAACCATTGGAAAGAAGTTATTTCTAATTTGCTACTTTTTTATTGCCTTCTAAGATTCTGAATTGAATCAAAAGCAAATAAACAGCCCTTTAATATATCACTTCGTGTCTATTTGTGTTTTAGAGCCCTCTATGCTTATCGATAAATACATTATAGACAAATGTTAACCCCTTCATAGGAGTCCCACTGATATGACTTGAATAAAGGAACATCTGCTTAAGGCACAGTGAGAAAATGGTTTGATTTGGTAATTAGCTGAGAAGAACAGGACTTACTCTGGAGAAATTCACATTGCTAACTTGCAGCATAATGAACAGAAAATTATTCTAGATGTAAGCACAGTGGTGCTTCAAAACAGGTTGAAAGTAGACAGTGTTTACATTAGGATAAAAGTCCAAAAACCTGCAACTAAGACCAATTTAATGCATTTTAATATGATGCAGTGGGTCTTTTTCTCAGGTAGATGCAGCTATTCCGTCATATTTTAGCAGTAGTTTGCACAGAATAAATCCTCAGCCATCTGAGTGTCAAAGCCTCCCTAATTAAATATACTCTGCAATATTCAGTGCATTGAGTTAACCCCAGTTCTTGGTCTAAAACCCATCAGGCAGTCTTAAAAATTAATAATAGCTGCCTGTTTAGCCTCTGTGCAGTGCTTAAATGGATTTTGAGCCTGACATTTCAGCTGATGGACACTTTTCTGAACAGTAATAATGCTTGAGGAAACATTTATTTCCAGCTATTGCTCACCTTACCTCCATTTCATTCTGTAGTTAACTTTTACTTAGAAGGAAGATGGTAGGAGGTCAAAAGGATCGGGGAAAAAAAATAAAAAAGAGACATGTAAAAGGCACACAAGGGTAGTGGGGTTAATACCTTCCATCATTCATCCTAATGAAAAAGTCTATTTATATCTCTTCCCTTCATTTTTTCATTTCTTTCTTTGTAGATCTATCAATCTCTATAAGCCCTGTTGAAGGAGTAGAATATGTGAAATCTGTAATCATAAAAGCCTGTCACTACCCTGTTTGTGAATCATTTTCTCTGAAAAATGAACTCAGAAACTAATTTCTACCTTGTCAGAGTTAACTGTTTTAATTCAGTGGAGTCTGGATATTTAGCAAAATACATTGCTAAAATCATGAATACATTTCTAAATAGTTTCTGTACTTTTTTGAGAAACAGTTGATAGCACTATTACTGCTAAATGCTAGTTCATAAATGTGACTGACACATGTCAAAAGTGATAGTTCTGTACTGTACTGGATTTTGTGGAGTGGAAACTGATTTGTAAACAAATTGCATAAGGAAATAACAGTGAAATCAGAGGGGAAGGTTTGCCACAAAACTACAGCTGTGATTTCAACATTTTTGTAAAAATAAGGCTGAAATGCAAAACAGCCAATCCAATGAAACTTAAGCCTCTTTTGTGCATGGGCAAAAATAAAGGAAAGGGCTTCCATTCACCATGAAGATTTATCCCCTAAATGAAAGCACAAGAACAAAATTAATAAAGAAAGAAAGGATTCTCTTCTTTTTTTGTCTGTGCTCTACGCTAGTTGTTTTCAGAGCTCAGCTGTACCTTTAGAACAGAGCGGAAGATGAATTTGTTTTTACAAACTACAAGTTTCCCCATATTGTGGTATCAATATGACCCTCCATATGCTATCATCAGAAAGATATTAAGTAAAACAAGATACATTGCTACTTCCTCTGAAAAACTACTGCATTGCTTTATCTGACATATGGCATTACATTCATATACACCATTGAGCATCTGTTGTCAGTAATCAAACAAGAGAGAAAGAATTTTATATCACATTTAATTTAATATTTATAGTTATACAGTAGGTCCAGCAGTGATAAATTCCATGTAAGTATGCATTTTTTTGCAAAGCAAATGAAGAACTAGCTAACAATAGCTAATATTAAAAATATTTGATTACCTTTATATATCAGTATCCAAGTTTCCTTAACTAAGGAGTTTTTGGGAATCTACTACTACTATTCTTACATTAATTGCAATTGTACATGCAGTTCAGTCCATTTTCCTTCTGAGAAGAAAATTTTTGTGATAAAATGTTTAATATCAAGGATCACCCAGAAGGAGGATTCTGCACTACTCTTCTGTTAGGCAATACAAGAATCAAACATCCCCAGTCAACTACTGTCCTAAATTATCTCCTTGAAAAATGAGGACTTAACAAAACCTGTCAAACACCAGCACAGGACATTGCTGGGCTTTAGCACTCACCACTCTCACTTTTAAAGCATAATGACTTGAAACAAAATGTTCCTGACCAGTGGATGACTATGCTTGATGCAGACTTTTTCAATGATAGTAAGCATTATTGCTTGGCAGTGAAACAGGACTATAAGCTACCATGTAGACAGCATTGTCCTGACTTTAGCCTTTCTGGAAAATGAGAGTGACTACCAGCATTTTTGGAAGGCTTGAAAGCACCTTTCTGTTCATCTAGACAAAAAACCCAAACCCTCAGAATTTTGATTCATCTGTTTTGGAAAAACAACAGAATCAGGTGTTTTTGCCAGATTGCCATACATATTGCTAGGCATAGAATAGCCATGGATTCATAACCAGATGTATTCTGTAGCTCAACTGAACAGTCTTCTAAAAATAAAAAGTGGTCTCCTGCAGATCTGAGGTGTCCAACACTCCTGTCCTCAAAGGTTGTCTGTGGCATCTGGAAAGCCAGGGAGCCCAGCCAATGCCACAGGTGGTTCCTGCTGCTCCTTGCACTGAGGTGCTGCCCACATTTCAGGCACATTTCAGGGTGGCTCATTCCCTGCTAGCAGCCTCTATCATCATCTTGCAGATGCCTGCCATGAACTGAAGGAGAGGTTTTGGTATGACTAGAAATGTCCCAGGGGGCTTTCTCAGTTCAGCTGTGGCCCGGGACAGCCCCACCAGACAAATGTCAAGGTGCAGTTTCTGTAGACTCTAGAGGTCTGTCCAGCTGGAATTTGTTGATTAGATGCAGTCTCATCTGTTTACTACCCTACTTATACCTGACTCCACTTTCTCTTGTAGTGGAAATATAAAGGATAAACCTCTGCTCTAACAACACTTTATGTTTTAACAGCATTGTATGGTCCTACAGTCCTGTTGGTGTCCTCTTTATTTATTAGCTTTCGTGCGTGAATTACCTGAAAATGCATGCTCATTCCTACACTAACTAACTAACACAATTAATTCTGAACTATTTAATAAAGGAAGAAATACTGCAGGGATGTTGCACTATTAAAATTACCTCTACATACTGTTTCAATTTTTTTTTTTTTTTTTTTTTACATTCAGTTATCATACATTACGTGAGAAAGCACTTGTTCTAGTTCCTATGGAAACATGCATAGATATAATGCACAAAACCAAGAGTAAAATCTTTGAGGTAGTGTGAAATAAAAGCAATTAAACAATATAAATATAAATACTAGGAAAAACGTCTTGAATCTAGATAGGTTGTTGGCAAAAAAGTGCAGCAAGTGCATGGTGTCCCCCCCTTATTTTTTTTCTGCTTAAAAACCGTGGATGTATAATCTGTCACAGGAAAGCAAATATTATATATATATATATATATATATATATACATACATACACACACACATACACACATACACACACACACACTCATGCAACTGTCTGCTTTTACATTTCCCTAACAAAATATACAAAATGGTCTTCACTTCAGTTGTGTTCTCCATTGACAGTTACAGAACACTGTTCTAAGAGATTGTCTTTAAATAATAGATTGTGCACAGTGTATGGAAAGGGGAGTCTTAACTGTGGGATATTTCTAGCAGGAGCAGAAGTTACCTGCTTGAGAGTACCATATGTTTCATGTGGAATGCAGCATGTAAGATGTGTCCAGACAGGGTGCAGACAAGGTGTGAGGAAATGTCATCATCTAAATGAAGTGTAAGCTAATTCCAATTTTTCATTGGTTGAACATAGCTTATTCTAAGGGGTGAATCAAATAACTTGAGGAAATCCCACTTGAGTTTCTAAACCAGTAAAGTATTTTAGTCTATCTTCAGTAAAGAATTAATTTCTTAATGTTGGGTTGCTTGAATAGGTATGGAGATAACAATATGGACTCAAGAAAGCATTTCCATGCAAGCCAGCAGCTCATTGATTTTTCATTAAGGAAGGAGATAAATCACTCAAATATTAAGAGTACTTCCAGTGCCTTCCCACAATTCCTCCCTTAAGCACAAATCAGAAATCTCTCCATGAAATTCAGTAGTGAACAATCACCTCAATCACTTTAGCAAAAAAATAATTGTTGGATATTCTCCAGAATATCAGTAGGTCACAGCAGTAGTGATTAACTCACAACACAGTTTTGAAAAATTATTTTGTGGATGAAGAAATCCCAAGTGCCCAGAGCCAGATCTATCTGGCACTACAGACTGCTCAGTGGGTGAGGCATATTCTCCTCTGTTTCATACATTGAAATACTTGGTCACTTAGGTCAAGTTGGAGTTCTCTTTCTTTTTTTTTTTTTTTTTTAAAGTTGAGGAAGATTTCAAGAAAGTAAAATTCACTATTTTTTAAACATCTCTGTTACACCAACGAGTTGTGTGAGCATTCAGCTGCCAAAAAGTGCAGAGCTGCAATCACTAGCTTCCATCCACAGTTCTGGATTCTGACTGTAGAAATATGCATATATATTACATGTAGTCATTGAAATGAGACATCAGGAGTGCAGGTAAAGTATTAAGAAATATCTGTAAGGAAAGAAAAATAGATTTGATGTACTATTTTCAGAAAGCGCTAACAGTTTTCTGAGCAGAGATGTGTCAGAACAATATTATATCGTCAGGAGACAATTTGACCTGTTTTGATAATATGTACATGAATATATATATGTATATATGTATGTAGGTGGATATGTATATCCATATGGATGGGTATGCAGTTGAATATATACATATTTTGGTGCAAACACAGGTATGTACAGACTCCCCTTAACTTTGAATTGATTTCCAGACTGATAGCTAGAGAGTTTTTAAAGGCTAGTTCACTACTACCTGATCAGTTTATGTTTTACAAGTACAATTAATTAAATGTACAAGTACATTTTCACTGTTGATTCAGAACATTCAGACTAGATATATGGAAGAATTTTTTACAAGGATGGTGGTGAAACACCGGAAGAGGTTGTGCAGAGAAGTGCCAGGTGCCCCATCAGTGGAAACAAAACTGAAGGCCAGCAGTCTGATCTAGATGAAGATATTCTTGCTCAGTGCAGGGGATTGCACTAAATGGCCTTTAAAGATTTCGTCTAAACCAAATTATGCTATGATTTGGTGATTCTGTGATTATATGCCATATCACATATAGAAATATATATGGGGAAGAATAATCCCCTGCTCCAGCACAGGCTGGGTCTGACCTGCCAGAAAGCAGCTCTGCAGAGAAGGACCTGGGAGTCCTGCTGGACAACATCTGCCAATGAGCCTGCAGTGTGCCCTCATGGCCAAGAACACCAATGGTGTCCTGGGCTGCATTAGGAAGGGCATTGCCAGCAGGCCGAGGGAGGTGATCCTGCCCCTCTCCTCAGCCCTGGCCAGGCTTCGTCCGGAGTGCTGTGTGCAGTTCTGGGCTCCTCAGGACAAGAAAAGGCAGAGGGTTACAGAGGTCGTTCGGGAACTGGAACATCTCTCTTATGAGGAAAGGCTTCAGGAGCTGGGCCTTTTCATTCTGGAGAAGAGATGAACGGAAGGAGAAAGTATCAATGCATACAGATATCTTAAGGGCAGGTGTCAAGTGGATGGAGCCAAACTCTTCTCAATGGTCTCCAGTGACAGGACATGGGGTAGTGGGTACAAACTCAAACACAGGCAGCTCCACTAGAGTATAAAGAGAAAAAAACCCAAAGTCTTTACTTTAAGGGAGTCAGGGCACTGGAACAAGCTGCCCAGAGAGGCTGTGGAGTCTCTTTCTGTAGCTATTCACTCCTGTGGGTGAACCTGCTTCAGCAGGGGGGTTGGACTATACAATCTTCAGAGATCACGTTCAACTCCAACAAGTCTGTGATTTTGTGATAGAAGAGAATTATCTTCAAGTAGGAATATACTTATAATCATGCAGTTTTCTTAAAACTGATGATCCTACCTTCCTTTAAGATTTCTTTTTACTACTTTAATAAATAATATTCTTACAAAAATGGAATAATAATTCTGATTTTAGGGGTTATATCATTTAATGAGAGTTCCTCAATAGTTCTTAGACCCATGCATTGCTTCCCTACTCCCAAATACTCGATATGCCCTTTTTTTTAACTGGCTCATTTGATCCTAGCTTCTACTAGCCTAACTTAATATTGATTTTGTTTTAGTCTCCACCTTCCACCTCCTTGGCCTTTCTGTTTAAATTAAATCTGTCTTTAAATGGATGCTATCCCAACCCCCAGTTGCCAGCACCTTAGCCTTTTCACTTAAATTGCATCTATTGTTAAATCAATCTTACTCCAGCATCCAGCGTTGCTCTCTTGAGCTTTCCACTCAACATCACATACAGGCCTAAGTGGTGCCCATTCCTGTCTGTACCTTTCATCCAGCTGCTCCATTAAAACAAAACCTCTTTACAAATCCATTTTCCACTTCCAGTAGCAATCCTCTTACGTCTTCATTTCTGAGTGACAGCAGTCTTGTGTCTGTTTTAGCTTGTGGAGTTTAAAAAGAAAGTTTTCAGACTCCCACTCTTCTGTTCAAATGCCAACTCTCCCAAATCTTAACTGTCATGCAGTTAATTAATTAGTTAAGTAGGTTATCCTAATTTCTGGGTCTCAGCTTTAGTAACATCCATTTCATTGCTACTGTGGCCTGAGTGGTAATTTCCCAGTCAGCAAATCCTGTCTAAGAGTTCTGTCTTGTAATAACTGCTGCCTTCGGTGTAGGAAGTGTAAGCCTGGAGAAAATGTTGTGTCCCCATAATGAAAGGGTGTGCTGAGCCAAGGGGGGCACAGGATTAGTCAGGCTCTACCCTGGGATGTCAACTGTCTTTATTATATGCTGATAAGGAATCTGGTAATTCAGTGAACAGTGAACAGTTACAGTTGAGACATCTATACCCACAGTTTCCCTGATATGATGCGTAACTCAACATGTTCAACACACCCCACAGACTTGCAGATAAATTAGGAGTTTAAGTGGTCAGAGTTCTCCATGCCTTTTCCTTTATGCCCATGCCTGGCCTGCAAGAGAGATGATGAGGTTTCATCTCAGAAGAAAGAAAAGTCCTTCCTTCTTCTTTACAGATACTTGCCTCAAAAATTAAAACAGATCCATGCAGGCCACCTGAGCTGAGAAACTGCCACTGATTTTTCCTGAAGATAAGATTTGTTCACAATTCTAATAGCACTAAGCTTTGAAGCACAGCAGTAGAAAAGCCAAAGCTGCTGGTTTCTTGTTTTAAGGGAGTATCCATGACAAAAATCATAAAATATGGGTCCCTTTTTATCTAATGGGTTCCTATGTATGTAATCATACATTAGAGCCTTAGAGGATATTCAAACTGCCTAGAAAAGAAGGTACTATAAATTCATAAAGAGATGGCTAACCCCCACAAATCAGTGAATTACATTGAACCTAGCCATGAATTTCAGACCATTGTCAGGTAAATTTTGAAGATAATTTTATTTGGTAATGGATACTTTCTCAAGATGTGGCAAAATTGAATAAAGTTGAATAAGAATTAACTATCCACTACTTTGTATATCTTTGAAAATCTCAGGTCTGAATCTCATAAATCTAATGACAAGCAGCATCTTCCACCAAGAAAAATTGTCGGTTTTTTTTTTAAGAGAGTGGGATAACCAATGATTACTGATAAGATGAACAGGAGAAAGACAGTTGCAAATATAGTATCAGAAGAATTCCTTAGGAGAGCCACAGTCACAGAGCAAGGGAAAGGAGAAGTTGGTCAGGGCATGGTGCTAATATGCACCAAGGTTGTAAGTTTGATCCCTGTATGGGCCATTCACTTAACAGCTGGACCCAGTGATTCTTGTGAGTATTCCAAGTCAGAATATTCTGTGATTAAAATATTGAAACTGATTTAGGTGATGATTGGTAAACACTTCTTTTTATTCTGTGAAATTCTTACCTCTTGTTTAGTTCTCTTTGCTGTGTTTCTGATGTCATCACAGCTTCAACTTTTCAAAAAGTAGCCTTTTAAAATTCCTCCTGTTTTAAACTTTGACTTGTTGTCTATATGTTGTGCTTTATAGATTTTCTAGTTCTATTTCAACAGGTTTAATGGTTTCAGTATATAAGATAAGCAAGATTTATAGCAAGAGGTGTTGTCTTAATAAATCAGGAGATATAGCTGTTACAGTTTTCCAGCTGGGCCAGTTGATCAAATAAAATATATTGTCTGTTCCTAGAAAAGCTGTTTTTCAAAAAGGCTACATTATATTTATTGCATTTAGTCTGTATTGTTGATGTGTTTTATTAACTCTGTGTCATAACAAGTCTTTCTCTTACCAGTGCTCTGTGATTTGGGTCATAGCTGGACTCACTTTAAACTTCATTTGACATTCTTTTGCCTTGAATCAGTAAATATACAGTTGGCTTTGCTAGCAGAAATTTAATCTCAGTTCATCTGTGTTTTTCTCAATATCACAGACTAGATACAGCAAAATTAGGTGACACTGTGTGACTCTCACCATTTATATGATGGCTCTTATTCCTTGGCATTGATTTCTACTCATTCTCTTTTCCTCCTTAATCATGACAAAGTGTTCTTTTGGAGGACTGAAATTTGAGAGTTACAAGGTTTTCAGAAAAGTGTATTTTTACTTCATCCTTCTTCAGGGAGAGTTTTTAATGATGAGGGCAATATTCCATTATCTTTCTTTTTCATTAGCAGATTGATTCAGTGGTGGCTTCAAAGTGAGTATTAATCCTGTTACAGACTCTACTCCAGACATTCATCTTTCTCCTAATATGAAAGGATACCACTTCCTAACAGTGTGAAAACCGTTTTCCTAACCATCATGTTTGCTAACACATGTGATATTTCTTTTTTCACTCCATCATATATGAGAAGACCACTAGTTATTGTAAGCTCCCATTTTATAATACTCTACATTCTCAGCTCTATTTTCAAAGCTGAAAAAGTAGCTATTTTATGTTTTGGGGTGTTAAGGAGCTGATTTGAGTTGGTGACAAGAGATGGTAATACCAAAAGCAATATTAAGAGATGAGGAAGTTCCCTTGAATGTGAAGATAGAGCAGGAAAAAAGCAGCAAAAATACATGGAGCAATAGATTTCCTCATTTGCAGAGAAACACTCACAGAGAAAAATGACTACTTATGGATTCACTTGGATGTGATTAAGTAGTAAACTTATCAGATATATCCACAATGGCTCTAAAATGTTGGATGATCATATATTCCGGGGTAGAATGAGGGTACCATTGAAAAACTTATAGTGCATTTACTGGTGCTGGAAAAGTCTCACATGATACTGATAAAAGATTATTTTGCTGGCTTCCTCATCTTGAGAAAGTAAAAGCAAAAGAAACAGAAGATTAGAGCTTATTGATTTGCACCCATTCACAGAGATAAAAAAAATTAAAAGGAAGATATAGGGAATCTGGAGGTCACTGAAGGGATTTATCCACTTCTGTTGCATATCTGTAGACTTTGATTCAGAGAAGCCACAGTAGGGCCATAGGCTGGGAGAGATGTTCTGCTGGGATAAGAGGAGGCTCCATCGTTGCTGAAGGAAACATTGCCTGCTTAGCAGAGGAGTAAAGCAGTTCGGATCTAAAGACACTAAAACCCTGGCAGGTTTATGATAGAAAACTTTGGGGACTGCCACTTCAAGGATTGAAGCAGACCACCCCTAAGGGAGGTGTAGCTGTGAGTGCAGTGTAGATGTAGGGTGGGCAATGCATACAGTGCCCCACACAAAGGAGAAAATGTCATGTGGTGAAGAAATATTTCTGCTCAGAATGCCACTCGTAGTCATGAGGGCAAAGTCAGGATGATAAATGAAAAGGAGGATGAGGAAATGGAAACAGCCTCATCTGAAATGGAAAAAAAAAAAATGTTCAATAGTGTTAATGAGTTTGATGTCATAAAGTGGAAAATAGCATCAGATCGGTACTCTTGAAAAAACTGACATCTGACCTCTCAGGTTACTGGAAGTACAAGTTTTAGCATCTGTAGCAAGTTCAAGATATCAACTCTTTGAGGTAAAGGTGGTAGTTCTGTACCTGGATCCCAGCAAAGTCAGCTACTGATAAAGGAAGGGCCAGGGACAAAGGAGACTTCCCTGACTGACAGCAAAAGACTTTAACAGGCAGGCATGTTAAGCAGATTTTAAAGCAAATAAAAAAGAGTTATAAAGGAAATAAAAATTGCAACATGGGCTGCATGTGACAGAGCTTTAGTCAGCCAGACCTTTGAAGTGGATGTGTGTGATTCCTTTTATAGAAAACTTCCCAAAAGTACCGCAACACAAAACTCATAAAAGGCAGAATTAATTGCATTATAAAGTAGCAGGCTTTTAAAATGGAAAACTCAAAGTTACTGGATCATACAGAACAGAAATGAGAGTCTTATAGCATTTCCTTCATCGTTTTCTACATCTGTGTAGTTGGAGGACCATTTGAGTCTCAGACAAGCCTCTTGCTTCTTGATTTGCAGGAATTCTGCTTGGCCTCCCAGGTTCTTTCCTTGCCTCCAAGGCCTGCCTGGTCTGCTGCTCCCCACTGCAGTCTCTGCTTGAGGAGCAGGCTGGCAGCTCCTTCCCTCTCTGGCTTGCATCCTGTGTTGTGCCATGAACGCAGACACTCTCCCAAAGGTCCTTGGTTCGCTTTGCGCTTTTTTGAGACAAGTAAAGATACGAACGCATGAAGCAACTATCATGTCATAGAGGATTGTCCTAGGGTAACTTTATGATGCTTGTATCCCCAATTGTCTGTTCTGTTTGTGCTGTATATTGAGTCCTGTGCCTTTAAGACTGGTTCTAAGAGCAAGGAGAAGCGCAGAGTTTGTTTTGAGAAAACTGCCTGACTCCTCCACATTCTTCTGCCGACAGCGTGTTCGGCGGAGGCTTGGAGAGACTGCAGGACAGAGATCTTTTTTTTTTTTTTTTGCTTTTAGTTAGTTTCAGCTAGCTAGGGCAGAGAAGTTCCCTGGACTGTTTTTTTTTCCTTTTTCTTGGAACTGTTTAAACCTGCTCTGGACTGAAAACCCAGGGGAGCACTGGGGGCTGCACCTGTGGCCCACCGGGGCCTGGACCTCGGCATTTTCCAGCAGCGCCGGAGAGACTGGGACTGAGGAGAGACTGAGAGAGAGCCGAGCTACACCCACGGCAAGGGCTTTCTCAATTTGCCATCTCACTCCAGAACAAGAGGTTTTATTGTTTCATATTATTCATTCTTAGTACTTGTATGCACTTTGTTTGTTTAGTAAAATAGTTTTTTCCACTTTTCTCCAAAGAGGTTTTTTTTTACCGGACCGGTTGGAGGGAGAGGCCATTTGGGCTTGCTTCCTTAGAGGGATCCTCTACAGGGGTTTTCTCCCAAATTTGTCCCAAACCAGGACAAGGATGATAGTAACAAATTTCAGGAGCAGCCTTTCATCCCTGGGAAGGTGGGAAGCTGAGAAAATCCAGAATCAGTGATAAGAAGAATTCCTTCAGTCCTGTAACCTACCTTTTTAAAATAAAATTAATGTTCTGTTGTGAATGGATTATGTGAACTTTCTTCAATACATAGAAATCCTTTCCTCCAAATGTCACATGTGTTCTAGTATGTCATATATTTGATCTTGCAAATACTTTTCTCTTGGAATTTTATCTTTAATTTTTCATTAGGGTTGAACAGGTTCAGCATTAATTTTAAAAACAGGGAACATTCATTTCTCATACTAAAATATCAGTGGCTTGTACTTACGGTTAGAAAAAGCAGCTGTGATATTTTTGGGTATATAATAATGAGGCAGTTATATATATATAACTTAAGTGCTGCCTCAGAAATAAATAATTGGACCATACTGACAAATAACTGAAGCCAGGAGAAATTCTGTGGAGACAGAGAAAGACAGGCCAGGAACAGAGCCTCGCAGGACTCAACTGATAGGAAAAAAACCCCTAACAACTTGAAAGAACAAAACACCTAACCTGCAGCCTAACAATGAACTGTGAGTGGAATAGATCAATTCCAATCGGTCTGAGCATCTGCACTGACCATTTTTGAAAGAATGCTGTAGTTTATGGCATCAGCCTCAGCAGTAATATAAAGGCACACTAATACACAGCGTGTATTCCTGGATCGGAATACCAAAAAAAAGATCAAAGCATAACTTCAAAAAGCAGACTCAGAGTTCTGTCTCTTTTGAAGTCAACTTGGACACATTTATTGTGAAGATCACGTGTCTGAAGGTGTGACCGAAGCTGCAACAGCCTTCTGTAAATAGTCTTGGGACTATTTGAGTTGCCACTTTAGTGGATAGATTGGATGGATTAGGGGATAGAACTCACTGACTTGTTTCTGTCCTGATATCATGTGAATGTAATTGATAGATGTAGTTTCTGGGCATTTAATGTCTTTTATGCAAGGACTATTTTTCCTTTGCAGGCTTAATTTGTACATAGGCAGTATAGTAACTTAAAGAGGGAAACACTGGACATTCTGCACCAAAAGGGAATAGATCAAAAAGGGTGCCAGAAAGGGAAAAAAAAGTAGTTAGTGAAGACTAAATTTTACCAATTTTACGTCTCTAATTTTCTCACTGTATATTAAAAAAAAATATCTAGGAAGTTTCAATTAAAATTGTCTACAATTTACTTTGATCATATTCAGAAAGAAAGCTACCCTTCACTGTATTTGAGATCTCAGACTAGAACTAGCAATAGTACCTTTAAATACAAGCCTCAGAAAAAAACCCCAGCTTTATTTGTCTGAAATGTTTTAAAGTATGACTTCCATATATTAGTATTCTCACTAGGATGTTAGCATTTTCATTAAAATGAGGAACAGAAAAACATAAATACCTATAAAGGAAGAAAATGTATCATCAGACATACTTAGTTTGAATTGCATTGCTGAAGAATAACATAAGTCACAGCCAGCTATGATGAGATGCATGGGATGGTTGAGGCCCAAGATGACAAGTATTTAGAGAGATTACAGTATAACATTTTAAAGCAAAATGGAAAACTACTCCTCATAAACTTAAACTTTGAATGTGGGTTGGCAGATGGCACAATGTCAGGAAAAATGAATGTTTTCTAAAGCCTAAAGGAAACAATTTATACATACCTGCAGCATAAAGTATTATTTTTTCTGATAGCGAATTAGTGATAGCAAACTTGTAGTAAATATTACTTGATAATAGATATTTTACTATGTGCCTTATGTGTGATAACCATATTTTTCTAGAGACTTTTACCATGCAGTGGCCAGGAGTCCTTAATGACTTCAAAGGCACTGAAAAATACTTACTTTTAGGGGAAAAAACCCCAGCAAAACACCATCATCAGGCAGCCTGTCACTTAGTTTCAGTAATGGGATGGTATGGCTGTAAATATCGTTCAAAGGCATGGCACAGAGAAGATTTTTGAAAGATACTTTTCAGATTTTGAATGACTGGGGAGGTCTGGGTTGAGAAGTTTTGAGCAATTTTCACTTCCTATCTTGGATCTGCTTCATACTTCCTTCATCTTACTGGACAGTCATATCCTTAGAGAATAAATCATATTGATAGCTTGGATGTCACATCACTGGTAAAATGAGGAGACAGTTAAGTAACATGCCAGTGCCCTTTCTAGGGCAGCTTCTGAGAAGATCCTTCTTTCAGTGCAGCCCTGCAGAGAAGTGTGGTACTTACATGTTACAAGGTAGAGCAGTTTTTAAAATTATGATCTATCCCAGTGGTGAAAACTAAGAAGAATATCTGGTGCAAATATCTTAATAATTACTGTGGAACATTGAAATATTCCCCTTCCAGCTTCCAGTAATAAAAATTTAAGTAAAAGGTTGCCTCTTAGTAATTTTCTACCACTTTATCCTGTTTTAACCTGATTACCATCTGCCGGTACTTTATAGAGACAGAGCAGCAATCTGAGTGCCACAAATGGTTACTGATGCCTCTTCTTCTCACTTTCTTAATTGTCCTGCACACATTTTCCCTCCTTTAGTCCTCTATATAAATGAGAAGCTAGTCCTGTGATCCTGCAATGGAATGTTGATTCTTCTGCTACGTGGTTTGAGACTTAGGTGTCCAGGCTTAGTATGAAGAAGGGAAAATAGGAAGTTTTGGCTCCAGATGGATAGCTGGCTCGTGCAGTGAAGAGTGTAAAGGGCAGAGGATCTCTTGAGGTTGGAAGGCAACTGAAAAAGCAGTTTTTTCAGGAAAAAAACATGCTTATCTGGAAAGTTTATGTAAGCTACAAGTGCAAACATTGGAAAGTCCAAAGTTTGGACTTCATGCCTGTAGCACTGATTTATCATCAACCCCCCAGTTTTGCTTCCTGTTCCTAATTGATTTTGGTTCCTCTTCTGCTAGTTACAACCCCCTCTGTTGCATACCTTTTCTTAATGAAAGTAATTGCATTGATATATTGCCATTCAATGAAAAAGCTCACTACAAGGAGAATACTTCAGTGCAAAATGGTATTTGGAACACCATAGGTTAAGAAAATCCTCTGTACATAAAAGTACAAGTTTGAGCACCTGCTACTCTGCCTCTCTCTTGGAAAGGGAGGTGCCAACCATTTGAGCCATCAGCTTTGGGGCTTACCTCCATCTATAAAATGGGGAGGCAAGAATATAAGGTATTCCAGGCCAAGAGACTGCAGGATTTACTAAGAACTGTGCTATTGCCACATTGCTGCTCGGTTCATACGCTGCATCTCCAGACATGCTTAGAATTTGTCAACTTTGAAAGAAGAATTTAATAATATACCAATGAGCTGACAAGCTCTGGCAGCTTTTTGCAAAGGGCCTGCCAGCAGGTCAATAGGATATTGCCAGAGAAACTGAATTCCGCATGAGAAGGTGGAAAAGGAGAAAGGATTTTTTTTTTCCTGACCTCTGATTCTCTTATGCTAACTTCAAAGGAAAGCAAATTTTAACTTGCATATGGGTGAATGAGCTGGATAAATAGTAGTAAGGCAACCCGAAATGTCATGTGTCTAGAAAAGAATAACCCTCAAAATTCCTGATGACAGTGGATACACTTTCTTCAGCCAGCAGCACACTGCACTTTTCTCACTCAGGCAGATTACGACAGCTGTTGCTCTGATACCGCCGTGAATGGATGAACATCACTTTAATGGACTGCCTGGGTGGACAGCCAGCACAGATTTGCACTTCCAAGCACAGCAGGTAGTGAACTCTAAAGGAACACTTCACACTGGCCATTAAGCATCCAACATGACCACAAAACTGAGGTGACACAAGGAGAGAGCAATTCCCTGGGAATAGGGATCATGTTTTGCAGCCAGCTGCAGATAAAATAACCAGCTTCTGCTGTAACCTGCTATTATCTGTGGGATGCTAAAAAATCCTCTCCCTAGGATTTTAAGTTTCTCTCTGCATGACTGTGGTTAATGACTGGACTACATGGGGTGTTCATTATTTAGTGACTGAATATCCCTACTGCTGCGGTTGTTAGTTTCGGGGGGGTTTTTGGTGATTTTTTTTTTGGTGTTTTTTGGGTGTTTTTTTTAAATTATTATTATTATTTTTTATTTTGGGGGTTTTTGTTTTGTTTTTAATTTAAAGCATAAAATTATAGAACTGTATAGCACACTGGTTTTTTTAATTGAACTTTCTTCCCGGGTTATGCAACCTGCTGAAGCTATTTAATGTAGTCCTGTGAAGCTAGGGCAGAAATTATACAGAATCCATTAACCAGGTAGAAATAAACAACAAAAAATTTTTATATTGTCCTTAAACCAATATTTTACCCTTGGAAAACCTTGGAAGTATTTACTTCTGGCCAATCAAGGAGAGGTATGTATGCATCAAAAAGTTCATCTAGTGTAAAATTTTAAGATATTTGATGCCTGCTTACACTGAAATGTACGTAATAATGTCTTTGCATCCAATGAAAATTAAAATCCAATTTTCCCTGTTTAATGGCCATTTGTGGGCTTAGTCTTGTAAGTCTACTAATTATAAGGGATGAAGATACCAGGTAAAATCAAAATTAATTTTTAAAACTAGAAGTAACTTAAAATTCAAATAATTTAGGACAAATCTTCATATTAAAAAGTTATCAGCCATAAAATAGAGTGCATAATGAAAAATGGCACATTCCATTGCCTTGTGTGATAGAACAGCTTCTTGCTTTGAGAATGAGCTTCATAGAAATTTTAAGGTGAACTTCAGCTTTAATACTACATAAGGCATCTTGAATTGCTAAAGAGAAAGCCTTGGCTAAACAGGTTTGAGCAGCTCATCTGAACACTTGCTGGATGGTGCTATTAAATATATTCTCCTTGTCAGAACAAAGACATGTCTCTGTTGTCAATCATTAATACATCTCAGCTTCATTCCTCACTCAAAAAGATTTGTTGGTAGAAAGGCTAGTTACTTTAAATTCTCTCCCTGCTTACAATTGCAGATAATGCTTGTGATTGCTGAGAGGAATGGCGTGTGGTTCTGAAGTGGTGAATTGCCTCAGAAACTTTATTTTAGCTCCTTGTGTTAGCATGTGCTCAACTACAAAAAAAAAACCAAACCACTGTGGACATGATTTATTCTTAAAAAATATTCAGTAAATTTATAATGTATTAGATATCTAGCATTAAGCTCTGAGGTTCCTAGCATGTGAAGGAGATCAATCTGTTAAAGCATGTCCAGAAGAGGGGCACCAAATAGATTAGAGGGATGGAGCACCCCTCCTATAAGGAAAGGCTGAAGAATTGGGACTGTTCAGCCTGGAGAAAAGAAGGCTTCAGGGTGACCTGATGTTGACCTTCCAGTACCTGAAGTAAGGTAGCCTAAAAGAAAGATGGAGAGGGACTTTTTATAAGAGCATGTAGTGACAGGATGAGGAGGAATGGCTTCAAACTGAAAATGAGTAGGTTTAGATTAGATTTTAGGAAGAAATTCTTTATTGTGAAACTGAGGAGACTCTGAAACAGATTGCCCAGAGAAGTTGGATGCCCCATCCCTGGAAGTGTCCAAGGCCAGGTTGGATGAGTAGCCTGCTCTAGTGGAAGGTGTCTTTTCTATGGCAGAGGGGTTAGAACTAGAAGATCTTTAAGGTCTTTTGCAGCCCAAACCATTCTGTGATTATGTGGCTTAAAAATCAACTTTTGCAACAGTCCATCTGCAACTATTTCCTCTGCAAGGATTAGATCCCAGTAGGGCTGAGGTAAATTTTCATGCATGTTATGGCATATAGTGACAACATTCTGAAGGAGAGCTGCAGCATGAAAGAAATACAGTAGAAAGAAGAGGTGCAGATAGGCTGGGGCAGGCACTGGAGCTGGGCAAGCTCTTCAGCACATTATGTCCTGCTCAGGCAGTTTTAAGAGAACAGTCTTGGGGAAGAGGTAATGCTGCGTGGTTGGAGTACATCAAGTTCAGTTTTGAGCTACTTCTGGACTCAGGAGGAGAAGCAAACTGAAATCAACAGGAGCATTATTTCCACAGATTTCAGTGGTTATTTCATTAGTCTGTCAATCTCTAAGCCTCTTTCTCCCACCTCCTCACCCTGGGTAAGCAGTCTTTGTTGGTCTACCTAGAGCACACATTGACTGGGAAAGGACTGCTTTTTCATTCATTGCTTGTACAGCAATTGGCACAATGAGTATCAAAATTCTGCTGAGGACGTTTGCAAATATGCCTGTATATAAAAAGGGGAAGGAGGTTGCTTTCCATGTGACCAAAGAATCCTGCTGTGAATTTGCATCCAGCTCTGGACCTGTCTGCAAAAGGCCTTTTGAAATCAATAGAGTAGCCTTTTCCACAAACCTGTTTTTAAGATTTCTAGGATAGCTTGAAATTGTGGCCTCTTAGAGCTGCTTAAAATCTTACCAAAATAAAAAAATACAAGACTCAGACTAAAATGTCTTTTTAAAAAATCATTATCACCACAGAAGGAGCTAAAAACTTCTCAAGAGCACATTATTTCTGACATAGAAAGTAGAAGGATCCTGAAAAGGTGTCCTGACCCCACAAGTTCATCCAGAGAAGATGCTGCTGCTTTTCTGTATTTAGTGATCTCTTGTTTATTCTTAACTCAGCTCTCATGCCTTTGGTTTTTGTTGATGCTTTTCTACAAGTCCATTGAGCCTGAAGAGTTTAGGTGAAATTAGGTTCACAAGCTAAACTGTTTCCATTGCTCAAATTTCTAAACATTTATACAGGAGTTAAAGGGGAATTATTAAATAAATTATATATATACACTGAGATTTCCCTAAAGAGAACCAGCTATTTTACCCCGTGGTGGTTTCTCTTTACATGCTCTGCGCATCCGTGAACGCTCCTTTTGCACACACACTGGCAGGAGTGTGTATGTCTGCTCATCCAACTGCTGCCTGTCTTTCCAGGCATGGGGCTAAATAGGCCCCCAGGAAGACAGAGCATGGAACCTTCTGTAAGCAGTTTCCACAGCATCTTTATCTATTTGGTTTATTTCTTGTATGCAAGCCTCTGTGTGCACTTACTTTTTTTTTTTTTTTTTTTTAAAACAGAATTTGTCCACATTTCTTTTTCAGTTGACATATTTTCATTTCCATTTGTTCATTTCTGGAACTGTTGTATTTTCAGTTGATTTCATAGGTGGACTTGACACATACTCCTACCGACAGCCCCCCCAGGAACATGTTGAGTTAAAGCCTGTAAAGCCTGTAGGTAAGGTTCTGGTCTCACAGACCACATTAATCCTTCTAACTGAACTGAACTGAAAGCTAACCTTCTCCTAAAATAATTTGGGCATCAGATTACTGATAATTTAATTATATTTTAATTAGAACTTAATTAGAAATTAATCCACATAAAGCATTCGAGTAAGGACACTTTGTCGTTGATGGCATATCCGCTAAAGCAAGGATTAGGACATATCACCATGTCTGCCACGTCGTGCCTCGTCTTAATGCAGGGAGAGGCTCTCGCTGAAGGATGGAATTGCTTTCTTGCTGAATTTTTAGCACGAAAAGAGCTGGTTTATATCCTCTGCATCTGCAGAAACCTTAATGAGATTAACCCATTTATAAAGAGGCAGTAGTTTTTACATTTGTCTAGCAACTGAAAGAAAACATTTTGCTGAAAAACTGCTTGTCAGCTTAAAATCTATCTATAGAGTTGCACTGGAAATTCATTATCTCCTTGTCATCAATTATTTGCTTGCACCATGAAAATCACATTTTCATAGACTCTTCCTGCTTTGCTGCTTAATGAATAAGTTTGAATGCATGTCTATTCTTTTTATTTGGAAAAAATTAGGATGTGTGGAGACATTAGTACTATATGTATTTTGGCAGAACCTCATACAACCTCAAGTAGATGATTTTTTGAAGTATTATTGGTAAAGCAGAAGTTGTTAACTTGGAAATTCTTTAAGGCTGGAACTTGTGATGTTGCTCTCTGTCTTTAAATTTACGTTTGGGCCTTTCATGCCTCTTAAATGAAATGCACATACACCTAATTGACTGAAACTGATTTAATGACTTACTCTTTTTTACTTATCACTTAACAGAATCAGAAAGGGTTGAAGGTTTTTTCCTGGTGTACACATGTGTGCGCATGCTAAGAGTTTTAATTTAAAATGGAAAATTGCTAAAGAATTGTTTGGGGTTGGAACTTGACACCTGAACTTCGTGACTTTACTAATTTTTGCGGGTTTTTAAAATATATATTATTCGTGATACAGCTTTCGATTTGTAGAAATAAAAAGACACAAATTTTTACTAAAAATTTATCTAAACATTATAGAATTATGAAGGCCCAAAATCATGGTGTATACTAGAACAAGAACAAATAGCACATTAAGACAACTAAATGAAATTATGAACCTTCTGACTTTTGACTAAATACATACTCTACATTGAAGTCTACATTTCTGTAGTAATATTTCACTAAATATCTATTTTGCTGCATTTTCTGTCAGAAAGATGACTGCGAAATTGGGGTTTGAACCTTCTAAATAAGTTGCTAGAGTATAAAGTTAAATTGATATTCAGGAGCAAGAGGGCCATACCTGCAACATTTGCATAAAAGATTTTAATCTCAGCCTGTATTCAGATTAGTTTTTAAGCATCAAGTGCGTAAATGTTTAGTACTTTCTTAGCGAACTTACTATAATTAAAGAGGAGAATAAAAGACATATATTAATGAAATACTTACAAATACATTCCTGCAAAATATATTCATTTGTTTTGCAGTAGAAAAGTCACAGCATCTGATAATTTGTTCTTTGACAGGAGATTTTCAATAAGTAGCTCAAGGGATTTGAGGGTTGTTGGTGGTCTTACAATACTGGAGAATAAGAGTTATCTTCCCATTTCCGATGAGCGGGTATCCTTGTGCTGCTGGAAGGGCCTTCTCTGGCCTCTTTATTGCTTCAAGGGGTACAAAACTGGTTCAGAAATTATACTGCATTTCCTTCTTTATTGATATTTTGGTTGTATGTACTGAAAGATATAGAGGACCTTTATCTAAGTTGGGAGGGAAATTACTGTCAGTGATCAAAGTCTGAATTAAAAGCCAAGTTGCTGGAAATAATTTGGTCAGTGGATTGTGCCAGAACTTTGCAGATGCTTATCTCTCTGCAGCACATTAGCCTTCGTGACTTCTTTTGATAAGTTAATTGCTATCTGTATCAGTCATATACACTCTGAAAGTCCTTCATATCTCTAAAATGCAACTTCTGGTGCCCAGGCTGCGCAAAACTCTGAGAGTTAGAATTCTCTCAGAACTGAACATGAATAATGCTTGTAAAAATACATTCAACACCTCTATAAATGTTACTTTATAGATGAAAGCTTGGCTATATTTCTCTTTTTCTCATCCTTTTTATATCCCTTATTTAATTCATAAATTAACTTAACATAGCCCATTGAAAATACAAGGCACTGTGTTCTCATCCAAACTATGCAGAAGACAGTCTGCTTTTATCAGGTGCTCACATTCAGTATAATGTCTGCTCAGTGCTACCATAATCATTAACGATTGGCAAAACTAAGATCAGTTTTCCTTCTCACCTCTGAGAAGAAGTTAAATTTGAACTTGTTCCCACGGGGACCAGTTTTTAATCCAAATATGAATGATCACTGCTTGCCTGTTTGCTCTTTGTTCTTCTGCCTGTAACTCTGTTAGGCTACAGGACAAGGAGGAGCAGGATCTTTGCCCTCAGCCACGCAGTTTCAATTAAGATGTGTGTAAGGCAGAAAACACCAGGGGGAGTAGAAAAAGGTTCGTGTTCTCTTTGGGACTAAAGCATATGGACAATCAAGAAGGCTGTTGTGCCTGTTTGAATCACAGTATCGACAGCCAGGTCGCTCAGTAATATTCAGAAACGCTTCACGTACTGATATGCGGAAAAGAGAGGAGCATGGTGGCTAGAAGGGAAAAATAAGAAGCTAAGTTTTGGCTTGCATTAGAGGTTATTAATAATAATAATAATTATATCATAATATATGTTAATAATATTATATAATATAATAATCGTGCTGTAATAAAAGCAATGTACTAATATAATAATGAAAAAATTAATTATAATTGTAATAGTAATAATAATAATAAAATAAAACTCCTAGAGCTTTGAACAACTCATTCTGGACAGACGCTGAATTCCTAATTCCAGTTAGGGATGTCCCCAGCCTTTTTAAGAACATTACTAATTTGTGCTTGTGGAACTGATCCACGGTATGAGAATCTGTGCCAGTGGAGAGGTGACCGCTCCATAATTGCATCTGCGTGATCCTGTCCTGTTTGTATCTTCTCCTGAGACTTTACCCATCTTTTAATTGCTCTGAAAGACCAACACAGATTTTCCAAGATTACACAAGTGAAAATGGTTACAGGGAGTCATGTGAGAATACATAGATGCAGCAGGTGTGTCACTGTGGTGAGGACTATAAATAGCATGAGTCCAGCTCAAATGCTCACGTTTGTAATAAGATCATGTCAGAATTTTATAACTGGGTGAAAATATGTCTCATGCTATTGAAATATATTATGCTAAAATGAAACTATTATTGTATGAGATTCAGATATGCTTTATTTGGGACTTCTCCTAAATGTTTTTTGCTTTTCTGGTATCCAAAGTACAAAGTTACTGCTTTGTACCCAGCCATTCTTTCTTGGCCATATAGGTGAGTCTCACAGCTGATGAAATTAGAAATGAACTAATGAACACTTGTTCATTAGTTACTAACCTCTCATTTGGTATGAATTTACAGATTACAAATTAGAAATATATTAGAAGATAAACAAAATAGATTTTCCTTTGTAAGTAATTCTTATATCCTGCTTTTTAGGTCGAAGTAAGTAATGAACATGGACTCAAGACTTCTGCTGCTGTAGCTGAAGAAACAGGTTTTAGAAAAAAAGACCAACCTTGTGACTCATCGTTCTGGAAGAAACCCACCACATCTGTTCTTTACGGCATGTGGATTGTTCTTCCCACAGGCTCGGTGTCATTATCAGCGTTGTTATTTCGTAGATCCTTGTAGATGATCTTGAATTTTTAAATAATTTACTTATATGGACACTTGTAAATTGTAAATTCTTTTCTTTTTTAATTTCAATATTTTTACAATGTTTAGTGTTGAGGCATGAAAACAAAACAACCTGTGAAAACTAGGAGGAGGGTGCGTCTTTCTCAAAAAATCAGTATTTTTTGACTGATAGGATCATACTGTGCCTGGTCAAGATTATGTCAGTAAACAGTAATTTTGACTCCAAAATATGCAGCAGGAGTCAAACCCTAACAGTGCTCAAGAGATCATTTCAATGTTGTCTTAAAATACACAATGTCCACTTCTTGCAATGTTTGAACTGCTGAATGCAGTAGGGATTGATCTATGACTCTTCTTACCCAGAGGTTCAAGCACTAATGTACTCACCTAACTATTGCAGTTCATATATGACTCCTCCTTTCCTAATCTCCTTTGCCCCAAGTCCATCTCGAGTAGCTGTCTCTGATTTGAAGAGATGTAGGACAACTGCTCAATGGATGTCCATCTCTCCATCTCTAGGAAACCTTACACCCCGGGCTGTTTAGATGTCTGTGATTTGCACATTTTTAAACTCCTTTCCTCCCCTCTCCCAGGAAGAAGCCAAGCATGAATGTACAGTACAAGGCACCAACTGAAGCCTTAGAAGCCTCTGGGGACTAATTTTTCTCTTAATTTAAAAGTAAACAAGCAAAACTGAAAAATGTGTGTAAAAATTTGTAAAGTTATTTGTAAATACTTCTAGACAAAGAACATGTATGTAACTGTGGTATTTTGTTTTCTATTCTGTCACCACTAGCATAAAGTGATACACAAAGCTATTTTCTCTGGAGAGCTGTTCTTTTTAACAGAACACTTTGTTTCTTTCATCTTAATTACAATATAAAGTGCTGTGTAGATTTGTATGCCCCAGAGAGTCACGTCTCTCTACAAAGTCTGCATGCCTCAACATTGAGCAGAAATATCATGAGGGTTTTGAGTCTGTGGTTTTGCACTGTTCTCACTTAAACATTTCATTGGTGGGACAGCCAGGAAGGCTGTTCCTTCTGATATGTGGTTCTCTAACTCTGCACCAGAGGCTGAACAGATGCTCACAAAGTTCCTCTATAGATACCCTAAGAAATCTTCAGCTGATCTAAACAACATTTAGGTCCTAAATTTACAGTCTTCTATCGTGTATTTTCAAGTGTGAGCAGGTGAGAGCTAGAAGAAAGCTTGTCTTGATTCTTTCCCCCATAAAATCTGTGTTATTTACCAATATGAACCTATAAGGCACGCTAATAAATACAATGGAAATAGAGTCCAATATTTTCAGGTAACATGGGTTTTGTGGTACATCCACCTGCTTTCCAGCTAGTTAACTTAAAGACCTCACTGACTTTAGAGAAAACACAATCTGAACTTTGGTTAACCTTCCCTGCAACTAAGTATGATGTAAGTATTAAGACAAAGTGAACAAGAAATGGCAACTGAAAAAATCCCTTCTTAAGTGTTTCTGGGGCTGGACATACCTCAAATAAAAGCCTTCAACTGAACCAAGTGCTGCCCTCAGGAGCCAGGTGAGAAGAACAGGAATGAGTGCTACACGCCTCTTGGTGGCACAGGTTCAACATGCAGTTCTGGCAGGGGTTTTGGAAGTGTGTGTTGGATTTTCTGCCAAGGCATGTCTGCTGGACCATGGTTTACACATTTGTCTGAATGTGTCTAAAACCTCTCTTTCTGTAGGTCCTTCAGAACTGTGTAGATATCACAAATACTCTGCAAAGACAGAACCTGAGTTCTCTTCCATTTGAAATTTTGATCACTTTTTAGCTAGGGGACAAAAACCAGAATGCCCCAAATACACTAAAAATCTCATAATCGTTACCAATACAGTGAGTGTGCCATCTGTCTCACTTAATAAACAGAACAATCCTGATTGAGAAGAATTTGTCTTCATTAGAACCAGCAAAAATGCAGAATGAAATGCCAAAGGAAACTGTCATTCTTTTCTAAATGGAGACACCCAAAATAGTATCAATCAACCTGTACATGTTGGGGTAAAAAAAATCTTGAGAATAATAAATGACTGTTAATTTCCGTGTCCTGTAATGTACCAGGACATATTGGCAAACATTTTTGCAGGAAGCTTTGAGTAGTAGTTCCTTTATTTTTGCCAGACATACTTTCAGTAAGGTGTTAGGTGAGTGCCAGATCAGCCAGCTATGTACGAAATAAATGTTGACTCTCTAAATAAACTTGGATAGTTTTCTTAAGCTTAACTGAACCATGCAATTTCAGGAAATGACTAGGTTTGTACTGCAAAACAGGATTTGCTGACAATCTTAAAACCTAGGAGATTATCAGTTGCTACACACTGTTCTGGTGGCATTAATGAGTCAGACTGTTAAACTTTAGGGCAGCTGAAGATCTGTCCTTCAAACTTTTGGACTTTTTTTTTCCCCTTTTCCAGAGTTTCTGTTTCATTCCAGTTTTTTAGTGAGTCAGATTTGCCACAGTACTTTAGATGACAGTAAAAGTGGGGATGAGACTGCAGAAATATGGCCCTACATGTTCACTAAGCGCTGAGCCAGGTACTGGTAGTTTCTTAAAAGAGCAGCTGATGTCTTGAGGATCTGAAAACAAAAACTGTAACAAGAAATGAACAGATTTTTGCCTGGTGCAATGACATACCATGATTACATATTGCAATTTGTAGAATTATTGATTGGACTCTTTCATATCCATAGAGATTTTTTACATAAAATTTGAATTTTTTTGAAATTCAGTTTTGATCTGAAGGAACTCTCTAAAATGAAAGACTTCACACTTTGGATTGGTTGAAGGGTGTTTTTTTTAGTGCTAAGATATGACACTGTATATTATTTATATTAGTATAAGATATATTAACTATTGTAGATCATTTTCAATAGAGCTCTATCAGTTAAACCCATGGGAGTTGATGCCTGGTTTTATCCAGAAACTGCTTTCAGTAGTGCAGGTGACATTGTCCAGGGAAGGGCAACAAAGCTGGTGAAGGGCCTGGAGCACAAGTCTTTGACCTGAGAGAGCTGGGGTTGTTTAGGCTGAAGAAAAGGAGTCTCAGGGGTGATCTTACGACTCTCTACAGCTCCCTGAAAGCAGGTTGTAGCCAAATGGGGTTCAGCATCTTCTTCCAGGCAGCTAGGGATAGGATGAGAGGATATAGTCTTAAACTGCACCAGGGGAGGTTTAGGTTGGGTATTAGGAACAATTTCTTTACAAAAAGGGAGATAAGACATTGGAATGGGCTGCTCAGGGAAGTGGTGGAGTCACCATCCCTGGAAGTGTTTGAGGAAGGGCGGGATGTGACACAGTGCCCTGGTCTTGTTCACACGGTGGTATTTGGTCACGGGTTGGACTCAATGACCTCAGAGGTCTGTTCCAACTTATTTGACTGTGTGATTCTGTAATTAAGACAATGATATTTACTGTGTATTATTAATTGGAATTTGAAGCTAGGGGTCTGGTTTCTGGTTAGCATGAGACAATACTTAGTTCTCTTATTTAAAACCTGAGAACACTTAGTTGAGTTACTAAAAAGCCTGTAGTTCTGCACCAAAAATATGGCAGATTTTAGCCCAAACAACTTCAAGTGCAGGCTTTCTTCCTTCACAGCTACCATGCGAGAATCTTCTCCATGTTTGGATCCTGAGTTTCACCTCTTGCTCCAGTTGCCCACAGCTCAGGCATTGCAACACCATTGTCACCGCCAAGCACCATGTTGGCAGATGCAGCCTTTTTCTCAACACTGGCTGCAACGTGCTTCTCTGCACACAGCTGCCTGCCTGTCTTTCATGTGGGGATTAGCAGGTTGAAAAAGCCAATCCAGCAATCTATCAAGGTCCTTTAACAGACTTTGACAGTGGAAAACAAAAACTGACATGCCAAACTAATTGGCTTACCTCCTTCCAGTATCAGCCTCATCTAGTTTAATGATAACAAATTACAACCTGGCAGCTTTTTTAGACAAAAATATTCAGGTTGGGAAAATGTTCCTTCCATGATAAAACTTGAACATCAGCAGGGTGTTTTTCACAAATGAGTTCATCTTTTACCTGCTATTCTTGGCAATTTGACAGAAACCCTCTCCTTAGTGCCCAACACAGTGATGGGGTTTTGTTGCCACGTGGCACAATAGCACTTTTACGGGACAGTGGCCAGGTTGCATCCTGAGGTCATGTTAGATGGGTTAGGGTTGCATAAGGTGGAGGGTGCCCTCATCAATGCAGCCCTAAAGAAGTGGTCTCTTTCCTGACTCTGCCCAGGCAGCTGACTATCCCTGCAACCGCACCTGGGGATCAGCCTGAAAGATTCATCAGTCTGCAGAGGCTTTGTGAGCAAACTAACACATGTGATAAGATAACCAGGGAATTCAGATCTCTGAAAATGGGCCCACAAAGAAGATATTTTATGTCAAGGCTACTGCTGCAGTGTTTGCCCCTTAGAGCTATGTCTGCATTGCATGCTGGCAGTGCGTGTGCTCCGAGCGTGTCAACTCTGATCACCCAGCACCACCGGGAGCACTCTGCTTCACTCTAAGGGGACACAAGGCTGTTTAAGACCCTAAATAATTATTTAGAAGCTAAGGACACAGATCTAGCTTGCACTGCTTGCTGTTTGACAACTACATATAGGTTGTACCTTTTTCCCCAGGCTCACAAACCATCTTTATTTATCTGCTAATAAATGATGGTTTCTTGACATAATTTTCACTTCCTTCACAGAAGTCACAGTTTGAATGATTCTCTTTAATTTTAAACAAATTAAACATCTGGATTCAATTCCTGCTTCCACATGAGTACCTGCTCATCAGTCACAGAACATAGTCCTGGATGTGACAGCTTTGTGGAATAGCTGCCCTTGTATGGTCCGTTGCCTCTCAAAACCAGCAACAGACTCTGAAGATAGTCCCTCTAAGCAACAGCCATGCATAAATAATCCCAGGAATGCAAAAAGGATTCCCCTTATTTTGCTTATTCCCCTAGGACCTAATATCACTTCTTCAAGCTTTCTGTCCCAGTTTCCTATTTATTTCACACCACCCAAATGCAGCCATGATTTCAAAACACTCCTGTAAGTCAGTGCCAAGCAGACTTGCTGAAGCTTAAATTTTAAGTTGGCTGCATGTAATTCCAAGAGTAATCTAATTTCTCATTTTCCATAACATTGCGTGCCTGCCCAATTAGTAGAGCATCATGTACAAGGAGGGGTTACAGCATCCCCTAGCACATGATTTGGAATGAGAACTGTGCTACACATGAGCAAAGAAATCAGCTTCCCGTCTTGGCCCATGCTATTCACAAAATGTCACTGGTGCGTTCTTATGCTGCTTTATCTGCATAGCCAGAACCAGGGTGGCAAGCAGGTAGAGTCCCAAGTGCTGGGGCAAATGCAAGCCAACAGTTTGTTTAAGCAACCTTCATCTCATATTTATAATCCACACTGCAATTTCTGGGTTTTCTCTTGGCAAATAAAGCTGCCTGGCATATAAACTGCATCCAGACCTTCAGGTGTGTGATAATGAAAAACCTTCTATGCAACTTTTACACACACACACACACACACACACACACACACACACACACACACACAGATATTTTAATAGTCATGGTTTGGTTTCAAAGATTTTATTATTCAAATAAATGTTTTCCCTGAAGTTCAGAAGAGGATATGTCTGGGCTGCCACAGGAAGTTTTCCTCCAAGCATTTGGAGGTTTGGAGAGTAACACCATCCATTGGAGATCATTGCCCACCCGTGGAAGAACCCCCAGGACCCATCCTGGTGCCAGCACTGGCTGGCATCTCTTGGGGAGGCCTGAGTTGTGACTGTCACAGCAGGTCTCACCTCTGGGCTCTGCACCCTGCAGCAGCCTGCTGGGGAATAGCCCTGGGAACCCCCATGGGACTCTTCTCCTGCTTTGCTCTGGGGCTGCCTTTACCTGCCTTTAAACTTTGCTCCTGTGGTGCTCAGCTGTGCTCTGCTGTGGTTCTGTCTGTGACTGGCCAGTGATCCCCCTGACCCCAACAAAATACAAAAAGCTGATCTCAAGAAATGAATCCTGATGTGCTTTTGATGATGAAATATTAAATTCATGCACTCTGATAAAGATGTTATCTAAATTAGGACTTCATCTAAGGTAAGCTGTGTGCTTGGGGAAATACTAAACTCAGGTATATATCTAACAGATGTATAATAAGTATCTGATTTAAAAGGCACTTCTAATAATCTGCCTAGTTAGTAAGAAATGAGACTTGTTGCTAGTTTAATCTCATCCAACCTATTTCACATCACAATAATCTGAAAGGAAAAATCAAGCCTGGACAGGCAAGCATTGAAAGAGGCCCTGAAAAAGAGATTTGGGAAAATAAAGAAATCAGCCTTAAAAAACACAGCACACTAAAAACAGAACTGTGTAGTAGAAAGCAAACGAACAAACAAAAGAAAGGAGAAGAAAAATTATCTTTATTTTTAACATCATCATGTAGCAGAATGCTCAAAATGATTGTTTACTAGACTGAAAAGCACCACAAAACACAAGCACACAAATATGTATCTCTGTCATTGCTTTTGTAATAGAGTAGGGTTTCTAAAAGCTCAACTAATTTTACAGCCTGTCTTTCCCCATTAGGACCTAATATGCCAAGAAATATGATGTACAAAGGAATATTAAAAGGAAGATTTGGCTGCTGTTCTGCTGAGCACGTTGTGCCACCTCATGGTTACTGGCAGGAACACCACCACACTCGGTGGCGTTTCAGAAATACAACACAGGAAAAAGAGTAGCACATCTCAGTTATTGGTATATATTGCTGAAACGTCAGAAGTCCCACTGGGATCAATCATTGCAGAGTGCTAAGATCAAATCTTTGAATTATATATAAAACAAAGCACGGTAAGACACATCTCCTTTTAACAGTTGCATTTGCTGCTTTGCTGCCAACATATCGCTAATATAACATATAATTCAACTTTCACCTGGTACTAGCCCGTAAATGCCTCCCACTGTGGACTTTCTGTGTTCAGCCTGTTTCAGAAGGAAGAACACACTCTTATCCACTCCAGGAAGTATCTCTTTGCCTCTTTAACAAGACATAATGTTTAGTTACAACTGGGTAACTAACATGAAATTACAGTCTTGGATGTATATAGCATACACTTAAGTACTGAATTTGGAATTTACCATGACCTAAAAGTGCTAAGATAAAAAAATCCAAAACTTCAGAAGAATATGATTTTCACTAGAGCCAAGAGTTCCCATGCAAAGACCGGGTTACATTTTTCCATTAGAATAAATTACACGAAGTAGAAGTGGAAGCTGGCTGAATTGATGTGACCTGAGTGCACAGTCAGCTGGGGAATGGCCAGACTCTTGGCTACACTAAAGTTACTTTGGAGAAAATGTTTGTTAAAATGAATGGGTTAGACTCAGAGGACTCGTGCATGAATAGAAATAATCTTACTTAAGCTTGGGCATTTTTTAGTACAAAATATTGAAGTTTATCAGCCCAGTGGCCTGACATTAGCAAAGGAGCAGGAGGAAAGGAGCTGTGTCTCCCTTGCTCTTGTATGAGGTTTGTGCTAATCATGCTCTTAATTTGGGCATCTCAGTCCAACCCAAAGTCAGAGGAATGTGAAACAAATGTACTTCCAAATCCTGTGATTTTACTTTCCTGATCTTTCAATGAAGTATTCTTGGCTGCAGAAAATTCAGAGTATGGTCAGCTTCTGAGCATCTGAGGAAATAAAGTAAAATCTGAGGAGATTAAGTAAAAATAAAAAATTTAAAGAAAAATTTATTAATTAGGCACACACACACTTTATTGGCATCATGAGAAGTGGAAATGATCCATGAAAAAGTTAGGTCTTCAGAGTTTTTTCTATGACTTGGCTAACTCACAAACCAGATGGCCTGTGATCCAGGACACATGAGAAATGACTGCATAGTTTAATACACCTCCTCAAGAGAGAACCACAGTCTTTCATCCCAGCAGGTGATAGAGAAACCTTACCTGCATTATCTGTCAGCAAGAGATTTATAGGTTAAGTTTGTGTAAAAGTTAATGTGAAAGTCTGTCACTCTTTGCATTTTTTATATTCAGATTCTCTTATTAATGTAGTTGAAAAAAGGTCTGTGCCCTGTTTTTTGATGCAGACTCAGAGATAATAAAATACTTTTGATTTATATGTCTAGAAAGGCTATGGATGGATTCTATCTCTCTTGTCCAGGGAATCCACTTCCTGGAGCAGTAATCTGCAGCACAAAATTACTGATACATTTAGGGATTGTCCTCATTTCTCTGTCTTGCCAGAAAATCTCTATTCTTAAAGGATAACTTACTATGCAAATAAATTAAAATCCCAGCTTCATCAGAATAATACCATTTACTACCTGCTCAGAAGCAATTGATAGTTACAGCAAAACAAAATACTTTCATTTATTAAAATTTTTGTAGTAATAGTAATGTTTTTGTTCAAAAATGCTGTAAGCACACTTACAATGTGGGAGTATCTAATCACCCTGAAACTTCTTTCTAGAGGTTGCCTAAGCAAGGAGATCATGCACAAAGCAAATGCAACACTGGAGTCAGAATTTTTGGAGAGTAAAGAAAGCTATAAATTATCCCCTTTTGCCTTACTTCCAGCTTCTGGAGCTGATTTGGCCAGCCATAAATAATGTATTGCAGGACCAGCTTCCTACCTTTTTGAGATTCATTCTGTTCATCCAGTGTAACTATTATGACTCTTGATCTGCTCTGTGTGACATATAATTTTGCATAACATTAGGCAGCAAGCTGGAAGTGGGGACTCCTTAATAAATACAATTTCTGCTTCCAAATTACATAAAGCTGACTGCAATACATACTCCAAAAGCGATCTTCTGAAAGCGCTCACATCCCCTATAATGACATTTAAAATGACTGATGAAAACTTGCTTGGGCCATTGCATCAGTAATTTAAGGTATGTAGATCTGCCTTTGTCCTTCTGGAGAAGAATGAAGATTCAACTTCCTTGGCAGATGTGGCTAATTATTTTAACACAGCTGTCACCCTGAAGTCCAAGCCTAACTGGAAAACCAAGAAGAAAATGCAGGCTCTTTGTGCTTTTTCTCTTTATGCTAGGAAAATGCAAGGTGTTTTGCTAGCCTAGATCTGCCACAGAAACTTTAAGGGAACAGCAGACACTCTGGGACTTCTCTGAAACAGCGATGCTGCCAGCTGAGTGAGACCTCAACCTCATGGCACTCACTGTATTGTGGCTGTGACACCATGGGACTTGCACTGTCATAATTTAATCACTTGGTATAACACCCTGTGAAAAGAGAATAATAATAGCTATGGTGGGCTTGCTCACAGAAACAGGATGTTACTCAAATTTGGCTTATTTCATTTAGCAGAGCTGCTGACTACTGAGCATGGGAGCCATTCCCAGGCCACCTTCTAGATACAATTTCCATTGACTCCAGATGGTCACGTTGCTGCGAAGACAAAGGAGCAAGGCTGTACCTCAGTCCCAAAGCAAACCTGTGTTGTCATCCAATTCCTTCATTTTTCCCCTCTTCCCCCAAGTGTAGTCTGCAGAGGGGGGCCAGGGTCTGCCCACAGCTGTTCAGGCTCTGCATCACCCAGAGCACCATGCAGGACGGGGACTCAGGCACCAGCCCTTGGCCACCACGGCCGTGGCATTGTCACTGTCTCCTCAGAATGGTTGTCACAGGCTGGCTCAGAGTCCTGCCAAGGCTGGCACAGGCCAGGGACAAGAATTATGGAAAATCACATCAGAGGAGAAAACATAAGGAAGGGAATATTCCATATTCAGGGAGAAGAGGCAATTTAGAAAAAAAATGCGAGTCACAGCGAGATGAATTCCATGGGCTGAAAGAGAAGAAAACACAGGAGAACAGAAAGAGGTGTCCAGGAAACCAAGAGGGAGGGTGGGATTCCTCTACTGCATTTAGGTTTCTGATGCCTATTTCCAGGCATGTTATGGGGGTGTGCAGGTTGACAGTGAAGCTGCCCACTTATATAAAAAAAAAATTGTACTTTTTAAAGTATGAGGATTATATGCAACAGATTGTGCCATTTTCTTCGCACACAGCTTTAATGGGTGTACTTTAGAGACAAATGAAGGGATTTAAGATATTAGGTGTTATAAATGAACACATACAGCTGTAGGGCATGGGGTTTTCTTTTTCATTTTCAGCTGCATAAACTAATTAAGCATAGCAGAGTTAAGGAACTAAAAATAACACATCATTTACAGAACTGGGTTTTACCTATGTCTCTTTTTCCCTCAAGGGAAAAGTAAGAGATGTTAAAAAACATTTAAAAACAGCAATAACAACAACAAAACCAACAAACTCACCCACCCCCAAAAAACAAACAAACAAACAAAGAAACAAACAACCCAAAAAACCAAAAACCACCAAAACTGTCAAATAAACAAACACAATACCAAAACCCCAAACAAAAACCACTATAAACCACAAAATCACCCATGGAATAGGTTAAAATATTCAAGTAGAAACATACTATTCATCATTGTAGTTCAGAGTGCTTTCAAACACTTAAGGAAGATTAAAATCACTGTAAGGAAATCTGACACAATCCTCAGGCTCTCAGACTTTGCGTCTACTTCAGTGCTTAGTCAAAAAGTGCGCACTAGTACTCTGTGTGCCTGCTGCAGTCACACTTCATGACATCCTTTTGCCTTCCCCAAAACTCAGTGCTATGAGGGTTTGCTGTTACTACTTTTGCAACATCAAACAAAACCCAGAAGAGTTTATTAAATGTTTTTAGAAAGAAGACAAAAAGACTTTGCCAAAACCCACACTGCAATAAAGAGTTGTATGATAAAAATACAGTGTAAAGAGTACAATACAGTGAAACAGAAATGAAATTATGGAGATCCTTTGTGTAGGGCTATGTGGTGGTGCAGAACTGTTTTATTAGGTTTTTATAAGAAGTTTATGTTATGGTTCATTTCACTGCATCCCCAATGTTGTAACCCTTTTTGTGTTGTCTGTATAACAAGGTGTTTTGTGTCAGTCCTCCCACCCCCCTGCTCTGGGGCAGCTTGTCTATCACTTTGAGGAACCCTCCCAGGTTGTGAAATCTCAGGGAGAGGGCTTCAGGTGATAGGTCCCCTGGGGGGAATTCCTTTAGCTTTGGATTTTAGTGGTCCAAGGCTTGGGGGTGGGCACACCTTGTTACCCCCTGAATCCCCTGATTTGTTGTCTTGTTGTATCCTCCCTGGAACTGCTCCCCCACTTATAGGGGGTAGGAGGGAGGAAAAAACTCTCTCAGCATCTCAGCCGCTCAGCTCTCAGCTCGGAGCTCTGAGCCTCTCTGCTCCTCAGCTCTTGAGCTAATAAACATCTTTTAACCTGCTAAGCTGAGAGCCAGCCTTTTCTCTTCTGCTGCTGTTGGCTGTCACAACACTATTGGGTCCAGCTGCTAAGCCGGGAAGCCGAAACGAACCGGGACCATTCTGTGGCTGTGTTGACTCGAGCTAGCCGGAGGTCATCTCCCGCCCGGTGCGGGACGGAACCAGACACAGGGCTACTTCATGGTCATTTCCCCTATCCAGAAATTACAACTGCTTGGCACCACTTGGGTTCATTATTAATATTAGAGCACTGATCCAGCTGCAAACAAACAACCCTTAATTTGTTCAGTATGAATATACAGACTATTGGTACAGTAAAATTAATCTGGTGCTACAAGGCACATGTACCATGGACACAGCATGATTAATGCTATACAATGTCATGTTCTTATTTGGGCAACCCTGCAGACAGCTGTAGGAATTTGTCTGTCTTTGAAACCAGCCCTAGTGACTAATAAAAGTCTAGACCTGGACCCAGCCAGGCATCGGGAAAATCTCCACAGCTATTCTTTACACCTGTCAGCTTCTATAATTCACATCCACCTCTTCAGATGAGTCTAGCTCACTCGGCTCCACGTATCTGCATCAGGTCCTGGCTACTCTTGCAAGATGAGTGGGAAGCCCTGGTGCAGCTGTAGGTAAAGACAAGCCCAAGTCATACAGGGTTTGATGTGAAAATTGGTTTCATGCTTCACAAATGAGAAGTCACATGCTCCAGTCTCACCTTTTCCTTCAGTGAGATAAAATCTTTGCTGTGTGGCACCAATGACTTCCCCTCCTTGAGCTAAGGGGGTTGACTGAAGGAGGGGGGAAGCTGAGCAGTGACAAGCTCACAGGTAGAGGGCCAATGCCTCAGAGAAAGACATTTCTATGAGGTGATGGGGCCTGCTATGGTGGAATTACATCTCACTCATCAGAGTGGTACCTCCTCACCACCACTTTTTCCCTCAGGGGTCTTGAAGAGGCCCACAGCATTGCTGCTACATAGCAGGCTCACTGCCACAGAGTTAAGGAATTCTCAAATTTTACTGGTGGAAAGAGATTACTAACAGTGACGGTCAAATGATAGATAACTGTTCCATCCCTGTCCTCATCCACAAGGCTGGGATTTACATCTTTCAGACACTGGCAGGCAGGCAGATGACTGAAAGTACATGTTCAAATCAAGAACAAGAGTCAACTGGAAAGTCCAATGCCTGAAGTAACACAGTGTTAACCAACCGCAGTTGCCATGTCTTGCTTCAGCTTCCATCCAGGAGCTAAAGGTTGATGAATTCCTTCTCATTTCCATACATTTGCTGTATTACAGAAGCTGTCCCAGCCAAGCTCAGCACGCTCATTCCTGTAGAAACATCCAGCAGCTTTCAGCAGGCAGAAGGCAAACAGGGTCAGGAGAGAGTAGCAGCTCACTGCCGGCTGCATGGCAGGTCTGGGTGAGGCTGACCCAGGCTGGGCTTCCTCCCACACCTCCCCAGAACCATGCTGGTGCCCAGGAAGGGCTGTGGCCTTTCCTTGCCCTTGCAGTGCCAAGGCATGGTTCAGTTTACTGTAGTTGTGATAGGGGAAGTGTAGCTGGGAGCCAGCTGGGCTGCTCACCCGAGTGAGTCCCGCCCTGGGCTGTCGCTGTCTGACACCAACACCGGCAGGCAGAGCATCCTCCTCCATCTGAAACTCCTCACTGGCTGTCGTACTCTCCTGCCCGTCCTGGCACTGTTAGACCATGGTGTTCACCACACCGTGATCTAGGTTCCAGCCTGCTCTGCAGTCCTGTGGCTGAGCCAGGGCCCTATCTCCAGGTGGAAGCTTCCACGCTGAGCTGAGGAAATAACTGGGATAAGTACCCCAAAGACATTGAGAAGGACCCAGCCTGGCTGCTGTCACTTGGCCAGTATCATTTATCACACCAAAGCAGTCTGCAGCTTAGCTGTAATGATCAAAATAGTTGGGGACAAAAGAGAAAAGATTGGGCCATAATCAGAAATATCCAGAAAACATCAGCTTTTTCTACTGGAAATTTTCATTCTCAAATTTCCATAGTTGATGGCATCAAATGAAAATGCTTTGCAGATTCAGGGTCAGAGAATCTGAGAACAGCAGATGGCTTATACACATCTGAGGAGCTTTTTAATAATAAACAAATAAATAAAGATTGGAGAGGAGTATCAGTCATGCATCTTCTTAGATGTTTAATCAGGCAGCTGAGACATCCCAAATTTTAATTGACTTTATTTTTTAGAGCTACAATCTAATTTCAAATTTTATAAATGTAGCTCTTTAATTTTTCTTGTCTGGTTTGAAGTCTTGCTATTTAGATGGTAATTTATCAGGAAGTTCTGTAGGACACAGAGAACAAGATAACTACCAAAAATTCTGCTACACATGAAAGTATGAGATCATGTTTCATTTTAATTACTTCTCATACAATTAATCATCCATCTGTCTGCATTATATTTTTCAACATTATGGCCATGAGTTAAAAAAAAAAAAAAACAACCTTTCACTGAAGTCATGGTAAGCTTAGCAGGAGATAAACTATGCTAAAAAAATAAAAATGATGTGTGGTAGTGATTTAGAGGCTGCAACAAAGTTCATAAGAAAAACGTCAGTCTAGACCTTCATTTACCATATGGGGTCAATCTGTCTTGCAACTGAGAACTGAGCTGGACAATCAAGCTCTGCTCCAAAGACGGTTTTGGTTTTATTTTGGTTGTTTTCAACAGGATTTTTTTTTCTTCCCACAGTAAACCCTGGACCTAATGGCACTGTATAAACATGCTCCCACTCCTCAACCTGGGGACAACTGATCCCAGCAGGCATCTGCTTCATGTCATCCAGAAACCAAATAGGTTGGGAATTCAAAATATACACAGGCTTTGTTAACAATGCCACTGCATGGATGAGCATTCCGTTTCAGTTAGTGCCCAGGTTTATCATGGTGACCACCATCGTCCCTGGATATAATTTCTCCATAGAAGCCATTTCATTGTGTTACACAGGTATTAATTTTCTCTTATAAAAAATTAATTTTAAAAGAGCATTATTTGACACCTTATAACCTTTCTGAATGTCACTTCACTTCGTCTTTTGAACAGCACAAATATATGGCACAGTTTGTGCACGTGTCTGCACTCACTGGTGTGGCCATGCAGGATATCAGCCTTGGGCATGCTCTTCTCATGGGAAATTGAAATTCTCCTAATTTGTCTAAACATGAGTGAGACATGACAGAAATGTGTTTTGTGAAACCCCGACCTGTCAAACCTCACCTGGCACATGACTTGTATTCCTGTCCCATGCAGCTCTGTGGCCTGACTGCCACAGAGACCCAAACCTCAGAGGGAGGCTGAGTTTAGCACAAAGTCCTAGAGTGACCACCGCTATCCATGCTGAGCATTTGCAGGAATGACTGTCAAAATGATAGTATATTATACAACACCCTGGACTCTGCTGGCAAAATGTGCAAGTAAGAAACTTGAGAAAATAAAAGATGCCCATCAAGCCCTGCTGTTTGAACAGATGTTATTGTCTGGACTGGTATTCCCCACGCTGATGGGATGCAATTCAGCTTCCCTTAAAATAAAATTAATATATAAAGATACATGCTTCATCTGTACAATAACTTTTCCCCACTCACTTTTAAGCATAGCTTAAAAGCTACAGTATATTCTCATCTCAAATTTCACTTTTTGTTAAAAGAGTTGGAGATCAATCCAGATGAATTCATTTCATGTGCCCTGGGCATGGAAAACCACAAGAAAACAGCTGACAGATTCTGAACAGATTTCTTAGGGAAATCTTGCAAATGCAAGGGAGGGCAAGGGTCTTTATAGTTAAGAATAAGAAGTGAAAGACATTTTCAATTATCAACCCTGTGTTCAGCACAAATCCAAAACACGGTCCCAACCAAACTATGTGAAGAGAATTAACTCCACCCCGAAAACTAGCCCACAGTATTCAACCAAATTGTTTTGATGCTCAGAAGCACGAACTGCAAGAATTTACCCCTTGTAACCTTTTGAGGTTTCTGCTTTTTTGCTTTTCATTTACAGAAAGCTTAGTTGCAAGGGATGTTTGTTCATTACTTTTCTGAAAATCAGAGAATCGGAGGGTTTTGTGCTCAAGTCTGGAGTGAATGCTTTGTTCAAGTGCTCCTACAAATAGTGACAGATATTTTTAAATGGTCTAGGCTTTTTTTTTTTGATGAAATTGTCTTGGAAATTTTTTTGGTTATATAAGAACTAACAGAGAAAGCTGGCTCTTAAAACATACTGCTCATTTATGAAACAGATTTAAACATAATGAGGAAGTGATGAAAGCTGGAACAGTATCCTTATCAACAGGTGGCCCAGGGCAGGATAAACTTCACTGTTTTCCCTATAAATAAGCAGTGGATTAGAGAAGAGGCCTGCCCTGAGGAAAGACACAAGGCTAACAAGGGAAGGTGATTAGTCACTTCACTGTATCTGTCAATCTGTCTTCCATATAAGTACACAAACCATAGTAATTTGAAAAGGCACTTAGAAACCTTAGTGGACTTGGACCCTAGCCAATTCCCAACGCTTTTCTGGTAACACTATCACCAGAATAGAATTTCCTACTCCACAGTAGGGGAAAAAAAAAAAAACAAACCACACCAAAAAAAGCACAAAAAACAAAACAAAACAAAACAAACAAACAAACAAAACCCCCCCCCCAAAAAAAACACCAAAAAAAAACCCCCACAACCAACCCACAACAACCTCACAACTCCAGATAAAATATTATTTACTGTGATAAAAGTGACTGAAATCTTGTGTATACCTTCTCACCTGAAACCCAAACATTCTTGATTGAGCCCTGGCATGCAGACTTCAGCCACCTGATTACACACATAGCAATTCCACTTTCAGGGCTCCTAGCTCATAAGGGCAATGGTGTGATAACACATAAATGGGAAATTGTTCTTTATTGTTCTTCCTCGTTGCTCAAACTGTCCCTATACTTTCATGCCTGCTCAAAGGAAAGAACCATCATGTTCCTAAGAGGCCATTAATTTCTATAGAAATCTTTCCAGTACAGTCCAGCTTTCAATACTGCTTTGCTGAGCAGCATCCACAGCAATATGGTGGTGCTGATGCTAAAGGGGAAAAGGGTTAAAATAACCTAAAAATATGGTTTTCAGCACAGAAGCACTTGGACAGTAATCTCTTCTTTGGATACACTACCTTGCCAGGAATTCTGCATGCTTGTCAGCCCAAAAGTGGTGGGGTTTTGGGTGAGTTGTTTTGTGATTTGTTTTTCCCCACAATGAAGTGTGGGTCAAGCTTCTGTTCTTACTCTTTAACTGTGTACTCACAGCACTTACTCAGGATGTTTGTTCTCTGTAATTTCTTCCTTACCTGAAGGAATTCAAACTGGTCTTTCCTGCCTCCCAGACAAAGGTTTTTTGAGATCAAGTTCTCGTTCCTTCCCATCTAAGCTCTCTAGCCTGTTCTGCATTAGCTAGTTTCATATTTATAGAAAATGGAACCAAGACAGATTTTAGAGCTAAAGGGGAGGAACAATCACCTGAAAAAACAGATGTAATTCCAGTCACCGCCAGTTAATGCTGGAATGGTTTAAATATTCACTGGAAACAAGATTTAATCCCAGCTGAATGAATTCAAAGCTCGTAGACTCTCTCCTGCAATCCTGCCAACAAGCCCAGTTATGCCAGCAGGATTCCAGCCCTGTTGTCTCCTCCCTTCTCGTTCCCCCACATCCCAAACACCTCACTACATACCATAGTACAGTAAATATCTTACTCAACTTCAGAGAGACACAACCACACCCGATTGCAAAATAGCAGAAAATACTGGTTCTGGGAGGCCATCTAGTGGGAAGAGCAGAATACTCCAAGGAGGAAGTTACTCAAACATTTCTTTCTTAAGAGATTACTTCATATGGCTGCAAGACACATATTAGGGTTACCTTGCTGATCAGTGGATGTTCTTCCCACACAGCAACAAGTAAGTTAGGCTCATACACCAGACTCAATAACCTGCATGGTCACAGGCTATTCTCTCTCTACCATTAATCCTAAAAACTGTATGAGGAGTTCTCTCTGTGCAATGAAAAACCACATGGTACAACAGAGCAGAGGGGAGGTCTTCTTTAAACCAAACTTTTAAACTCACTGTTAGGTGACTGCTAGACAATTTTGGGTTCCTGTAGCTTGTTTCTGGCTGGAGAACACGACAGAAGATACTGGGTATTATAAGAAATAGACAAAATTTCTTTCCTTGCAGCTTTCAGAGCCCTGAGAGCCCCATTAGCGCTGCAGCCCCTTCCCACTTTTGTGGGGGTTTGGCTGCAGCAAGCTCCGACAGTGCCCCTGGGGTGAGCCTGCTCTGTGAGAATGAGCTGTGGGCAGCCTTCTTGAACGCTCATGCCCCTCGTCTCCACAGCCACGTTTAAGTGCATTTAAGCTCAAGCCCTGGGGAGGGGTACCTGTGCTCTGGGCATGTCTGTGCCGGGCCATGGATCTCACTCTTCCTGACCCTGACCTGCTGGCATAACCACAGAAAGGAGATAACAGGTTGTAATCTTCTGATTTATGACTATCACTGATGGAAACAAGAAAGTGACTCGTGTCACTGCTTCATCTATGGTATCTAAAAGACAACAAAAATACAAGTCTGCTTGAATCAAAGTTTATTTCACGTATCATAGTAAAATCATGCGTATCATCAAATAAGGCTTTACAAGATAAAGGGTATAAAGGAAAGACAAATACAAATTCATAATATATAAACTTCTCTCGTCATATTACACACAATACTCTTTATAGTTACATATTTAGGAATTGATTACTACCATTGCAGACATTACACTGGCTAGATTCATCTCTGGTTTAAGGCTAAAACCTGCTCACCTCACTTGGGCAAATTCTTAGAGCTGTTACAAAGAACTCAGCCTGAACAACGAGCAGAAGACTGGACTTGGCTTTTAAGTATCACAGCAACTGTAGAGCACAACCCCCTTTTTAAACTTGGTTCTATTCAGGAGTCAATTAATAAAGTTACCTATATTAAAAAGATAAGCATTTACTAAGTTGGCTGATATGACAAATGTATAAATATCTCATGTTTAAGCTTGTAATTACCTGGAAGTGTTTTTCTGCTAGTCACAGTTAATGTTTCCTCATAGTTTTTTTTTACTGATGCATTTCACATTCTCTTACGCAGTTGCTTCATGATAAAGAACAAGCTGGGGAGTGTTTTACTTGAAAAACCTGAGAAACTTACCAGACTTATTCAGATATGTTACCTGAGAGTATGAGATTCTACAAAACAGAGCTGAAGTTTATACACCTGAATTCTTCCTACACTCCAAATCCTTGTTAATGTTAACAAGGGTTTGGAAGCTGTGCTAGAGAGGAGAATGATATGTGATTGTCTAATCTTAGTCCCTTTTTGGACAAAACACAAAACCATGAACAAAACTTTCACCAAATCTGGAGCAAAGCAGAGAAAAAATGGTGTCAGTGTATTGCATGCAGCTGCTATTATCACATTATGTCACCTTTAACAGGTTTATCATATACATTCATATGCTGTTTAAATTCTAGCTGTACTGAACTATCAAACAAGACAGAAAGAAACTACATTGTTTACTAATATAATGGCAAACTACATCTTGACTTCAAGCGAAAATTCTATCCAGCTACAGGAAAAGTCAGACACTTCAGAGAAAAAATTAGGTTTACATTCTTTTAAATACACAGGAGTGAGCGTCTGCACCTTTTATCTGGCTGCTGACTCCAGCTACTCCAAGACAAATCCTTGGAGGGTATATAAAACTGAATTGAAAAGAACTGAGAGTGGAATCAGCACTGAACTATTCCCTCCAAACTTACTTATTTTATGTGATAACTGTGATATGAAGACCTCACAAGGTATAAGGATTCCAAATAATGCTCAATGTACAAGAGAAACAGTTTCACAAACAGGATAAATGTGCTTCTTAGGCAGAAATGTGTTTGTTATCATGCCTTACTATTTTGGTCAATTTTTGAAATGACAAAGGAGTCCTTGTCAAGAACTTGGCTGCATACACATATCTATGACAAATCCAAGAGTCTCATTTGCTAAATTGTTTGAAAAGGACAGGATTTTACTACACAGTGCATCTAAGTGTCTAGTGCTATCATAGTCCACAACATTTTACAAAGGTTAAGTCTCATATTTTAAAATATATGAAAGCTTTTCCTAGTACTGAGGGTGACTGCTTCAAAGTTTATAAGCATAGTCAAGTCCTCTTTCCTGGATGAATTTTTTTTCTGTAGATTATTATGCTATTGAATGTAAATTTATACATTAATGTTTCAATAGTGCAGAAGATACACAGAATAAATCATTGTAAAGAAGAACTGTTCTGGCTTTGTGTCACTGTATCAGCTTAATTACACATTGCTTGCAAATAATTCATTCATAAATAACAACACTGCACCTTTGACAAGATACTCAATCAAAAAAATAGGTTTGCTGAAATGCAGAAAATGTTCCTGTATAAACTGGATTATAATTATAGATCAATTCTTTTGTTTCCTCATCTTCACTGGAGAAATGGTGCAGGCTCTTCCTGGCTGTAAAACATTGTAAAAGTACAGATCATTTTAATGTTATCCTCCTCAACAATATTTATCTTGGTAAATTAAGTTACTTGGTGTAGCATAAAAACAAAAGGAATTACAGAACCGTGTATGTGAAGAACTGCGAAGATACTTCTTCAGAAAGCTGCTTACAACCAACATATTTTATTACTGGAGAGAATTTAAAGCCAAGACTGTGTAAAATAGTTATGCATGAGATGCTGGCAGTATCTACCAGAAATACCAGTACATTCAACTCTGAAAGAAATGCATCACAGTATCAGCCTACTGAAAGCTGCATGGACTGTGCTGGTGAGGACAATAAAATTGAATCCTTCCCTGGTTTATCATGTTGGCAACTCTACAGAAGTTAAAATTAATGATGGATGGATACAAAAATGGTACTTCCGTAGAATGGCTTAGTTCCTAAATGATCACACTTCAGTATATTTTTACCATCTGAAAACAGTTTATATTTTTCATCTTGTGGTTTATTTTCAAAGTTAGGGAAGATATTCTGTCTTACATTAGCTAAAAATGTCAATTACTCATTGCAAAGTTATGATATAAAGTACTCAGTAGGAGTAGCTTATGCTTCAGTATCTCCCCAAAAGACTGGAGAGGCAATGAAGAGTAACTTAGGATTTGGTAGAAGAGATGGGGATAGACAAAGCTGGCTGAACAAAGTTTGCTCTACTGGAACAGTAGGTCAGTAGATCCAAAAGCTAGTGACACATCTGTGTGGCACTCTGCACAAGCTCCTTGGATGTGTACACATACCTAACAGAACTCACACACAGGGTGTCTCAATAGTGATTTACAAGCAGAGTTGGCACTTGTTTTTCCCCACTTAACTTGGGGCAAGTGAAGTGGGGCAATGGCCCGAGCAAGCTTACTTCTATTGGGAATAAAGTCTGCAGACAGACACAAGAGAAAGTAGCAAACAAAGCCAGAAAACACATTGCATTCTAGCATTAGACTACAACATATAAACCAGACTCATACTGTATTTCCTCCAATTTTCCCCTATATTTTTGTCATATTCTGCTATCTCATAGAATGGCCTGGGTTGGAAGGGACCTTAAAGATCATCTTGTTCCAATCCCCCTGCCATGGGCAGGGACACTTTCCACTAGACCAGGCTGCTCAGAGGCTCAGTTCTGCCTGGCCCTAAGTTCCCTATCAAAATGGTTTTGCTACATTTTCAGAAAGAGAAGTAGGACTAATTTAAGTAAAAATCACCTTGAATTCGTAGAAAACACAACTTTTAGTTCTACATTCTCACTGACCAGATCAACACAAATTGCATTTCTTTACATCACTGTCTAGTTTCTTCATTAAGTTGACTCTTTTGATTTGAGATCAAGTCTAGAGACCAAACTCAACCAGCTTAATTATTATGCTCTCCATAGTCCCTATCAAGGAGGTAAGAAAATTTCATAAAATAGTCCAGCAGAATGATTTAGTAGGGATAAATTAAGGAATAAAGTTTGATTCCTTCAAATACTCCTCTATATCCTGCTTTTTTTATAGTAATCAGATGAGGAGAGTCATAAACTATCAAAATGTTATGCATTAGTTACTTCCAGATTCTTAGGGTATAAACAACAACAAAAAAATAGCATCTCTGTAAAATTCATAAACTCCTTGTGCTGTCTACAGTATACAACTGTAGGGCACCATATTGCACCCCTCTGACACATCCACGCTGCCCAAGGCCTATTTATAGTCCTGATGTAGGCATTTTGCAAGCAAAACTGAGAACACATTGGGTGACTGTAAGCCAGTTTGGAGCCGAAGAGGGTCCTGGAATTATGAACAGAGCACTTTCTATGATTTATTGTCTTTATGCAAGAGAGGCCAAAATGTTACAGGGATATGCTGAAATGACAGGAAGTCATAGAACAATGTTTTAGAGCCAGCCTAGTGAGTGTTTGTGGAAAGCTTGGCCTTTTGATGTTACTTTCACTAAGCCGTTCTATTTCTAGTATCCTTTAGTGTTTTATAATCCTATAAAGCTTGCAGAGTAATCTTCTCAGAAAGCACTAGGAGGTACTGAACTTTGACAGCTGAAAAAGAAGTCTGTTGTCTTCAAAGTTTTTCAGTAATGCTTCACTCTAACCCCCAACATTTATAGATAATAAACTTTTTACCTTCATTAACGAAGAAATCAGCCATATAATATGCTGCTCTTACAGCAGATGGCGAATGGGGAATGCCTGGAGAATCCTTCCACTCAAAAGGATTTTTCTCTGGATGCCATTGTATGCCATAAATTGGATATTTGTATGCTACAACAAAACACAAAGTGTGTAAAGGTGTACGTCTTAAGAATTACGTAATTAATCTTACCACAAAATAAACTCAGAGGATAAACTACAAATATACCTCACTTATCAACAGTTCCGCAAAAGCTTGAACAGCAAGTTGAAACACTGTTAAAATTACAGTAGAACAGAAAGAAAAGAAATAGATATTGGAAAAGAAGTTCTTCATTCCACGCAAGAAAATATCTGTAGAAACTTTTTTGATTATTCATTTCAGAATTAAGGTATATACACACTAAAAAAAGTAATGTTTCAAGTATATCAGTCTCAAAGCTTCCCATCTGCTTGCCAGCTTCACTCAGCATTCACAGCCATCCAGGATGCCAGTTCCATGGGAGAGATCCAAGACTTAGTATCTCCTTGAAGGCCCAGTCAATCCAGGGGCAGCTCCCACCTGCTCTGGCCAGGTCTGATACCTTCTGGGGGAGTCAGCCCTCAGCTCTCTTCCAGGAATAGCAGCCCAGCAGCTGATGATTGCGCTGTGATAAACCGCTTGCAGGCACAGGTGATGCCTGTCATTAGCCTAATCACGTACGCTGATCAAAGTGCTGCTCTTCTCTTTTGGAGGCCAGCCAGGATGCCACACAGAAGAATCCCATTGGTGACAGCTGGGCCCTACAGTAGGGCTGCTAGTGGTGCACTCATCAAGATAAAACACTCCCTGAAGAGCTAACTTGTTTCCTGAGCTGAGCAAGCCCAGTGCGAAACAGACAAACAAGTCATGCAAAAAGCTTTTGGAGAGGGCAATTACCAGCATCGCTGCTAAGGTAATGAGGGATACTGCTGTTCCCTCAGCAGCCTGGAGTGCTCTTCCCATACAGCAAACAGAGAGCACCAGGGAAACACAAGCCCAAGCAGGCAGCTGGGAAGCACGGCTTGACGGAGGCACACCGCGCTGCGCAGGGATTCAACTACTGCAGCACAAGTGCCGTGCAGTTCACAGCGCTCAGATATGCCAGTGCTGAAGTGTAACAGCATATCTGGAAGGGGAACAGCGGGTGGGAGGAGTCATAAGGCTCACAGTACTGAAAAGATATAATATCTCTGCAAACAGAAATTCTCCTCACGGCCAGAGCACTGACAGGGCTTATGCTCGTCCTGCTACTTTAACAACTTGCAATATGAATTCACATTCATGCCACAACACCCTAAAGGACTTGCCACAGTTTCCACAGGAAATTAATTTCCTTACCTTCCATGGTAGATATAAACTCCACTTCATCATCAGTGTTAGTGGTTAGAACGTTATAGAAATTACGAAGCTTTTCATTATTGGTGAAATTCTGTGATAAGGAGAGGGGGAAGAGGGAAAAGGTGTTATTTGCTTATTTCTTTCTAGTTTTAACTGAATTTTAAAAAAAAAAAAAAGTGTTTGTATGCAGGAAATAAAAAAATCAAATACCTCCATGGAGAGGCTCCATACATGAAAGTTTGATGTCAATGGCTCAGTAGCAAGTGCATGTAATACATCATCAGGGAAATTCCTGAACATTTTACTGTCTTTTGCAGCTATTACAGAGAAAAAAAATGTATTTTCCATTACTGAAACTGGTCTCAGATGGACTTATACTGACAGAAGACAATTAATAAAATGCTGAATTAAACTTGTCTGGCAGTACATCTTCATTGTTTTAGATTATCCTGCAAGAAATATCAGCGAAATAACTATAACTGTTACCACTGTCTAATAGTCTTGACCCAGAGAGGATCCAAGTTAGGTAGCAAAGTTCTCACTAAAATAAGCATCATTCTTTGACACTCATTTCAGTGGCCTGTCCACTCACAATGAACACAAATGACAGAATTTGTGAATGCTACATTTATCTTGATTATTCACAAAGGGTAAAGTATCAACAGAGGCCACACTCTACTGCCAGTGCTGCCAGGTGCCACAGCTCTGTCTCAAGAGATCTCTGTGATTTTAATACTGCTCAAATGCGACAGTAAGTGCTACTGTTCACTAGGAGGAAAGATCTGAACCTGTGAATTTTGTTCAACTTGGTAAGCAAAAGCTGACATTATTTTGTAGGTACAAAAAGAACCACAACTTTGGTTTTTGCTGACTGCTTTCGGTTTCAAATGGCTTGTACTCACTTCTCTGCTTAAGAAGTGACAGCTGCACTGACTTTACAAAAACAGTCAAAGCAACGAAATAACAAAGAATTTAACAGAAGATAATCATCAGGAAACTCACAAGCATTCACCCCACGATATTTATCACAAACAAAACACAACAACTCTTAGCAAAACTCAGACACGAGATGTAATGAACTTTTCACCTGAGGTAAAGTTCAGAGGGAGTGAAAAACCATTTGTCTTGGTACGAACAAGTAAAATTTCACCACTCGTGAGATAGGTAAGCTCTTCGTGTCCAAGACATGTTCCCCATATTGGGAAATAATCTCCTTTATCGTTAGCCTACAAAACAAAAGCAACAACATCAGGAAACAGTAATGAAAACATACAGAAAAGAGACAAACAAGAACTTCCTACTCTTTTTACTTTCTTTTGCATAGGTGAGAAGTGTAACTACTGCAGTAGCATGAATTGCTACCACAGGAATTGTAACAGTTCAACTGCAATTGAAATAAGCAGATTCCCTTGGAGTCTCTCCTAAAATATGAAGGCTAAAGGATATATATGTGTTTTGAAGCAGCAAACTGAGCCTAATGTGGATACTGATTTGACTGTTTTGTTCTACAAGTAATGTTGGGAGCATCCTAAACAGAAACCATAAAATGGCAACATTTCTCTCAAAAAAGCAATCATTAGAAGGGACACAGAAGAGCCTGTCACCATTTTGTGGGAAAGCGTACTCATTACAATTCACACTTTTCTATGCAGCACGCTCTGATCACACAGCAAGGGACCTTTGCAACGTCTGTGCCCACTCAAGTGTATTTAGAAAACATGAACCCTACTACTAGCATAGCTATGGTCTTACGTGACACACCTATATGACTGTTTAACTAGCACATTTAGACCCGTGTTCCAGAAAGACAAAATGCACATTTAAGCAACGTTAAAAAGTGGCAGTCATTTTCCAAAGAATAAAAATTGGCCGGTCAGTGTGAAAACAATATGAAAAGAAAGCAAAAAGGAGAAAAAGAAAGCAAAAAACTAAGAACACAACTAGTTTCTTGTGACCTAACTAAGTATGGTACATACATGCAGCGGGAATCTGCATTTCTGAATGGTTTACACCTGATAGTAAGCATATGTTGGAGACTGGGATGTTTCAGAACTCCTGTTTTATGAAATCTGACTAGTTTTTCTTAATTTTTTTCTAAACATTTCTAAGTTATGCATACCACCCCTGAAGAGCAGCTGCTCAAAGCCATTTTTGGGAAAGCTAAAATGACAGGCTCAGAATAATAATGTTCACCCCTACTGCACTACTGACAGTATAGTAATAAAAGCCCACAGAGCACCTTCTTCTCACAGGAAAACAAGGAAGGTGTACAGAAAGAAGGTTGATAGGGCTGCAGAGTCTTCATGACCACCCATAATGTATAATGAGGCACAGAACTTATGTGAAAGACCGACAGTGGAGTTGCAAGTGAGAACTAAAACTACTGAAGGCAAAAAACAAACTAGTTTAAAACCAATTACAACTGAAGCAAAGACTTTGTGCTGCTCTTCCCCCCCGCCTTTTTTTTAAAAAATAAACTAGAGCCTGGAGGCTAAGCATGTATAAAAAAACCACTCAAGACACCACATTTTAAAAACTAATTTAAGAGCTGGAAAACAGTATTTAATTTAGATTTTTGCCTAACTAGTAAAATTCTACTGATTTCACATTCTCAATTTGTATTAAAGCAGAGCCAGATCAAAGTAATTTCTCATTGTGAACATTTGCAAATGAAAAGGTCCCCTCATGTGTTAGAAAAATATAAAATTCAGTCATTCTGTACTTGTAAAGATACTCTTGCCTATTGTTGCTTACCTTACCTAAGTAAAACTAGCAGTATTTTATAGCAATAATTAAGATTTGAAAGATGAAATCAAAACACAGAATTATCAGAAACAGCAAAGAAAAAAACCCTCCTCTGTTAGAAAGGGTTAGGATGAACTGAGTATTATTTTCTGCCTTTCAGTCACTGGTATTACACATATCAGCTAACACACCTGTCTCTCTGATCATCAAGTGACATAAGCAATTCAGTTCATCATTGTGAAATGTCAACATAACTTCATAATCGTACAACAAACCACAAGAAACCCTTGCCCCAGTGCTGAATACCAAGGCACAGGCTGCAGTTCACACAGTGAGGAGTGCCAGAGAGACAAATGAAATTGTCTCACATAAAAGTGAGACAGTCTTGGCAAGACTCACCACAAATAAAGACAGACAAAAGAATAAAACATTGGTGCCACAGGGACTGAAGAGTAAAGGGAGCTCAATTATTGAATTGCAATAGCTGACTGGTGCTGTGAATGCCACTGCCTGAACTTTTCCTTGCCTGCTGCTGGAAAGTCAGCAGTGAAGGTGGAAGAGCAATTCCTCATTGCCAAGCTCACACAGAGCCACAAAGCCTCAGGTACAATGAATAAACAATACCATTCTCACCTGAAGAACTTTGGAGTTTAAGACCATAACACAACATATAATAGGAGTGGGTGTCACAAGCCTGAATCTTAAGCTGTTATTGCAGAAGTTTTATGCAGAAGTAAGAAATAAGCTACCGGTTTTCAGGCCTACAGTTAACCCGCTGAATGACAGTGCAAAACTATGAAAAATATGACCCTGTCATTTTGATCTCCAAACAGTGATAAATGACAAGAACCAACTGCTCCTTAGTAATTACCTCCAAAGCCTTGTGATAAAATATCCTAGCAACCCTTGAATACTCTGAAGTCTTAAGATCCACACCACCTCCTGGAAGAAGTACCCTGAAAGGCAACATCCAAGAATATGATTAGCAACACTGATCAGCCCAAAACTTGGACAATGTACACAGAGAAAAGTCTGATAGCAATTTTAAGGGTATGATTCAGGCCTAGGTTTCAGAAATCTACAGACAGGCATCTATGCTCCCTTATGGATAGCAGGGATCTATTCAGGAGAGTCACTGGAGATTCAAACAGGTTTTCCAGAGCAGACACCTGAGTGGTGGGTAGGTTGAACAGCCCTGTCAGCTCCACTGACTGTACTGGCTAGCATTCCATTAATTATGTGAGTTTGGGCAGCTAGTGCACAGGCAGACAGCTAAGTTTAGGTGTTTCCGTCTTCAACTTAATCCCAGTGTTCTTAGCGTTCTCCTACTGAAGAACGGTTACTCTATCCAAAGTATAGATCAATTCTAATGCAACATATGGAAGAAGAAAGTAAACAGAAAATACATAAAACACACAGATTTCAGCTGGTATACAAGGGCTGCAAGCCATGACTGTCGTTTCCTATCCTGATTCTCAGCTGGCTCTCACTACCACTTTAAAATTCCAGCCCAAATCTCAATTCATTCTGTTCAGTTGCAGAAAAATAGAACTGTGGTCCTGGCATAGTGACCTTCTTATTGAAGACAACAAAGATAAAAAAGTTCCAATCAAAAAGGAAGAAAAGTACATTTGCCCATAACTTTGGTCACACAGGATCCCACAGAGCTAAGAAAGACAATCTCAGGGAAAATTTCATAGAAATAGTGCACAAGCTTTTTCCACCATAAAATATGATCAGGAATGGAAATTCCCTGTGTGGCTCCCCAAACCCAAAAAAAAAAACCACCCAGAAGAAAAAGATTCAGCACAGTCTAGCAGAGAATTCACGTGGATACATGATGACATGGCAAATATTCAAGTACCATCAGAAACAGTAACACGCAATAAAGGAAGCCTCTTCTGGCTGTTAACTGGAACAGTGACTGCAGAACCAAAAGAACTGGATGTGTGAGCATTCCTTAACCCACTCCTGCAGAATCTCAAGTGGATTTACTCTAGTCACATCCATTAGCTGTTATCTTTTACCGAAATGGGTGTAGGATTTCCTCTGCATTTCCGTGCTCTGAAAATGGCAGTCTGTATCTGTGAGATACTAACAAGCAGTTAGAAACAAATAACACCTCAAATGATCGCAAGCATACGCAGAGCAAATGCGCATTTGAAACCTCGTGACCAGGGTTTTTTTTGAAGTAAATAATACACAGGGTCATGTAAAAGCTATCAAGTATTTGGTGGAAAAGTAGTACTCACAAAAATACAAAAAACTTTACTTCCCAATGTCAACATTGAAAATTAATACAGCTGAAGCTACTTTCAAAACAGGCCAGATTATAGGTTTCTTCAGAGGTCTAATTAGACAAATAAGGTGATCTTTACCTGGAAGTGGTAGAAAATTCACCTGTTCAACCCAAAACCTGGACTATACTAATTAGAAAAACTGACTGTCATTTTTGCTAATGCAAAAAGGAAATAACCCATTAAGTAGCAATGATAATGGCTTGACATTGTCATAAGCAGATTGAAATGCAACTACGTTTATTCCAGTATCACTACCTGGTTAGAGCTGACGATTTTCACTGCAATTCAATGGCTACCTCAGGAGTACATTCATAAAATTATGTCTTTACTATCTTTACTAACTGTCATGATTTTAAGACTGTAGCATTAAGTAATTAAGACTGTAACAGTAAGTAATTTCCAACTTCAAAGAACAGTATGAAAGATCAATGTTATCTCCTCCCCATTTTGAATTTCCACAGAATAAAAGTCATTCCCTCCAGAGCTCCTTTTTGTTATTTACACACAGTTTTATCATGGAAGTCAACAGGTGACAGTGGAGGGCCACAGAAGGAAATACAGGCCATTCACTCACCTACATAACACAAACTCAATTGACTTCTGACTGCAAGGACAGATGGACAAAGAAAGTGGATCTACTTGTCAAACTTGCCAAACACTTTCTTCTGCATTGACGTAGATGGTGAGGTAGAAACAATGAGAGACCCTATTTGTGGAAAGCCCTTTTGGCAACCAAAGTGAAGCTGGTAGCCATGAGAAAGGGAGGAAATTATTCATTTTGTCTTCAACAGCACACAGCAGAAAAAAGAATCACTGTCTTACTCTCACTTATAGCACAAGAGTGCAGAGATCCACGTCTTAGTGTCCAGGGCATGCTGATGTAGGAGGACAATGCACAGCCCAGACAGCCAAAGGTCTAAATCTGCAAGGTCTACACATGCTGATTAACATTCTAGTTATATGCACAAGCTTAACAAATGCATTCATGGTTTAAGATGCTCATCTCATGACTACAAGTAGCCCAATCACATGCTTTTGCCTCACACTCCACCATGGCTGTGAAGTGTAGCATCAGCTGGTTTTACTCTTCTAAAGTGCACTTTCAGCACAAGGCTAAAAAACATAGAAGGTTTTGACTTTATTTAGTCCACAATAAAATCTGCTAGGAAAGATCACATTATCCAACATTTGAAAAGGAATAATAGAAGGGAGGCCAGTTGCCACAGATCCCTGAAAAACAGGAAGTTTTTCTAAGACATAAGACACAGAATCACAACAGGCAAGACAGACCATTCGAGTAGCAAGAGAGAGAGCACACATGGATAAAAAAGTAGAAGAGAGTGGAAATCAGAAACTCTTATAACAGATGAGATATGAAAAAGGACTCAAAGAGGGAAGAAAAAGGAGAAACAGGAGTGAAATATCAAGCAAGTGCTATTAAACATCAGAATGAAGGTGACAACTCAAATGAGGAAGACAGAAAAATTAACAAAGAGGAAGTCAAGTATATCACTTGCAAAATTGTTCATATCTATAATGCCACTTCTCCCTGTCTGCAGACAATCACAAGGGAATACCATGAGGAACCTTTGCACCATTGTGGTTTATCTGATGTGCTCCTCAAGGAAGGAAAGACAGCACACCAATGCTGGATGAAATAATTCTGTCTTAGAATACATTTTCATGTCTGCAGCGCCCAGCACAACCTCTCAAGAGAGTAGGAAGACAATGTTCCTGAGAACACAGCAGAGTTCAAAAATAGAACCATCATGCCTTTCAACAGAAAATCAGTGCTCAAAACTTACCCATTAATAGAGTGGAATATTTTATCATATTCTTCATCTGTAAGATTTAATCTGAAAGACCAAAAAACAATTATAGAATACATATGACATATATATATTTGACCATGAAAATATCATCTCTATTGAACAAAATTGTCTGACACAGCAAATATGCGGAAGGCATGCTTTAAACAGTGTAAAATGGACACAAATCAAATGAAACATTTCACTTGAAACAGCTCAACCCACAAGAGTGAAAATAGAACCCTGTCAGGTAGAGTTCCTGATGAAGTACTCTGAGACCCTTTCGCAAGACCCTTGAAAAATGTACTATTTACATGAATGGCATGGTTATTATTTCCTGCAGACCGGCAACTCCGGTTTCCAGCTGAGTCCAAGAAGGGCAGAGCTGCAAACAGTGGGTCACACCCATGCACCCCCAGCCTCCTTGCCAGCATGGCAGCATGAAAAGCAGAAAAGGCCTTGCCTCTGTTGTAAGCCCTGCTCAGCAATAACAAAAACATCTCTTTATCATCAACCCTGTGCTCAAGCACGAATCCAAAACACACCCCCACACCAGCTACTGTGAAGAAAATTAACTCTGCCCCAGCCAAAACCAGCACAGATGGCCACACTTCTGCAGAGCTGATATGCTGGGTGTGAGTGAAAGTGTTCAGCCCTGCTGCAAGTAACTTAATTGCCAGAATTAGAAGCATCAGCATACATCAGTGAAGCTTCTGGTCATCACACATTCTCAAAGTTCCCGCAGCTACGTGAGGAATGCTGGCTTCTATTCCCGGCACTTAAGTGGTGCTCTTATTAAACTGTGTGGATACATCCTATTTTATTTTTCTGCAGCTGTATTAGTATTTTTTTAAGTACTGAAATTTATAATTTTAGTGCACTTTAGTGCACTTTTAGGTTTCAGTTCACTTAATATTTTATAGCTAAGCGCTGGTATGAAGTACTGTCAGCTGTACTTACTCTGCTACTTTTTACCAAACAACCAAAATACAAGGAGATAGTGACTCATAGTTTGAACAGAACTGGATTTTGTTTTCTGAAAGGAGTGCTGATGGCCTTCCCTGATTCCCTGAATTCCAGGGCTACAAAATGTGAAAAAAAAAAATATAGGTATCTATGTATCTAGGTATCTATGCATGTTTGTGGGGCACTACACTGTACACTGAATATGGCTAACTTCAAAAACCATGCATGCAAACTACAGAAGGCAATTTTACTGGCAAAAAAAATTAGACCTTTTCAAAGAAAGACTAGTAACTAGAAGTATTAAAAAGTACAACTTGACTCTGCTTTTATTCTGATTTCTGAAACTCTCTGAGAATTGTGGCATCTTCAAATGGTCTTTGAAGAGCCATAAACACTCGGAAAAGGTGCAGAACTACTTTCTGTGCCTCTAAAATGGTACATACCTTTCATAATGCAATTATTATCCACTCCTAAGGATAAAAAAAAAAAAAAAAAAAAAATCTACCTTATTGGCACCACTCGAGCACCGGCAGATTCCACGAATTTCACATATGAAGCTGCAATATAAGATCTTCCAAATCGCTGGTACTCATTGAAGTGACATTCCTGCGACAATATCCCTGACGGGCCCAAGGAAGAAAATTAGTACCATACAAACAGCAAATGGTACACACGGAAAGAAAAGTCACAAAACCACTGAATCCATTAGGTTGGAAAAGACCTCTGAGAGCATCAAATCCAACAATGAATGAGCACAGCCATGTCAACTAGACCACGAAGCAAGTGCCACGTCCAGTCCTTCCTTAAATGCCTCCAAGGACAGTGACGCCACCACCTCCCTGGGCAGCCCATTACAGTACCTAATAACCCCTCCTGTGTGGAAACTCTTCCTAATGTCTAACCTAAACCTCCCCTAGGCAGCTTAAAACCCTGTCCTCTAGTCCTATTGCTAGCTGCCAAGAAGAGACCGACCCCCACCCGGCTACACCCTCCTTTCAGGCAATGGCAAAGAACGATAAGGTCACCCCTGAGCCTTCTGTTCTCCTGCCCCAACCACCCCAGGCTCCTCAGCCGTTCCTCCTAAGGCTCGTGCTCCCATTAATTAATGAAGCTCCCATTTCCTACACGCCAGCGTGCAGCGATACATCTACTGCCCCGAGGAACTGCACGCACCGAGACAACGGGGCATCAATTACGGCGCCCCGTCACAAGGTACCTCATAAACACACATTACCTGACTAAGCCTCGGCTTCCCTGCTATGACTGCTCAGCACTGCAACTTCTCTCAAGTCAGCTTGAGTTTTAGAGAAACCACGTACAGCGTAACGCTGCTGTACCAGCTCCAGCCAAACCTCCGCTCCGGGAGGGGTTTCCCTGCCCCGGCACGGCCGAGGCAGGGTGCGCGGCCCCGCGGCCCCTTACCGATGATGGGTCTGTCATTGCGCCCCGCCGGGAGGTCGCGCCGCGACAGGGAGGCGGCGGAGCCGCAGCGCAGCAGCACCAGGAAGAGCGCGGCGGCCGCGACGGGACCGAGCCTTGCCAGGCGCCCCATGGCCACCGCCGGGCACAGCCAACGGCTCCGGGCACGGCTCGGAGCTCGGAGCACGGCTCGGCTCGCCCGCGGGCACGGCTGCCGGCTGGGTTGGGCTGGGCTGGGCGCCCGCCCCTGCGCCACGCAGCCGCCCGCAGCCCGCAGCACGGCTCGCTGGGAAATGCAGTCCCGGCCCGCTGCCCCGCCCGCGGGCCCAGCCCCGCCGGACACGGCCCCCGCGCCGCCCCAGGCCGCCGCCTCCGCCTCGGGGAACGCGGCGATTGTCGTGCCTTGGGAAGGCTAACCTCGAACAGACTGGACAGAGCTAGAGAATAAATTAGGTTCATTCTTATTAAAAGGCCTTGAAGGATACACCTTGGGCAGGACAAGAGCCTGGTCAGGGCCACACCCAAGGTGGACCCAAAATGGTCACAAAATGGATGACCGGTCACGAAGTCTCATGCTTTTATAATTTTTGGTATATTTGCATAATAGGTTTAATTGTCCAATTACAGCTTAGGTTATGTAGTCCCATCCATCTTGTTTTCTCTTTTCAGTCCACCGTTGCTCACGCTTTTGGGCCCGAAAACTTGTAACCATTGTCCTTGTTCTCCATCTGGGAAAGGATTTGTTTTGTCTAACTACTCTCTGAAGAGAGCTGACTAACACTTAATATGAGACATAGAACTGCACGCCTAGGCAGCACAGAATCTGAAAAACATGAAAGCTAAAACTTAAGGCATCACTTGTATCAATGACAGACGAGGTTGGTTCAACCAGAAAGGGTTTATTAATTAAAACATGCTAATACATTAAAAAAGAGAGAAATCTTTTAAAAATTGTGCATTACATCGTGTTTAGAGTCAGTAGTAAAATATATTTGCACCGTTTAACAGGAGATTTTTTTTTTTTTTAAGGCATTCCCAATGTTTATAAAGAATAATGCACTTAGGGATCTTTGTTTTGTTGGCTGCTGCTCAAAGCTGCAACACCACCACATATCATACCAATATCTCCACTATTCATTATGTAAATGTTCCAGCTATCTTGTGTCCTTATTATTAGCAGCAATAGCAAGTAAGGTTTCCCACCTCCTATATAATATGTAAACATTAAAAAATAATTAACAGTTCAGGAAAAAATAACTGCAATCAGTGCTCTAACTGTTGAGTTATGCAAACATGCTACCACTTAATAACAGGATCAGGGTATTTCTGAAGACATTTAGGACTTTATATTCATAGAGCTGGTAAAGTCCAAATAAAGATTAAAAAGCCCCAGCTAAATATGCATATACATATGCAATCAAATGAGGTTTCTGCTACATGAACCAGTAGCAATCAGAGATTGGTTTCATAGGAAAAGTTTAAATTTTCTTGTTCACTGAAACATGGTTCATTCCTTTGTGCAGTTTACATTCACAAATTAAAATTAAAGGACTGCAATATTAAGACAATAGCTTCGGTTCTCCAGCTGGTAAATTACTTGGAACTTGAGTTACACACTTGAGCAATTGCCAGATACCTGACTACTTAGTCTATTTTCTTATAAAGAATTCGCAGCTCATCGAACTCCTCTATTTAAGGAGCTTTTGTATCACAAAATAGTTCAATCTGAGAAAAAGAAATATATGTGAAATACATTTCCATAGAATCATGTATCTGAAAAAAGGTTTCTTTAAATTTAGGCCCCATTTCAAAAATATTTTGAGAGAAAAATTAAAAAGGCACGTGAGGAAATTCAGAAATTGGAAGAAAGGAAAAAAAAGTTGTCAGTTTTGAAAGAATTTCTGGCATTGATCTTACCACACCAGAAGAAACTACAACCAGCAAGTACTCTCATGGGTCTTTCACAGATGTTCCTCTTGCTAAAAAGAATAGTTTCCAAGGACTCTTGCAATAATGCCTTCCTAATCATAATCTAAAGTAAGAAATTTCTAATAGGATAGTTTCATTTCTGTCCCCTATGCCTATATACCATCCCAATGTCCCAAAGATTACAAAATAACTGAAGTTATCATTTCTAGCTACCTGAGAAAAAAGCATTTTTTAATGTATTTATTTATAGGAAAATTCATACGGAATGCTTAAATATATAGTGCTTATGCAAAAACAAAGTTAAGAACTGGGTAAATGAATTCTATTAGTTGGTGTACTAACAGAGAGTTTAGGAGAAAGCTGAGAGAAAAGTAAAATAATGGTTGGGATTACTAAATACAGGGGATTGCAGCATGATACTGCAGTGTAGTGTGAGTGATAGCTTTCACACATGCAGTATTCATATGTCAACAATGCCCTTTCAAAACAAACCAAAAACCTGTTTTCAGTAAGTATGGAGGTTTTGGTTTATTTTAATTACCCCAATAGAAATGAAGATGTAGTCTCACTGGAAATTAAAAATCATTTCTTTCAGTGCCCAGCAGCAAATAGACTTGCAAACTGTCAATTACTGTACTGAAAATAAAATTACAATACCAATCATCTCCTGTGCTGAGGTCCAAAGTGACCTCAAAACACCCTTAAAACATACAACAGATATTTCTAAAGTTCAGATCCGAAAAGGTTAACCTACTTTACACCCTGAAACAAACAGATAATGCAAACAGCTGGAAACTTTTGACCTTTGTAGTCCTCTACACTAGGGAATAAAGGATAATAATCTGGGTTGATTATAGTTGACCATAGATAGTATCACTTTGAAGAAAGAAAATAAGAATTTTCAGAGTTGTTTTGACTCTTACCAGCTCCTTCTCCTGATTCACACTGTCCTTTGAAGAATACGTAGATGGTGTTTTCTCTATAAAACTTGAAGATTACTCCGTTAATTAGCACAAAAAAGGGAAGGTGCACAAGCAGCACAAAGAGTAACACAAATGTCTTACTATGGCTAATTTTCAATTTGACACAAAGCAGCATTTTTTCCCTGAGAATCAATCCAAAAAGCAGCCTCTTCACTCCTTGTAAATTAATTAGCCCTATAGTCTTATATTTGCAACAAACTACTCTACCCTATTCACAGTTTTTTTGTTTTTTCACTTTGTTTTGTATCCTGTTGTCTTGACAAGCCAAGGTACAAGAGCTAAGCGTAAGCTTCTGGACTGCATTGTTACAGGTGAGTTGTCCCAAAGAGACCTAACAGCAGGAGTATCAATCTGATACGCAATGCACTCTTCAGCTTTCTGGCATACAAGTTACTCAATTACAAAAAGTGCAACAAATATGTAAAATTCATTAATCTTTTCAGACATACAAAGTGATAGACTCCAGTTACTATAAAAGTGCAGCCAATATAGCATTCAGTGATTGCCCTGGTTTCACTCACAATAGAAAATAGTTGTCATATTAAACTTTTTTCCAATTCCAGTGTTCAAGAATTGATAAAACACTCTATTAAGGTTATTCCTAACCAACCAGAGAAATGCTCTGAAGATAATCTGAAGATGCCATTATGAAGTCAGTCCATTCCTTGGCCAGCTCTTCAATGGAGACTTCCTCCCCCCCATATTCCTGTGGGAGAATGCTGACAGGGAAGTGTTCGGTGAGACTCTGCAAGTAGTTATTTCCATGCATGTACACCTAAACCAAAATATTAAACGCATTTACTTGGGTATGAATGCTAGACTATTGAGTTAGAACAGGCAGCAAAGCATCTCAGTGCAAAAGCTGAACCCACCAGCTTGGTTTAACTAAGTAAGTGTATGTATTCATGATGAGCTCCTTAAAGGGAGGAGCTACCCTTGTGAGTTTCCCCTAGGTGGTCAAACTCTATCCTGCTCTGAATCTGAAGGATGAGCTACAACCTGAGAACTGCATTTTATGTAGCTGTGTTTTGTATCCTATTGTCTTGACAGGACATAGGATGAGCACAGGAGCCAAAACTAACTACACACTTGTTCCAGACTGGTTTAGCAATGCCGATGACAGTAAACACTACATCCAAACTGCTAAACTGAGCTAAACCATGAGAAGACTGGTGATTTGTTTTGTAATTGCCCTTCAGTCATTTCCAAGAAAAGAGCTGTGTCTGGCTCATGGCCATCACTATCTGGTCCTGCCACACATATTTAAAAGCAAGATTATGTAGCAAGTATGTAGGTTCAGACAGGTGTCAAGGAAGATACTCAACAGAATCTATATATCAGTTCTTATCTTTCAATTCCAACTGGAATTAGATTCTGGACTATTTCTCCACTTTAACCCTGGCAATATTGTAGGTTTGGTTCTTCTCCTCTTGCTTTATTGTAGTTATTTTGAAGCCTTGTTTATTACTTCCAGTCTGATACTTTTCTAGGATCTACTGTCCTGGCAGGCAGTGGCTATTGCAAATGCCCAAGGTCCATGTGCTGAGAAAAGGAGGCTTCAGAAGGGGAATAAAAATAGGCAGGGATGCTTATTTTGTACCTTAGTCCTGCTGCTACCACTTCACTTTTGTGCCAGCTGAAAACTCCAATATTTTTCCTATGCTGCAACAGACCATAGTCCTTGGCATACTTTTGCATCCAAATACAAATCTATTGGCAGATCTATAACCGCAAAACTATTTAAAGCAACTAAGGAACTATTTGGGAGAAAAAAAAAAGAAAAAAAAAAAAAAAAAAGAAAAAAAAAAAAAAAAAAACCCCACAACACACCTTAGAAATTAAGTCTGACCAATTTTTGACTCATAAATGTCTCTGGAGGTTTGTCAGAGTTAAAGAGTTGTCTTTTACTAACTCTGCACGACTTGGACCATAAAACACTGTTCGTTGATAATTCTTCTCTATCATTTATAGGCAGAGTACTGGGAAATCCAGGACCTATTTCTTTCTAGCTCTGCAGAAGAATTATTATGTGACCTCAAGCAAGTTATTTAACCTCTTTATGGAATTATTATGTGACCTCAAGCAAGTTATTTAACCTCTTTATGTCAGAGTATTTTTTATCTTTAGCGCAGTGATAACTGCACCACTTGCAAGTCTCATGTTATTAATAACTGCAAATGCTTTACTGTTAGATTCTGGAGGTCTGTATGGCACTAACAAACAAAAATGATTTATGCTCTTCAGTACTCAGGAGTAACAGAGCCTAAGGAAAGTGCTGCAGATTGTCATATAAAGGCTTTGTGGCAGAAAGAAATATGTGTGTGCACTCACCCGTTGCTTTATTTTTTCAGTGAGAAAAGGCTTAATTAGAGTGAAGACTGGGTGGAAGAATAAAGGCTCATTAATCAAGTGGATACCTCGAACTTTCAGTGGAAAGGAATCCTGTCAGCATACATGAAAAACAGAGTAAGAAAAAGAAAATATTATTGAAGCACCTCTATTACTAAGGACAAGCCTGTCAAAACTGTCTAGCCCATGGTTAAAGTATCCCTCCTGACCTTGCCAATTCCTGCATTTTGTAGTGTTGTAGCAATGTAAATTAAGAGCAACATTTAGAAAAATCCTATCTTGTTCCTCCCATCACAAGGAAAAATCTCACCTTTTTTTTTTTTTTTTTAATCTCAGTATGAAGTGAGATTGAATATTGAAAACAAATAAACAGAAAAACAAAAAAGGAAACTATCACCAAATTGCCCATAAGTACTGTACACAAACCTCGTGCTCAATCTTTCTTCTAAAGTACGTTTTTTCACAAGATTCTGCTACTAATTTACAAAAAAGCTATCTAGCTATGTGCTTTTATTGGCCATTTTCAGCCTGAAGGATAATACATAAATATATATTAACTACTGAAGATACTAACTTTAAATTAAATAAGTAATATTCATCATTTAGATATAAGCCTTGAAATTACTAGGAATTTGGCCAAGCCAGAAGTTCAACTTTACAACAAGATTACTGTTTTAATGAAATTTTAAAAATACCTGCTATACAGCCTTTATAATAAAAAACAACTTGAATTCTACTTGCGTTCATTTAAAATTCCAGATCTTTGAAATTTAAAAGAAAATATGGCAGTGCTCAAAACAAGCTTAGCACAATGGGGAAAGTACAGCTTCCCTTCATATCCCACCCGATACTACCTCTGACCCAGATGTTTTCTGCGTATAAAAATGGTACTTCTCACAAACATATCTCCTCACTAGGTCAATAGTTCTAAGGAAGAAAAAACCCAAAGCCAATATGTTTCTTTAGTGCCACTCCTTTTAGATTTTAATATATGACAAAGGCCTTAAAATTATCAGCTTGTATGTTTAATAACATTAATAACTTAATGTTATTATGGGATATCATATACTTAAAGTCTACTATCATGATTTTCATGAAATAACTTTCTGCCTGGGATAACAGATTTTTCAAGACAATGTCAACTTATTATTCATACTGTGCTTTCCATTCCTTAGTACGTACTTCCGTTCTATTAACTTCTTTTTTTTCTGATACAGGATAGTAATTTGCAAGACACATTTATTGAGTAAAACACAGGTTAAGGTTTCTTAATTTTTACTTATAAGCACATTCTGGAGTGCATTAAGCATGCCCTGGGGTGCATCAGGCACAGCATCACCAGTTGGGCAAAGGAGGGCACTGTCCCACTCTGCTCTGCACTGGGGCGGCCTCACCCTGAACACTGTGTGCAGTTTTGAGCACCCTAATATAAAAAAAAAAAGGCATTAAGCTATTAGAGAGCTTCAAATGAGGGCAAAAAAGATGGTGAAGAGTCTGGAGGGGAAGTTGTGTGAGGAGCAGCTGAAGTCACTTGGTCAGTTCAGCCTGGAGAAGTTGAGACTGAGGAGAAACCTCATCACAGTCTGCAATTTCATTGTGAGGAGAAGAGACACAGGACCCAAGGGAATGGCCTGAAGTTGTGTCAGAGGAAGCTTATATTGGATTTAAGGAAAAAGTTCTTCACCCAGAGATTGGTTGGGTGCTGGAACAGGCTCCCCAGGGAAGTGGTCACAGCTCCAAGCTCCAAGACAAGAGTTCAGGAAGTGTTTGGACAATGTTCCCAGCCACATGCTGTGACTCTTGGGGTGCTCTGCTTAGGGCCAGGAGTTGGTCTTGGTGATTCTGATGAGTGCCTTCCAACTTAACGTTATTCTATAATTCTGTGGTTCTATGATATTGAAGAACACTAAGAATCTCTGGATAAAACTTAAAAACCCAGTAAAGAGTGAGGAAAGGAATCAGGGGACAAAAAACAAAACCTGAAAAAATTAAAGTTCTTTCTCTTCTTAGAAAAGAGCACTAGAAACACATTTCTTTTTTTTATTATTTTCTTTTTACATAGCTAGAATAAGCATTTAGAAGTTTGAAAAACATTGAACAAATCAGAAATAGGTCAAGATGGAAACATCATAGTGCAAGAATTCCCCGCTTTGAGGTAATGGATTGAAACCTTTAGGTGTACTTGCAAATTCTATTCTCCTTCCTTTCTGCTCTATTTCAAGGTTAAAAAAATTACCAGCAATGTGTTTACTACCTCAGAAATCAACTGAAACACCCTCACTAGTCCTGTTTTCATGAGATCTGGCCCACTGCATAACACCATCTATTCTAGATATGCAAAGCTGGGAATACCTAATGGTTTCAATAAAGTTCTACAGTAGATACCAGAAAGGAAAAACATCTGAAGTTCGGATGATATTAATTCAATGACTAAGATTTGATTGAATCTCAGATATGAACCTTACCAAATCAGAGCAAGAGATTATCTCCCTGGCTCATTTCCACATCACAGGCTAACAATTTTATTATTACTGACTTTCAGCATAACTTCTGAAGGAAAATAAGATGATAAGACTACACTGTAGCTTGTCTGTCAATTCTCTGTCTCCCTTTTTCTTTAATTTTTTTTTTTCTCTCAAATCCAGTGGCAAGGTTCAACTAAATTTGGCAGAAAGGAATAAGCCTTAAAGACAGTAAAATCCTGTGAAGTTTTGTAAAAAATATGAGGTGAGGTAGCAGTGATTTGCACAAAACCATACTCACGTTGTGGGGAAGAAAGCAAGCAAAACAAACGTTACACGTTCTGTTGTTAGCAGATGGAAGATCACATAAGCATCATCCTTACTCGTAACAAGTTAGGAGTGTCTTGCTCTTAATTGCTCACAGTGCATGCTATTTTTAGTATTCTCTAAGCCAGGAATAAATGCTTTAAATATTGAGATAATACACAAAAGAATGGAAGAGAAGAGATGAAACAGGATAACAAACAGAGATCCTTCCAAAACTAGGCTTCATTTGCTTCTCCAGTCATGAAATTCTTGTGTTGTAACGGATTGGTGGAGTTCTTATAAAACACCAGAAGTTAGAGGGCATTTACTGCTATAGAAGAATAAACTTTAAGTAAAATCAAGCACAACTTGTAATGGATTTAGGATTTTGTTCTTCTTAGTTTCTTAGCTGCATAGTCTGAGAAGGCCTACAGAAAGAAAATTTACTTGGAAGAGATGAAAAATTGCAAGTTACAGCAATGAAGCTGCATAAAACATTATGTCATACTCACTGTGAGAACAGCAGCAATTTTCTTGGCCACTGCTGGACTGATTTGAAAAGCATGAGCAAATCTCCATCCTTGAAGGTCAAAGATGGCCTTGACTCCATTTCGCTGAGTCTCGATCTCCTTTACAATGAGTTCAGATGTGATGAGACTTACACGAAACACATCATATGCTGTAAATAAACTGGGATCCCATTGTCCTGAAGAGAAGATAGATTACTCTGCATTACCATGAGAAAACCCCATACAGCTGCACTTTTTCTTCCTACGGCTTCTAATGTGCTTCTCAGGAACAAGAATTACCCAGCAAGAACAAAGTTCCGGAAATAAATTGTTTTGCGAGTGAATAAATTACTTTGTGTGCCTTCTCTCATACATTTTGATGCTCTTTTAGTAGATTGTACCACGTAATGTAGCATGTTCTACCAGTATAAGGTACAATTCAGTAACAGTCATGCTAGCAGAAACTACAGATCATTAATCCAATCAATTTAGTTGTTTTTCACCACTGTAATTGTGGTGTGATTCAGTGAATCTCACTTATTTTTCTTCTGAGGCCTGAGTGAAAAATGGCGTGGGATGAGCCTTAACCCTAGATGAAAGCTTTAGAGGGCACAACTATCTATTAGACCAGGTGATAATAAGAAAATTCTTTGAAAGTTGTCAAAGCCTCTGTCCAAAATAAGCATAATGAGATATGGTGGTCATTTAACTATGTACATTTTGAAAATATTTTTGGGAGGTACATCAAGCATTTTCCATGTGTTAGCTAGGGCTTTTTGGCTACAAGTAAGCAGTGAAAACCTGAAGTGCTCATCCAAGCCCAAACTGAACATTGATACATGACTAGGTGTACACCTTTGTGTTCTCCCCACTCTGTTGCATCTGTATCAGTACCACAGTCTCAGCCCATGGCTTTGAAAATTTACATGAAGTCAAATGATTTTTGGGACACTCAGAGCTTTAAAAGTTCTAACCTTCAAAATCTTTTGATGCCACAAGAATTTCACTAAAAAGAAAATTAGGGTCTTCATAAGGGATTGTACAGCTCAAGCCATACCAATATATAAGCAAAATTATTTAACTGTTATAGCTCAGTAAATTCACCTTTATATTCATGTAAAAGCATTTCTAGCAAGGAACATAAATATACTAGCTTTCTAGTTAAGATATTCTGATAGGATCTAGTTTTATCAATCCCTGCAGCTGTACACAAAAAGTGCTTTTGGTTTGCTGCTGAAATGGCGATAATTAAAAAATAAACCACAAAACCAAACAAGGCAAACAAACAAAACTAAAAAACTTCAGTGTCAGATTCAGATGTGAAACTGTTCCAAGCAATTTTGTCACGCACCAATTCTGTATATTAGAACTTTGCTTCCATGTGGGTCTCTTGACCTTAGGACTCCGTGATAGCCAGCTTGCAAAAGACCAAGAACAGAAGATGGTTGTAAATCTGCACTTATTTCTGGGCATTCAATTCTCCACTTCTGATAATTCTTCAATAACTGGGAAAAAAAAAAAAAAAAAAAAAAAAAAAAAAAGGGATGTCAGGTAAGCATCAGCTATTATAGGAAGAGCACAGTAAAAATATGTTTTCCATACGTGGTCACAGGTTTAATTCATTAAATGAGCTATAATTTAATTGTATATTTTTACCAAATCACTCCTAAAACCAGAATGTTGCTATACGGGATCAAGTAAGTGAGTAAATTACCATGATGAATTTATAAACCAGTCAAATCACTAATGGACTGCAGTTGTCATCTTGTGTCAGAAAAGAACACTGAATGTACAATAAGCTTGTAGTTTCCATGTAAAATGAATCTAACCCCCTTTTTTTTTTTTTTTTTCTGCTCAGGTTACCTATAGCATTGTTCCTTTTGCTACTGCATCAGACTTATTCAGGATTTTTTTTAAATTTAGACATGTACAGTTTTATGGAGGAACATTCTCCTTCACTCACTCTCTCGCTATTTTGTTTACACAGTCATCAATAATTCCAGTTTAGTATTTGAAACAGGTATGCTCACCAGCATATCCAAAACCATTTTTGAGGTCCATTCTACTCCCTGAAATAAGAGAATATAACAAAGTAGTGGGTCCCTTATACATTTGACAATCTCCCTCCCACAGAGTGGAAATAATGAGGACCGGTTTGGCTGAAACAGAGATCCCACCTGCCGTCAGGGACTTGGTCACCCTGGTTCCCAAGGCTGGGAGGCAGCACCACAACCAGTATTTCTAAGGCACAGGAGGAACTGTGTGTTGAAAGGCCAGGGAATAATGCTAGGGAAGAGGAAATTAAAGGTGTGCCTTCATGAGGTAAACTCTGTGTTGCAGAATTACAGGCAGCACTGTGAAAGGTCATCTTAGAGACAGATCGTGAAAAATTAAGTTGGTGTTGCAATATTTCTACCTTCCAAATCTAATTATTGTTTCTCCTTTAATATTGATTTGGTTGTGGGGAAAATCAGCTATGCCCTGCAACTAAAATTTATTTAAGACATTTTGCATAAGTAGGAAGCTATGCAAGACTGTCTTCTAAAATGCCTCCTCACAGCTCATCAACTAAAATTTGCCTCTGCTGTATCATCTCTGCAAAGCTCTCCATCACTAGGTTTGGAAAGTAGAGAGATCACTATTACAAGTAATTCACATTTAGTTTTAATTTCCTCAATGGCTATGACTTAGAGTTTTAACCCAAGACCTTCAAAGCAGCTAAGGGAATCAGATTTTTTCAGTACCTTGTTTCACAACGAACTGAAATGCAGCTTTAAATCTTAAAGGAAACATGCACAGCCTAGCTTTTAAAACTATGTCTGTATTTCATGAAACAGAGAAACTCAATCTGATCTTTGGTACAGTTTCACAACTTAAGTGTGTTCACTGCGCTGAAAACATCAACCAAAAGTCTTTTATTTCTTATAATTTGTATTAACAGAAATTAATTTTTTCCTTTATCAATTACTCTATATTTTGCAACAGAAATACTAAAGTTAAAAGAGATGTCAGGTCCAGCTAACAGAATATAACCTTTAAAAATGTACAAATTTCTTGTATCTAAGCATTTCTTCAGCATTTTCATTGGAAGAATGATCAGAAGGAACTTCAGTAAAATTGAATTCATCCCTACAGACGCTTAGAGAGACCTGAAACTCACCATCACATAGCTCACAGCATGTTCATGTTAGATAATTAATCTTATCTCTTACCCTTCCCTTTACTTTCAAGCTTCTTATATCATTTTACATAAAACATACTTTTTCTTCAGTTTAATGCTTTTCCGCTCAGATTAAGGTATTGAATGGTTTTGAAGATCTCTCAAATGAATTGCCATAAGGAATCTATTTATAAAACATTATTGTTTATCAGCAAAATTTACATAAAAATACATGGTACACTGATCAGAAGTTAGCTGCATTTTTAATGGAAATAGAGCCTATAAATATGTATTTAGATTAAAAAATAATAAAAAATATGTATACCACGCTAGAATCCCACTTGATTTGACAGTAAAAAAAAACAGATAAAAGCCGCATCTTAAACCATCACTATAGAAAGAAACATTTAACCATTAGGAGAATTTTATTAGAAGTATCTTGACTGCATTTAATCCGTTTTAGCCTAGGTTAATTTTAAAACTAACAAACAAGGTGAGGGAAAGAGGGAGGAAGTAGAGAAAGTAAGTTAATTTGCGAAACAGAACTTCACCAGAATTGCAAAGATAGGCCTGTTGAGGTACTCTGATTATCTCACTCTGTCAGTACTTGACTGTCTACAAAGGGCACTGTTTGAGCAATCCCGACTTCTGCTTTGTGCCAGACAGCAATGTCAACATGTTTTTTCCTTTGGTCTTTCCAAAACAGACTCTGAAATAGCAGCAAAAGAAAAAAACACCCCAAAAACAACTATGCAAACATCTGTATCTTTGTCATTTGTTACCTTCCTTCTAAAATCTGTGGTACCACAACTTCATGAACGTATATATTTTAAACCCCTCTTTGAAGAACTTCCTGACAAAACTAAGACAAGAATAAAAATGACACATTAATTGAATACCCTAAATAATCCTGTCTAGTTAATACAGTTAATTTCTCATTTTCTTTATATTTACATTATATTTCATTATATTTTCATTTTCCAAGTTGGAAACAACAAGGATTTAAGTTCTTGGACTTTGAAGAAAGAGAATGGTGTTTTCAGCTTGTGATGCACTCAAGATCCTTACAGAAGGCATAGATAACCTACTAGCACACCCATTAAGGAGTAAATACCTGGTTGGACACTTTCCATGACACAAATAAGTGGTGCATCTTTCAGGCATACAACTTGGTTAAGCCTAAAATATACTTCCCTTGGCAAGAAAATCACAAAGTGCTGAAGAGTTCTCAGATTTTGAAAACCTAACCCAATTACCTATAATGATTTAGATGTGAAGTAAAGGCTAGCATTAGAGAATCTTGCACAGAATCCATAGCTTGCTTTGGCAGATATTCTGTAGATTTTTATTTATGTAAGCAAACCCTTTCTTACAGCTGGACATAGTCATGTCTCACAAGGCCACTTAAAAGAGTAATCCTTAAACATTTAAAGGAATTCAAATACTATCAGTGGTTTAGAAGTTTTCTAGTTTGACACTGTTTAAGTGTAGAAATTCATGCGAAATTTTTTTTCAAGTAGGCCTTTTTTTCAGCAGGGAAAAACATAACAATCAGTTTGGATATAGATAAAACAACCTACTCTCAGGAAAAACAGATGCATTCATTACATTCAATATAAAAAATGGCTCACGCAGGTAACAACACAAGAAATACATCTCAATGTATAATTATCTGTGTTTACAAACTGAATAACCTACTTAGCGTCTGCTCAGCATCTGAAAATAGATGCAAGATAACTTGATAAGGGGGGGGGGGGGGCAGGGTGGGGAAGCTGGATGAAAAACTCCAGTGTCTGGAGTTAAGCATTAATTAAGAGGTTTTTTCCCTGATGTCTGTTGGGGATAGTTCCAGATTTCTGAACATTAGAGATTACGAAGTTACCAATTAAACCAAGATTCATGTCCTACAAACCAAAGTGAACTTAGTACTTTACTTAGAAGCAAGAGAACTAGAAAACATGGTGCTTGTTAGGGAAACTAATACATCTGTATACATAAATTAATTATCTTTCTTCTTGACAATAACTGCTTCTTAATATAAGTGTGGATGTTAGGCAGAATTAGGCCTCTGTTGTGTCAGAAGTTGTATCAATGCATACAATGCTTGGGGAAAAATGTTTTCTACTGGCATTCTTTGCAGGAGAAACCACAGCTCGAATTTCATAATATAAACCTCCATGTATATGTATTTTATACTTCTTTTTATATATGTGTGTACAAGTGTGCCCAGAATTTAAACATACAGTATACGCAGACAAAGAATTTCAAATATTTTATAGAGACACAGAACTTTCCTGATTCCTCATGCATTACCTCTTTGTCACTGGAAAAAGATTGGCTTAGCACTAAGGGAAGCCTGGCTGACTGATTTGTGTTTCCTCAAGAGTCAGCTCAGAGAGCTAATATGGGCTCTTCCAGCCTTCTCAAGGAATTCCTTGGTGCTGATGGAAGAAAAGCAGCCAAGTGACTGATTTCAACTTAGCATTTTTGTTTGAATGATGTGAAGATCCTCAGAGATAATGTCTGATACTCAGCAGTGTGTTTCACACTACAGAAAACAACATTTCTTGTACAGCATAGTCATCCTAAGAATCTTACTTGCAGCATAATACACTAGGAAATTCTCATTCCTCCATAAATTGAATGCAGAGCAAACCCAAAGTCTGGCTATATACCTTGGTATTAACCAGAATTTGCAAAAGGTTCCCAGAGAGTTGGACAGTTTTGGAGAATTTGGAGAGTTTTCAGTGCCACAAAAATTATGCTTACAATAGTATGTTATGAAAACCCTCTGCATAGAGTTTCAATGCCAAATACTTTCCTTCTGTTCCCCAGAGTATAATCTATTTCAGGTACAAAAAGACAGCATTCCAAAGCACTGAGAGTCAGTCCTCAGTACATTTTTGTACCTGAAATATACAAGGTTATAGGATATAATGCATAAAAACCAGGAAGAAACATTTATGTCCAAAAGGAGATGCTAGTTCTCCAGATTTCATATCACTAGTGAATCCATGTGACAGTGCTTTTGGTGATTACAACAAAGTCAAACATACAGACACAGCTGGTACATTCAAAAAGGAGCAGACGCTGATCTCTGTGGTGACCAGTGAAAAATCATGAGGAAATGGCCTGAAGTTGTGTCAGGGAAGGTTTAGGTTGGTTATTAGAAAAGTTCTTCACCCAGAGGGTGGCTGGGCACTGGCACAGGCTCCCCAGGGAAGTGGTCACAGCACCAAGCCTGACAGAGTTCAAGAAGCGTTTGCACAATGCTCTCAGTCACACAGTGTGACTCTTGGGGTGTCTGTGCAGGGCCAAGAGCTGCACTTCAATGATCCCTGTGGGTCCCTTCCAACTCAGTATATTCTGTGGTTCTATCAGAATAGTCTGTTACTGAGCTTAACTGAATAACCACTGTCATCAAAAAATTAAGACCGTTTTATCTCATCTTCAAGTCCTTCAACTACAGATACCTGTTTCAGTGCTGGATTTTCTTCTAGCATGAGAGATATCAATATACCAGTAATTAAAAGCAAGTCTGGAATTGCCACTGAAAAAATGTAAAAAAATGCTGTTATGAGTCACCATAAAAGATTTAGAAATAGAATGTCTTGACACAATCTACCTGATTATTCTTTTCTGGAGCATTTCCAAATGTTGATAACTGAAATCAGATAAATCTGTGTCAATTATTAAACAGAAATACATCAATAAAAAGGTCTGGTGAGTTGCCCGACTCATGATTCAGTTAAGGCTAAGTATAAGCCCATACAAAGACGCTGGACAACCTTTGTTTATACGCATTTTCCGGGCCATGAACTTAGATTATCCCTTAGCTGCTCTACAAATACTACGCAGTAGTGCACAGAAGCCCAGTGGGCAAAGAGTCTTGTCAGCCTGAACTCCAAACCAAGAGGTAACATCAAATCAGGACAGGAGGGAAGAGCCACTCTCTGGACTGATGGCAGGAGGGCTCTGTCTAGGATGAAGTACTAACTTCTGCATGAAGTCACGCTTGGGTTAGATGAATATACAACTTACGACCAAAACAGATTTTTGCACAATAATTGTCTTTGGCCTCGATACATCAATTGCAATAAACACATTCCTGTGGGGGAATAAAAAAATAAAATTAAAAAAAAAAAAAAAAAAAGTGCTTCTGTTATTTTTCCCAGACTGTAAGGGAGGTATTCTAGAAAATGGTGTCAGCTGGAATGCAGAAGATTAAGTGCAAGAGGCTACAGCACTTGGAGAACTGAAATTCTACACAGAAACATTAAACACCAGTTGGTTTCGAAATCAGAATCTCTTAATTCAAAGGAAAGTTTGAAATTCAGAAACTTAGCAGCCTGTGGAGACCCAGAAAATCTAAAGAGGTTTTAAAAAGACAACTTTTTCAAAACAGGTCCTCAGTGTAGAGGGCTGATTCTCAAGAGGAGCATAGGAAATTTGCTACTTTGCAGACTCTCATCTCTAAATCTAGCCTAGATTTCACACTCCCAAAGATTAGTCCTGCCTCCAACATGCCTCACAATCCCATCAAAGTGCAAAACCATATGGGCCAAATTCGGAAGTGCCACTGTCTTGTCTATAGGATTATCAGTAACAACCAACTGCAATGCAATTAGGAGCGGATATTCAGGAGTCCATGGGTCCTCATTAAGCCCTGCATTTTGGAACCAAGAAACATGGGAAAATAAAATGGCTTTTGTTGGGAAAGAAAAAAAAAGGCATGGTCCTACAATTTTTAGTGCACAACTTTGATAAAAACAATCTCATGGACTTCAAGTAAAAGTAAGATACATAAAACACAAAGGAATCTGACTTGACTCCTTGGTTCTTCTGCTGAGGAGGAAAGGTTTAAAGCTATGATGCAAATCTCACAAGTCAAATGAAAAGAACAAAAATACCATTTTAAAAGCTATTTATGATTAAGGGACTCATTAAATTTCTCAATTTCCTTTTTTAGCTACCTTGACCCTGCAATTCATCTGTATGCAAACAATTTTCTCTTATGGTGAGTAAATTTGGAAAATCTACAGTCCAGAGAAGTCAGAAACTAATAGGTGATGTCTGTTGGGCAATACTGTGTAATCTACATAAAATTCCATGGAAACACAGCTTTCAGTTGGCACATGTGAATAAATGCTTTTGCCCTGGGAGGATTTGGAAATACTTTCTGTTCCAAGGGTTTAATGACTGTCAATCTTTAATTTAAAAAAAAAAAAAAAAAAAAAAGGCTGATAACAATCTGCACATTTGGATATTAAAAATATGCGCGCTCTGTGGCAAAAAGGCATACAGAGAGCCTGGAAAATACCACGAGTTACCAAAGCCTGCAAGGAGTGCTGTAAAGGACTTAATTCCTAGCAAAAAGAAGTTTTTTCGCATAGTTTTAGAGTAATTACAAGTCTATAGTAAAACTAGTACGGCTACAAGTAACCTGATCCTGATAATCATCACAGGGGTGTCCTTTGAAGGATGCTGTTTCCTAATCGAAGCTGTGACCTTACCGCACTTACTGTATAGGCGAGTGACGGTACCACGCTTACCACAGCCTTTACGTTGCCACATCGATACCTCACTAAACCAGCCCGACAGCGCACATGGATTCGGTGCCACGCCGAAGACACTCGTGACGAGTGACACTGGTTACACCCTGGAACTCCCCTCTCGGCCTCGCCCGGCCCAGGCAGCGCAGGCACCGATGCACCCCAGAGCCCGTCCCCGCCGAGCTCGGCTGCTCCCGGCCCGGCCCGGCCCGGGGCTGGCCACGGCCAACGCGGGGGCTCCCCGGGCACCCGGACCTGCCGCCGCCGCCGCCCCCTCTGCCGCCGCTCCTCACCCTCCAAGCCAGGTCCAGGTGGAAGTCTCGGGCGCGCAGGAACCGCACCAGGAAAGCATCGGAGAGCGGCTGCGGCCAGCGCTGGCCGGGCTCTGCCTCCGCCCGCCGCCGCAGCTCGGACACGGCACCGCGCACCAGCGGAGAGTGGTCGGGCAGGTCATTGAGCTGCCCCGCGTCCGGCGGACCCTGCGACATCGCCGCGGCACGGCCGGGCTCGCCTCAGCCCCGCCGGGCTCGCCTCAGCCCCGCCGGGCTCGCCTCAGCCCCGCCGGGCTCGCCTCAGCCCCGCCGGGCTCGCCTCAGCCCCGCCGGGCTCGCCTCAGCCCCGCCGGGCTCGCCTCAGCCCCGCCGGGCTCGCCTCAGCCCCGCCGGGCTCGCCTCAGCCCCGCCGCTCCCATTGAGAGCCGCGGCGCGGCGGGGCCCGGCCGGGCTGCCCCGCCCCCGGCGCGCCTTAACCCCTGAGCGCCCGCCCGGGCCCCGGCATGGAGCGGGCAGGTGCGCCGCGTCCTCGGCCCTGCCTCTCCTGGGGTTGTTCTTTCCACTTTTGCGGACTTGACCGCTTTTTAGAATTTTACGCTTTAAGCCCAGCTCCTGTTTTTCGCTTGCAACCCCAAAAGCGAGCTGTACCTGCTCCCTCTGGAGGGCGAGGAGCGGCCAGGGAGACCCCCGACGATGGTACCCGCGGCGCTCACCGCGGGAGGGTCATCGCGGACCCCTGGGACGGGCTAAGGGTGGTGGGCTCCCCTTTTGGCGAAAATAATCCATCTTTCGATACGGAATCGCAAAAAGCTGCAACTTCATCGCAGCTGGGAAATGAAGTGCAAAGTGGGGATCACTGCTGGTGCAAAACTGCCTTGGAGCACCTCATCCTCAACGTGGATATGCAGTAACGAAAATATATTCACTCTGCCAGGAGATAAGGCGGTGAAATTGAATCCAACCTTAGTCCATCTTTGCTGCCCAGCAGTGAGTTCGATTATGAAATGTAAAGAGTTCATTGCTGTTATTAGTATTTTTAGTATAATCTTTTTCTTGTATTAGGTTTCCTTTGAGATCTCTGTAGCCTGCTTAGGCTAAAAGCCTTATTTCATTTAACATGCAATTAACAAGGCATACTTAGGCCTAGTAAAAAGGTTTACAGAACTTTGTTCCAGGTTACTTTCCTCTTTTCTGACTTTCTACAGTTAATACGTACTTCTTGATCAGACTCTTAGACACTGCTTAATGTCTACAGGTATCCCTCTCAGCTTTACAAATGAAAAAAAGAAAAAAAAAAAATCAAAAATCTGCCTAGCTAAATGCAGATAAGTAAAGGGTGGGAGGAGAGGTGGTGGGGGTTTTTTTTGTTTGTTTGTTTCTTTTGTTTTGGTTTTTTTTTTTTTTTTTTTTTTTGTGTGTTTTGGGTTTTTTGCAACAAACAAAACAAAAAATGCAAACAACTTGAGGGATTGAATAGGGAATACAAGCTTGCAGGGAGAAGGTATTAAAGGAAAGGATAAAAACTGGAAAATAGGTGTGCAGTCAAGGGTCTTTAGATGTGGACATCTGGGCAAGGAGGTGTGAGGAAATGTGGACTTACCCTGGATCAAGAAGAAAAAGCAAGCTGGAAATACAGCAAGAAACAAAGAGGGGACACTAACAATAGGTTTTTTAAAAACACTCCTTTTGCTTCTGGACAGAGCTCCCGTGGGAAAAATTTGTAGGCTTATGTGTAAACCAGTCATAGGTGGTAGGACAAACAAAGCAATATCACAGAGAGTTCATATTCTGATTTCAAACACCACTTCATAATTTTTGAGCACTTACTTTTGCCATCTCAGAATACATCCAACTTGGTGCTTCATCTATGAAAACAAAAAGGGCAATAGAGATACTTTTCATTAGACTGATCAGCAGAGGAACTCATAGCTTCTAACTGGCTTTTCTACAAAATTCATACTGTGATTTTGGCTCTATATTTGAACAAAGTTAGTTATACAAGCATTTTCTGTGATTTCCCTCAGGACTAAGTTACAAAGGTATATCTATAAATTTGAAGTTTTTGTTAAAATTCTGCAAAAGAGGCTGTATTTGTAAGACTAATGAGAACTCCTCTCTCTGACAGTGAAGATGTGATATCATCAAGTCTTCCTTCAGAGACGCCAACATGTTGTATACTTGACCCTTCACCAGAGCAATTAAGACCTGTTGCAAGATGGAGCTTGTAAGTAAAGTTTTTGTTTTGTTTAATTGCATCTGGAAAAGAGCTCAAGTGTCTGAAAGCTCTGTCTAAATAAATTATGCCCGTTTGTAAACTTTGCCTTGTTTTGTCCTTGGACCAGGATGATTACTCTTATGAAAAAGACTTGAAATTGTGACAGCAGCTCTTTGATGTTTCCTTTTGGCATATTCCTATGACAAAACAGACTTTTAACAGATAGCTGGAATTTGCAGTCCTTCAAGAGAATATTTACATCTGAGTAAAACCTAGATAATACTTTAACAGGTCTGTGACAAGTGCTCAAGAAGTGTGGAGGCAACTATCTTAGATTGACTGTAACATACACATGCACTTGTGCTTCTCTCTTTTACAAGATTCTATAAAAACTGTAAAAGGTTTTTGAGTTTCAACCCTACATTAGTAGTTGTATGTTTTTTCTGTGAATGATATGGATAAATAGAAGGACCTTGTATTTCATGCATATGCACTCAACATTAATATACAAGTTCCATTAGGATCAAGATTAAGAGTTTAACTTGCATAAATGCTGAACACTTAATTCCAGCCACTGGTGACTGCAAGATGTTAGCATCTCTATGAATTAAGTTCTAGTTAACTTGCTTAAACTTGTGCAGAGAACATGGAATTCTAAACCATAGAATGTTTAATTTTCAGGTCTTTGATTTTTTTACAAAGAATTCACATATTTGTACATTTAAATGCAGACTTGTGAGTCAGGAAGTCAAGAAGCCAAAGAGCTTGCTTGCTCTTTCCTCTTGCCTATCTAATCAAAGAAGTGCACACCAGCTGAAGCAAAGTAACCCTACACCCCAAAGAGAACACAAGTATTAATTCTTCAAGATTATCACATATTCCAGGGTGGACAGGCATTTGGTATGAATTACAACAATATTTATTTACTAAAGAGACATGACATTCCATGCACATGAAAAAATATATTTAATACTCTGGTATTTATTATGTACAGATAAAAAAATCCAAAATCCCTCCAAACCAATAGTCCTGTACAAGCAAACTCTTGTACAAATGCAAACTTCCAGTGAAATCCAGAGTAGACAGTCGTATCAGTAGGACTCCAAGCTTGTCATAGGAATCTGTTCATGTAAAGTACTTTGGAACTGGATCTTTCAAGCTAAGGAAAATTGAATTGAGAGCTCATGACTCTATCTGAAGGGTGACCATTTTGTACAGCAAAAAGGAGTGTAAATTGTTGTTACCCGTCGCTGAAACCATTCTGTAGGAATACTTCAGCATAGATATCAGCCTTTCACTGAAACCCTAAAGTGTAGCAGATCTAGTTGCAGTGGATACTTTCTGATTTTTTTGTCTGAATTTCTCCATGACCCATCCTCCTGTAGTCAGTGCTGCTGATAGCATTGCTTGAAACTATGTCAAACCTTTTTCAGTCGTACTGGACCAAAAGCCTATACTGTGTATCAAGGTTAGTTGGTGACTCAGCGACTTAGTAACAGCTTTTGAAAGTCTTACTCTGGAATATAATTCAGCAATCTCAGCAGACAGACAGTACATGGCAGAAAACTTGTCTTTCATTTTACACCACAATATTTGCAAAACCATCTTGGTATAAAAATAATTTTTAAAAATTGAAAAAAAATTAATTTAAAAAACCCAAACCACCCCAAAACAAAACAAAACCAAAACAAAAAACAAACAAAAAACCCACAAACAAACAAACAAATAAAAAACCCCACATATAATATAAGCACAACCTAAATTAAACATACTTTGCTCTGTAAGACACTGCAATCCTTGGTGGGTGATGAGATAATGATAAAACGTTCAAGGCCAGGAACAGGCAGGGTCACTCAAGGACTGACTGAGTTACGAAGGCTTTGATCTGCTGTCTTGCTGTAGCAACAGTATGAATCATCTACACCAAACTGCTTGCAGAAGTGATGCTTATCCACTGCCAGGTTTATGGACTTCGCTTCGAAGTCTGAGCATGTTCTGAAAGCAATAAGGTAACTTGGTAGACCCAGCCCTGTCACATGGCTGTGAGAATATGCATCTCACTATATATAAGGAGAGCAAAGACTTGTGTAGGTTCCTTAACTGTCATCTCTTCCTCCTACTCTGCTATCATAATTTTCCTTTCACATACTGAATTAAAATCGGGTCTATGCTGCCTCCAGTTTGTATTGTCTTAACACATAGAAAACTTAAGGATGAGTCATTGACAATTTAATTTCATTTAACACCAGCTTCTCTGTTTCCAGCTGAAGGCCAATCATCTCCACTGAATTTCCTAATGTACTTTTATTAGCATGTAAAAACATTGTCCACTGCCTTGATGGCATAAAGCTTTGCAGGCCTGGGCATCGATATTTTATTTACAAAAGAACCGAAGTGTGAGAAGTCACGTTGGAACCCAGGCTGTGGATAGATTTCCATTCTTCCTGAAATCGCACCCATCCTCTTTGCTGATCACCTAGGATCATGGTGAGGTAAACCTGGGAGATTAGAATAACTATCCAGTGTAAACTAAAATTTGATTATAATGTGTCTGCAGCTGGTGGCATGTCACAGAGTCAGTCTAGACTGGAGAACTTTCCGCAGGGTAGGCACCAATGTCAGCTCCTCAGTATGGCTGCTGTCACCGGGACGTGTCAAAATTTTTTGCCCTTTGCAAGACAGCAAAGTTGTGGAGGTCCAGAGAACAACTACTTTTAAATTAAGTCTGTTGATATAATTTCAGAGGAAATGGTGGTTCTCAAGAGTGCTTTTCCAGAAGTTGTGTTGGGAAGCGACTGTTCATTGTTGGCTATTGCAAGTTAGCAAGTGACAACAGGTTTTAGATGATGAAATCAATGTGGTCTAGCTTCCAGTGAGACAATGTTTTGAGTTCGGCAGATGGTGGAAGCCTGCTGCCTTCTCTGTGTGGGTTATTGCTGGAGCCAAGGTAAGATCCTCTGCCTGACAGGGAGAGTGGTGCTGTGCTGGCCATTGTTGGAGTCCAGGGCATTCCTTTGTCTGCCCTGGAGGGTCAGAAACCTGGGCAGGGGGGTCTGGGACCCCAGCCCAGAGCTCAGAGGGACACTGGCTTTGATCTCAGTCCATGGGAAAAACTTCCTACACTGAGAGAGGGTTTACAGGCCACAAGAGTGTGAAAAATAGTAGTTTAGCTTATCACAGGGTGAGAAAACAGTAAGTTTAGATTTCTAGCATTGAAGTGAATGGGGGCAAGAGAGAGAATTTGGGGCGTTGTCTTCTTCTTCTTCATCCTTCTTGCCTCACTCCATTTCAGCAGTGACGTTGGCACAAAGTAGTTAGTGAGGATTGGGTCGGAGTAAAGATGACCGTTTTAGTATTAGTGATAGACATTAGTAAGAAATAGTAAATAAATAATACGTAGCAATTAGTATAAAAGATAAGGACAGCCCCAGTTCAGGGAGAGTCGTCAGAAGTCCAAGCCACAGCAAACATCTTGTTGGACTGAGAGAATTGTAAGATAAGAAAAAATAAACGAAGCATGCAACCTTGAAAAATCTAAACCTGAAGACTCCGTCTCTTCCTTCAGTTTAGCACAGAGCTGTGCAGAAGGCAAAGGACTCTAAAACCACCTGAATCACAGGGAACAAACCCAACAGGCCGTGACCAACACACAGACTGCCCCATGAGTCTGTGTGCATAGGAGAGAGGTGAGGGCAGTGGAATTCGTGCTGCAGATCGCCTTTCTCCAAGCATTATACTCCGTAAGGGCTTAAGGCCTTTGGGCCCTTGCCTTTCTGTCTGTAAGTCAACATTAGCTCTTGGGTTCAAAACTTATCAGAGAGAGACAGGTCAGAGACTGACAGACAGAGAGAGGGCCAGGCAATGTGATCCCATATATTTCTTTGAGAATAAATTAAATCATACACAAACCTGTGGATTGTATGTTGGTGGAGGGTGGGATTTTCAAAAGCTCCTAGACCCAGAGTGGTAATTTATTTATGCACCTCATCTTAACTCAGATTAAAGGAGAATTAGGAATCTAAGTAACAGTTAAAATCTAACCTAAATTACTTTAATAGGATTTGCTATATCAACTGACTAGCCTTAACCCCACTTGCTGTATTTAAAATGGTAGATGGTGGGAGTTTTGGCACTGACTTTGAAGAGTCTACCATGTTATTAAGCGTACATAAAAGCAATGATGATGCCTGAAAACCTTGGAAAATGTGTCCTAATTCACACCCTGGTAAAAATGACACTGGGGAAACAAAGCTTTAGGTTGCTGACAGTCAACATTGAAACAATGTCGGTACAAGATTTCACAGTGATAAAAATAAATAAAATAAATATTGGATAAGAGCTCTCCCATTTTCTATAGCCAGTTAAAACATCCAGCAAGTCAGAGAAGGCCACCAGCGAAATGTTGTGAAGGCACAATCAAGGCAGACCTTCATTTGGTTTGCATTACTTCTACAAAGGGAGTGCAGCAAAGAGCCATATGTTGTGGAAGATAAGGTGCACTGACACTGTCAGGGGCTGTGAGCAAATTCCTGCTGATAACTATTTGCAGCAAGGATTGTAGATGAAAGTAAGCAGAGTGACGAGAAGTCGAGATGTAATACCTTTGTCTGCTGGGCATAGTAAAACTAAGATTAGTATGCCTCACTATCAAAAATATTTTCTCCTAGTCAAATGAAAAGCAGGTTTCATCAGTGGGAACAAATATTTCTCTCTCAGATTTTTTTTCACAGGAAAGTTGCTTTTTAAAAGATACTAATTGCTTGAAAATGCTATTGCTTTAAATTGTGACAAGGACTTTTCTGTATGTTTTTCAAATAACAAGTTATTTATAATGAATGTAAATAAATCTGTCCAAAGAACAAACATCCATTTACTGAATTTCAAGATTACAAAATTTGCTTTGATTTTGTACCGTAAATCCCAAAACTTATGAGAGCATTTTGTGTCAAAATATTTGTATTTGAATTTAAAATGTCAGATGGATATTTAAATACTGCACTTGCAGTGACTAGATCGTCAACATTGGACATTTCAGGGCAAAAATTCAATCCAAATTGGCAGATCTCTGTACAAACAGATTGGTAATTCTCTGTGAAAGCTTCAAGTTTAAATGAGGAACATCTTTGGCAAAGAAATTATTCTAGGTAGCTTTATTGCAAAACCTAGATGAATGGCTTAAATTTCAAAAGTGCTTAAACTTGCACAAAGTATCAAAGGAGGATATAGGGCTTCTCAAAATTATGTCAATTGAGAGGCTTATCTCTAGGAACTTATAAAGAAGTTGGGCAGAGTCTAAGCAGTGCAAATAGTTTGACCTATTTAAATTCTAAGCATTAGGGTATTATTTGCCCATCTCCCTGACAGTAAAACCAAAGCTAATAAATAACCACGTTGCATCATAATTTCTTGCTACCATCATGGAAATCCTATTTACTTAGACCCTTGCCTGCCAAGTTAAACAATATTTGAGTCCTTCGGTGAGATACAAACTTCAATCCAGGTGGGTAATCATTGGGTATTAACAGACTCAGATGAGTTGATAAATGAATTATGTATTTTTATTCTTGATTTTCTCTACTTTCTTCAGTAAATTTAAAAAGAAAAGAATGTTTTCTATATTGCTGATAATAATCATAATCTCAATGTAGCACCATTGAAGGAAGCATACATGAACCATTTCTATCTTCTGCCAATATCATCTGTTAATGTTCTCCTTTCTTTTAGTGCATGAAGGTAGCCAGAGAACAGACCTGCCCCTGGGCAACGAAATAAGCCTGCCCTGTGATGTCCTTTCAGCCCTCCAGGCAGAGGAACCTGGTACTGTATCAGTGAAATTCAATAAAAGGCATGAGCACAGAAGGACTTAAAAGGTAGTTCCATGACGTGGTTAACCCCAAAAGATACTTGTGATTCCAAACAAACCATGCAAGATGAATAATATGCATTGATGGTACTACTACTATGGCTGATGTTGCTCTGTTCTCTTAGGTTCTGTGCAGATGCAGAACAATCTCTGGCCTCAAGCAGTCTATTATCTACACATAAGAAAGACGCAAAAAGAAAGAATTAGACAGAGGACAAGAAGACAGTGGAACCATACTGGCCAAAATAAGAAGCCTAAATTATTGCATGCCTGCAGCCTAGTTCTGAAGAAGCCTAGAGAAGTGTTTGGCCTAGGCCTAAATGGCCAAAACAAGAGCTTCAGGAAGGGGCTGAAAGCAGCAGACTCCTTTTGAAGAGCTTTTCCCAACAGTGAGGCAGAAGCTGGCCTGGCACCTATTTCTAACTCACTGCTAAAGAAAAGCTGATGCCATAGATAAAAAGCACAGTAAAAAGTGCTTTGATTTGAGGATAAGCATCTTAGAATTGACGTGACAGATAAATTGGAGTGTACAGAAACGCACAGAGAGCTAACACTTTTAGATGTGCACAAAAACCCCATCTTTACCCCAGCCATGTGAGTGGGTGTGAGCAGGGCAAGACTGAATTTGACAAAACCAGAACAAGGTCTCAATTAATGAGACAACCATAACGTGAATGAGAAATTCAATTTGTGAGTAGACAAAGATAATTCTATCCTAGACACATTTTACAGAGTGAATTATTAAAAAAAAAAAAAAAAAAAAAAAAAGAAAAAAAAGAAAAAAAGGGGTATGATCTAGGGATGAAGTCACGGAGGAGCCAGATGTTCAGGTATAGCCAAAATGACAGGCAGAGAAATGACATCTGCCACAGCAGCAAGGAGACAGAGAAGGCTTAGGCTGTGAGGGTGAGGCTGTTGGTTAATCATCCACCAGAGGCTTCTATGGAAGCCATAGAAATATATTAGTTGCCAGATAAATAATTTAGAAGTGAGAAGTGGATATGATAACCCTAAAAAACCATGACCAATTGCATAGAAATAAATGGTGTTTGATATACATCTGATGGCAATACAAGCACAAAAGAGACCACATGCTGTAGTCTCAGATCTGTTATTAGTCATCTCTACTCTGTGCAATGCAGTAAGGTAACTCATCTTTGATTTTTAACAATTACTTCCATCTCATATTAACCTATTTTTAGGCTAAGTGGGTAGAAAGTTTTGCTTCCAAACAAAAGTAATATGGTCTTAATGCATATATCTGCTATGGCCTGTTACTAACCTCCTTTTATCTGGAGAAATAGTCATTCACTCCAGCTTTTTGTTGGCTTGTTTGCTTGTTTTCGTTATATATTCAATGTTTAATTAATTGCAAACACCTCGATTATTCATCCTCTTTAATCATCTTCATTCTGTGAGAGAGACTGGTGAAAAAGTACAGAAACTATGCTTTTAGGACATCTTTACCTGCTATTTCTATAGCTTTTAAAAAGCTAAACAAAGCACCTTTTTTCCCCTTTGCAAAGACTGTGTGGCCTGACTTTTGATCAAGGCATATTTCTGCTGTTGTGTCTTCAGACTGACTTCTTTGTGAACTTACCATTTTCTGTCTTACAGATCACCCCAGAAAATGTTTCTAAAACACCAACACCACTCAGTGATGTGGATTTACACTGAAAATGAATGTGACCTGGTTTAAAACTAACAGCAGTTTCAGAACATGGCAGGGGGAAAAAATTCCTTACTTAACCTGAAACAATTTTCAGTTAGTGTGCATTGGAAAATGTACAAACTAACTGAAGAAAACTTTTTTTTTCCTACCTTAGCATTAAATACTAAAATATCCACATAGACTTATTTTGATCCTGAAACTTAGTTAATTGCTTTTAGTTCTTTTTTACAAGAAATTATGACTAAATCACTTGTTTAAAGAAGTGAACATTTAGATAACGTTATGTCAGTGAAACAGAAATTAACTCTTTCCTGTTCTATTATCAATGCCTTAATGAAGGGATGGGACCACTGGCGGGCTAAAAATATTTATTACTCAGATAAACATTAGCCTCAGAGATTGTGAGATTTTAGAGTAAGAAGTCGGCCATAGCTCCAAAGCAGTCACAAGTTTCTTTGTTAGAAAGCAATATATAACATTCTGATCCAATGGAAAGTTGCCACAGAGTTTATTTTGCTTTTCTAACCCATCACCTCTACTTGATTTTGCCACACTGCATATATTTTTATCTAATGGCTTTCTATCTCATGTACACACATATACTTCTATCATAGGTTTTAAACTATTGGCTTACTCTATAAAATCACATTGTTACACTTTAAAACTCTTCACTAGCTTACCCAATACAGTTTCTTACTTATTTAAAGCATATTCTTACTTGCAACTATAGAAACATAAGCCTATAATTTTTTTGCTTAATGTCTGTGTGCCATTATTATTACATCAATCCAAGCTTCTCCCAAGGCTGTAAATCAAACCCTTCAGTATCTATGGAAGTTTCTATCCTTCCCTTTCCTTCACTCTTCCTAGCTGAGGTCTTACCAAAGTGATCTATTTTCAGCTCTTGAACCTGAATGCTTTCCCTTCAGATAACATCAGAGGTCATAACAGGAAGTGCAATGTTAAAGCGCAAACATCAGAGCGTGCTTCTTCTGCACCTTGATTTGAAGATGGTCTATCCTGAGACTGGCACAGGGAGTAGCTCCCTCCTTACTTTGAGGACTCACAGAGCCAAGGGCTTCTTTCTTGGCTCTCTGCTGAGACGACAAACTACCTGACTATGCAGCCGACTCACATTGCCGTGAACAAAGATTTTATCAGCCACCTCACGAGAAAATGAAACAGAAATGGTAAAATAAGAACTAAGTTGTTAAAACTCACTACAAACTTAGTGAATAAATAAGATAAATAAAGAATAAAATCTACAACCTGATCTACCAAAATGTGACTTCTGGTTTAAATGAAAGACTTTGATTTTTGGCAGCTTGGCATATTGAGAAAAGAAGGCACTCAGGTACAAAACTAAAACTGGTGTTAAACTTTAGCAGCAACAACAAATTGAAGAAAGAAAATAGTGTCTTTATAAAACTGGTATATCCATTTCAGATCTACAATAACAAACAAAATGAGAAGGAGGAAGCTTTTGAAAAATCAACTTCATATTAAGGGCTACACTAACATTTTCTAATTTGCATATTTCAGATTATTGATATAATCTTATTCCAAGATGCAATGCAGACAATTAAGCCTATTTTTTCATGTCCTGTAAATTATCTTTACACAAAATGCTGAGTTTCTGATTAATTTCTTCTCTGTAGCTTTCCAGTGACCCAAATCCTTAATTTTCTTTAAGATCAATATTCTTAGTCTGTTTCTTTATAGACTACATTTTAAACACGAAAAATACTTGACATGATGTGGACATATAAAGGTGAAAGGTTAGCTTCCCTTGTACATCCTCCTAGTTTGTACACCTTACTTGCTTCCCAGCCTTGTAGTGAAAAGGGCTTTTGCATTTTGGTCATGAGCAACCTAAATGACAGATGAAATCTCAAGGCAGTGCACTTAGCAGTAATTAGGTCTGAATTCTCCAGGTTCACACGTGTGCCCTTTAGAGACCTTAATAACAGCCTCTCTCTTCCATTGGCAATTCACACATGCTTTTCCTTCATATAGTAATTTTAAACATTTTTTTCCATGAATAATAGAAGCGTGGCTAACTCTAAATTTGTCCCGTGTCTCTTGAACTATTCCAGCTGGGGTTAATTCAATTTTCTTAATCATCAATAACTCCTAGTGCAGCACCTCCAATTCCTGCCCCACCCTCAATCCTACCTTGATTTTCCCAGTGGGCTCCCCCACTTCAGATCTTCAGTTCCCTCACCCCAGACCTGAAGCCCTCCTAGACCTGCCCTATCAATCAGATCCCTCTCATGGTCTCACCTTTGCCAGCCTGCTCCTTGGGCAAGATTTGAACAGGTGGTGTGAGTGTCCTCAGCCACCTGCCTGAGGTGCATAGGCAAGGAAAAAGGACAGGTACAAGTTCAGTGTGTTTCCTCCCTCTCCTCCATCTATCCTCCCCCTACCATACGAATTAAAGGAGTTTGTTTTCCCGGAGACTGCAAGAAATAGAGAAATGCCTTTTGAAAGGCACTTCCCTCAAAACCACATGCTGAGGGAGGCCTGGATCACTAGAATTCCACCTTCAAGGCAGAAGGAGAGGAAATTGGAGTGGTCTGAAGCCTACAGGTATCACAGATGTCTCCTGGAAGCTGGAAGGACAACAGAGTTCCCACTTGGGGACTGGACAGCAGTTTGACAGGACTAACACCCTCTTTAATAGAGAAGCAGTGTTAGGAACAAATAATTTTTCCAGAAGACTTTATTGTCAGATTGCAAGGTAGGAGAATTATTGGGCAACTGACTGGTGCACAGCTGATCAAGAAGTCTAGGGCATCGGTACTACTTTTACAGCTCCAGAAAAGCTGGTTTACATAAGGATGAGTGATTGCACAGCACATGGTTAAAGAATCACTTGAGAAAACAAGCCTTGGTCTCCATAAGGAAATTGGAATAGTGCCCATAATTCATACCTGCATAACTGGCCATAGGGGCCTTCCTGCCTCTTCTCCTGGCCATGTGCTATAACATCACAACATTATTCCTGGATTCCTTACTGGAAATTAAACATCTGGATGATAAAGCACTCAGGCAATGGCAAGATTTGTCTTTATTTAATGTATTTTAAGAACTACTTATCTGAATCACTTTGAGTCTGGCCATAAACTTTTTATTCAAATGCCAAAAATACTAATGGAAAACAATCTATTCTGAGGGTACCAAAGGTGAAGAACCACCGAAATTTATAACGGAGAGCAGTACACCCCCATAATGGTGAACATCTAGTTCTACTTCTGAAACAGAAAACTCAATTCTGGAAAAGGAGGACTCCAAGCATTTGGATAGAAATCCTGTTGCCAAGAATATTCCAGTTGGAGTGTAGACTAAGGAATTATAATTTAATATTTCTTAATCACAACGATTTCCAGTTGCCCCTGTATTTCAAGCACCACCTAGTGGATCTATTTAAAAGCTACCAGAACAAAAGCAAGAAGCAAAATATTTTTCCTTTTCAAGGTATGAATAGCAGCTGTCAGTCTCCTCTCTTTAAGACTTGCTATTTGCCTGTTCACAGCAAGTCACAACAGCTTTGAAAAACACTAAATTAATATAGGTGAACAAGTACCACTTAGTATGCACAAAATTTGGCTCTTACTGAGCCTCAGTGTAGGATGTTCTCTTCCCAACTCATTATGCCCAGAACATTGGGACAGAAATGTCCTTTAATTTTCAGAATTTCCTGAGAATAGAAAAATAAACTCCTTCTTCTTCCTCTAAATGAAAACAAGTGAGAAAGACTGAACAGTCATGATTTTAATACTGGAAAATAAGTAACCAAAGAAAGAAGTTATTTCTAATCTTGTTCACCAGGTAGTCAAATACAACAAATATATTGGTCATATAATTACGTAAGCATATAATTTTTAAAATTTAAAGACACTTGATAGGTGTCCTATCTGAGCAATTCCCTAAAATAAATATATTATTACATTAATCAATATACTGTTAATATTTCTCTTCTTGTTGCTGATTTAATTTAATTATAGAGGGATGGTTACTTATTTAAAATTCTGTATTTGATCTGAGCAGTGCCTCTTTATGTATATAATGCATGCATTACATATTACCTATGAAGAGCATTTTTTTTGGCAAGACTTCAGAATTATCATTGCAAGAAACTGAGATTTGATTGAAAATAATAAGTACTGGGATCTTTAAAATGATGGGTGATCAGCCTAAAGTAAACTAAGTTTACTATGACATGGGACTGGGACCAAACCTTGAGTGCCTTGTCTAATCGGGGGGCTTAATTCCAGACCTTGCAGTTAGGATTAGGTAATAGAAATGGCCATGACTAGCCAACTGAAATAGAAAGAATACTGTGAAATGCCACAGTAAGAGAAAGCACTGTCATGCCAGAATCAGCATGAGCGTTTATGAGATGCGGGTACTGATCGGAAAAATCAAAATGACTGCAAACAGAAATCAGTGAAGTAACTGAAAGCAAAAACCACTGCTTAGAAAAAAAATAATCCTGAGCTCTCTTCCCTGTAAACACTTTTGAGTGGACTAGAATTAGTGGTGTAGATCCAGCAGCTGATCAGATGTTTGGTTACATAAATTAATGAAAACCTTTAAAAAACTGGACAGTTTCTATATCTGGAATGAAATGTAGCAAGAATTATATATCTCTCTTTGATGTGGCTGTTAAAATAAAAATGGATTCACAATAGCCAATGGCTTATCGGTTCCATCATCTAATTAGCTATTTCAGCTGTATTTTATATTTATTCATTCAATTAATCTATATTTAGAAAAAAAAAGATTCTTAGTTCTACCTTTTGTATATTGAAAGTATTTCCTATGCATTTTACACTGAACTCAGAGTCTAGATTTAACTTGCTATTTTACATTGAGGCACAACAGGAAATAAATCCATTCTTGTAAGTAACACAGAGCTACAAGCAGAGATAAAGAACAGACATTTGTCATTAATGAGGAAATGTAGTTACTATGGGTTGACTGAATGTGTGTGATGAATGTACTATCTACCAATCAGCACAATTTTATCTTTATTTTGAAATTACCTAAATTGGTTTGGTCTGTATGTGCTATATTACAAGATATCTCTGCTTTAAAACAGAATTTAAGCTGCACTCTTCCTACATATACTAATGGAGGAATCCCACTTTGGTGTCTATTTGTTCATGGTATACTTTTGTAAATATCCAGATATTGAAATATAAATAAAACAAATTTATTTTTTATGTTTAAAAAATGTGCTATAAATACCATAATCCTGGGGATGCTGAGTGACTGTGCTGACGAAGTAGGTGGAGGGTTTACATATTTCAAAGAAAACCAAAACTTTTTCCTTTCACAGATTTGTATTATTTTAGAGTGGCACAAATACAAAATATCAAATATTCTGATTCATAAGTCTCCTTCTAAGAACATTAACAGGGAACTCATCTTTCATAGATATCCCTTTATAGACAGCAGGCTCTAGACACAGGGTTTGGAGAGAGGGATTATTTTAATTCTCTCCAGATCTGCCAGAGCAAGTGAGCTTGGAGCTAGTGCTGGAGATAACCTTCCAGCTCCTCTTCTTCTGGTTAGCAGCTAACATCTACAGCTCTATGCTGTACGACTTTTAAATCTAACCACAAAGCAGACTACCCAGCAAAAAGCATCTAGGAAAAATGCAAGCATTGCTGAGAGAATGATTTTTGAAAGTTCTGTAAGGTTATAAAATCGATGAAATCTTCCCAAGTTTAGAAATCAGATTAATGGAATGGGATGTGGTGTGGATGCTGGGAGCAGAGCCAAACCACTCATTTTACCAAAGACAAAAGTTGCACATCTTCTTGAGCAAGAATGAAAACAAAAGAATCCTGTGAAAAAGACCCAACTTTCTGCATTTTCTGAAAAAAAAAAAAAGAAAAAAAAAATAGTAAAAGTTTTAGGGGAGAAAAGAAATAGGGCCTTGCTGTGACATGAAGAGCCAGGCAATAAAAATATTTCATTTAGCTAATGAAATAATCAAGAATGCAGTAGTCAAAATGCTGCAGTCACATGCAGAATAGGACTTCAGAAAAGTTTACAGGTATTTTCCACCATGGCAAACAAAAAAACCACAAGTAAGGTGGTAAAATCGTGCACCCTTTCCATAATGTATTTAATACTTCTTTTCCAAAATAAGTGCCAAAGCAATTTTATGGAACAGGTGACTGTCTCAGCAAATGCACACCATGTCTCTATGATACAGTATACTTTGTTTTAACTATAAAGATTATTCGTGAATCTAATGTCTGAGGTGGAAATCCCACAGTTTGTCTTTGAAATAATAATGGAATTGTTCCTCACAATTTTCCCTGAACATCAGGAAATTATGAAGCTAAACTAAAATTAGAGAATAGCACTCCGCATATTCTCAGGCGAGCAGGCTAGCATGTGAGGCTCCTAAAATACTAGCTTTGTGTATATTTACCTACAGCTCATCAAAGCCAAATCTTGAGACAGGAATGAAGCACATAAGCAGCTGTGCTGGAGTAAAAATGTCACAGCCTAAACAGAACTAAAGAAGCTTTTCTTACTACAGGTCACCTAAAAATACTTTGACAAACGGGGTTATCTAGCAGTGTCTACAATAGTTCCATGCTTTTTCTGATCTGGCATATGGAATATCTTGAGACAGGTAGGAATAGGCCATGGGCTGTTTGCTAATGGACTGGGAAAAGCACAGCCCAATTAGTGCCATGATGCAGAGCAGAAGTAACCCAGCTATATAAACTACATCTACTGGGAATCTTCTGTAGCCCTCAGGCTGTAGTCAGGATGATGGCAGAGCCCAGCTTCAAGCAGGCAATAATGATGAGCAATTTATACACCAAAAGATACATTGCTCTACGTGATTAGGAGCAAAGGCAGCAAGAGGCATTAATTTTACACAAAGTATGAGTGATATTTAAACTAAAAAATAGACTGATGGACAGGAGGGTTTCACAGAGAGGATGTACATAATAAAGGGCATATATATTTAATTCTTTAGACTGTCTTTCATAAGAACTAACAAGAGAAGATCTGTCAGTAACTAATCATTGTTGTAGGCACAGCCTGCTGTGATATGGCTACGTGTTTCCTGAAGCCAAACATCTAGCACACACTGGTATCAAATATACCAGTACTTTAGTGTACATTAATATCTCTGTGGAGAAGAGCTTGCCAATGTGAAAAGCTTCTGTCTTGCCTCATTCTCCCAGATAATGGAGCCCACTAAAAATAACACACTGCATAACAAAGGAAATAAAATCAAAGTTCCTAGGAGGTGAAATCATTGTTGGTTAAATGCAGTAATTTCTATTTTAAAGACAGCATACACTAACTTAGCTGCTTTATTTTGTCATAGTGCTAGCTTTGAGCTATTACATTCTATTTAATTGTCCATCAATTGTAATTTTATTCTACAATTATTTACAGTCTATCATACAATTCTGCAGTCCTTTAATGCAATGTTTTACTTCAAATTCTTTCCTTAGTGAAAACTTGCATTTCCTCATTCCCAAAAAGGGCATCAACAACATTAACATACTGTATAACTTTATCAGTCTTTTATGATCAGGGTATTTTCCAGAATGCCTGTTGAATATTTTGAAATACTTTGTCATGTAGATGCTACTGTACATTCAGAACTTGTAATCTTGTAAAAGAATGCTTGATGGAATCTGGGACCTGCCCTGGACTTCAACAAAGAAATTAATTTCTCAAATGGGGCAGGACATGTAGTTGTTTAATAACTACTGAGTAAATGATATATGACAAAGTTTTTATTTATTCCTATGTCTAATAGCTCCGAACTATTAAGTTTCACACACAGAAAGGGAAACTATTTATCTGCAGCTGAGCTCTGTAACTCCTTTGTAACCCATGTTTTGAAGATGTTCATTAATGCAATGATCCTCTGTGCTAGATGAAGTTGGGCATCCCAATCTCTTGACCCCAGCTCAAGCCAAGGGGAAGCTGGAGGAGTGCTAATAACTGGGACATTCTGGAAGGCATGTTCATCAGCAGTCACCACCACCTGAGCTTTGACTTTGCCTCATGAATCGTTCACAGATTGTCTCAATCACAGAAAATAATAAAAGCATTGGTTAGCGGGGATACCTGAACGCCACACTGTCCAGCTTGCTTTTGGAGATGGTCTATCACCAAGACTACAGCACTGAGGTATTTTTTATATTTTTTGAGACAGGAGAAACAGAAGAATATTAGTAGCATGTATTTTCTACTTATTTAACAAATATTTTTATAATTCTTTTGAGTTACAGTTCGGCTACACTAAGAAACAGAGGCAGTAGGTCATTTACAGTTTTTGTGTTGTCTAGAATTAGTTTTTAAGATTCTTGGAGCCACTTTCTGTGTGTAGCCAAACAAAGCACCTGTTTTACAGTCCAGTGAAAACCTTGGAGATGTATGAAAAAATCATGGTGGTTTTTTACATTTTAATGGTTAAGAAGAGAAACTTCACTGCATTTTATGAGCAATTCGGAACTTGGGCCTTAATTCTTAATCATTCCCAAGAAATTGTTATTTTAAAAATACATATGTTGTCCTTCTGGTTTTGTCCAGTGAAGCTAAAGGGTAAAAGGTATCTCAAAATGATAAACGCAGTCATCCTTTAAGTTTGCTTTTAAGTTGGCGCCACAACTATGCTAAAAGCAGCAACAGGAAAATCCAAAAGGTTTTGCTGGATGTAACAGAGAAGACTTTGATAAGGACCTGATTTCAGGGTTAAAAAAAAGAAAACTGTCCTCCTCCTGAGCACTGTTGCAGTCTAGAGCTACATTTCTAGAAGGGCCCCAAGCCCCTTCTGGGGGGTGGGGGGGGCACATGTCCATTTGATACGCGTTTCCAAAAACCACGAGGAAATGGAGTCCTGACGAGAATATTCCTGTTGGCTGGCACTCCCTGTCCAATTAAGTCAATTCAGAAAACTGCCAGCAGAGTGGCCTAGAAATGGCTCCATTGGCACCAACTCTGCAAGTCATGCACACAGATGACGCAGATCTTCAGTATGATAATCTGATGGCACAGGGTGGTGGAATCAAACCGTCATAGCTCAGATCACAAACAATATTCCTGAACTTAACTACTGGATGATGGAAAATTAAAGGGGATTAAAAAAGAGGCCTAAAAGCATTTTGAAAAATGAACCATATATATTTCCAAAGTATCTAGAGCCACATAAGGCCGGAACTTGAACTATAATATTACAGAACTAATTGCCACAGAGCATTCCAGCAAGTCCTCAGAGGCTTGCATTATTCCCCATCGAAAAGGTTCATTTGAGCCTAAGCTTGCAATGCAGACTGGAATCCTGCTGAACTTGCACTTTCTTTAAGGATAATTTTCACTCTACCACATTCCTAATGGTATAGATAACGAGAAACAATGTAGAACCATTTGCAAGCACAGACACCAACATTATAAAAACTGGAAATATTTGCAGCACATTGGATTTTTTGTCATACAGATCACAGCAACCATGATAAAGTGAATTAAAAAATCATAGTGCTTTTATTTATTTCCCTATTACATTGCATATTTAACTAAATAGATTAGTCACTAGGGGCCAGCACTATCTCAGAGGCAATACATTACTTCTACAAAAGACGTACCATTTAAAACTCCAAATATTCAAAATCAACCACCAATCTCATAAAATAAATTGCCTTGGGTCAAAACAAATGAGATGTTAAGTAATAAGTTTGAGTTCTTCTTTCCTGATGCCCATTTTTAAAGTTTTTGGCTGCTTTCTATCCAGACTTCTGTGTCTAATCAGGAGGGCCAAAACCATTTAAAACACTGGCATTTTAATATAATTTTATGATTCCAAAAATAGAGATTTAAGTCCATTTTCCTGGATCACAGGAAAAAATCTTGAGAACTGGCAATTTGCTATGAACCAGATGGTTCAAAGGCTGTTGTTTCACTGGACCAGATTCCCTAAAGGACTTCTGTGGCTGATTCTTTTTGAGTATTACTGATATCAAATTTATGGTATCTAAGATTGCAAGTGGAATTTTCAGTGCCATATTCACCATGTAACTGGGTAGGATGTACCCATGGCCAGTAGTCCCCATGACCTAGGAAATGCTGAGATCTGAATTCCCTCGTCACTGGGAAGAGATTAAAAGCTACATTTTTCATGGCAGTATTATCATCACCACACCAAAATGCATTCCAAGACTGAAGTTATTTCACCATGGCTAAATGAAAAAGGATAAAAGATGCCAGGAAAACAAACAAAAATGCCCAACAAACCACAGGCAGAAATGAATGCCTAGCCTATCAGTAAGGAGACTTTCTAATGTGGGCACTCCTTCCAGAGCCTGTGCTCTGTTTGACTCACTTTTACTTTTCTTCTGTCTATTCAATCTTTTTGTATGTATATCATATCACTTCACTAGGAAGTGAAAATTTGAAAAGACTGAATCTAAGGATTCCACCTGCTTTTTAACTGTTATGCTACAGGCAAGAGTGCAGTCTTACTCATGGATAGTGTTTTAAGGGTCTTATCCAAAGTTAAATTTGCAGATCTACTAAAGGTCAGCTAGCTCTTCCAGGTGTCATAAAAGATCAACTTTAACCTTGCCAGCTCCAATTTAAATCCATGATATTTTGTCCTGGTCCTTTGATGTTTGAAACGCATAAAAATATTTGATTATTTTTTTCCTATGATAACCCAACACCATTCTTCTCCTTCTAACCCAACCAAGACCATTTCTTTCAACCTTTTCTTTTAGAAAGTATTTTCCACATCCAGACCTACATCATCCTTGTTGCTTCCCTCTGTACTCTAGGGTGTTCCTTTGTGAGTAGTGGTCAAAATTACAGACTGCGCTGCAACAGAGTCAATGGGCATTCTGGAAGTCCTATCTATACAAACTCTGGGTAACTTCCAGTATAATGTTCACTTTCTGACAATTTTAAGAAATTATTTGCCACTATAAACTGACTCTTCATCCAGAAGTGTTATTTCCCCAAGATCACTTTATGCAATTCTTAAAAAAAAAAAAAAGAAAAAGAAAAAAACCCAAACCAAACCAAAAACAAAACCAAAAAAAACCCCAAAAACCCAAACCAAAACAACAACACCCAAGCCAAAACAACAACAAAAACCACAAAAACCCAAACCAACAAACAAAACCAAGACAGAACAAGAGCACTAATTTGAGAAGAAAAAACACATGCACCAAGTTTTAAAAGGGACTTGGACTCAGGGTCATGACAGATGTACCGTCCCATTGCCCTGACAGTTATATTTACACAATTGTATTGGATTTAAGGCATTCTCACCTCCAGACTCTAAGAAACATATTAATTACAATGCTGAATATTCTGATTCAGGTTTATAAATACTTAATTCTCCCCTGGGGCATTGTTTAAGTGGTCTTGGATTTGGCTGCTGCAGGAAGCCCCTATGCAATTGCTGAACTTTTCCCATCAATTAAGGACAGTGTAATTCATTAACAATGGAGTTGAAAGCAGCTAGGTAAAAAACCCCTGCATTTGCTGAAGCACCTTGTGTTCTCCCACCAAACCCCTACTACAGCACAGGTACGTGGGCAGGAGCAGAGCAGGGGGGGTGTGAGTTTGCAGGATAAGGGTTGCGAGCAGGCATTGTCACCCGTGAGCTCACCCACCGGGGGAGACAGACAGCCCAGGCTCTGAGCTGTGGGCTCCGGCCCCAGGCAGCGCCCTGGACCCTGCTCACAGCCTGCTCTGGAGGTGCTGGCAGCACCCAGAGTGCTGTGTCCAGTTCCGGGCTCCACAGTGCAAGAGGCATGGAGCTCCTGGAGCAGGCCCAGTGGAGAGCTCCAGAGGTGGTTCAAGGCTCTGGAGCATCTCTTTGGTGAGAAAAGGCTGAGGGGGCTGGGCCTGTTAAGATGACTGAGAGTGGGCCTCATCAATGTGTACAAGTATCTCAAGGGAGGGTGCCAAGGAGATGGATCCAGGCTCTTCGTGGCAATGCCCGGCAACAGGACAAGAGGCAACAGACAGGAACCAATATACAGAAGTTCCACCTGAGTATGAGGAAGAAGCTCTTAATTGTGTGGGTGACCATGCCGTGGAACAGACTGCCCTCCCTAAAGATATTCCAGAACCGTCAGGATACAACCCCGTGCCACGTGCTCTGAGATGACCCTGCTCGAGCAGGGAGGCTGGACCAGATGCCCCACTACGGTCCCTTCCAACCTGACCCATTCAGTGATTCTGTGACCCAGGAGAGGATGGGCGACAGGAGCGGCCGCGAGAAGGCCGCCCGAGCCCTCCGCAGGCAGCAGCAGCCGCTCCGGGGAACCAAGGCTGGGTGTCGCCTCACGCGACTGCCCGCCGCCCCGGCCACGCCGCCCTGGCCCAGCAGATCCCCGGCACAGGCGCGGTGGAGCGGACAGAATCCCCCGCATTTTCCATCGCCCTTTCCGGGGCATTCCCGCGCCGCACGCGCGCTCCCGGGCCGGCGGGGGCGGGAACCGCCGCGGCTCCTTCCGCCCGCCGCGCGCACGCGCGCTCGCGCTCCCGCCGCGGGCCCCGCCCCCCCGCGCCCCGGGCCCCGCTGGGCGGCGGGAGGGCGCGCGCGCGCGCGGCGCTGCTTGGCGCCCCACGTGACAGGGAGGAGGCGGGGACGGGGAGGGAAAGGTCAGCGGCGACGCCGGCGGCGGGGGGAGCGGAAGGTCAGGGCGGCGCGGAGCGGAAGTGGGAGCCGGAGCCTCGTCCGCCATTGTGGGGAAGCGGAGCCCAGAGCGAAGGGGGGGAAGCGGCGCTGCGTCCGGCCGGCCGGCTCCTTCCAGCGGGAACCCGATCGGCGGCGGCAGCGAGCCCAGGCGGCGGCGACAATCAGGCGGCGGCGGCGGCGGTGGGGAGGAGGCGGCGGAGGCGAGCGAGCGGCCCCGGCGTGCGGAATCACTCGAGGCCCAGGCGGAGCGGAGCGAGGGGATCGCGGCTCCCCGTGAAGAATGTCAGCCACCAGCGTCGACCAGGTACCGCCCGCGGGGCGAGGGGGGCGGCCGCCCGCTCTCTCCTCTTCCCGGCCCCGTCGTTACCCCCGGCGGGGGAGGGCGGCGGCAGGGCGGCCACCTGCACCTTTCCTCGCCGCCGGGGCGGCGCGGTTCGCGGCCTCCTTCTTCCCGTCTTCCTTCCCTCCCTCTTTCCCTCCCCGCCGCCATGGGGAGCGGCTGTCCGTCGCAGCCGGGATGGCGGGCCTCTTTCCCGGCCGGCCGCCCCTATTTATAACCGCTGATCCGCGCCGGAGCGCTCCGCCTCCCCGCCCGCCCGCAGCGCCCGCCGCCCTCAGCCCCGAGCGCTGCCGGCCCGGCCCCCGCCCGCGGCCCCTTTGTGTGTGACCTACTCGGGAGCGGGCCTTTCCCGGCCAGGCCCCCGGGCTCCCGGTTCTTCGCTCTGGGAGCGCCGTACAGCCGGGGCTCCCCGCGGCGCCTTGCGCCGTCTCCTCTCCTTGCGCACCCCAAACTCCCCCAGGCTTCTCGCTACCGCATCCTTTCTCTTCCTGCCTTTCGCTCTGCTTGCCCACCTTCGGGCCTCTGGCTTCTCCTTTTCCCCCGGCCTCCGCTTCTTCCAGCAGTTCTCTGTTTTTCTCCCTGCGCTGTGCAGCACTTTTTTTTAAACTTGGTCCTTCACGGGGCTTAGAATTCGTTATTTTTTTACCTTTGCTTAGGCCTCTGCTGGTCTTTCTTTCTGTCTGGAAGCTATTCTGTCTTGATCTCTGCTTCGTCCATGGGTTTCTGCCACTCCCCAAAAGTTTTAGCCCTGCAGTCTCTTGCCTCCTTTTATTTTCCCTCAGTGCCTTTAATGTTTTGTTTCTTTTGTCTCTGTGCATGCTCTCCAGTTTCCTTTAAGCAGTTATTTCTAGCTCAATGATCTCTTAGCTTTTCATTGTTCTATCTTTCATGAAGGCTGCTTCTTCCCAACTTTTTCTAGTTGTGTCTCTTGTTGGCCTTTGCATGCCTTTGTGTCTGGATTAGATTCATCCCAAAAGATGAGGTGGTTGGGGTTTTTCAGGTTACAGAGATTTTTCCCGTTTTGGGAGAGGTCAGTGTCTAACCGGTGCACCTCTAGATGAAGCAGTGTTTAACAGTGTTGTGGTAACTCTTGAGACAAATGCACATGAAAGTAACTTGGAGGTGGTTACGTCCTAAACTTTCAAACCTCTGAATACTGAGCTCTTCAGGACTAAATTTTTTTTGAGAGAGTGATGCATCCTGGAGACCCACTCCTGCTTAGTTGAATGTAATATGAGAAGGTGAATTAGCTTTTCATGGACTAACATTTGTTTTTCTAAGTTACTTTATCTTGCTGTGGAGGATTTAAGGATACTGTAACTTGTAATGTTACATTGATTCTTAGTGCATGACAGATTAACGGTGTTTTGTAATGACTAATCCTAAAAAAAAAAAAAATCCTCTTTAATTATTTCCTTGTGTGAAAGGTTTGTACAGGCTGTATAGTTTTCTCAGTATAATTACCTAGGTGAGGAATGTACAACTTGAAGTTCAGCATATGATACAACTCTATTTTTTTTGTCTATCTAAAAAGCAAGGCATTGTATGTTATTCTCTGATAAGTACCTGTCAATTTAAGAAATGACATAACAGAATGAAATTTGGGTATTGGCAGTAAGTAATCTTAAGGTACTAACTTTTTTTTTAAATTCTGTGTGTTATTTTTGTTTATAGCTTATGTTTTTTCAGGTCCAGGGGCAATTAAAATTCACTTGTTCAGCTTTTCAGCACCATTTAAGCTTCACATGCTGTTAAATCCTAGATGATTTCAATGCTTTGAGTAAAATTCTATCAGATTTTGGGTTTGTAGTATTTTATAATGTTATTTTAAATAATGCCACAACATTTTTATAATAGCATGGTTTAGTGATATTTAAGTTGAAAAGGGCACAGTTGGCAAATAAATAGAATTACACTGAAGTTGATATTAGAGGATTCTAACTGAACTTGTTTTGCTTCCCCCCCCTCCCCCCCACTTTCCTATATACAGAGACCTAAAGGACAGGGAAATAAAGGTAAGTTAATACTTTGTATTTCTGTATAAATCTGTAATATTGCTTTTTTTTTTTAATGTCTGATAGTCATAGCAAGATGTTACAGCTATAGGATGACTTTTATTTCAGAGCAGGGTGACAGCAAATTGTGTTGCCATTATGTTACTTCCTAGCACTTTTACTGTGGCACAGCAGTACTTCAGTTTACAATGTGTTATTTTGCAAAAGATTAGTGTCAGAGGTCAGTTAAATAGTTATTTCTTTTTAGCTGCTTTTGTGATGTGCTTGTGTAATCTCTTCTTAACAGTACACCTTGGGCCTTTCTGTGTAGTGAGTAGAATCATCAGGAATAATCTTTTGAGCAGCTTCCTTAGTTTGCTAGAGAGCAACCATGTGACTAGTTACTCATCTATGAGCAGAAAACATCACCTTCCTTATTCTCAGAATTTTGGTAGTTTTGCTTCATTTTAGCGCCAGTAACTGATCTTTTGTCAGCATTGTAGGCCCTCTGGTTTTCTGCTTTTTTCATGTTTCTTCTAAGTCTTAGTTCTTGAATACCATACTCAGTGGGATTTCTTTCCCACACAAGGGAGGAACTACTAACTACTTAATATTCTTCTCTCTAAAATTCTTGGCAAGTCAGTTGTAAACAGCATTTCAGATTATATCTTGCAGTATTTTGTCTGGAATTTGTTTTCTCACTAATGTTCTATTTGGAATTTTTCTGCCTAAACAGTCCACTTATGCCCATTTAATTCTCAGATGCTCAGCAAACTGAGCGATAGAGTAGCATGCACACAGCTACCTCTGTGTATATACTTTTGCAGATAAAAAACTTTTATGTTTTGAGCTCATGTACTCTTTGCCCCTCTTAGTTCATTATCTGAGCTAATCTAATTGTTCTCTGTGAGCTGTCATGTAATGTTATCCACAGCATACTTCTTCTATTATTCTGTCTACGTGCAGATTATCTGCTTCTTGTTGCATATATTGCTTGTGAGGTGGCACATGGTTCCCAGATCTCACTGAATTCAGCCTGTTCTTTTTAATTTCTCTGCATTCAAAGAAAAATGAATGTGTTTACCTCCTCGTAAAGGTGTTCTTAGTTTGGTCATTCTTGAATACTTGTTCTCTCATATTCTAATACTTCTGCTTTTTTTTTTTTTTTTTTTTTCCCAAAGGGCACTTATTAGCTATTTCATGTTTTTGAAATAGTTTGTGGCCATACCTTCCATGCTGCCCTTAAATGAGAAGAAAAGTCAGTCTCATTATAGCAAGTAGTGTTGAATTATCATTTCTCAGTTTTAGTGAGGTTAATCAGATGCATCTATTAGAGACTCACACAGGTAGATTTTGAACTATACTGTCTATATATGAATTGGACTGGAAGTATTAAGCATTTCTGTTTGGGTGCTGTGTTGCAGTGTGTGAAAATGCACTAGTCAGCTTTACTTTGGCTTATTTATGTTAGCATATTTTCGTGTTCTATAATTTGTCACTGCTGTGGAATGTTTGAATCAAAACACATCTCTGTTTGCTATGTAAGGAAAATATTTTTGCATTTCTGAACTTGGACTTTTTTCTGGAGTGCATCCTTTTAAATAATGAATACTCATGATGTATGCTCTTGGTGAGAGTATGACCTAAGTGAAAACTATAGTGAAATAGAGCAGTTAATTTCTGTTCTGTTAAATTATTTGGTGTAATGTCTGTTTAGTGAAACTAACTTAATGACTTAGCATTAGATTATAGGTCTAGGAGATGGTGCTACCATCTTCAGTGTAGCACAGGTTGTTGGCTTTGGGTTAGAGGCTTTTTCAAGTGGTTGAATTAAGTCGGTGTCAGCAGTCCTTACTGACCACATGTTAGCAGACAGTAGTCTTTCAGTTGCCGTGATAGGTCTCAGCTTAGAGGAGCTTTGAGGGAAGATGTGATACACAGTTAACAGACCAATCTGAGGCTGGCTCTGTGCATAAGAATAGTAATGTTAAGGAGGATGGCAGAAACTGTCCACATGTCTGGTAGAGAGCATATGAGAGAATGAATGAGCAGTAAAAGGGCTGTATTTCATATTGAAATGAAAAGTATTAGACCTGCAAGTGATACTGGTAGGTAGCTGATTTTTATTGTCTAGTAAAGTGCCTTGGATGCTTTATTCTAATTGATGATAAACTGGTGTACTGTGCTGTTTCCTTTGACCACAGTCTGTGGGACTGGAGTTCTAGTGTGTAGAACAGTACTCTCTCTCTGTTGTGTCAGATATTCATGTTGGTATTTCAGAGACTTGAATGAGTAAATCATCCTGTCGTGAAAGTTTTCTTACTCTAGTTGTCAACTACTGTACAGTTGACATAAAACATCAGAACTGACATCCATTAAATTATGACTTATAGGGGAGTGGAGAAAAAAAGGCATTCCTGGAACTCCTCTTTTTTTCGCCCCCTTTTGTTTTTTGTGCCATTGTATCAAATCTGTCATAGGAAGATGCTGACTTGTTTTTACACTTATGTGTATGACAATTTTTTGCTTCGTAGGAGGCTTAAATGTAGTTATTAGGTTTAAAACAAGAATGAAATGTTTCATGTTTCTTTTTGTGTTTATTCACATTAAAGTGTGATGACTTCTAACGAAGAAGGTGCCTTTGCTTATCATTTTTTGTGAGTGATTATTGCATGGATAGTGGCAGTTAAAAGAACATTAGCTTTAAATTCCTCTATTTGATCAGTTGCTTCTTCCCAATATCTAATTACACTGTATATTTTCACAGTGTTTGCAGAAACATATGGTATTTATAGCATTGTATTGATACAGATATTTTTAGTATCTGTAGATTAGTTTCAATTAGTATTCTTCATCACTGTCCTGTTCAGTTGGAGCACTTAACATGAGATTTTGGGAATGAGGCATTCATTTGCTCTTGTTAAATATCTGTGTGGGCTACATTCTTCAGTATTAACACATTATGTAAAGTTAGAATAAAAAGCTAAAGGAACAGGCTTCCAGTGATGCCATTTCACTGGGAAATGTATATATTTTACTAGGAAAAACATCGGTGTAGAAATATTCTGTGTCACTGACTTAGTATCTCAGGATTCTACAGAATGAGTAAGAAAGAAAAATACATTTACAAGAATATTTTATTAGTTGTAGTGTCAGACCAGAAACAATTCTTTCTTCAGTGACCTTTAGATACCTGTGGAACAATAAACACGGCAGATCTACTTTTTATGAAGATTAGCTATCAGTATGAGGAGGTTAATTTTGTTGGGACTCTAGTCTTGACATATATCTGTTTATTCCTTTACTTGTGATTGCATGCTTCTAAGAAAGTTGTATGCTGCTGCCCATATTTCTCCTTATAATAGAATTGTGTTCAAAAGTTGTGGTGTCTGTACTGTTTGGTTAAGTCTAAGCAGTGTATATGACCTAGACAAAACGTTTTGAGGCTTATCCTTTGTGTGACTGGGCCAAATATTAAGAGGAATTCCAACTCATTAATGTGTTGTGTGTAAATTCAGGATGATACATGACCTTAACTGAAACTATGGGGGAAAAAACTCCCCAACACCTAATGTTTAGTTTAAATGTGGTGTTTAATTAGGAGTATTGTTCTACCCAGTTCTAAACTGCATTGTGCTCAGCATTGCTGGTCATATTTGACTGTTGCTGGTATAGAAATGCAGTGTGCCAATTTGTAATAACTGAAGTATCTGGTGTTCTTTTGAAACTTGAAGGTATTCAAAAGACAGGTTGCTTTCTTCCCAGATAATTGCTTTGGAAAAAAACTTGGTAAAAATTCATAATTTAACACTCTTTTAAGTGCTGTCTGAAGTTAATAAAAATTTCCAGGATTTTGATTATTTCTTGTGATTATATCTATTACTTTGTCATTTCTTTCAGCTAGTTTCATTCACTGAAGGCAGTTTTGTTTTAGGGATGTTGAAGTCAAATGTGGAAAAAAAAAAATTCAAGCACGCTTGGCTTACATTGTGAATTTTGGGTGGCAACCCCCCTACCCCCAGTGAAGCAAGAAAAAAATCCCTGACTCTTAAATGCTAATTTCAACAAAGTTGAATATTTAATTACATGGTTGTGTATGCTTTTCAGAAGCTTTTGCTAAGAGAGGGGAATCATAAAGCTGACTCCTAACTCAGTTTTTTTAAGTTTCAGAAAATCTGCTGTGCTGGTTTGTTGTAACTTCTGAAGTCATGGTTTTTCAGTGCACCTTACTGATTGTCCTGAGACTTTCTTTTTTCCCCTGCACTGAACCTATTTGAGGACAAAAAAAAAAAAAACAACCAAAAAAGTTGCATTTGGATAACCAGTAATTTATTTTTGAGAACAGATCTTCATCTTCAGGTTGTGTAATTGAAAGTGCTGGTTTAAATCCCTGTTCTGCTTTGCACCATGGGAAACAGTGGAACTTAGCAGAAGTTTGAGCAGTGTGGCTTTGTTTGAATGGTAGCCTGGGGGATGGTAGAGAGACGCTTCAAGTAATTTGGGCAGCTGGAGAATCCCAGGTAGGTGTAATGCCTTAGATGAAATGAAAGGTACTAGGAGACCAAGAAGAGCAGGTAGGAAGAGATTCCAGCATATAGTGGCATATGTGTTGGGAAAGGCTTGTAATCACCCCTCAGGACTTAAGCTTTTATTTCTGTCTTGCTTTGTCACCTCAGAGCTTCAGAGATGTCACTAATGCAGTACAGTTATGTAGGAAATAAAGGATTAAATAGCTGAATAGTGGTGTCCTTCATGGTTGTCTTGGTGGGTAACTGCCTTTCCTCCTGGCAGGAGAAAGCTGTCTGTTGCAACTCTCTCTGAACCTATTGAATATGTCTATAGATCGGGTTGTCTGCACATTTGTACTTGGTCTGGTACTTCCGGAAATGCTGGATTTACTGCTTGTGCAAATAAGGTGTGCCTGTAGTTCTTCATCTGTCTGTGCATCTCAGGAAAGAATAGTCAGGAGGACACTGTTCTAACTGCTGTCTTTGCAGACCTCTCCTGAGATCTGATCCTCATGATCAGTAGAATGAGCTATTTTGCTTAAATTGGAATGGTGCTTAACAATATGTATTTCAATGTACAGGTGATTAGGAAGTGTCACCTAGATTGAAAGTGCAGCACAGATTTTCCAGAGAGTATTCTAATACGGATTTATTTTTAGTTTCAGTACAAAACGGTTCGATTCATCAAAAGGATGCAGTAAATGATGATGATTTTGAGCCATATCTAAGTAGTCAGACAAATCAGGTAAGTGAACATTGGTTACCACCTTGAAGTTAACTTTGACGTTCAGCTGACTTCCAGACTTAATTTTTGCATTTTTTTTACTGTTATTGACTTGCCTAAATATACATAGAAATAGAAATTTGTCATATTTTTTATCATCATATGGTATCTTAAGCAGATGAAGTATTCTTAAGAATTCTGGAAAAGCTTCCGTTAAAAAGCATGCTTTGATGTCTCTTGCTCTTGTGCTTTTACTCTAGCTTCAGAAGGATGCAGTTACAAGAAACTTGAGCTAAAAAACAAACCCCAAACCCTTACATTTTAAACAAAATCATCATTCTGGATGCAGTCCAAAACAACAGTTTTATTGGCTCTGAGAATATATTGAGTGCTTGGACATAATTTCCTTTAAAAGCGGTAGAAGTAGCTCACAGCTGATGGCATAATAGATGGAAGCTTAACATCACTACAGCTTGGTACAACTCTTCCGCCAAGAAGCTAATGGCTTAACTTCCAGAGCTGTGAATTGCCTCTGTAGTTGAAAGTTAATATGAGTTATGTTAAATTTGTAAATTGGAGTAGTCTTGAGAGAGTGCAAGTTATTAAAAGACTAAGAATTTTGCTTGCCTTCACTTTTTTTTTCCCCAATAATACAACATTAAGGAAGCATCAGCTAGAGGATGATACATGCATTTTTTTCTACAAAACAGCCCCAGAAGTCATATGGGGGTAGTCCTTCAAATGTCTCAAGAAGCAAATTATCTGATTTCCCAGGAGTCTATCTGGTGTAGTACTGATTTAATGCCCATTCTCCATAGCATGGATATGTTACCCTTTTTTTTGTTGCAACTCCTGAAACAAACAGGCATCCTTGCATCTATTTCACTGTAATATTCTGTTGGAGTCTCTAATTAGAAGTGAGAAATATGAGAAAAATCTAAGAATACCACAACTTTAAATCACAGTGGCAGGTATTTTTCTTTCGTTTTGAAGGTACAGTTATGACTTGTTTTAGAGTAGCTTGTTATTTTCTTGATACTGTTGGCATGGAGGAATTTTAAACCTAGCTTAGTAAAAATAAGGATAATGTTCCAGAAGAAAGGGGACCCTTTAATGCTTTGAGACGATCTCTTGAAGAAATGGCCATATCTGATAGATCATCTCATCTTTTACATTGTGAGGAATGGTGGAAGATACAAATACATTCATATAACCCTTAAAAATGGTTTGGATTGTATTACAGTTTTTTTTTTCCCTGAGTACAATTGTCAATATTGCTGATTTTTTAAATTTTATTTTCTTGCAGAGTAACAGCTATCCACCAATGTCAGACCCATATATGCCTAGCTATTATGCTCCATCCATTGGATTTCCATACTCTTTAGGTGAAGCAGCATGGTCAACTGCAGGTGACCCTCCAATGCCATATTTGACAACTTATGGACAGATGAGCAATGGTGAACACCATTACATACCTGATGGTGTATTTAGTCAACCCGGGGCATTAGGAAATACCCCTCCATTTCTTGGGCAGCATGGATTTAATTTTTTTCCTGGGAATGCAGACTTCTCTACATGGGGGACAAGTGGATCTCAGGGACAATCAACGCAAAGCTCTGCTTACAGCAGCAGCTATGGCTATCCACCTAGTTCTCTTGGGAGAGCCATAGCAGATGGACAGGCTGGATTTGGCAGTGATACTCTGAGCAAGGTGCCTGGGATTAGCAGCATTGAGCAAGGCATGACTGGACTGAAAATTGGTGGAGATATGACGGCTGCTGTAACAAAAACTGTAGGTTCAGCTCTGAGCAGTACAGGTATGACAAGCATTGCAGCTAACAGCGTGCCCCCAGTTAGCAGTTCAGCTCCTAAACCAACCTCATGGGCTGCAATTGCAAGGAAACCTGCTAAACCTCAGCCGAAACTCAAGCCTAAAGGTAATGTGGGCATTGGGGGCCCTGCTGTACCGCCGCCACCTATAAAACACAACATGAATATTGGAACTTGGGATGACAAAGGGTCAGTGGTAAAAGCGCCCCCAGCTCAACCAGTACTGCCTCCTCAGACTATAATCCAGCAGCCTCAGCCATTAATTCAACCACCACCACTGGTGCAAAGCCAACTGCCTCAACAGCAGCCTCAGCCACAGCAACCACAACAGCAACAAGGACCTCAGCAGCAGGCCCAGCCTCACCAGTTGCAGCAGCAACAGCTGCAAAACCGCTGGGTAGCTCCTCGTAATAGGGGTGTGGGCTTCAGCCAGAACAATGGAGCTGGTAGTGAGAACTTTGGTTTAGGTGTTGTATCCGTCAGCTCCTCACCTTCTGGTGTGGAAGTGCACCCAGTGCTGGAGAAACTAAAGGCCATAAACAACTACAATCCCAAAGACTTCGATTGGAATCTGAAGAATGGACGTGTGTTTATAATCAAAAGTTATTCAGAGGACGATATTCATCGTTCCATTAAGTACTCTATCTGGTGTAGTACTGAGCATGGTAATAAGCGCTTGGATGCTGCTTACCGGTCCCTGAATGGAAAAGGCCCACTCTATTTACTCTTCAGTGTGAATGGCAGTGGACACTTTTGTGGAGTGGCTGAGATGAAGTCTGTTGTGGACTACAATGCATATGCTGGTGTCTGGTCTCAGGATAAGTGGAAGGGGAAGTTTGATGTCAAATGGATCTTTGTCAAAGACGTTCCCAATAACCAACTGCGACATATTCGCTTGGAGAACAATGACAACAAACCGGTTACCAATTCGAGGGACACTCAAGAGGTACCCCTAGAAAAAGCCAAGCAAGTGCTTAAAATAATTGCTACTTTCAAGCATACCACCTCAATCTTTGATGACTTTGCACATTATGAGAAGCGTCAAGAGGAGGAGGAAGCCATGCGTAGGGTAAGAAATCAGTGTCATTACAATAGATCTCTTTTTTTTTCTGTTTTTGGAAACCTTGTTTTTCATTTATCTGGAATTTTTGTCTGCAAGTGTTAAATCAGAAAGTGGTACTTTTTACTTGAAATGGCTACTTGATATAACTAGCTCTTAGTGAAGAAATTTAAGTTCCTGTAACTTGTTAGTTCAGTCATCTGTTTAATCACAATACTAAGGTAGTCCTGAATAAGCAGACGTCCGACATGCTCTACTTCTTCAATGCAAATGAAAACTGAATTGAGTCCATTATCCATAACTGTAGTCTTCTTGCTTAGAATTTTTCAGTTTTTGGATGTCACAAAAAAAGACCAGAAATTAGTGAAGAAGCATACTTTATTTAATATAACATTTCAGTTCAAATTCTGCTTTAATGAAATGTTAAGAGCATGATCAGGGTGCAAAGCAGGTTTTCTCCTTGATTCAGTTTATCTTTTGTGGAACTGTGAAACGCAGAAGTGATACAGTGATGCCTTGTATAGTGTCGAAATAATTTTTTTGACCTTTCTGATAGTGCATTTCCTAAAAAAGGTGATTTGTAGTTCATTTCTGCAAGGAAGAGTAAATGTGATAACTCTGTAGAAAAGTGTTTAGTTTTGGAGGCATTTCAGGAAACCAGACAAGGGAAAAGCATTTAATTCAAGCACTTTTATTGTACTTGTCTAATTTCTCTTGTGTACCCTCCCTAATCATAACACTCACCGTTGGACACAATATTTACATTTCTTGTATTTTTACCTTCTTTCCAGTAACTCTAAATGTGTGGTTTGTCTCATGGTTAGAAACATTTCAGGAACTATTTTTACCAGTTAGGTGACAGGCAAGTATTCAAAAATGGGAGTTGCCATCAGTATGGTTTGTTGCTAATGATCTCTGTTCATCATGTCACACCACTCACTGAACAAAAACCCCCAAAAATTTAGGGTTCATGCTAACTAGAGGCCTTGACACATGTGAATTGAGAATTTGTTCACTTGAAGCTGACACATGAAGAAGCTGCGAAGCTTTTTACTTCTCTAGGTTTCTAGTCTTGTGGCGATTTTGCTCCTGTTGTGTGTTCCTAATCCTTCACCATGTATGTTGAATCTCCTGTTCAACAGTTTCAGGCATACTCCAAATCAGTTTTGTAGTACTATTGCATGACTCTGCAATCAGTTGTTACGTAGAAAGTTTTCTGTTGTTGGGAGGCTAGATGAGTATCCCAGTTGGGTATGTCATGCCTTTTGGATTTTTTTTCCTAAAAAGAAAATTAATTATGCCCTAAATGAGTATCTCAATAGTGAGGTGACGGACTGCTTTCTTAACTAATATTCAACATAAGGGGCAAACTTTGACCTTTTCAGGCTTTAGTACAACTTGATGAAGTGCAGAATCACCAGCCAGTCAGGGAGGTGATTGTCCCATTCTACCCTGTGCTAGTGAAGCCTCACCTCGAGTCCTGTGTGCAGTTTTCAGTGCCACAATATAAGAAAGACATAAAGCTATTAGAGAGCATCCAGAAGAGCCACAAAAATTGTGAAGGATCTGGAGGGGAAGCTATGTGAGAAGAACCTGTGGACACTTGGTTTGTTCCGCTTGGAGGAGACTAAAGGGGAGACCTCATGGTCTCATGAGGGGAAGTGGAGAGGCAGGCACTGATTTCTTCGCTCTTGTGGCCAGATAGAACAGAAGAGGGTGGTTGGGCACTGGCACAGGCTCCCCAGGGCACTGGTCACAGCTCCAAGCCTGACAGAGTTCAAGAAGCATTTCGTCCATACTCTCAGGTAGATGGTGCAACTCTTGGGCTGTCCTGCACAGAACCAGGAGTTGTACTTTGGTGATCATCATAGGCCCTTTTTTCAGGCATTCTGATTCTACGACTTGTAATTTTTGTAATGTTTCAGGAGCACTAAGATTATAACATTTCTCTGTAGCCTTCACGCTTCAGTATTTTCTAAATTTTCAAAATTTTGCGCTATTCACAAATAACTGGTTTGCTTCAAAAATATCTCCTTTTTCAAAAAAAACTTCACAAACTTCAGACATGCCTTAGCAGCTCAGGTAAATTGTTCTATTTGTGGTTTTGTTCCCTCAATAGTAGGTAAAAGCCACAAAATGTAATGAAGAGGAGGAGGAATGTAGATTAGTGCAAGTGTTTCTGTGTGTGCTAAACTTAAAATTCAAAGTATTGAGTTGAGCATTTAGTAAATCTTGGACTAGGTAACTGTGATGATGGGTATTTGAGTTATAAAGTAACATTTGAATATATCTATTCAATGTATTTGAATGTAACTTCAGAGAAGATTTGAATAATATCTTCAGGGAAACATACAATATCTGTATGACTAAAGTACTGACCTCTTCGTTTCTTTGTAAATAGTTACCTTTCCCAACACTATTGAGAGAAAACATACTTAGCAAGATACTTGCAGTAGTGGCCATTGGCTCTTTTACAGCATTGTACAAATTGGTTTTATAACCAATTATGAAAAATTGCTTTTGAATGATGTAGGTTAGTCCTGAGGTTTTCTCTTTGTAGATGGATTTGAGGTGTGCCTTAAGCAAATGAATATAGACTTAAAATATAGGAAGTTCAAAGAAAACTAATAACAACCACTGAGAGTTTATCTTTAGCATTCTCTTCTGAGACTGAATGTTGATTTTAAATTTTTTCTTTTATCACACAGTGTACAAGCAATCTGTCTTTAAATTGTAAACATACAGTTGTTAACTCTTATGATTCAAGTCTGTAAATACACCAATTAGTATTGTAAGTTCTGGTTTATGGTTAAGTGAATAACTTTATTACCTAGTGCCAGCTAAGCTTTCATGGAACTGTATTTAAATATGTGCACTTTCTACTGCCAGTACAACTGTATAAATTAAGTTTGTGTTCATTTTCTTTGGCAGCTGTGGCAATCACTTTGTTTCCAGTGTTTTGTTCATGAAAAAATATGCTTATAACTTAATAAAATATTAAATGTGTCAGGCAGCCTTAGTCCCTTCCCTGTTCCTTGAAATTCAGTTGTTTTGTTATTGTTTAGGTGGTTACAAACTTTCATACAGCCAGCAGTGTGCAAAAGATATCGTAAACAACAAATGATTTAGTGATTTAATTTGTTTTACAGCTGTTCATCATTACAGCTAATTTATCTTAAAATAATTGGTTGTAAAACTTTAATCTTAACAACTCAGGGGGATCAATAATTCATTTTCAATATGGCCTAGCAGTATGTTTTATTAAAATATGGCAGCATACTTCTGAAAGTGCAAGGAACAGTCTCTGGAAAACATGACACTTCAGTAACTTTGCCATGAAAATGACAAAGAATAGTCTCTTTAAGCATTAGAATTTTAGTGTCTACCCTGTTTGATGTAACCCTGGTGTGGGTAAGGTATCTACAGCTGGGCTTGTGCAGTAATCATTCCCTTTCTCTTACAGCTCAGGTTCCAGAGTCCTATTTTAAATGTACGAGTGCTGTGATCCTTTACCAAAGGATCAGTGATGCTTTTCATGAGTTCTGTAAGACACAGATCGAAATAATCTGGGATTCCATTTGTCTTTAATTAACTGCTGATTTGTGGTGTAAATGTGCTGATTTGTATGCATGTTATTTAAAAAGATGTTTTATAGTGTTTCAACAGAAAGGTACAATATCTAAATGAATGAAACAAATCTGAAAATACGCCTTTTAAGAGGACATAATTTCATTTTAGAAAATAAAAGGTATTGAAAATATAGAAAAACATCTGTAGTAGTAGCTTTGCATGTGATCTTCAGTGAGTATAAGGGTGAAAATAAAATGTGGCTCTGATTAGAAATGCAGTTGTTGGCAGATTACAACCTCCTTGCCCTCAGATGCTGGTTTACTACCTGTTGTCGTCGGTCTTCTTTTGGTGCTTTTTGATGGAGAATTCTACGTTTGTAGCATACTGTGGGGAAAAAAGGTCATGGTTTTCATGTAATTGTAGACTGCTTCAGATGGTTTTCTTAGTGTGATAGTTCAGAAAAGTAATTGATTTTTATTCATAGGGAAGATAGAAGAATTTCGTATATATTTGTACTAATCTAATTTGCATTTGGATTTTTTTTACTTTTCAGGAAGCCTTTAAATGGCAGATAAGCATTTAAAATTTGGGCTTTCTTCTGTTGTATTGCATATCTTGTAATAGGAATGCTGACATAACTAGAACTTCTTGACTCTCAGAAGGAGTTTTTTTCCCCTTCATTCTGATACCAATGTAACTTTTGTTTCTCTGATAATTGGGTCATTATTAGACTGCAGTGTTAAGCAGTGTAACTCCTTTCCTTTCTAGGACATTGCTGACATTGTGCTTGATTTGATATTTCTTAAAAATATCTTGATGGTAGAAAACATCCATTAAAAGAGTGAACTGTAGCTGCTTCTTCCTCCTCTTAACCTTCAACCATCAGTTACTGTATTATAATGTCAAAATCAGATATAGATCCATCCACAGATTTCCAGTTAAGGAAGACAGTTGATTGACAATTTTTTGATGCAGTTAGTTGATATTTGTACTAAACAACTTTTAAAAGTTTGTGTGTTTACTTCTAAAACAGGTTTATGTAAGGAACATGAAACTGTCCAAAAGAGGGTTATGTAATTAATATCTTCAGAGAAATATGTTCATTTCCTGTATGCTTTTGATGAAGTTTCAAGGGACATTATTTTGCAATTTCCTTGAACTTCATATTTATCAAGAGTGTCATAATTGGAAGTGAGAAAGTAGAAACAGGAAACACTTTTTTCCTCTCCCTTGATAGTCATGAGATGAGTAAGTAGGCCTGGTCATGGGAGAAGATTTTTGGAGCTAGAATAATTTTGAACATACAGCTCAAGAATTTCCTTTCCATGATGATGTGCTTATTTACCATGTCTTCATTCGCTTTTACACCTTTAGTCTTTTGGAAAAACTTAAAAATTACCTTCATGTTCTTATGTTACAGACACGGGGATTTCAAATGTGTCTGTTTTCTGTGCATTTGGTAGAGTCAATTGTTTCTGTTCCAAAATACAGTTTAGAATTCATTAGAGGTTGGGGATAGATGTTATGTTGTGGTCTCTTACAGAGTGACCATGTAAGAGTTTGAGCAGTGATGTTGCCTGCATTTCTCTAGTGATGATGCAGGAGGGAAAGTGCAATATTGGACTGTTGAATAAAAGGGGTGGAAAGTAATGAAACTCACAGGCAGTCTTAGTTAACAGCAACACTTGTACAGATCTTGTCATGTTTTTCTTTGAAATCCCCACCTGAAAATCAAGCCTATAAAGTCCTTTTTACAGAGTCGATTCAACTTCTTACTCTGGGAGTGGAAAGACCAATTTCTCCTGTAAAATAGGGACCCCTATTGGAAAAGCTAGGAATATCAACCAAATGGTTTACTTCAAAGTCTAAGAGACCAGTCACTTTTTGGAATCTAATACTTTATGTTGTTAAATATCAAGGCAGATACCTAATACAGGACTTCAAACTTGAACTGAACTGGATCTGTGACAGTTGTACCTTTTCTAAATGCTATGTCTTTTTAAGTTGTGATTTTTAAGGTAAATGAGAAATTCTAAATCTCTTGGTCCAGAGCAGATGCAGAAGTATACATGTAAAGCTGTAGAAATTCATGAGGCAGCCTTCTCCTTCCTGCTTCCTGATCAGATTTCAGTGCTCTATTAGGAGCAGTTTAGAGCAGTGATGCTTTTCCTGCAGTTTGCAGGGAAGAAATATGGCTGTTTATTGCAAGAAAGTCCCAACCTACACGACTCTTCACAGCCTTACTTCATTGATTCATACTGCAAATGGGCTAGCAAGGAGAAACTCAGTGGAGATTCCTGGAAGTGATTTGCTGGAAAAAATGGGACTTTAAAACATACAGATCTTGCGTGTATATTAAAGCTGCTCCTGTAGATTAAGTTGAACTAGGATTGCTTGTTTAACTCAAAATCGATTTGCTTAAAACTTTGGATTCATCTAGCTGAAATGGAACATTACAAAACTTAGCAGATAACAGGGTTTTTGAGCCCAGTTCTTTGTGAATTTTTCAGAGGTTTGGTAGTATAGTTAATACTGACGAGTAATTATTGTATGGTTCTATACCCTACGGATTATAGTCAGTTGTAAAAAGTAAATGTAAACTTCTACTGTCTCTTTATGTAAATAGGAATCCAAGATAAAGTAAGTTCACTTTTCTCATGGTAGATTGGAATTTGAATTACGCCTATTCAAAGAGTGGTGAGGCTTAAAGAAAAACTCTCTGAGAAATTCTTCCTCAGTGTATTTTGTAAGCCCTGCAGTGAATGTTATTTCCCTTCCAAGGCTACCATAAATTCCCTAGCAGAGCAATTAAGTAATGTGTTCTTGTTGCCCATGGGCATCTGAGAAAAACTAACCCAGGTGTCAGTCATCTTTCTGCTTGTTTGGCTGGGCCAGAGGTCATCACTAAATGTAATTTCTATAAATCGGGTAAGAAGCTGTCTCTTGTCAGTCTTCAAAAGCCAGTGTTATACTCTGAGCATTGTTAACAAATAATAGTGAGGATCTGGAGATATTTTCTTCATATTTTTTTTTTTAATCTTCTTACTGAAATGGCTATCTTGTAGATAATTAAAGTCTGACGTTTCAGTGTATAACGATGTACAGCACAGAAGCAGAGCTCTTGCTACTTGTACTTAGAATTGGCTGATCTGTCACTGAAAGTATTTGCCTGGGAAGACAAGGCTGGAAGGGCCTTTCTGGTTCATGGAGTTCAAGCTTCTTTTCTGCAGAGCCTTTCCTTGTTGTGTGTTATCATATGGTGCCTTTAAGTAGTTGGGTTTTTTCTCCACCTCTGCCTTCTGAATGGTTGTACCCTGTGGAATTTTGGATGGGGATTAACTTCTTACTACCTTTATCATTTCCATAATAAAATAATATGGTCTGTTCATGTTCTACTAACATTGCATTAGTTTGATCAAATTGAAATTTATTTACCTTTTTACAGTGATTTTTTCACATTTTTTCCTGTAATAGGAATATATACTTACAAGTATGTTTCAATGACTAAGAAAAATACCATCAAAACTAGTAGGAAGAATAAATAAATTAGAAGTCTAGGTCTTCTGGCTTTTGCAGAGTTTCTTAATATTTATGTGCTTGAGATACTTATATTCTGTCTGTAGTTCAACTGATCTGCAGCAGCAGGGTCTCAGATGAGTATTCGTAAAGCTTACTGGGAGAAGGAGCTACTCTGAAGTTGTAAAACCTTATTTCACTTTGCATGTTAACTTTGATTTTTTAATTTGTGCCTTGTGGTTTTCGTGTTGGGTCAAGGAATAGAAGGAAATTAGTATTTAGGGAGGGAATGGCATCTGCAGAGGAAAAATTTCTAGGTTCATTTAAGGCTTCAAGAGACCCTTCTCATCTATTCCTTTCTTTCCAGAATTCCTAGAAGTGCTTCGCAGAGAAATGTATTTAAATATATTTATCTGTTTCTGAGGTAGTTTTTGTGTTGAGGAGATGTGCCTGCTTTAGTTGGGAGTTCAAGAGTGAGAAGTTATAAAGGGCCAATGTTTTACACTTTAAAGTTTCCATAATCTAGTTTACATTAACAGCCAGTGATATAAATGGAGTAAATAATTTCTGGCATTTTTCACTTTCCTGGTAATCTGTTTTTTCATTGTGGTTCTCAAGCACTAAGGTCAATGCTTATGCTGTCCTAGCTTTAATGGTACACTGGAGCGAAATAAATTGCAGATTATGGCTGAAGCCATTAGTAGATGAGATTTCATGAACTTTGCTGTGGCTTCTTTTCACCACCTCTACAGCTGCCTGCTCTGCCTCTGCCAGGTGTTTCTGCCCACGCAGCACAGTTGGCAGAGCAGATGAGTGCCCGCGCCTCGCTTCACAGAATGCAGTCTGACATGTTAGCTTACATTGCAGATGAGCAGGGCTTCTAAGTTGAAGATTAAATCACAGTTTGCAGTAAAGCACCTTCTGAAGTTGTTGTGGGAATACTCCCTTGTGGGAGAGGGGCAGAGTACACAGCTCCAGGCATGAACACTTTAAACATTGCAGTAAGAGGCAGAGGTTTGGCAAAATTCTCGTTGGTTGGTTTTTTTGTTGTTCTTTGGGGGTTTTTTGGGTGGTGTTGTTTTTTTTTTTTCAGTATAGCTGATAGTGCTGGAGGGTGTGTGGGGACTCTGCAATTGGCCTGTGTAAGTTTACAACCCTGGATAGCTTCCAAATGAACACCTTGAAATGCTTGCGCTTGCAACTACTGTAAAAATCAGCCAAAGTCATTCTTTCAGAGCTGCCTTTTCTGACCTTGATCTTCAGTTTGTGGGACCTTGGAAAAAAATGCAGCCAAAGACTATAGTAGCTTCTTCTTGTTAGGCTACATTTGTGTTTACAGGTAGACTACTTAAAATGAGGCTTTTTCATTTACCTTCGTTGTGGCAAAGAAATCCCAAAGTCAAGGTTGTGTGTGTCTCAGTAGTTTCTTTCAAATCAGATCAGGAAACGTTTTTGTTGCTTTGAATTTTGAAATTTTGTTAGCACAGAGATTTCATTATATCTGAGGATAAATTATGTTGCAGCTACTTCTCAGCATGAGATTGTCTGATAAATGCACTGAATTCAGACAACTAAAATTTGGAAGTAAGTCAGCTTTGCACTTCAGACCAAGTTGATTTCAGAGTTTTGTTTGTACTAGATTGATGCACATTTCTAAGGCCTAAGCAGTTTTTAGATTCACCTTTACATGGTTTGTGCAGAGAGTTATTTGCATGTGTGAAATCTGCTCAGCATATGGTCTGCAGCTGACAGTACCTTTAACCAACCAATATGTTCCCACATTGTCCTGATTTGAGTGGTACTTAATTTCCATGTCCTGTTCATAAACTCCCCCTAAAGCTGGGTAACCCAACCATGGTGAGTTCTGAAGTGAAGTTGATCCTTGTGAGGGAACGTTTATATATGGGAGAAAGTTTCCACCCAAGAGCATTGCAAGAGATGTGACAACAGTTTTGATTATCTGAATATAAAAAATAAAATTAATTGGGTAAAAGAGAAGTGGTTATGCTGGAAACTTCTACTCTGGTGCTGGAAACCTTCTAGAAGTAAAGTCTTCTGTTAGTTTGTCTATAACCACAAAAAACCAAAAACAAACAAACCCCACCAAAAAACCCCATGAAAATTACTTTTTGAGATAGGAAAAGACAGTGGTCCAGGGATGTGATCTGACTTGGAGCTGGGGAGGGGTTTGTTTTTGAATGGAATACCATTGTGTATATTTTGAGTAAATCAGGTCTTTCTCTCTGTTTCACAGTACAGTGTGTCAAATGTCACCCTTACCAGTATTTGAAGAATGTACTGTTCATTTGCATTGAAAAATGTCATGCTTGTATGTCTGCTTGAAATATTTAAATATAAATGTAGTAATATGTAATTCTGAGACTACAGGAAAGATCTGCTGATGTTTTGAAGCCTTTTTTTCTGTAGAATTCAAAGCTGATGTAAAATTTGCAACACCTCTTTTTACTTCATCAATTGGAAGAAGGTAGTCAGGCTATCTATCATTCCTTTGCTACTTTGAATTTTTATGAACTTAAATACATTTTGGGTTGAGGCCTTCACAGAGCATAAGTGTTGTTCAGTTTATAGTATGGCAATTTGAAATGTAGAGAGTCTTTCTAGACAGCCTGAGTTAGTGCTTATGTATGTAACACTTTCAAATAAACAGGAACTGATGATTTTAGTTGTATAGAGGTTGTATTTAAAATAGTTATATATTTTAACATTGCAGTTTCACAGGCTCCTACTTACTACCACAGGAGTGTTTTTCGACTCCTTGTGTAGTTCTTGCAGTTGAAGTCTGCTAATATTAGAGGAATAATCTGAGATGTGCCTGAGCAGGCTATTTTTGCATGCCTTACATGCATAGTGAGGCATGAGGCCAGCCATCATCAGTTTTCAGCCAAGAGTGCATTGTTAAGATATCAGCTTGTATTAATGACTGATACTATCAATCTTAAAAAGCAGTATCTTACTATGAAAATATTTGTTGTGTATTTTTGAACTAGGAAAAACAATTTTTTAGCAAAATAGTGCAAGTATCGCTTTCACTTCATACTGAAATTCTGCTCCAGCAAATGTCCAGTCTTAGACACACAGCTGCCGGGACCATGAGCTGCTCATTGTGACCAAGACTGGGCTTGATGGTTTTGGTTTTCATATTGAAGCAACTTGGAGATCTGTCTTGGAAAGGAGTAGATCACGATAAATAACCAGTGTAAATGTTACATACTTTCTTCTCTCAATAGACTGTCTTTTTGGGAGAATCTATGTGGGGTCATACGCTCGTTTGCAATTTTCTTAAATAGTTTCTAGCATAATAAAGTTTCGGTGTGGTGTTGGAGAGAGTGGTTTTGAAATTGTTCGAATTCCTCCTGGGTTATTTTGGTTTCCCTGCTATGTTATTGTTACATTTATAATATGCAATAATAACAATATGGAGTGGTATTTTATATTTTTTATTTTCTTTTAATGGTGATGGGAACCTACCTATCTTCCAAGCAGGGGTTCGTATATTTCTTTAATGTGCTCAGTTGTGCATATAAAGAAAGGTATTATCGAAAATGGTATTGAAAGATAAGGTCTTAGTTTTTTACACTGAGCGGTGTCTTTTTACAGGCCAGAAGATGTATTATGAAGGTGACAATATGTTGCAAATTTGTTGATCAGTTTTTATTTTTTTTCCTAGAGGTTGTTATAATGCCTAAGTGTATGCTTATTTTGAACAAAGTAGAGAAAATGGAGGATGGTGATAAAGCACTGAAAGTGTCACTTATTCTGTTAAACCTGTACTACAGAATATGGATTTGTTAGTCCCTGAATAGTTAGAGTGCCATTAGTATTTTAGCCCTAAACGCCAAATGTGGCATTTCATAGTGGGGTGAGGGCTGTCTATTTAACGTGGTCCTCACTGGCTCAGGCTCACGCTGAAGTGAGGTTTCTTTGTAGCCATTCCTATTTCACTGACTTTTCAATTTGTTATTGGAAGTAATTTCTAAAAAAGGTATGGATGGCCTTCTTAATTAAAAAAAAAAAAAAAATTCTTGACACTTGAGCATTTGTATGGAGGATGAGGTGTTGGGCTAACTAGTTACTTTACCTTTTGATCTTAAGCACTTTGAAACATTTTATTATATGGGACTTTATATACTCATATGAGAGATACCTGGGAATACCATATTTTTTCAGGGATGTAATGGATGGAGAGTAGAACCTTTTTTGGCAAGCTAATTAGAAGATTTCTGGTACATCTTGCCTCGTTTGTAGGTCCCTTGGTCTCCTTGCTCAGTTGACTTTATGCAGTATATTTTACTGTAAGTGAACTAAAATTGACATAAGTCCTTTTTTTGATAGGAGTTTTTTGGAACATGTTTTCCTTTTAGTTTGACGTACACTTCCATGTTTCTCTTTAAGGAGTTGACTTTAACTGTATAATTTCATATTCCTGGAAATACCTGAAGCTTTTTCCTTGAAAGCATGTTGCGTGATTTAGCTAAATTGCAAGCAATGAAAATGCTATTATGAAAGAAAAGCAGATAATGTTGATCTGTGTGTATTAACATGATTGTCCTTTTTTGTTTTTGTTTTTTTTTCAGGAGAGAAACAGAAACAAACAATAACTATATGGAGATGTCCTGCTAGAATACAACACTAATGATGTAGACTCTGGAAATGCCTAATATGTCTAAGAAGACGTTATTAAAGCTTTTTTCTGCTTAAGGTGACATCTTTGAACACTTTAACACGAAATTGACTCTTCTTGTAATGGTTCTCATCAGTGCATCTGCCCTTATACTCTCTCACCAAACACACTTGAGAACTGTACCTTCGTCAAGCACTTTCTGTCCTGAAGCTTTTACCAGTATCTGCTGTCTTTTGTATTTATGCATCCTAGCTAAGGCACAGGAGACCGAACGAATGCAAGGATTCATTAACTCTTTGAATTTGTTAAATACTAACATTTAACCATTAGAAGTGGTTCAATGATGTGAGATTCACATTGCTTCAACTTAATTTTTTCTTTGTTGTAGTTTTTTTTAATTGTCAGTTTTTAGCTATTCAACAGATTAAAAGCAAATCATGCCATATTTAGTCCTGGAGTAAAACTCAAGTCTAAATGTTCATGTGAAAATTATTGTAGTAATCTTTTAATATGGCAAAGCAACTTTAAGCTGCAGTTTAGCCAAATGAATCGTAACATGAAATTATAATAGAATGACATTTCCCTTGTTTCAAACTGTTTGGTGTAAGAGAATATTAATATGCAGCTTGGTGGACACCACCAGTTAATGCACATTTCTTTATTTTTTTTTCTGTAACATGTATACTGAAAAAAAGTGCATTTGTCTGAGGAACTGTTTGTTTGCTACCACTCAATGAATCTCAGTTTTGAGTAAATGTACCTCAGTCTAAATCAGACTTTTTATGACCTTTATAACTACATTTAAAATAATCTTTAATTCCTATTTCTGGGTGTTTGCAAGCCTGACAGATTGCTATCATGAAAGTGAAAATTTACTCCTCTAGGTGATTCACTAGCTAAATAAACATAATTCTTGTTTAGCAAGCATATACTCTGTTTCTCAAATTTTTTTTTGTTTCATTGTGCCAACGTCGAGGTGTTTTTTCCCCCTCCTTGAACATATTTTGTGAAAAATACTTTGGTCCATGGAGTTGACATATTCATAACCATGTTAAGATGATTTTTGTTAGAACCATGCAACAAGAATTTTAGAATACGCATTAAACCGGCCTAGTTTAAAACTAGTTCTATGCTAGTTTTTAACCTCTGGAGAGTTTATCTTCTGTTTTAGTTCATATAGCAACACATTCTGTCTGCTGGAAGAGAATATTGAAAAACTGTTAAGCGGGCGTATTGACTGTACAAATTACTGAACAACCTGTACCAAACTCCAGGGATAGCTTTCCCTTTTTAGAACAGTGATGTAAAAGTCAGATATCTTACAGCTTAAAATAGCAGTAACACATATTATTTGAATGTGTTTCATGTCTTACTGTCCAACACAGATGTTTATATTGTGTTTCAAGTCCTTCATTTACAGATTTTGGCGGTCAGAGTTCTGGAGCTTAAGTATCAATGGTTTGTTTTGGATACAGACGATTTTGCTGACTTTTACTTTATCTCTTCTTCGGCCCTTTGCACTCTTACAACCACGCAAACACAAGAAGTTCAGTGCACACTTCTTGCTCATTATTTTAAATATTGTTAGAGACTGCAGAGTAGCAGATATAAATCTTAATTTTTACTGCCAGTTATCTGGAAGCTCAAAAAGGGAGCTACTCCTGTGTTTTGGAGTAAAGAAGCTATGTCGCTTAGATGTGTAACAAATAGCACATGGGATCAGGGAGGGACAAGCAAAGTGCATATTGTTAGAGGAGACTAGGAGACAAAGGTTTCAAGCCCAGTGCCTATGAAATTTGGCTTCAGCCCAAAAATTACTGCTTCCATGCATATCTGTTTTCTTGCTAACAGGTTTTATAGCTATTTGTTTCCCTCTGTGGGCTGATTCCAACTGTCATTGGTCAGCTGAAGTGGCAAAGGTCAATGTTGTGAGTCCAAAGAGTGTAGTTCATCTGTGATCCCTTAAGGTATCAGCATGTTTCTGCTTCTTTGTTACAAAAATAACTTATGAAAATTCCCAGAAGTTTCTAGTTACCAGAAAGCTAATGTTGGAGTCAAGCATTCAGGAGCTGATTGCATGTGCAACCCTAGTTTGCTTTCACTGCAGTATCCATATTTTTGCAGGCTTTGTTAGTATTTCCTGCCTTACCCCATGCCTTTTTTATTCTAATAGCATGAGCATTGGTCTTATATTGAATCAGGTTTAGTATCAAGTGGGTTCATCACTCTGCAGGCTTTGAAAACTGGGAAGATGAGACAGGATTGTGAGAGGAGGTGATCACATTGAGAGAGCTGTGACAGTTCTTACACTGTTTCAGGATTGTTAGCAAATCTACAAATAGAAGAGTTTGATTGCTGATGGTATTAGTCATGTTGTGACCAATTTGCTGACTGCTGAGAGTTTAGTATGTGCAGCTGAAATGAAAAGGAATTTTATGTGCATATGAAGTACTGTAAAAATAGTATATAACATTGTAAAATCAGGTGTGGAGTGCTGTATTAGTTAATGGACATGTGAAGCTTTTAGCCTTCAGCTTCCTTATGCACAAGTTCTTTTCCTCCAGAAAGAAAAGGAATGGTGCTTATTATCTCAAATAAATATAGAAATGCCTTTTTTTGGTCTGATGTTTCAATACGGTGAAGGTGTTACAATGGTTGCTTTATAACGTGCTAATGGAGGAATAATCAGTGGTACCCCTTTTCTGTTCCTGATGCCTCCTCCTTTGTGCCAGCCTTTGTTTTTCCTGTGATCCAAACTGAGCCAGTTCAAGCCATTTTCTGCTTCTTTAACAGTTGGCCAGTTCTCTGTGATGTTAGGTGTTTAGAAGGGAGATGGTGGGAGGGTAAGAAAGAGATGTGTTCTTTCAGAAGCACCTGCCCACCATTGAATAGGCATAGCTGCACTACAACTGCACACCTGGGGCTGGTGAGCCAGAGATGCAGCAGAATATTTAAAAGTGGGAAAGGCTTCCCAGGGAAGAAAAAAAGCCAATTCTATTTCCAGTGTAAGATTTTGATAGTGTACAAGTGAGATATCATGTCACACATTTAGTGATACAAGGAGGAGGGAGGAAATGCTGAGTATTTTCCATTTTGATTACTTCTTCCAGTCTGAGGAGGCCTAAGAATTGTCATAGAAAGTTGCTGTGGAAAAGCTTGTCCTACCAGCACAAGTGGGACAAACTAAGATTGTAGGAGTTTTGCTCACCTTTGAGTGTCTTCAACTTTGTAGCATCAGTATCTTTCTTTTTTTTATTTTATTTTATTTTTTTATTAGACAGGAATAATTTCTGTCAGTTGAACGCACACATTGCCAGCTTAAGGAAAACCTGAGCATTGCTTTTGTTTTGAGGGACTTGGATTGAGAAAAAGTTGATATTCACAACTAGACAAATTTCACTTCTTCAGGTATTTTGTTATTCTGTGCTTAATTTATGAAGTACATAGTTCCCTACATTACATTCTTTCTCTGTGGGTTTTTTTGTTGGGGGGGGGGGGGGGGGGGGGGGGTTGTTGGTTTTTTTGTTTGTTTGTTTGTTTGTTTTGTTACTCTGGCAGTTTCAATGTTCACTATCTGCAGAATTTAGATGTAAAAGCCCCTTGCCAAAGTTTTTCTTATTCCGGACAAATCTATGGCACCAAACAAAAGATAATGTTGTGGACAAGTGTGAGTAAAGTATTAATTAGGAGGAAACATCTTAAATATTTTTCAGTGTTTAATCCAAGTTCTATTTTGAAGTTGCTTTCTATTTCATAGGAGAATCTGCACACTTGGAATGTATTCACAGAATGGGTTGCATTGGAAAGGACCTCAGTGGGGTCATCTGGCCCAACCTCCCTGTGCAAGCAGGGTCATCCTAGAAAATTCCTAACAAAATGAGTACATTTTTCCTAGCTGAATCTGAGTTGAAGCAACAGTGTTTTGAATTCTGTAAGTAGCTGTTACCTTAATATTTCAAAATTACTGGTGACTTTCACTGGAAATATTTTTATATACTTCATCTGATTCTAGTGCAGTGAAAATCCTGTGGAGGCAGTCATTGAATTTTTGCCAACAGTTTTTTAAATTAATAATTCTAAGCATTCAAATGCAAACCACCTTTTAGGAATGGCTTTCCAAAATCATTTGTACTAATTTTTCCTACTATTTAGTTAAGGAAATTTACGAAGACTTTCAGTGTCTTGTTTATCCTTTTGTTGGGTGAAGATCCATATAATTTACTGATCAATTAAGAGAGATTAGGAGAGTGGTTGGTTCTTTTCCATCTAGGTGTAGCAAACTTGGTTTTGATTTTGTAGGGGTTTTTTGTTTTGTTTATATCATTACAGTGGGGTGACTTAGATGAGAATTCTTTAACATGAGATCTGACTGTTGGATCTTAATACGTTTGAAAGTTTCCTCAGAAGCAACCTGTTCACTCCTTAGTTGTTCTATTTTCCATCTGACACATTCAGTGTTGTTCAGCATGGGAGAGGAGAGAATTTCTGTATGGGTCATAGGAATTCTAAGTAAATTAGTTTGGTCTCATATACAAATACTAGTGTACAGCTGGCAGGTTTTCCTCAAAGCATCTGTTCTATACTGTCTGTTCTACTTTACATATTTTAATAAAGTGCATTTGAATATGATGAACCTTTCAGTTCACAAATTTAAATTTGTATCTATTCAACAGTATTTCTCTTCTCTTAATAATCATGAAGCATTCTTATTAATGATACTGTCAGTGTCCAGGGTTCTCTAAGCAAAATATTAATAATAAAATTTGCTGCTTATTGATATTAGGAGATGCCTAATGTTTGTGTTATCTGTTCTTTTCTGACCTTGTCCTTCCTGCAAGTGGAAATGCAACAAACAGGAGTCAATGACCAGTTGGATGTCTTGTCCAATCAATTTACTCTTGTCCAATCAATTTACCTATGGTCCTTCACAATAAACTTGTTGTGCCACACTGCAGGCAGAGTGCAGATGGGTGGGTCTTTGCATACCTTCTTCCTGAAGTCTGTTCTTAGTTAAACACTCAAAAGACAGTGAATTTCTTGCTCCCATTTAAGTAGAAATTCCTTTCCACTTTTTTACCCTTTCTGTGATGACTCCACAGGGGTATGTCTGTCAGCTGTTTCCTTTGGATGCTCATAAGGGAAGCCTGCCTTTGGATGCTGTTTTCACAACTTTTACAAAAAAGTTCCTGACTTCACTTACTTCCTTGTCTGGAGAGGGGAAGTCTCCTGGCTTAGTTTATGTTAATTTATCAGTCTGCCTTGTTTGCCACAATGTAAATAGAGAAATACTGCTTTTATAATGGGATTAATTCAGTCTCCTATATGGTGTATGCCAATTTTTAAAGTTAACTCCTGCAGCATTTTCATTCAGAAGGTGGAAATAGAAACAGTATTTCATTGGAATTTAAGGACACAGTAATTAAAATACAAGGGTCCACTTTTAAGTTTCTTCTGAATTTTAATGCTGGTGATAACCAAAGTGTTGACAGTGAGAGTTTATGAGCTGCTTGCATATCCCGTGTGCATTTGCACTTGTCATCTTAATACTGCATTAACATCCTTTGCCTGTAAAATTAGTTTGTAACTCTTGAGAAACTTAAGTTTTTTTTATTGTTACTTTGAATTTCATCCACTTGGGGATACCATAACTTTTCATCTGCTTGCATCTTGAGAATGAAGTGGATGTTCATGTAAAATGAAACAAGATACTCCAGATCGATGATTGTATTTGAGTTGAGCTTATGGACGTCAACATGCACAAGCTGTTCATTTGTGCCCTCTTATGTGAAGCATTACCCTTTCATCTTGAGCTCTTAATTTATGCATCCTATTTTCCCTGTTCTATAAACATCTGAAAGAACCTCAGATGTTAAAAAAAGAAATCCTCCCTTTTTGCTTAGTCTAGGAGTAAAAATTTCCAAACTAAGCATTTGAGCAAGCTAAGTGAAGTTTTAGCTTTAGTTTGAGCTAGGCTATTACATTTCAGCAAAGGGGTGAAATTAATGGTTGTGGATCATTCATTACCTACTGTAATTGTATATCTCCTGTTAAAAAAAAAAAAATCTACCTGAAATTTTATTTTGCAAGCATTAATAGATGCAGCTGCTGTTCAGTGTTACCCACGAATCCTAACAGCATTTGCATCAGTTTGGATTAGCAGCTTTGTGAAATAGGAGGTGAGAGAACTGGGATCACTTCTTCCAGAAATAACAAGTTGTTAACTTGGTTAAAATTCAGATGTTTGTGATGTGTGACTGGAGTACATTGGATGTTAAATCTAGCCCTCTTCTGATAGTTACCTGGAAAACATTGCTACTAAATTCTTAAGGGTTTTTTTTTTGTTTGTTTGTTTGTGGGTTTTTTTTTTTGGGGGGGGGTTTTTTGTTTGTTTGTTTGTTTGTTTTGGTTTGGTTTGGTTTTTTTGGTTTTGTTGTTGTTTTTTTTTTTTTTTTTTTTTAACTTAAATTGGCTGCCTGTTTGTTTTCAGCTGCTTAACTGATTTGCAGCTCAGTTCTCATGAGATGCTTCACTGGGTCTTGTGAGTGTGGTGCTTCATCAGAAAATGTGTAAAACTGTATTTAATTTCTTCAAGTTAATGTAATGTAATTGCTATTAACTTGATCTGTATTCCATTCAACTTCGTATTTGATGATAATGCTTGGTCTTTCAGTTGTATTGATCTTTAATTTCAAGAATACCACATGCAGAACAATTCAGAGAATTTTTTTAATTACTGAAATTTATGCTTATTTTAAATGTTAATAAATAACTATCATTATCCACTCTTTGGGTTGCTAGTGAGTATTGATGGGTTTTTTTGAAAACTGAAAGTCAAAGCTGGATGGAGACAGGAATGCTTGTCTTGGGAAATAGATGAAATGCTGGAATACTGAAGAGGAACTCACAGCTGTATGAGATAAAGGATATTAAACAGCCAAGAGGGCGTTGTGAAGTTGGGTGTTCTTCATTCTCATTTCAGTAGCTTTTCAGATGCTATAAGAATCTTTTGAACAAGGAATTAAAATTGAGTATGTTCTCATGGTCCAGATGAACTAAATTGGTCTGCATGCAGCAGGTTTTTTGGTTTTATTCCCCGCCTCTCCCAATGATCTCATATCTCTTCTGCTTTTTACGTTACATTATGATTTTGCTCTTGGTCTTACATCAGTTTACAGTCTTGCTTTCCAGTAAAAAAGTTCCCTGTTTCATCCTTTCTTTTAGTAAGCAGTACATTTTGGAAGGCTTGGATTGTTAGTTGTGTTCAGAGCATTGGCTCTTCCCATGTCCCAGGTCATTGCTACTGGTCTAGGCTTAGCCAGGTGATCCCATGGTCAGTGACATTTCTATTCCTACTTAATGTTGCTTATCTGAAGAAGTTACTCAGTTACTAGCTTATTTCTGAGAGTAACATTTGGAGCAGGCTACAATGATGAGTTGCATCATTTTTATTCTCATACTGATTAAATGACAAAGACAATTAAATAGGAGCTTTACATTAAAAAAAATACTGACGTTTTCCCACGCAAGCTTCAAACACTCTGTGGCTCCACTTTCTTGCATGCTCTATTTAGTTTTCTCTGTGCCAAATCTGTCTTAGTGGTGTTCAAGACTTCTGGCACATTGAAAAAGTTATGTTAAAACACAGTTTTTCTGCAGCATTACCATGATGGAGTTTCTCACTTGGTGTTTGTCTTCTACATCTAAGAGTAAGGTTGCAACTGAGGAACTTAAATCTCATTCAGTGAACCTGCCTGCTTTGTCTGCAACAGAAAACTCACGTCATGACTTTCTGCCTTCTTGTGATGTTTTTCTCCCATTCCTTGCAATTCAGTTAATCATACCTATGGTATATAAAAGAACGATGAACTGTTGGTATATTTGGTTGAAACAAGCGAGAGTGTTAATGGGAACTTTTTCCCAAAAATCGCAAACAGATGAATATTGTGATACTTTCAACTACAGGTAGCAAATACACCGACAAGGCCAAAGGTAAAGGGAAATGGAGGAAATGCTGTCCAGATGTGCAGGTTTGCTACACATTTGTATGTAGGTTCAGTATGGAGCTAAGTTTCTCTTAGGATTTTTGGGTATATTTGGTGCTTTTTGAGATCTTTTTGTAATTGAAGGAGTGGATGACCTAAAACCTACAGTTCTAATCATTATTAAGAATAAAAATCTGGGGTGATTTTTTTTTTTTTTTTCCCAGTGGGGAGAAGTTACAATTTTATTTTGTTTTTAAAGTTGGAAGGTACTTTTCCTTCCCTACCTCTCCATCTTCAAATCCTTCAGAAAGACTTCCCAGCAGTGCAGGAAAAGGTTCGTGTAATGCAGACATGTGAACAATTAGCTGTGAGTTCGTGAGCTCAGGGGCCATCTCCCAGCCCACAAAGGGATGTGCAAAGAGAAGTGTCTGGCTGAGACACTGCTGCTACACTGGAAAATAATGCAGCTGAGTTTGCAAGATAAGCCTGTGAAAGGAGACTTGTAACAGGTTAGTCCCATGTCAGATCTTGGATCAAACAACTTGCTATTTTTTACAGGTTTTTTTCTCAGAAGTTAAGGTGTCTGTATCTCAGTGGTACTAAAGACCCCAAGTGAGACCATCCCTGCTGCAGAGTATTTACCTTCCCTGAGCAGTGGGAGAAAAAAAACCACAAAAAACTAAGGACTGGCAATTAATGATGAAGTACTGAGATAATGATGTAATGGCTTGCCCAGAATGGAATAGCTGCCTACTGTGCTGTGCTTTTAAGTCATTCTGTGTGATAAGATCTATTTAAATAAATCAGCTATTTTTTCTTAAATTCTGGCATCAAAATACTGCTAGAGAAAGAAGAATTTATATACACTTGGCAGTCAAAAGATAATCTCTCATGTGATGTTTAAAATTTTAATTTCTGCAAACGTCGGTGTGCACAAATTTCTCCACTTTGTATTTTTTGAAAACCAGATCCTCAACTAGAATGCACAGATGTAATACAGTAATTCTTATATTTATACTTCGTCAACCAGCAGGCATAAACTCATCTATATTTAACTGATAATGTAATAATCCTATTAAAATAAATCACATTTTCTACAGGAGAGTTGATGGACATGCAAAGGGTGAGATGCTTTAGACTTCACAAATGTCACTGGAATTAAATCTGAATGAGACTGAGGAAATGGGGATAGTTGAAAGAAGAATGTGCTGACAGCAAATATTTTTTTATTTGTGTGTGAGTAGTGAGAAAGGATTAAATAGAAGTCAGTAGTGGTGGGATACATGGAAATCCCAGGGAAAGGACCATGAAGATAGAGGAGTGTTCGGGACTGAAAAGGATTTAATGAGGAGGTACAGGTTGAGCTAGTGGTACAGAATGAGCAGAAATGGCTACAAAAGGGTCTTGAAATCATTGATAATAAAGGATTTTTGAGTCTAGAGTTTAATCTGGGAGAAACAATTGTAGTACAAGTATTCCATCACACTAATAGGAGGGAAGAGGTGGAAATACCAGAGCATGCTCCCAGGATGGCTGCAGTTCTCTGCTCATTGCAACTTTCCTCACAAAGGTAAGAGCTTGACCTTGAATCACTTCTGCCTGAGGAAGGAAGTCAAGAGGGAAACATCCAGGTAGGTAAGTGATTTACCCTCTAATCTGCTAGCAAAATTTAAAGAAGGATGAGCTCTGTGCCGCTTTTCAAAGAGAAGAACTGCTGAGTCTTGAGGGAGACTAAACCTCTGAGTGAAATTTTTCAGAGGAGGTTTAAGTTTTAGCCTTCTCCTGTCATCTAGCTCATATCACAAATAATAAAAGGTTCATTGTTGGCTGATACGGGTCCAGTTTTGTAGGTCTCCTTACAATCTGTATGGAATGCTCTCTGATACTGCAGAGTTTTGGGGCCATGCTCTTTTTAATCACAAAGCTTCACAGACTTATGATAAGCTCAAAGTCCTTGGCCAGTAATGTCACAAAGACTACTATCCAACACAGATCAAATTAAAATCTTCCTGTAATGTTAACACAAAAAAGGCATGGCTGTATTGGAGTCTCCTACCCCAGTAAACTAAAGAAATGCACCAAAACATTGGATGAAAAAACATGTATTAAATTGCACATTTTTTCTTGATTCTTTCTAAATCAAATTACTTTAAACACTTTTTTGTTATTTAGTGTTCATAACATTGTATTCAAAAACAATTATAAAAATAGATGCATGAAATATGTAAGTAATAGTGAATTTCTTTTTTTTTTATTTTGTTTTATTTTCATGAGCTGGGATCCAGGAGGTATGAAAAGACACTTAATCCTAGGTTTTAACAAATTCAAGGAGATTGTTGCAAATATATTTTTTAAAACTTTAGCTCAGCCCTTTTCACAGGTTTTTCTTACTAAGAATGGATATGAGAGTCTGGCTAATCTGATATTCTGCCCCTGACCACAACCAATCATGAGAACAAGAAGAGCAGTGTGAGAGCAAGGAAAGCAGAAGCTGCCTCCAGCATGCTCACTTAACATCTAGTTTGCTGAGACTTTCTGAATCAAGACTCTTCCTGGATTTTTAATTTGTGGCATTATTTCTGTTGCTTTTTGGTTTGTGGATTACATAAATAGTTGCTCAATGCAACTTGAACAGACTCAGAAAACCTTTAAATGAAGAAAAATTCTGTAACAAAATGTAATATGTTTTTTAAAATTGTTATATAATCTTCAGTAGCAATGTGATTCACTTGAGAGCCAAAACCAAAAAATTCCACTGAGGATTCTCTCAAAAGGACAAAGTTAAGTGTGGATTTTCTCTGTTAAAAAGAAACTTTAGCCAAATATGAAAAAATATCAAGATGGTAAATGGAATATTATTCTACTGGCAAAATGGCATTTACTTTGCAAAATTAAATCTAGGCTGCACTTCATAGAAATGTGGTTGGAAAATTTCTGTTACTAGGTGTGTCTAGAAGGTCTATCCACAGACTTTTCACTGTTTTCCCTTGGAGAAATGCCTCACAGCTCCAGCAATGTTACCTTTGGAGAATTTGGTCAAAGTTTCCATCTTTAAATGCATTTGGTATTACAGAGGAAGCATTCTAAAGCAACCTACAGGAGAACTAAATATAGGAGTTAGATGGGGGCAGGTGCTGCACTCCCACTGACTCAAGTGCTTCTGTCCCTGTACAAAGACAAAATGTACTTGATGTAAGGTTAGTTACTGGTTTGGGTTTCTTCTTCCCTAGAGATTTCTTCCCTCATGCTCGGGCCTATGAGTGTTGGCACAGGAAAACCTATTCCCAGGTGAAAGTTGGGCCCTTTGATTTCTCAATTATCTGAGAAAATGCTTTCTGAAAAAAAGTAAAAGAGCCTATGATTCTGGGTTTTCCAGATACTTCTGTTCCTAGAACAGGGGTGAGATGCTGCTGGGTATTACCTCTTATATTCTACAGATTCTACCCCGACTATTCATGATTCTTTTCTTCAGCTCAGTGTAGAGCCCTTTCATAAGAGATTGAATTTCAAATGTACCGTAATTTACACAGAGCTCAAACTATTTTACTGCCACTATAGAGAGTTTATTATTTGTGAAAGAGTGACAGCTAGGATGGAAAAAGTCCTTTTTATACATTGTGGTCATTGGTTGTTACCTGTTCAGGTGCTCATCAGCTGTGTTAGGCACTTCTGGTGCCCATGTGCCGACCTCTGCAGCACAGTTCTGACCTAGAGCTTTGCTGCTTGGATTATTCTCAACCAGACTTAACCAGCTCAGCAGTATCCTTGGAATCCTGCAGGTTTCATTCCTGACTCACAGCTGGATCATGTCTGGGAAGTTCAAAGAAGGATCAGTTCAAATCCACCAGGTGAGCAAACAAAAATATGCATCTGACATAGTGAGTGCCTCTGCAATGGGGTCGAAATGAGAAGATTTGCCTTAAATTCATGGATTAACTGCATTACAGGAAGGGAGGGGAAAGGGGTTTGGTGCCTCAGAATTTCTGTAGAACAGCAAGCATCCTTTAACCTTCATGCCATGGTTTCATGTCAGTCATGCGGGCTCTCCTTTATCTAGAAGGGGTTAGGGAATAAATAAATTGAGCATGCAAATACTGTTAAGTTTAACAAACTTCTTTTGTTTCAGGCTTTCTGACACTTAGTTGATAATTATTCCAGCTCTGTAGGCAGTCTGGAATAGAGGCAAGAGGAGCTTTGGGAGCCTGTGTTCTCTCCTCTGTCTAAAAAAGCACAGAGAATGGAGTAGATCATTGCTCCCATTAACTAATTGCATTCATCTTCTACCCCCTTGCTTTCCAGCATCAAATACATTGAAGTGACAGGTTTAAATGTGCCACTTTTTTTTTTTTTTTCCCCTCTTCTGTAATATCAGCAATTCTTGTATGAAAATTGCTACTTCCAAGCCTGCCAGTCAGGAAAGTACTACAAGCAATGCCAGTAAACCAGAAAGCTTGTAGCAGTTGGGCCCAACTCAAGAAACGGAAGATGTAACTTCTTACAAACATGAGTGTAAAAAGATGTAATCTGGAGGATATATAACTGTGTATTTGATAACATCAAGGAGTCAAGGAGTGATTCTTTAATGTTTTTTGGGCATTCTGCTAAGCCTTTTTCCCCCCCCGTCATATTGGTATGTAGTATCTGCCTCTAAGAAGCTGATTAAGTAATTTATACTTGCAATAGGTGAATAAAACCAGTCTGACATTCAATGGCTATGGACTTTTATAGCAAAGAACTATCATTGTAAGCGGAAGTTTTGAGAGGCTTGAAATGTGGAGCTGTCTTAATATTATTTGGGCAGAATTCACTTGGAATATTTCAAAAGCCCTTTCAGATTTTCTTTTGTCAGATTAGGATGGTGTATCTCCAAGCTAAATCTGGGATGTTTTAAGTATTATGGATAGAATTCAAGGTGTGAGCCTAGCCTAGCAGAACGAGAGCAAAGCCATTTCAAGCTAAGAGGTTGTTAGTAATACATTAGAGTAATTTTATGTCTTTACAAAAAATAAACTAAACTTCCCTCCTGTAGGTGAATTAGCCTACCATCACAGCAAAAATGTGCTGGGAAAAAGTAAAAAAAAAAAAAAGAAAAGAAAAGAACAGTTGAAATCTAGAGAATGTTTTTACGCTGGCAAGAATATGGGAAGACTGGCTGGGTTTCAGCATGTTTCCTGGAGGAAAGTGATCGAGGTAGATGCAGTGGGTATAATCTTTAGGCAGAATTAGGCTGTAGGCATCAGCGATACCCTGGCAGGTCAAGGAGGGGTTATCTCTCACCAGTTTAGATGCATCCTGTGTGAAAAGGGGCCGTGTACGGTGTGGGACATGCAGCAATCTCAGCTTTCACCACCAGATGAGTGAGGTGACTATTTGGGTGTGCGCACCTGTGGCTGGTTTAAATAGTGTGCCACCAATGCACCCAGAACTCTGACGTGGAGAACCAATAGAGAAGGGTTATGGCTGGTCCTGGGCGTGACAGAAGCTGCTTAATTTAGAACCATGAGAACATCCCTGTGTGCGACGGATAAATATAGCTCCTGCTTTGGAAGGCATCGGGTTCGGAGCGGAAAGAAGACAGAGGCAACTGAGATAAATTCTGTGACTAGCGTGGAAATATTCTCTGCTGTCTTTCCATTAACCTCAGGCACCAAATCTACTTTCAGGGGGCACTGAGGGACTCAGTAGTGTGTGCTTCTGCCAGAGAGGCACAGAGAGGGGAGCACTGCTGGGAGGGGACATCTCTCTTCAGCTGCCTCCCCCCACATGCTCTGTGCCTTGGATGTGCTTTCACAGACCTGAAAGTGAAGGACTGAAGCATTCTTCTTTTCTCTTAAATTTACACATCTGTGTTTCGACTGAGCACTGCAGATTTTTATCATCCTCCCTTTTTGTACATTGCTGAGTATAAATTGTGTCCTTCAGAGTTCTTTAAGTGTGGGAGGGCAGATCCTGGGCTCAGGTTCTGCTTCTTTTGAGTGACCTGTTGACTTCTGTGGCTTGGAGTTAACACCGATGGAGTATTTGTTGCTAAGCTTCCTACCAGCATGCTGGGAGGCACACAAGTCATTGTCAGCTGTGTGATAAGGCACCCTGATCTCGCTGCTTTGCTGCTCACCTGTGCCAGGTAATGACCATTATCTGTCCCTGGGGCCTGGCAAACAGCAATCTAGAATGATTGCCAGAGGCAGTACAGCTCTCCAGCTTGGTTAATGTGTTATGGAGTATTTTTTTGTTTTAGCAGAAACATGTTTTCTCTCTCTCTAGGATGGTTCCCATAGCTCTGAAATATTTGTTACAAATACAGTTGTTCCATGCAAAGTGTGTTGTTGGAGTCAAAATCCACATCTATGCAGTTGAATCCAGCTGCCACACAAACATGAAGGGATGCTACTGTTCCAGTCGTGATAAGCAAACATTGAATTGCACTTTGAGAAATTTGCCTTTGGATAAAGGTGTCTTTGACTCTTCAGAGCTAGCACGCTGTGTGATGTGAAAATACCAGATATTCACTGACTGGGGAAGGAAAAAACTTCTTTTAAAAAAAATTACAAATATAATGAAACTTCTAAAACATGACAGCAGAGGGAGCCATTGAGATTTGGTTTATTTGGTTCTGTTTTAAAGGGGGAAAAAAAAAAGGGAGGGGAACTTCAAGTTATACAGCACTTTCCCCCTTCACATTTAATTGAATTCGAATGAAGGGGGGGGGTGGTGTGTGTAAATCCATGCTAGTTCAATACACTAGTGCCACTTGTGGTATTGAGATGCTTCCAGATATTTGCTCATATTAGCGTTCTGGGCACCTTCCTGAAGAAATTCTGGGAACACACTGTGCAGCAAGCAATAACATTAGCATGTCAAATACATGAAGCCTCCACTGGAATGTGCCGTGTTATTTATTAAAATCTGTAATATAAATCAGTGTTATTTTTAATCTGTATTTATTACTGGCCTAATTTTTTTACGTCTACTGATATTTCTTTCTACTGTTTTGTGTTTACTTCAGTCTGTATACTCCCATATGTTTACAAAGTGCCTGAAGCTGTGTAGGCTTTGCAAGAATGTTAACAGAAGTTCCCAAAAGCAATCTCTGTGTGCACAAAATGTTTTTTTCTGTATTTTCAGAAATCTTGTTAACTGAGAGGCTGTGGCAGTTGGTGAAGAAGAAAAATGAGCTTAAATTCTTATTATTGGCTCTGCCTATCACCTGCTAGAAACCTCAACAAAAAGAAAGACAGCTCACAGTGCTACAGGCTGTCTTCACAAACACGGCAGCACGTGGCCCCTGAATCAAACCGTGGTGGGGGAGGAGAAAGTGGAGGGGGAAAGTTGAAGTGAGCTGCCTACAGCAGATCGATGCCAGTTTAGGTTTTACTCCAGGCATCATAGTTGCTTTAAACCAGAGCTAGGTGATAAAGTTTGCATTAGCACCTTTGTCATGAATATTGCATTTAGCTTGCATCAAGACTCTGCTGTGATGCAATACCTGTTACATAATATTGAATTGCAGCAGTAGGAGTTTCATATTACCTTCACGATGATTCCCATGTAGTTACATCCTGAATGCACATCATTCTTCAAAAACAGCTATTCTTCTTCAGTTCACAGGTGTGGTGGTGGGGGGGTGTGTTTTGGAGGTGTTTGATTGTTTGGGGCTCTTTTTTGTTTATTGTTGTTGTGTTTGTTTGGTTTTGTTTACTTGTTTTTCTGGTGTTGTTTGTTTGTTTTGTGAAAACATCTAAGATGCAATGCTGATTCAATGTCTGAACCCTCCTCGTACTTGAGGGGAGATTTTAATGTCATTCTTGTCTCTTAGTGTCTCACCTACACAATTGTTCTGGTGTACCTTCTAAAGCCACTGAATGCTTGTTGACAGACACGGATATCAGACCTTGACACACTTATTTTTTTAACATTTTCCTGTGTGAATAGAGAGCAAGCAGATTTGTCTTCTTTCAAAAGGTGCTGAAGGTTATCAGTTTTGGATATGAAGAGTGGAAACTGCTATGTCCTTTAAATGACAGTTCACAGCCATTTTTTTCAGTGCACAAAATTCTGCCTAGATCTGTCAGAGTTCAGTGCAATTTACTTCTTTAATAATAATAGATTTAACTGGAGGTTGTTAGGCATCTGCGGAAAGAGATTTAGCTGAAGACAAAAATGCACTTGGAACCAAAGGCTATGTTCTCACTTTAGCAAACTTAGACTCTTATACACACAAACAAAAATAGAGACTAAGTGCAAATGGAAGTGAGACTTCATGGACATGCTAGAAGCCCTAACTGCGGCCCGACAGCTTTATATGGTTTTCACGCTAGCGCTGCTGCTGCTATACCACCTGTAGAACTAAATGTACCATGAGCAGGGACAGATCTGCCAACCCCATCACTTCTGTGCAGCGGCCACCTCCCTGTGTGTCAGTGCTGACACTAGTCCCAACACTTTGAAAATCAGACAGTAAAAGCTTCCAGAGGTTTTATACATAATGTGAGCTCTTTGAACTACATTGTGTATTCACATCGGCCATGTGCCACTTCCAAGTCTGTGGCGGTGCGAGAATTGTTTTATTAGGTTTTTATAAGAAGTTTTATGTCATGGTTCAATTCACTGTATCCCCAGTTCTGTAACCCTTTTGTGTGTTCTGTATAATAAGGTGTTTTGTGTCAGTCCTTCCACCCCTCACCTGACTTGGAACATCCCCCCTGCCCCCCCTGCTCTGGGGCAGCCTGCCTATCGCTTCGGGACCCCCTCCCAGGTTGTGAAATCTCAGGGAGAGGGCTTCAGGTGATAGGTCCCCTGGGGGGAATTCTTTTCCTCTGGAGGTGGTTGGTCCGAGGCTTGGGGGTGGGCACACCTTGTTACCCCCTGAATCCCCTGATTTGTTGTCTTCTTGTAACCCCCCCCTGAACCCCTCCCCCGCTTATAAGGTGGAGGAGGGAGATTCTCTTTCGCTCGCTGGCCTCTCTGGCCTGCGGTTTGGACCAGCTGCGGACTTCCCGCAGCTGGGCCTGAATAAACATCTTTTAACCTGCTAAGCTGAGAGCCATCCTTTTTTCTTACTGCCGCTGCTGTCACGACACTACTTGGTCCAGCTGCTGCTGAGAAGCCGAACCAGCAGGTAAAGATAACCTGTGTGCCCATCCAAACTGGGAACATTCTGTAGCTGTGCTGACCAGAGCTAGCCGGAGGTCAGCGCCCGCCCGGTGCGGGGACAGAACCAGCGACAAGACAGGTCCATTGTCCTTTGTGGAGTAGATGAGATGAGGTATGAGCTGCTGCACAGAGGTGGTGTGAAAAGAGGAAAGTTTCGAAGTCTTAATCCTTCTCTGGTCCCAGAGAGTCCCTATATCTGGGTTGCTCTTAGAGTAACACGTACTTCTGTGGTGCTGTGATGCGTTGCACCTGCATCTGGGCAGCCAGGGTCCTGCTTATACCAGTTTCTGAGTGCATTCAACCTCGTATCTCTTTCCTTGATGAGGTTACCTTGTTTGATATCTGCTAATTGAGCTAAAAGATCTGCAAGAAGGAAAGAAATTCATAGTTGCCCACAGGATTCTAATGAATAAATGAGACGCGTGTGGTGCGGTATGACCCTGCAATATTTCTGTATTTACAACAAATGGCTGCTTTCTTCAGACAGAAATAATAGAAAATCTCCTTATTTTAATTGATCTATTAGTCCTTGGTCTAAACAACAAAATGACGCTTCCGGGAAGAAATCTGTAAACATAGATAGAGCTCTGTAAAGAAAACACAGACGGTTAAAAGCAAGATTCTCAGCATTTATAGAATCTTAGGTTACTATAAATATGGCACTAACTTAAAATTAAAAGCACAGTCTTACATTTTACCTGGATTTGGGTATTTCCTCTGAAATTGAAATGGCAAAACACAAACTTGTTTTTTCTTTTAAATTTTGAAAAAAATTAATTAATAACCACTATATTGAGATTTAGGTTTATCAAAATTTAGAGGAAAGCAGAATGAGTATTCTCTTCATTTTTTAAAATTCAATAACTGCTACAGCTGTAACTTGATGGGATTTTGCATTGGACGTCAAGGAAGGAACAGTAATCTCCCATCTTTTTAAAGACTGATCCTTCTGAAATCTAACAGCAACAATTTATCTGCCTTAACAGATTTCCCACTGTTGTTCATTCAAACGGATGTGCAAAAGTCTGGGGACATTAGATTTTAAGTTAAAAAAAAAATTAACTGCACCTAAGACGCTGTTTGAATCAAAAATTAAAAATTTGCATTACTTATAGTAATTACATTTCAAATTCTGTTACACCAGCTAGTTCTTTGAGATTATCAATGTTTTTCTTAAATGTATAATTCCTGAATTAAAGTATAATTTCAGAAGTGTAATTTACTTTTTCAGAAGGTCACTGAGACCTTTTATGAGTCATTATAAATATTCCTAATCTTCTTAATTTTTAAAAAAATTTTCTAATGTTTTTTCTAATGTTAATGAGTCTTTCAAGAGAATTTTTTTCTTTTAAACATATATAGTATGTTTATTGCCTGAGAGAGTGTTTTAAACTAAAACAACCTTCATGCAATCCTTATGGTTTGTTTTTCACTCTTGCTCCCACCCATTCATTGAAGTTATCCATTTGTTTCTGAAAGGTTGGCCATGTTAGTGTCTTCCTAGGAAAAGTATGGCCATCATTCTTTGTTTATGGATCTTTACTATTGATCTGAAACAGCTCCTGAGTTTAAAATGCAGATATCTATTAATCCAGTGTTATAGGAACTTACAATTAATTTAAACATGTAAGTTAAAAAAGAAATCAAAAAATAAGGAGTAAAAAAGGTCGAAGGCTTTGGATTACTGTTTTTAAAAGCAGTTGGGTTAATATACATATATATTGCATACACATTTCCAGTATGCAATATATTGACCTCTAATTCACTTCAGTTTTGTTTCTATCATTCTTTCTTTCCTGCAATCTAATAATGACATTCTTAATTCCTAGACACAGCATCAAATGAAAGCAGGGGCACCCTGGCATGTCTGTCCATTGTAATTACTTTCTGAAGATTTTTTGGTTTAGTGATGGGTTGACCTTGAGAAGTTCCAGCTGCCATGTAGTAATATACATGACAACGTGGTATTAGGAGCTATAGCAACCTTCAGCTTCCCAGATGTACTTCTCCTTCCTGATTGCCAGTCCCATGTCTGGAGAATTCTCAGTTACGGGTGCTGAAATGATGAAGTAGATGCAGAAACTCTGTCGTTTCTTGCAAATGTAATGTTTGACCTTCATAGCTGTACTCTGCCACTGGGGACCGGAGATAAACAACTCATCTTGTTGGCACTTTTATTCCTGTGGACAGATGTACACTCATGAGATCATCAGGTTGAAGTCACTCTATGAACCTTGACAACTTAACTGCTTATTAGGAGAGCATTAAAAAGAAATGACAAACCAAACAAACAACAGAGCAAACAGCTTGTGGCTGTGTTTGGGATAATATTGTTTGGTGTCATGCACAGAAGTGCCACTCCACCCACAGTGTGGTCCCTCATAGTAGTAGTCTCTGGTCTGTGAAGTGTGGTCCCTTGTTGTGGATATTGAGCTGTGGCTGACTGTTAGGTGTTTGAGATAGACCTTCAAGCCTGAAATAGAATATTCCTCTGATGACTGGAGACCTGTGTTGCTCCTCAGGAAGGCTGAGAGCTTCTCTGTGACACTGATATCAAAGGTTACTAATGCCTACAACTAAATTTCTCAGAGGTTATTACTCGGGCCATGTAATTTTTTATATCCTGCAACTTTAATGCTATTAAAAGAGGCTGGTTGTTACTTCAGGGGAAGCTGAATGAAGTTTGGATCTGTTCACTCTCCTAGAGTCTGCTATTAGTTCATTATTGAAATATTTGCTTGTAACCAAGTTTGCATTAATTTGATTCATTCTGGTCTCAAAAAATTATGATTTTATTTTTCAACTGGTTAATTTGATGACCATTTGTAGATATAAAACAATGCATAGGAATGAAATGCTCAGTTAAATGGTTTTCCATTGGCCGAGCACAATATGATACTATCTACCTTCAGAAATTTGTTTTCTTTCTCTGATTAACGGCAAATAATAAATCTAAACCAGTAACTATTGAGAAGATTGTTATGCATTTCATGTTATTTAATGCTGCTATACTTGTTCTGAGAGATAGCTCATATTATTTGCCTGAAAAAGGATATGGATAACATGCAATTAGGATGGCTGCTTCCTAAATACTTGATACAGGGACCTTTCACCTAGTATAGTAAAACAATACTTTCCAAAAAGTGGGATAGAAGATCTCCTCTAGTATATTTTATCGCATTAGATATCACGTTGTACAGTCCAATGGACAGAGTAGGAGCTGAGGTGTTGTTTTTACATTAGATTTGACGTGATCTTATTACTTTGCTGTTTTAGGCCTTAGATTAGCTCCTTTCTGAATGGGAATGGCAACACCTCACAGATTGGGGAGTGAGCTGATCCTTCTGAATGAAAGGTCTTGGAAATAAATAATCAACCAATAATCCACGCTTGTTCTGATGCTGATAAGGGGGTTAAAGAATGATACACTTAATCCAGATAAGCCTTTTTAGTACTTATTATACTTTTGAGTCTTGTTTTTCTATTAGTTATAGAGTTTAAGAGCCTGTGTGGGCAGCGAGTGAGATGGTACTCTACATTAGACCCAAAAACGTCCCTCAAAATTATAAGACGAAAGAAGAGGAAAAAACATAACCTAACATTTTCAAGTTTATAATATTTTGAATATGGAAGATTCAATTTCTGAGCTCTAAAGCATGTTATTTATTACCCTCAAATTGGAGCTCAGGGGAATTTCAGAAGATACACTGCTTAAAATATTATTCAACAGAAAGTGTAATAAAAAAAATAAAGATTAAAACTTAGTCACAAATAACCAGAAAAACAGGGTTTTCCCTTAAAGCATATCTTTAAATATTAACTACACTCACTTTTGATCTTCAGACTTAATTCCAATTCAGGATGGATTCCAGACCCAAACTGAAAGAACGTGTTGATATTTTTCCCCCCTCATTTGCAATATCTCTACTCAATGCCACATTGCTTGTTTACTTCTCTATGATGCTCCATTTATCTAGTTATGTTCTATAACACACATGCTTTAATATTTTATCATGGAAGATGGGCTCATGGGCAAAGAGGTTCTTCTTCCTCTCTTGAGATTGCCTAGATCATAGGCCAAAAAACTAAAGGCATGCTTTCCTCTGACTTGAATGTGAATTAATACTTCAGGTTTCATTCTGGCATCAACTACCCACTCTACATGCTGCATGCTCTGTTTCCCTTGCTCACACTCTGACTGCAGATCTACCACTGTTGATTTCAGCTCTTGGGTTTTCCCCTTCCCTCTTCACTTCACTCATCACTGGAGAATGTACCTGCTGTCATTTTATTTTCCAATTCTGTTCTGGGCCATTTCCTGCTTCTTTACCTTGTACTCCTTCCAAGCAACACCCATGATCTCCTAATTCCTTTCCATTTCCTAGCAGTGATAATACTGACTGACTGACAAGTCCTTGAGAAATCCAGACTAGTTTCAATGTGTCAATTTATAGATTAACATTTATAGAGTTATAGTTTACAGATTAATGATCACAGAACAGACTTTTTTGTTGTTGTTTGTTTGATTGTTTTTGTTTGTTTCCTAAGGCACAATCTTGTTCTATTGAAAAATTCTGAAGACTCATTAAATCACAAAACATACATTCTTTCCTAAAAGAACATCACTGCATTGGCAGTAAATTGTTTGCTATTATGGCCATTTTTTTTTTTTTTTTTGTTCTATCTACAAAGTTAAATTTTTAATTTAATAATTTTAACCAGTTCTAGACCCATGAAAGATGCTCTGCTTTTGGGGCTGTTACCTGAGTTTTCAGAACTGAACATTTTTCCTTCTCACCAGTTAATCCCAAAGAAATGCACAGGAAAACTCACTCCCGGTGTTCCAATCTGCATCGATCAGCTGATCCACTTTTTGGCCAGGGAAAATGAAAAAGCACTCACAATGTAAATTTTTGGAGTAAACAATGTAGCACTTTGGCACTCAAAGAAGTGCCAGGAAGGTTTATTGTGGTGTGCACATGTATTGCTGTGCCTGTCACCAAAGAGTCCTCTGGATTTCAGGGAAAACCTCAACTGATTAGTGAGAGGAAGAAAATGTTGTGTTGTATTGACTTTGCATTGTGCTTTTCTTTTTGTTTCTTCCTTTGGTTGCATAGATAAAACTCTGTCAAAAAAAAAAAAAAAATCCAACAGGTCGGTGCTTTTTAAATGTCACCTGTAGATTCCCACCAGAGTCAAAGGAAGTCTTTTTTCACTGTCTTTAATGAAGGAACATTTAAGACTTGGTTTTTCTTGCGGAAAGGAGAATCCTTTCCAAAAGGGAGCAGTGGAATCAATCAGTGCTGCTGATGCTGCCGGTGGAAGGCGATGTGCTTTCCGAGCTTGTGCTGTCTCCAGGTGAACACAGGTGCCTAGCTGCAGCTCTGGATCTTCTAAACCTGCCTTAGCACTTCATGGTTAAAAATACTACTAATGTTTTATTTATCTTTTTTAGAATGAAATGTGTACCTTTCTGTTTGCCGGCAGGTGGCAGTGGTGTAGGAGTGTTAAGCATGACCAGCAAAAAACCCAAGGACTTTTCCACGACTGTTTTCAGGCTGCTGTGTACCCAGTCTCTTCCAGCTGCGAGGGGATTATGAACATATTTCTCCTTGGTCTGCATAAGTTGATTCACCTCATCAGCACTTTGTGATCAATTGATACATTTTTGAAAGCGTGTTTTCGGCAAATTGCTTTCTGGTGTGTGAAATGATGCCATCTTTGGTATCGATGAAAATGGATGCTAATGAAATAAACAGAAGCACTTTTTACATGGCCCTTCCCTAGTGACACAGGAACATTGAGCATCTTCAAGCATTTTTTCAGCTTACAACTGGCCAGGTGAACATTTTCTAATTTGTATATTTGTAAAAAAAAAAAAAAAAAATCTGTTTGCATCATAAAGCAGGATTTGAAATCGACTTGTTTTGGTAACTTTTAATTTCTAAGAAAGTGTCACTCTGTATTTATCAGCAGTGGCTTTATTGGTGCGGGGTATAATGAGCTTTTAACCCCTTGTTTGTATGAGTGGATATGGGTCTCGCTTCCATCTGCAGTCCTCCAGACTCCAGAGCCTCCTTCTGCTCAGGTCAGGGCTGGAGGGGTGCATGTATGCACAGTGTGCTCTGCTCTGCTGATGTGTCCCCCAACGCACAGATGCAGAGGTAAGTGAGTGTTTTGGTCTCACACTGAACCCCCCTGCTCAGCTGCTCTCTAAACCTGAATATACCTGCACTCTACAAGTTTATTGGGTTTTGTATGTTAGTTACAAACGATTAAAATGCATTCAATGCAAGGCCAGTATTGTTTTCATTTTGCAAGTGCCAGGCAACACACTACCTTTTTTGTGCTTGAGCCTTTTCAGGATTCAGAATATTTACTGTTTCCCTGCTTATGCCCCTAACAGTGGGCGAGATGCAAGACTGACAGAATAAGGTGCATCACAAATTTGGTTGCTGCTTCTGCTCTTCTTTTTACTGAAGAGCTGAGCTGAAGTCTGATATCATGGTGACTCTCTTTAATGTAACACCATATTTTTTAAGTGCACCAAGTGTCTCTCAAAAGTTCCTGAATTCACCATACCTGGTCAGGAACTGGCTTCCCAGTGGATGGAGGAAAGAGGCAGGTGGTCTCCAGTCGTGACCAGGGTTGTAAGAACATCAAAACAACTCCCAGAGGTTCCTGCAATTTTGCTGTGTAAAGAAGTTTAAAACTACTAGTCTCTAGACTTTCAGTGTAAGCTTCTTGGTCAGATGATTAAATTTAGGGGACACAGACCTCTTCCAGAGCTAGGAATTCGAGTGAAGAAAATTAACTTGTGTAGCTATTCCTCATAGTTCTAGAATTAAAGAAAACCAAACCAACCCAAACTCATTCAAGAAGGAATGTGAGGGTCAAGCAGTTGTAAAAGTAATTTACTGAAGTGGGATGTCTTGCACAGAATTATTGGTCTGGAGGAAAACATGACAAAAGTGGAGAAACTGCTGACTGTGCAACACTGTGTAAGTGTGCATTTCTCTGTAATAAATCCTAGCCTAAACTTGTCTTCTGACTGAATTGTAATAAGTATACAAATATAATCTTCTTTTAAGTGTAATTAAATATGAGACAAAATGTTTCAGAGAGACTCCATATTAGCAATGCCAGCCCTAATTTTATTTAATTTAGCTTTATTTTTTTTATTCCCGGGTTGGCTGCTCATGGCGATACAAATCATGGCCCTGTTATGTGGCCGCAAGTTCTAAGCAAAGAACAACCCACAGAGGGTATATTGTATCACTGGTCCTACTGTTTACCAGGCATCTGAAACTCAGGAATCTATAGTTACTTCTGTTATTTTTAAACTTCTATCATGTTTAGACAGGCAGTGCTAAGTATCAACTGATACAAAAATTGCTTTGGTTTTAAATTCAGAATATTTTTTGGGAAAAGCTTTTTTCATTATATTTTTAGTCATTTACCTGAGGAGCAAGAGAGACCAGAAAGTCTATTGTCAACATCACTTAGCAGCTAAAGCCAAGCATGTAATTGCATATGTATTGTGAATTTTATATAGGTCACTGACCTTTCTGGAATATACAATAATTAGGATTTTCTACTTATTTTGATGTTTCATCTAGGAGGTGTGTGGAGGAATTCTGTCTTCCATTTGGTAGCCTGCAGGTCATTTTATGCTTCAAAATAATTGAAAATAGTTAAAAAATGAAGAGTTGTCAAAGATTAAATTAGTTTTTAAAGGAAAAAAAATAATTCTCAAATACACATTGTGATTTGGTGGTTGTTTGTAAGCTCTGAGCACTCTGGGGTTTTGGGATGGGGATACAGCATATTACTGCAGTACAAATAAAGACTGCTCGCACTTTAATGATTTAACAGAGTGCTCACTGGGCCAGCATGCTGCATCAATCAACGCTTTCTGTAAATACCAAAACTGTTCATGTGAATAATCAACATGCTTATGTAGTCCCAATATTGTTTGCTTTGTACTATACCTTTTAATTTTTGATGATGCTGCCATTTTGAGAGAGAATTTATGTAGAGTATTATAGAGGAGATGTGTTGTACTTAAGGTGAAAACGGGCTCACCGTACCCAAAAATGAAATAAGAATTTGAGCATAATTTCTCTATTCTCTATTAAAACCTATCCATGAATAAAAAAGGAGGCAGAAGTATGCCCATGGAAGAATATGTGTCTCACAAATATGCAAGCATGATTGGTCCTCACTCTCCTGAAGAGAATAGGGGTGGCAGGGCGGGGTAGGGATTGTACTTGTTCAGTCTTCTTGGGTGAAAATGATATGCGAAGTTCAAATCCAAAGGAAAACGGCTAACAGGTGTAGAAAATTTGGTGACTAGAGGAAGAGTAATAAGCTGTGTCACTGGTTTTGTGGTTATTTCATCTCTGCCTGTGAGGAGCAGTGAGGTCTTACACTATCCAAGTCAGTGACAGGTCCAGAGGGGACTGTCACTAGAGGAGTTGGGACAGGGAAGCAGGGAGAGGGAAAAATCTAGTTTTGGAAGCATTAACTTGTTGTTGGAAGCATTAGCAAGCAGCCTGTCAAAAGCATGGTGAAAAGAAATGGGTGACATTGCAAATAAAGGCATATGTGCTTGCAATGGTAGGCAACCATTTCAGTGACAAGAAGAGCCCTCTCAGGATCAGCACAGGGGTCATGGTCTCTGGGATCCCACAGGGAGACGGCAAGGTACAGGCACCATCAGAAAGAGATGCCAGATTCCTTTCTAGGTGTTTTGCAAACACACAGTATCAGCAGATACCTGTTGAAATTGCATTCTTGCAATGATGTTACAGCTGTGTGAGACACGCTCATGGTTTGTGAAGTAGAGGGAACTTAAGCAGACAGGTAAGGTACTTTGTGTCCTCTTGATGGAAAACAGATTTTTATGATGTTTTGGAATGCAGTAAACTCTACTAGAATATGATTTTTATGAGTACCAGAAATGCCATAACATTTCAAGGTACTAGCTTCCGTGGATAGATGTATATGATTGAAAAATATTTGAGGAGAGCAGATGTGAACACAGGAACCAAATGAGAGCATGTATTTCTCACATCTGTCCCTTTAATTTTCTGCATTTTTGTGACTCTGTCTGGAATTGGGGGATGCTATATCTGTCATATGCCAACAGATGGCAACATTATAAGTCCATTTTTAAAGATAGAAATAACCAACCTCTCAGCTGCTCCAAATTTAGCCAGAAAAAAATGTAAAAAATTAATTGCATCTTTCTGTGGATGTAAAATAATTTTGTGTGCCAGTTAAAGACCTGTTAAACTACCCCAGAAAACCCTCACCAACCACCCTCCCCACCCCCCCCAATCACAAGTACAATTCCTTCTAATAATTCTTCCAACACCTCCTGTATTTCATTCTTTTGCATACTTTATATTAAATGTAATATTCAGTGTTGTTTGACCTGGTTTTATTACGTTACCCTTTCATGAGTATGTATGAAACAATGTTCGGTGATGTTTCCTAAGCCTTTTGGGATCCCAGAAGTAATAAAACTTTAACGTAGATAGACATCTCAGGTGTTTTCTATTGGCTTCCTTAACGTGTTTGCATAATATTTTATCAGAAGCAGCAACAGCAACACAGAAGTCACAGGGTGAATTCTCATTGTTTCGCCTTACACAGAAATCTGATGAGATGAGCCATTGATCCTGCTAGCTTAAATATGACACTTTATAATAAATAATGCTGAATGGGATTCAGAGCGAGCCTTCACAATTTCTGAATAGAGCGTTTGCTTGGCTGGCTGCAGATCCCTCACTCGCATCACTGAGCCATGCATGCTGCATTGATGGGTTGGGAGGCTCATGGCAGCTTCTCCAGCCTGCTCAGCAATTCAGAGAGTGACTCCAGGGGGTAGCACAGCAGTGTTGGGTGATGAAATGAGGTGGAAAGTGAAGATATCTCAGGAGGAAGACCTTAAAGTGTTGTGGTAGAGGTGCAGCCTAATTGGGCAAAATCTGTAGGGGATCACCATCTTGCTTGAAATTATTGCTTCAGAGCTTATTGATTTTTTTTTCTTTTCTCTGTGTGTATAGTTCTAAAATGTACATTGTAGACCCAGCAGTTCTGCTTTTTAGTGTATTACTCTAATTTAAAATATCTTCATTAAAACAAAATATTTTTCAGGTATACATCCTTCATCTGTTTTTTAAAAACAATGTTCCTTGAAATTAAGTTTGTGAGCAATCAGTTTGTAGGGATATTCTGCAAAAAATCCAAGGTGCAGGCAGTCAGATATAGGGGCAGTACTGAGAGCAGGGACAAGCTGTAGATAGGGTAGGAGTGGTGCTGATGGATCAGCTCCTCCAGGCTAAGCTTTATGTATTAATATGGGTAATGTTTCTTCATCTTCAGGTAGGTAGATGCACAGGAAAGGTGTTTGTTTGAGGTCACGTGTTTTACCAAGAAATTACGGACATTTAAAACTGAAAAATCCTTTACAAATGTGGATGATTATTGCTATTACAGTGCCCATTATTATGGTGTGTGTGTGTAAGTCTCAGCACCTACTTAGAGTCCTACAGCACAATGTTCTTGAACTGAAGAGTTCAAAGAATGTAATCCAGGCAGGACTCTTGATTTTGCTACAAAGCAAAGACTAATGACAGCACTGTAATTTGGCTTTAGGCCAAAACCTGTTGCATTTCATAATTAATTGCCTTGTTAGCTCATGAAGAAGAATGCGTATAGGTTGTGCTAAATGGTGTCAAGTCACTCTTAGAAGGCAGTACACTGTACCTCAAGGATCTGCTCTTGAACATTTCTTCATTGCAATCAGGCAACTCCATGGGAAAAGTACTGTGTATTTTGGATTGTTAGGTCACTTGCTTTTCTTCCTGCTGAGTCTTAAATCCAGTTTCCTTCAAACATGAACCACTCAGAGAGATGCTGCCCAAACCATGTATCTCATTTTGTAAAAGCATTACACCAAGAAATCAGATGTTTCACCCACAGTATCTCAGTAGGAGCTATGGCAAGAAGCCCTGTGATGTGCCCCACACTACCTCTGGGCTCTACATTTCTGCCATGTCCCAGTTACGAAGTCTGAGGTGATCCATTCCTGTGCTCCCCCCTGTAGTCCAGTTCATTCCCACTAGAGGACCATTTCTTTTCAGCTGGATTATCATTTAAAGTAAAGTTAATACCCAGAAGCGAGAAAGGACTGACACAGCCTCTGACTGTGTGCTTGAGGATCAAGAAGAGGAGACTACCCAGGTTCCCTGGCTTCATAAAAAATGTCCTGCAAGTGCCCATTTCTGGGCATTGGCTTATGTTTCTAGCATCTGAGGAAAAGTTGCTGTGCTTCGCCAAAGAACTCTCTCATTCCTTTGTGTATTTGATGAGCTGCGCCTTGAATTTTGTTTCAAAATGTCAATTTAGAAGAGAGGCTGTGCCATAACTAAGGCTTACTGATGCTACAGTCCATGTGGGATCTATCTATGACCATTGAGCATCAACAGGGAAACTTCTGGGCAGCCTGAGGAAACAACCAGCCCCTTGAAAAACCCACAGGGGCTGCAGCTGCTCACAAAGGTATTGATCTCAACTTTGTGGGAGCAGTGGTTCGACTGTATAAAAAGCCTGCTTCTGATTTATTTCAGGAGCAGTACATTTATTAAGCCCCATGCAGTGTAGGATTTGGCCCTTTTAGAAAATATCTGGAGCTACTGCTTTGTTATGGGACTGGACCTGAGAAAACTTGATCTCTGAAATGTAAAGGACCAAAGGAGACATTGATTTATCCTGGCAGGTGTCAAGAATGAGATTTGTTCTCTGTGGCACCCCTCAAAAGACTCGCTGGGAGACTGTAAGGAAAGGTTGCCTGTGAGGGAATAAATGATGGGTGAAAACTGAGCTTTGTGGGATTCAATTTAGAAATTGCAGTGCCCAGAAATGCACTCTGCTCTGCATATTAGAAGATGTTTTACTACCATATTTTGTTAGTTTTGGGGTTCTCTGGGCTCAAATACTGCATGAACTGGAAGACAGAGGGATGCAGACACATTTCTTGCTGCTGTGACATGGTATTTGCATGTGGGGCATGCTGTGGAGGAGCTACTGGTAAATCTGTGATGAAACTGCACCTGAATGTCTGAGTTGTACTTTGGTACAACAGAGTTTGTATCTGGAACAGCCCAAGTCAATTAGGTAACCCTTCATCAATGCCCTTTTACTTGCTAGATTTCTCAGTTGCTACTTACTAGCCGTTCACTCATGACAGAAAGAAGGCATCTCATCAAGGTGTCCTGATTATATATATATATATAAAAGATATATAAATATAATACTGAAGTGCACCAGTAGTCATGTGAAGGGACCTGTAAGCCATGATAGCAATGTCACCTCAACTTACAGGATACAGACTGTAGATTTATGCAAGTATTTAATAGTGGCTTGCCAAGAGAATCGGTACTCTTTTCAAAAGGAATCTTTCTTTGTGTCTTTTGATATTTAAAGAGGTATAATTACAATGGCAAAGCTTTGAATTCTTTTTTTTACCCCATCCTCTTTTACACATTAATTTATGGACCAATCCAACATTACAGACAAGCTAATGAAAGAACTACATACTCCCTTTATAATTTTTTCTTCCTTTTACAGTTTCACTTGTGTGGATGAATGCAAAGTAGTTAATGCTATAAATAAGTTTAATGATGTATCTCTTCTCTCAATTGCAGGTTGTTGATGCTGCAGTCCTACATAATAGGAAAAGAAAAGAATTGAATTTAAGTCCTTGTCTCTTTCTTTCTCATGCTCAGAAAGGTTCTTCCAGCTACTAAATACAAGTATTGCTCTCTTATTTCTATTCTATATATTTAAAGTTCCCAACACGATTACCTCATCACTTCCCTTCCACTCCCTATTTTGGTATTTTTAGCTTTGCAAAAATATCGGTATTACGTAAGGCAATTTGCTTCAGCAAAATCAGCAAAATCTGGTAATTTCCATGAAATGATGTATTTTCAGCTGGTCAGGGTTGGTGGTGAACAGCAGCAGGTATTAAGAGGGAGGAAATTCCTTCTGTGAGACTTTTACGACTGCCTCATGCAGCATCCACGTGGTATCAGGCTTGTTGTGGGGAAGCCTAGGACTAGTACTTTTTAGGACTGAGAGTGACATTCAGCCCTGAATACCAAAGACTGTGCTATTTCTACATCAAGGAGTTTAATAAAAATCTTGTGGTCACCTGAACTGGGGAATATCTGGATTGTCTTTTGGAGGGTTTTTTACAGATTCTTTGTTGGGGTGAAATCCCCTGCTAACAGGACCACACAGCTTCCAGGTTTCATTCTTTGCTTATACTGGAGCATAGAAAAAGCTGAAATTTGCCTTGAAACAAGGAAAGTAGGGCTTCTACAATTCCTAAATGGTTATGTGGAAAGCTGTAAATAACTTGCAAAAAACTAAAGTTATCATCACTAACTGTAATGGTGTTGATAGGACATGTTGTGCTCTCTATGCAGGGAAAACAGTACTTTGATCAGACAGCCTACATGGATAACAAAGCAGTTGATCTCATCCTTCTCACATTTTTGCAACAGATTTGGGCATGATCTACCTCTGATTGCCATCTTGAGAGCGGGGTGGTGATTCCCACATAAGGGACATATGCCAAGTGAAGGGTCTAATTGTGCCCTTTTATCTAAAGAAGCAACAATACTGTAAAATATATTCCAGGACACCTTTGAGAGCCATGAATTGTTTTCATGAAGGATTGCAAAAAATACAGATTGCCCAGGGACCTGCCTGTCTGTCTGCAATGCAGATGCAGTGGTGTGACAGTCTCTATCTGGAAAGGTTCAGGAAGAACATAAACCGTGGGATTGGGGTTGCAAGACGCTGTGAAACCAATGTGTAGCATCATGGCAGGTGCAACATAACACGGTTCTTCAGCATTGCATCAAGGACTTGGGCTGACAGAAATGAGGTGTGTTCCTCTTGGATAGGCATCCCATCTGGTTCACTTGAGAGGCATATAGATTGTTTGTGCTAATCTCAAGAGAGGCTGCAAAACCCTGGAGGGCCTTGGTTAGATAAAAAAATATTTAAAAGGGACCAGTGAGTGAGACTTAAACTATCATCCTTGAAGTGGTCCAGGTGCATCCTGGAGACTATTCCATGTTTTTATCCACAGTCCCTCTTTCCTTTGTTCCATTGCTAATTAATTCTTCCTTTGTAGAGTGGGATAGCTTCTGTGGCAAGGGTAGAGGATGCCTCAACCTCGTTGGCTTGGAGAGTGATGCTCTGAATTTAATTTAAACCTGCAGAGTGAATGCAACTTAGCATCACTGAGCAGTTCCACGAAATATGGTTTGTTTTCTTTCCTGCTTTCTCACCCTACAGTGTGTTAGAAGTAGAGAAGAGGCGTACTCTGTAAGGAAGGAAAGCAGATGCCTGGTCCCAGCAGTGGGTGAAGCTTGGTACTAAAGACCATGCAATGGGCAGAGTTAATGAAGATGTAGTGGAATGCCCTTTATGGTCCTTGAGTATATGTGTATAATTGATTCAGGATTCATGGGCTACACATCTAAATACTGGCAGTCTTTTGTGGGCCCACCTTGAAAGGATGAAGCATGAAGCTGAAAAATAAGAAGCCTGCCAAAAAAGCTGGTTGGATCCAAAAAAGCTGGTTGAAAAATGTCAAGAGAAATCCCAGATTTCTTGACCTTCTCTGTATGTTGTTCAGACCCAAGATACTAGATGTTCTTGGGCAAAAACATAAAACTGAGAGTTGTTCTGACATGATGAAACTTTAACAGAAAAACTTAGAAGTACTGCAAGGTGGAAGAGAAGGAAGATCCAGGGAACTACAGACCAAACCTTGCCTTGGTCCCTGGGAAGGTGATGGAGAAGCTAATCCTGGAAATCATTTCCAGGCACATTAAGTATCAGAAAATCATCAGGAGTAGTCAGCATGGCTGACTTCTGACTTATCAACTTGATAAACTTCTGTGATGAAGCAACTAGTCTGATGGAGCAGTGCATATTGTCTACCTGGACTTCAGCGAGGCTTTTGACACCATCTCTTTCAAGGTCCTCATAGAGGAGCTGTTGTTGCATGGCCTGGATGAGTGGATGGGGAGATGGATTGAAAACTGGCTAAATTTCTGGGCCCAGAGGGGCGTGATGAGTGGTGCAGTGTCTAGTTGGAGGCCAGTGACTAGAGGTGATGCCCAGGTATCCATAGGGTCCAGTCCCATTTATTATTTTCTTTTATTGCCTGGATAGTGGGGCAGAGTGCACCCTCAGCAAATTTGCTGATGACACCAAACTGCTGATAGGTCTCAGGGTCCTGATGACACCCAGAGAGACCTCAACAGGCTGGAGAAATGGGCCAACAGGAGCCTTGTGAACTTCAACAAGTGGAAGTACAAACTCCTGCATGTTGGGAAGAAAAAAACCTCATGCACTGGTACATGCTGGAGGCCACCCAACTAGAAAGCAGCTTGGCATGGTCTTGATGGGTGCCAGACTGAATGTGAGTCAGGAATGCACCCTTCCTGGGCTGCATTAGGCCAAGTAATGCTAGCAGATCGGGGGAGATGATCCTGCCCTCTGCTCACTCTGGTGATCTGAAAGGCCAGGCCTGCATCTGGGCTCCTCCAGTACAGGAGAGACATGAACATACCACAGAGAATTAACTAAGGACCACAAGGATGGTGAAGAGATCCCTCATATGAGGAAAGGCTGAGAGCGTGATGGCTGCTCTGCCTGGGGAAGACAAGGCTCAGGGGATCTCATCTGAAGTGAAGGCACAAAGAGGATCGAGCCAGGCTTTTTTCTGCAGCCTCGTGCCAGGACCAGAAGCAATGGGCCCAAGATGAGATGTGGGAGGTTCCCTCTGAACATCAGGAAACACTTTTTCATTGTGAGAGTGATGAAGCCCTGACATAGGTTGCTAAGAGGGGTTGTAGATTCTTCACTTATGGAAATATTCAGAAGTCATCTTGATGCCTTGGGAAGGCTGACTTGAAACAGAGACTGAACAGAGCTAGAGAATAAAGTAGATATTTACTGAAAGGGCTTTAAGAGCCCTTGGACAGGACAGGAGCCTGACCAGGGCTACACCCAAGGTGGACTTAGAATGGTCACAAAATGGACGACTAGTCACGAGGTCTCACACTTCTGTAAGTTTTGGTCCATTTGCATATTGGAGTTTAATTACATCCAATTACATCTTCAGGTTGTGAGGTCTCATTCTTCTTCTTCCTCCCTTCAGTCCACCATTCTTTATGTTTTTGGGCCTGAAAGCTGTTCTTGGTCTTCAGCAGGAAAAGGATTTTGTTTTGTCTTCCTACTCTGTGAGGAGAGCTTACTAGCTCTTACCATGAAGCTCAGAACTACGCACCTAGGCAGCAAAGAATCTGAAAAACATGAAAGCTAAAATGTAAGGCATCAGTCTGGACATAAGCCTGAGCAATGTGGCCCTGCTCAAGCACAGGAGTCAGACCAAATGCCCCCAGAAATCCCTTCCAATTTCAGCTGTGCTTTCATTCTGTGAAAACTCAAATGGATTCCTGAACAAGAATTTATTGAACAGCCTCCTTCTTTGAGCAAAAGGATCATGTATTTAAACTATTCTCATGAGATGTAATTTTCCTTCTAGTATTTCCCCAGGTATTTTATGGTCTTACATTGATAGTTGTAATAGTGATAGTTAACTCTTTCTCTAAGTCCAAAATGTTTTGAAATTAGTGGAAATATTTAAACAACTGTTTCTGATGGAAAGCAACTTACGGTTTATTTGTCTGAGACTCTTCATGCAAAATAGAAACTAGGGAAAGTTTTAATCTGCATAACTGTTATGTTAAATTGTACATTAATTTTTACATAGTGTTCAAACTACTCCTGCTGCAGCCAAGGAACAATGGGAGGGCAGGTAATTAAACACCTGCAGATTTTCATAGATTTTAATGGAAAAGTGTGTAGTCTGGCAGATAATGTGTCTCTTAAGTTGCGTAAGTAGACTATTTGAAGTACTGTTAAAGCAGCACTTTTATTGACATTTTGAACACTTTTTCCATCAATGCCATTACAGATTAATTATTTTCAATTTTCTTAAGTGCCAAAAATCCCACATTAATCTACCTCAGCTCCTGTGATAGAAAAAGAAAGCTCTGAAACATCTACAACCCTCTAATGGTATGTTATGATAATTATTAAATATTTTATCTTAGCTTTAAATTCATTTAGATCAGGTATCTGTTAATTTTTCATTAGTGGGTGAGAATTTTTAATCAAAAATGTGAAAATTAGTGGCCCATATGCGTTCTGCTAAACAAATGTTTCATGACTCATATTCAATAATAACTTTACCTGGTTTCTTATGATTTTTTTTTGGAATGTCATCTTTGTTGTGGTGGAAAATGATGTAAGTTTGAGAGCACTTTCTGAAAGGAAAAGCAGGGTAGTTTGGAAATTTCTTGTAGCATTTTTTAAAACAGCTTTAATAATTAGCCTTAAAGTCTGGAATCTTCTACATATTGAAAGGAACTAAGTGCCACAGTTCTATTGAAATTCAATTATATTCAGGAGCCTGGTCCTTCTATAATCACTTTAACATATCAGTCAAATTAAATTGATCAGTTGCAATAGCTGGTATGATAATTTAGGAGAATTTACTACCAGTAAATGCTATTTCAGGAACTGTCATCATGTTTCAAAGGGGGAAAAAAAAATATGAAAATGTGTTCACTTAGCTATGGTCTTGTCTTGCATCAGAGTTGATTTTTTTTGAAAGTTTTGTCCTGAATGGCATCCAATTTGTGATATTTAATATTTGTTATTAAAAGAAAACTTTCCTTGTTTCCTTTCTGTACAGCAGTGACAAACCAAGTGGTTTGTAAGGCAAAGGTGCTTGTGTTGGAGAGCGGAATAATGGTGTCAAAATTAATGTATTTAATGGCTGAGCTGGAATGAACTGGCCATGCAGTGAAATTAGAAATATCTACCCACATTTAAAGCCCCAGTCAATTCTAAGGCTATGCTTTGAAGGCAGAAGTACTTACTGTGAAACAACAAGGTTTCCTATTTCCCCTTGCTTATACTTCTGCACTTCTGTGCTGGTGTTGAGGTCAGTTCAGAGATTTTTGAATGTTGCCGGGCTGATGCAAATGCAAAAGCATTGAAATTGCAGTGAACATTGAATGATGCAGTGAACTTCTCCCCGCTAGATGGACAGACTCTCTGTCTTTGGATAACATAATGAGGGTGGGAAAATTTGGACCTTTTGCTGGTTCAAGCCAGATGTGAACCATTTCTTTGTGTCTCATAACTCTCCATGTGACAAACTTCCCATCCCTCTTCTATATCCCTCTCTGTATCCATCCAAACCTTACGGGAACTTGAGCTTGGCTATGGTTTTGAATGCCTTGTACCTCCACCTCTAATTTTCACACGACCAGCTTGTGGCAGATGATGGGATAGCTGTCACTCTTGTGAGCCTGGAGCGGATATGCTCTGGGTTAAAGCTATGCAAAAACCTACGCGCTGCCACTTGTGCTCTGCAGGGTCGGCAAAGAAGCGGGCAAACTTCCCAGCTCCAGGCTCCAGGATGGCACGTCGCACTAGAAATAAAGGTGAGATAGCCTGTGCCAGCTTGAGGGCTTAGAGACGCAAGTGAGGAGATTTGAGCAGAACAAAATGCCTTTGAAATGCCAGAAATGGGAAAGAGAGTGGACAGCCCAGCTGTGCTGGTACTCTTCTCTCTCCCTCAGCTGTGGTATGCCCCTGGAGCCTGGGCCTGGCAGTATGGCCTCGTCTGGCTAGCGGCTCACAAGCTGATCTCAGCTGCCGGCTTCAGCGGCCCTGGGAGCCGGCCGTAAGCGCTCGCGGTGTGCGGTGAGCGTATGGCACAGCTCCCCTCAGCTCCCCTCAGCCCCCCTCAGCCCCCCTCAGGTCCCCTCAGCCCCCCTCAGCCCCCCTCAGCTCCCCTCAGCTCCCCTCAGCCCCCCTCAGCTCCCCTCAGCTCCCCTCAGCCCCCCTCAGCCCCCCTCAGCTCCCCTCAGCTCCCCTCAGCCCCCCTCAGCTCCCCTCAGCCCCTCTCAGCCCCCCTCAGCTCCCCTCAGCTCCCCTCAGCTCCCCTCAGCCCCCCTCAGCCCCCCTCAGCTCCCCTCAGGTCCCCTCAGCCCCCCTCAGCCCCCCTCAGCTCCCCTCAGCTCCCCTCAGCTCCCCTCAGCCCCCCTCAGCTCCCCTCAGCCCCCCTCAGCCCCCCTCAGCTCCCCGCTCCGTCCTGCCCCTGCTCAGCCCTGTCTGCGCCGCCGAGAGCTCCCCTCTGCTGCTCAGCCCTCCTCACCTTTCGGATCCAGCTCCCTGCATCTAGCTATTTCGTCACCGTTTAAAGAGTAAAGCGCAGAGAAAGAGTTAAATAAATTGGGCAGCGCGTGTGTGACCGTGGAATTACGAAAGGCCCTGGCTCCTCCAGCTCGGCGGCAGCTGACAGGGGATTGGGGGGGTGTGGGGCTGCAGATGGCACCGCGCTCCTGCAGCCGCAGGATTGACGAAGGTTTGCTGCGGAAATCTCTCGCCCTTGCCACGGAGACTGACCTTGAAATGCTGCAGAATTCCTGGGGTGGAGTTCAGTGTGCCCGCACCAAAAGCCCGCGTTGGCTGGAGGTGTTAGCTTGCTCCGTCATGTCGCTGTAGGGATGGCGCTGGAAAGGGACTGTTGCGGACTGCCTGGGAGCTGCCTGTGTTGCAGGGCTGTCTGAGGGGATCTGGTTGATTGCATGAGTCCATTTCTGGCTGTGACTGCTAATGTGATATCGTTGGCTTGCTGTGTTTAAAGCTTGCTTTTATGCCTCTCAGTACCAGTTCCTTAACCTTCTAAAATATATCCTAACTGTGAAGGTGGGCAAAGAAAGAGAGAATGAGGGTGCTTGTTTCTGCCCGCCAAAACCATCCCTTATCCTGCTGTTTCTCTGCTTATAACCATTTCTGTTTGGTTTTTTATGTAGCATAAAAAGTAAAAACAAAACAAACCAAACAAAAAAAAACACCCCAAACCACAAAACAAACAAACAAACAAAAAAACCCCAAACCCATCAAATCCCTCACCAACCCCCAAACCAGAAAACATATAAAAAAGAGAGAAAAAAAGTGCCCCATTTATCACTGGCAACACATTATAACAAAGACAAAATTTCAAGTCTATATTTCTTGGTGATTTATGATGCACTCCTGCACAAACAACCTTAAGCAACTTACAGAGGTAAGGCAAGGAGAACAGAGTCAACTCAGAAAACTGACTGATAAGGCTTCATAGAAGATAGGTCTCAGGAAAATGTTTCTCAAGAGAGACAGCAGACCTTTAAAGAAGTTACTCTGAGGATACGATTGAAAGTAGAGGGAGACTACAGAGTAAAAAAAAAAACAAGTATGGCCAGCTCCTGAGTACTTTGATGACCTTGAGCAGGAAAAGGACTTGTGCAGATTCAGAAAACAGATCAAGTTGCTAAACATAAGTATAAAACAATAACATTTGCCAGTAAGGAGAAAGTCAAAAGGACAAGATCAATAAATCAGAATGCATATTACATAGCCTATAAAGGATAACAGGAGATTATGTTATTATTAAGAAGGTCAAGGAAAAAATTGTTACAGTTCAAAACAGGGAGAAAATTATCAAATGTGATGAAATCTGAAATTCTGGAGTTCCTTGTTCTAGTTCTCACAAAAAAAAAAAAAAAAAAAAAAAAAAAACCAAAACCAAACCAAACCAAAACAAAACAAAAACAAAAACAAAAACAAAACAAAAAAAAGACATTGCTCAGATTATCAACACAGTTAATAAAAACGCATGATAAACCAGAAGTATTTTGCAGACTTAAAGAAAGTACAGGTTAGAGAGTATTCGGAAGATTGATTCATTCAATTCAAAAATATCTAACATTTATCCAAAGCTCCTTAGAAAGCAAGATGAAGCAAATTCAAAAAAGTGAAAGGTTACCTTTGAAATCTCATGATTAGTAGTTGGGATTTTAGAAGTCTGGAAAAGGACAAATAAGATTTCTGTTTTCAAAAGGCATGAAGAAGGAGCTTGTGGAATAGAAACTAATGTAATTTCAATCCCTGTTGAACAACAAGCAAGCAAACAGAAATAGTAATATAGCTGTTTGCAAGATATTGAGATGCAATGGAATCATCATGAAGAGTTGTTGGAAACGATGTACATCAAATCAGTATAATATCTTTCTATTAAACTGATAGGTATTCTGAGGAGAAAGAGAACCATAGATATTCTAACTTTCAGAATTCAAGCTTCTGATGTTGACTTGCATGATGTTTAAAATTAGGCTGCAGATTCACATTCTGGACAAAAGTCATATTGCAGGTGTAAGCACTGAAAAATTGTGCTGACAGTTTGTTTTCAAGACAGAACGTGTTTTGCATTGCTTTGGGGGCTTGTTTTGTTTCTGTCTTGAGTTTTAACTTGCTGAATGTTTTAATTCATTACATGGCTAACGGAATGAAAAGTTTATTAAATCTGTAGATGACATTAAGATGGGAAGACCTTGGAGGAGAGAATTAGAATTAGAAAAGAGCTAAGGGAGAAATGTAAGATACAATTCAATTCTACAAATTCTACTTTTAGGCATGTAAAATCAGCTGCATAAATACAAGGGGGAAAACAAGCTCATCTACAGAATCTGATCCACAGGTTATAGTGGATGAAAATTGCATGAGTCAAGCTGCTGTTGCAAAAAATTGCAAATGTGCTGGCATGTATAGGTCTTGTCTGCTAGATGTGGTCTTGCAAGATGAACAGTCTATTTTTAGTTTTGGTCACTGTGTCAACAACAACAACAACAACAATATTACTAGTACTACAGTACTAGTAGCAGTACTACTAGTAGTAGTAAAGCTGCTTGAGCAGGGTGAGTGTTCCAATTGGCTTTTCCTTTATGGGTAAAGCAAAAAGGAATGATTTTACATCACTACAAGGGATGGTTCAATTAGGACTCAAGGAAAACTAGTAAGAATAGCAAAGCCTGGGCAGCAGCCTTCCTGCAAATCTGTAAGAACTTCTTGTAAAAAACCTGTAAGATATTGGACAGCCATCTGTCTGAACCAGTATAGGAGTATCAGGCTAAGAGATGAACCAGATGAAGTCTGGAGGCCTCTTCCAGGTTTTCCTTTTTAAGTTTTTACATTTGCTGCTTAAGAAGAAGAAGAGAAGAGAGAGACACACAAATGAGAGTTTTAGGGCCAGGTCTTCCCTCTCACAATGTTCTGCTATATCCAGGTTTTTTCAGGAACCGTCTTAGAGTCATCTTATTTGGTCAGACTCCAAGCAATTGGCTCAGTTTCTTCTTGTTAATGAAAATTAACAGTTTCAATAAATGCCCTTAACCCTGGGTTTTTATTGAGCAGGATATAGGAGAATGGGCCTAAACTTAGGTTAATAGCGGTGACATAAAACCTTTCTCACTGGGTCTTAGGTGCTGATAAGATTTATAGGTTTCTACAATTTTTTCTTCCTATGAAACAGGACTGAAGTTCCTCTCCCCTGTGAGGCAAATATTGATTGTTGTCTATTATGTATGTGGTATATTATAGCAGGAGTCAATAAATATCAGAACTTCTCATCTCAACAGTAGGAATCTGGGGTAGGGAGGCAATGAACTATGCTGGAGTCCCACACCAGACATTTTGGTGATGCTTGCAAGCAGGGGAATTTCCCTTATACATCTAATATTTTTTCATTAATGGCTTGGATTTGTGTTTTTATTAAAACAGTTTAGCATCTATCATCATTGTTGCTGCGCTATCTTTAAGTGCTTTGTTGTAGAATGAGCCCATTAATATGGCTCTGTTTACAGCCCAACAGTTCAGCTGTAAGATTTGTAAAGATGTCGTGAGTTAGAGGTTTCTTTGCCTTTTATATATAAATAATAGATAATTTCTTTGAAAAGTATATGGCTCCTAATTTAATAGAAAATAATTCAGTAATTGAAAGGGCTCTTTGAATGTTATGTTGACAGGTTTGAGAAAACCATAGCAGACTTCATGTGAAATAAATAAAGATACACATATCTTCTATAATGATTACCATTATTATTCTTATTAATAATACCACTACTCCCAGGAAATATTCTAAGAAAGACTTTTTTTTTTTTTTTTTTTTTTTCCCCCACCACAGTCTGATACAACTCCTTTCTACAGCCCTTTCTCTTATCTGGAGGAAATGTCATACAGAACAGCAGCCACACACCTTAAATTAGAGTCCAGTGAATGTGGGTATGTTGAGGAGTTATGAGAGACAGAGGTACTAATTTGTAGAAAGATAATTAAAGAGAATCTACATGCTGGATGTCATATCACATACCAGGCTCTCCCTTCTCTTCTACATTGCTGCTTTTCTGACAGAGGGCTCCTAATTTAGGGTTTTAGATACCTGTAAGAATAGGTATCTCACAGTATCTTACCATCAGAACAGGGACAGATAGTGCCTATTGCTATTTTTAGGGATGATCATATTAAAAGTCAGTGTCCTGCCTTCAATCCATTTCTGTTGTGCTGGGTTCAGCCTGGGTAGAATTAATTGTCTTCACAGCGGCTGGTATAGGGCTGTGTTTTAGATTTGTGCTGAACACAGGGCTGATAATGTAGAGATGTTTTTGTTATTGCTGAGCAGAGCCAAGGCCTTTTCTGCTTTTTCTGCTGCCACACTGGTGAGGGGATTGGGGGTGTGCGGGAGGCTGGGAAGCGACCCACCTGGGACAGGTGACCCCAACTCATCAAGGCAGTATTCCCGACCACATGGCATTGTGACCAGTATATAAAGGGAGAGGAGGAAGAAGGAGGAAGGAGGGACATTTCCAAGACACTGTTAAATGTTTCAGAGCCTCGCTGCCCTGGAGACGGCTGAACACTTGCCTGCCCCTGGGCAGTGCTGAATTGATCTCTTGTTTTGCTTTATTTGTATGCACAGTTTTTGCTTTCCCTGTTAAACTGTCTTTATCTCAGCTCATGAGTTTTCCAGCTTTTCACTTCAAATTCATTCTCTGATCTTGCTGGTTCTGGGAATGAATGAGTGGCATTGTGGGGCTTGATTGCTGGCTGGAATGAAACCATGATACCTATCTAGATAGGTTTTTTTTTTCAGCAGACAAAAATTTGGGGGTCTTGATGTTATATAAGCTCTGCTTTCATTTTTACAAGTATTTGGCAAACGTTTGGCTTGTGCATTTGCTCTCTCTCTCCTGTCCTTGTCTCCATTTGATCCCCTCAGAGACTGGAAAGGAAAGCTGAGATGAGAAAATTTTTTTCTTGTTTCTGATTTTGCAAAATGCCAAGCATGCTGCAGCAGTACTGAGATGGTCACTAGAAGCATTCCTGTAGGCATTGTTCAGGAATCCAACTGTTCTTGGTTTCTCAGCACCAGTAGAAGAAGGTATTAATAAATATTTAAACGGTGCGTTTTTTGCCTTTGCATTTATCTGCTACTGTGGCATAGGCCTAGTACTTAACTTCTATTGTAAGTGATTTGAAGAAAATAGGAAGAGGAATACACATCCTGCATGGCTATTGCCTTTTCTTCATTTAATAATGTGGCCAGGAAATGCTGCAGAGTGGTACTTTCTCTCTGATACTCAGTTTTTAGGTCATGGTCAGAAAGCAAGTTGCTCTGAGGTCTGATAGTGCATGGCTAATACTCATCTGTGAATTCTTTAGTGCCTCTTTCACTAAGGGTAAATTACGTCACATGGGCCACATGGTAAAAGATATACATTCTCAATCAGTGACTGAGAAATAATTGGCAAATACTGAATTTACACAGTACTACTAACTTGTTTATAGGGTAGCAGTACTCACCAGGTAGGCAGTTTTATCAACAGAGTGACCACTGCATATTAAAGGCTTGATGAAATAAGAAATAAATTCTGTGTGCCATAGAAACACTTAGAATATGTTTATTGTCTTTCTGGTTTTTTGTGGTCACAATAAGATGTTAGAACCGGAGGTGATTTTTCTGTATTTCTCTTTCTATTGGCACTATAAAGGCAAACATTGATTTCTTTACTGAACCTAGTCCAATGTAGCTGACCTTGTCCATTATTTAACAGGACAGATACAAAGTACAAGGCCATAAGCTCCTCGTGTTTAGTGCTTGAAAAGGAGCCAGGCTCTGTCACTTAATTTCTCTGAGTGGTTGGATTCTTTACAGCCTTTTAAAAATAATGGCTGTATGACCCACTGTGTTGCATGTGCTGTGTTCATGGAGCTGAAGTATCATCACCTACTTCTTCAAGAGCATCCTAATTGCTGTATACTGAAGCTGGGAATTTGGATACCTCAAGGAAAAGCATATGCAGAATTGTTGGAATTTTTCCCAATAACCCATTTATTACTAAAATCAGGATTGCCATCGCTGCATGTCAAGAAGGTGATGAGGCACATGGTTAAAGGAAAGGCACACGTACAAGTTTCTCCATGGCTTATTGGAGGTTCTTTCCAAACTATTAACTGGTCTAGCTCATTTTTTTACTCCACTCTTTGTATTGACAGCAGGCCACTGTACAGCCATGGGTGCCAAAATGATGAAAACAACAGGTGAAGGTGGTCTCCACATGGCAACAGGCAAGAGGCAGTCTGAGTTATCAGCCTGGGGCCTTGGGTTCTGCTCACACATCCAGGGGTGGTTTCTCAAGGCATGTTCCCATTGGAGAGCCTCTTCTACCCTGCAGGAGCTTTGAGCTGGGCATCCATACCCCACACAACTATCTCAGGGCTGCAGGAGAGCTCCCAACATTTACCTCTTCCTTGCCCTGCAGCCTTTTCTATTTCCTGCTCAGGTGTTGCTCTGCTGACTTCGGTCAATCCCAATTCTGAAGCCATGATTATAATGTCTTGACCATGTAACTGTTAATTATGGTGGATTTTACATCCTTGTGTGACAATGAATGCTGTAAATGAGCCTGTGAATACAGGCTCTGTGATAAACAGGATAATTTTTTATTACTGTGTGGTAATAATATGTATTTAAAAATTAATTTTTATACATATATATAATTCTGAAAAAGGAAAAATAATGCTCCTGTGATGAGTTAGATTTCATTCCCAGTGCTACAAACTCATCATTTAAAAATGAATTATCAAGTCAGAAATATTAAAAAAATCAAAATTAAGAATAAAAAAATCCTTTCTCTCCTTCATCCTTAGAATCTAAAACAAAAAAAAAAAAAAGTATTTTCAGGGAAGCTGTCATATTAGAAAGGCACTGTCATTTGCATTCTTCTGGGAGGAGAGGAATATCTACAGTAAAACTGCAGGAATTAGATTCTTGCTTTCTTTAAGGATTTTTTGTTGTATGAATCTCTCTTCATTTTTTATATAATGTGATATAATGTTTTATATCCATACAGGCAGTTTGGGCCTGGTCCTGCAAAGTCATAACTTTTATATATTTCTTGACTTTCTTGAAACAATAGGATCTCAGCTTTACTGATACAAGGACATTTATTTAGCAGCAGAACATTGCATAGCTCCTGAAAATCATGGTATTGATTCAAAGTGGAAAAGGAATGTGTCTGCATTAAGCAGATTTAGTAGTCTGGGACTGCATTCTGTGACCTGTTTCCTACACAGAATTTAGATAGAATATTCTACTTTAGTATTTTAAAGTAGCTGACTTTTTGCATTTGGTTAAGATAACTCAACACTAGAGAGTGAGAACTGAAATGTCAGGAAGAATGAAAATAAACAGCGTATATCAGCCTTTCTTCCCCCATGGATTGTAATAAAAAATATTATTTTATTCAAATTTGGATATTTTAAATATTTTTATACTGTTATCAGGATATGAATGATAATACAGCTTTTGAAATTTAATATAAAATCTAACATCCTAGTAAAACAGCTGCTGAATCTAGTAATTTTCCATTTGGCTTTGTACAAACCTCCCTTACTGCTGTTGTTCTTTTCATTGTTGTTTTGTTTTTTTTTTCCAGTTCATTTTCCTCAGGCTTTCTAATGTTTTGAATGGCTGTTACTGAAGCTCTTTTGTGCTTGATCAATTCTACTGAATCAAGAAGGCTACTGCTTCTCTTCCAGGGATCTGATTATTGACAGTCCTTTCTTGCAGGGCTATCAGGTAACTTGACACCAGCTATATGGTGGGACTGTCCCAAGGCACCATTTTAGGATACACATCTCTAGTGACGCTTCAGCAATTCAAAGGAGAGGATTAATCTGGCTGCAGTCTGGCCTGAGATTTTGCAGTTACTGCAGACCTGCCTTAAGTAAAACATGCAGGCTATGTCACTGCAATGCTAACAACCTTCCAGTCCTTTCTACAGAAAATGTATTTATTTTCTATTCCTAGATTTTATTTTCCATATTAATTATTGTTCTTTTACATATTTTGTGATAATTGTGAACATGTTCACTTTTGCCAAACCCAGGAGTTAAAATTAATTATGCAGACAATTTCTAAAGATCTTGTATTATAGTCAACATTATTAATATTAATTCAACTCTCTTTTCTGCCCCCTAGATACTTCCCACAATCTTGGAACCCCCATTTTTGATCTTAGATTTTTCCCTTGAAAAATTCATTTATTTGCACTATTCTTTGCCAGATTTTAGATCTGGGAGGCATTAAATACTATTCAAAATTGCAGCAGAGTCAAAGTTATGAATATCTACATCCAAGCATGAGAACTGTAGCATGCTACTTTTGTTACTCCTGGTACATTTTTTTGTCTGGTAATGAATACAGACTTTAAAGGGCAAAGAGGTAAAACTAGGTTATGCTTCAAGATGAAACAGAGGAGACATTGTATTACATGAAAGGGGAAAAAATCACAATTAAAAAAAAAAAAAAGAAATCAAGAGGCATGGGGTGAAAACTACCCACAGTATATGTGGAATCAGTGTCAAAATCTTTGATAAAATAGAGCTGACAGAAATGTGATTTTCTTTTTTCCAGGTGGCCATGTGAATTTTTCTATACAGCTTTGTAATGTATTTTATCTGGTACCACCAGACCTCTTAACACTCTCAGTTCACTTGTGAGACTAAACAGTTCCTTCACTAGACAATGCTGCACTTTTTGTAAGAATCACATCATTCTCATTAATTTTAATGAGCATTTAATGCATCTCAAGTGTGTTATTTTTACATCCTGAAATTTGTGACTGTTGAAGGGCTGGAAGCATGAATTTTTATTAATATTTGGCCTGCACTGCACTGTGGAACTGACTGTTCATGGCTAAGGAGCAGCCCTGAGTATGGAATATCCATATTCCTTCTGAGTGGAGAATGAAAGGTCTGGCACATCTGTGCCTTAACACAGATTAATGAAAAGTACAATTTTAAGGCAGTCACAAGGCTTTTAAAGTGGTGTCTTCTTTGGTTTAACTAAGCATTAGAAATTCACAGAGAAACAAAGAAACTCAGGTTGTCAGAGGAGTGTCATTGCCCTGTCAAATCACCCAGTCCCATCTACATTGTCAGTCTATTATGCAATATTTGCCTGAGTTTAGTTATTGTTATTTATTTACATTTCAGAAAAACAGGCATCTCTCTCTCTCTCTCTCTCTCTCTTATCTCATTCAAAGAATGCTACTGATAATGCCAGTCTTTTTCCAGGTAGCTGACCACTTAATGAGAGAAAGCCACTTCCTTAAATTATACTGCTGGACTTCATGCCTGTATATTAAGTTGTATTGACTTGATTAAATTCTGATTTTAAATGTTTTTATTGGCAGAAATTTCTGCAAATAGAATAGAGATTTTTTTGATCAGGACATGCTGTTCTCCCCTTACTTCCATACTTCCATACACCATACTTCCTCGATCAAATTCTAGTTGCTCTGATTGGGAGTATTGAAAAGCCAGCCAAAACCTAAATCCAATCAGCAATGCAGCTTTTAAAAGTAGGGACTAATATTCAGTGGTGGTGGAATCTTCCCTTATTGTCATTTACAGCTTAGATCTGAGGCTGATTAATTACTACTAAAGGGTAATTTAATAGTGTTTTAATAACAGTTACTCACATCTCAGAGAGTAGTTCAGAGATCCTGGAGGATATCTATTTTCTGTGAAATACTGCCCCATTTAAGGAAATTAAATAGTAATATGCAGTTTAATTGCAACAACATAAAGGAATAAAGAGGAAGTAGCATTTGAGTATGAAATAATTATTTGGTTTGTGGGGTTGTTTTTGGTCTTGTGACAGTTCTAATTAAATTGTCTAGCACTCTTGTTGCACATGTCCTTGCTTTTGTGGCATGAGCACTTTTCAGGTTCAAGGTTTGTTAGACAGCTGAAAAAGAAAGTTTCTCTAATGGTTTGTTGCCGCTGGGATCCTACTCTATTAGTACTGACTACGAAAGACCTCTGTAATAAAAGCCCAACACTTATGACTGTACTATCCAGTGAGGTCAGAGTTCACTAATGCATGTGTTGAGTCTTTTACTGAGCCAGTACTTATCACATAGTTCCGAAGTAGGGAAAAGTGAGGATTTCTTTTCATATGGGAATTTTTATTTTTCATTAATGATAGCTCATTTCTGGCATTATGGCTATCTCAATGTGGTAAGGTTTCCCAGCTTCTATGCCCTGAATAACTCTGTAGTCACCAAGGGTCAAGGTTGGGTTTAAATAGCTGTTTGTATAAAATCAGTAGTCACAGGTGATTTTGAGGATATGTCTTCCAGGTAATTGGGAAGTATGGATTTGTTACTCTAACATTTTCTTGTGAATGTTCTCATAAACAATATGCCCTTGTTTGAAAGGCTGATGCTCAGATGCAAATGAGTACAGCAAGAGAATCCTCCCTGTACTGAATGCAGCAGTCACAGCCAAAGATTATAAACAATCAATTGGCTGAATTACAGTTGCAGAAAACATTTGTTGAATAGTTTCAATTAAGGAGCAGTCTTGTGAGAATCAAAGTTGCTTGGCATTTGAGCAGTGGCTATATTAGTTCAGCTAGGTCCCAGCAGTTACACTGAAGGCCACACAGTGTTTTTCCTGAAACATCTGACATTTGATGTCTCCCCTGACCTTAATTGTGGGGCTGAAGGAAGTTTCTACGACTCATGTGAGCTCTGTTGCTGTAGGGTAGGAAGAACCTGATCTCCATGGCGCTGTGGGAAGCAGTAGAATCCATGCTGCTGTTGCTGCAGCAAACATGGCTTTGCACCTTGCTAAGAAGGGACCCTTGCTTACTGTGGTAGGACTGCTGCTGGGAGAGGAGTCCACACGTGACCCCACCAGTGCTGGTGGTGGGAGTGTGGGGACAGAAGGTGGGAAGGTCTGTGAGGACAGAGGGCGACTTCCAGTACTTTCTCTTCCCAGCATAGAGCAGCATAAATGAGACGCAAATTCTAGTACAAAACCTTTAAACTGTGATTATAATCACAAGACCAAGGCTGGGCTACAGGTCTTTCTAGCCTAATATTCTGTCTCTAGCAGTCAGAAAGGGCAGATACTTAGGGAAGTGTATAGGAACATAAATAGTGATCCTTCCCCTGCTAAACCCTCTCAACAGTCAGTGATTTAGGGATTATCCAGTTCAGCACCCTACTCAGCAAAAGAATAAAATATCTAGGAAGATCCCATATTTTTCGACATCTGTACAGTCTTTGTGGAAACAGAGAGATTAATTTTGTTCCATCAGAGGTCAGTTCAGGCAAAGCATTAGAATTTGTCATGTTCAGGAGTGAGAGACTGGGCAATAAATAATTCATTTATGTTTGATATTTGCAATACAGCAAGGTGTAAGTTCTTCAAGGGAGAGAGGTCTGCTATTTTGGGCTGTATGTACACAGCTAGTAGAGAAATCTGTCCCTCTTTCTGGCCTGATGTATTTTAATATTCACAGCACTGATCAACCGCTGATCAATCACCAGTCAATCGCAGCAGAAGATGCAGAAAATCGGAGTATGATCATTCAGATAAGGACCCATCATAAAACTGCCTTCTCTAGTGAAATAGCAGGAGAAAGATGAAGGGGAGAGATACTTTTGCATTTGTGACAGTCATAGCTGTTTGCAAGTGCTTTAATGTTGTGTGCTATAGCTTCAAACATAGAGTGAAAGCTTGGTGCAAAGCATGTGTGCAGCCATCATTCTGTAAGATGCAATTGATAGAAGATGTTATAGGAGACACGTGGATATGTAGTTTCTGCTCTTTTGTTCTGTTTATGTGCACATGTGTGGGAAGCTAAGTATTTTTCAAGCTTAGGGAGAAACGGCTGCATTGCAGACAATGAGAGTTAAATCCCAGCTTTATTGAAATCAGTGGTTAAATCCAGCATGTAGGAAGTTGGGTTTAAAAAAAAAAACAAAACCAAAACCAAAAAACAGAGCAGAAATCCAATTTGAGATTTCTTATTACTAACCTTGTGCAAATATAATTCTTCTATATGAATTAACTTCATATCATGTCAAAAGCGAGAGAGTATTGGAATAGTTTTCCCCCAGAGCTCTGTCAGAGTTTTTCCATCAACTGGATTTTATCATTGTCACTGATATATTTTTCATCCAGGATTTTTCTTCACCAGAGTCTGATAATTATGCTGACTGGTTTGGTGACTATTTCCATGGAGAGCTTGTCTAAGAGCACCGTTATTCTTCTCCCTTGCAACTGCAGCATATTTTGAACCTCTAAAGGAAATATTGGTGGATTAAACTAATACTTCTGTGTAGGGGCTAAGAGGGGAAAATTTGGACCAAGACTTTAACTTTTTCTAGGGTATTTGGAGTTCAGATTCATGAGTGAGTTAGAACAATGCTTTGGGACTTGGGATGCATTTTGGAAATGACCTTGCAACATCCTTCCTTGCTAAGCCAGGTAATGTTAAAGCAATAGGGACTTGAAGGAGGAATTGCAGTTACTTCACTGCCTGGGATTGAGTGCTTGTAGCTTTGGCTTCTGGAGGTAAAATCCTGTCATCCTGACTGACCTTCTGGTAACATTGTATGCTTTGGGAAGCAGAATGGTGAACATTATTGGGAACTGACACTGCTGTGTTTAAGGAAAGTAAGAGATGATTTCTATGTCGAGTTTTCCTTGAAGTTTCTCCGCCTTCTGAGGCTACTGCCCTTATTATTCCTACTTAGTGGTTTTGTGTATTTCGAGATCTTTAATAACTATTTTTTTACCCAGGCATCTTATTTTTTAATGAGTATTAAGGACTGCTAATGGACAAGTATTAAGGACCACTAATTATTAGGCAGGTAGTATGATAAAACAATAGGAAACTTAATTGTAAGAGAACATGAAGCAATTCAGTTGAGAATAGAAGCCTTAGAGTGGTGAGCACTAAAATGTTAGTGGATGTGTAGTGATTCATCTGCCTACTTTTAACAGCTGCCATTTAAATTGAATTTAAATACTGTAAACAAAAGTCTTTTTTGTGGTGTGCTTGGAACTGTAATACAGCTGCAAAGTTCCAGAGGAAAATGCTGCATTGCAGCTCTCCTGTTTCGCAGCAAATCTCTGCTGGCATGTAACATGCAGAGGAGGAGCTTCAACACAAGCAGGCTGTTTTCAGCTTCATTATGCAGATAAGTCGTCTCTATCGTCCACATTGTAAAAACATCTTTAACTTCCTTTGGGGATGGAGGAGAAAGACAGTAAGGGAGGAATGCGGGTAAAAATAAGAGGTCAGACAGCTTACACACTGATTTCCCCCAGTGTTGCTGTTTCAGTGTTTCTCAAAGTGCACTGGGTTTGCCTTTGTACAGATCCAGCTGATTTTGACACCCACGTTGTTTAATTTCAGCTATTGCTTATCACTGGGATTTAATACTAGACGTTGTGGCAGCGATTTGGGTGAGTCGGAAAGGAGTATTCTGGCATGCTTTAGACAACAGGCAGCCCTTCCTTCACTGAATGCTGTGATTCATGTCTGGTTGCTGACACCAGGGAAAGTGAAGACCTTCCAAATAACCTTGAAAGAGAGCTGGCCAACAGCCTTCACACGCTTTTAAATATGGGGGAAGGAGGTGTGTGTGTATTTAAAAAGGAGAAGAGATTTAGGTGTCCCATATTTACAGCATTCATGTTTAGTACCTTGCCTCCTGAAGAAGACTCCCAACTCTGGTTGTCTGTAGCTTCTTACTATTGTTTAAGGCAAGAAGGTAAAGCAAGTGGTCCAGAGAGTGCCAGACTGAGAACAGGGCAGTCCTTGAATGGTCCCAGAGAACAGGTTTATGTAAATGGGATGATTTAGTGCTGTGTCACACCAGGTGAAAAGTGGGATTTGTGGAAGGGTTTTGCAATCCTCTCAGCAGGACCCTTCAAAATTTCAGAGGGTAAAACATCAGGATCCTGCAGGACAAGAAGTAATGTAGGAACTCCCAAGCTCCTGTCCTGCTCCACAGAGACTAAGCAGATTATCCCTTCCAGCAAGAACAGATTGAAAATAGGAGAGCTACTATAAGGCTTTTTACCATTTACACACTATAGGTTAATAGAGGGTATTCTGTTTCCTTCCAGAAAGCTCAAGGTATGTTGAAAAGGTACACAGAAATCTGCCTCCCTGGATTTCTGCAAAGAAGGGACTGAAAAATGGAACTCTTTCTTTTTGGAGAGGGGAGTAAAGGAAATGGGAATGGAAAGCTTATTTAAAAAAAATCATCAGCAGCAACAACAACGCACGATAACCTACAAAAAACCACCACCACCAAACTGAAGAGCAAAACCAGTAACATGTTACCACTATTTCACAGCTATATTTTCAACCTTGTCATACATTTTCTCCTCTCACAGAATAATTTCTCTAATTTGAATAGAATTGGGAGGGCAGTGTATCCTGAAAGAGATGGTTTTTCTTGCAGAAAGAAAAAAATCACCAGAAAACAGTTTCTAAAGGTAGGGGAAGGAGTTTGCACACCGAGCTTTTGTTCTTGCCTGTTTTGCAGCCCATGCCTTTTGCTGGCCCATGAAGTTCAGCTCTTGCATTTGAAGCCTAATGCTGAATCCATTACAGGGCTCTGGTGAGCCTGCAATGAATTCTAGTCGTTCCTAAGAGGATGCTCATGGCTCAGTTAACAAGGTTGAAGTTGCCTGGCCCCAGGCTACATCTCCTATTTTGGGGTGGGAATACTTCGGTTGAAAGGTTGAAAACACTTTTTTTTTCCCTTCTCTTTTCTCTTAACTTTTCATCAGGATGCATCATTTTTGCTACAGTATTAAAACATTTACAGAATTGTTGGAAAACAGAAGAACTGTTCAGACAAAATATTCATAAACTTTCCCCATAGATTCTGCATCCAAAACTGCTTCTAACAGTGCATTAATTAATTAAAGTACCTGTCCTATTGTTTTCTAAAGTATTTGTCATTACTGGAGTGCTCCTGCTGTTGAAACTGTAGCTCTGAAAAAAACAAGAGTACAATTATACAATATGGGTATTGTTTCTAAATTTAAAATACGGAAAGAAACTGTACTTCAGCCCTCTTGAGAATCAGTCTGAGTGCTGTAATTTGGATACAAATCTTGAGTCCTTCAAGCTTTTTGCATTTAGCATGTAGAAACAGCATTTTTCATCCTTGATCGTGGAACCTACTCCTTACTCATATAAAAACAGAACTATTTGTTAGAATAGGACAAGGATTGCAAAAAACCATGTCTGTATGTTGAATAATGTGAAAAATCTGTTCTGGCAAACATTTCATGTTTGGTAATTGAATGCAGGAAGCAGCAAATGCAGTTAATGGCTTACTAGTGTTCAGGAAAGCTGCATGGAAAAAAAGGTGTGTGTTGTTCCCAGAGGTGATGAATGTCTTTTGCTCGAGTGATTTCTTGGCTGTAAATGTAAGTGCAGGTCAGATGAAACTATTTGTAAGTTTGTGATAAACTTGTTGAATTTTCTTGACAAAAAAAAAAACCCAGAGAGAAATAAAAAAAAAAAAAAAAAAAAAAAAAAAAAAAAAAAAAAAAAAATTCAATCGTTTTCCACTTCCCAAGAAAACTTCCCCTGGCCATTTTGGCATAATCTGAAACAACTTCTTTTTACATTTTAAATTTAGCCAAGGAGCCAATTGTCAGGTTTTCCATGATCCTTTAATTGATGCCCATCTGGTAATACATGATCTTTGCCAGGAAAGAAGACTGAGAACATTGTAAAGTCTCCAGTCTTCGTTTTGCAGCAGAGGTCATTTGTTACTTGAGACTTGATTGTTTCCACACTCAAAAGCATTAGATTCCTTAATTATCAATAGTAAGAACAAAGTGATAAAATTTAAAGTGAATTTTAAACATATGAAGTTTTAAAAAATAGATCTCTTAAAGACATCTTTAGCTGTCCAGCTTCTCTGTTTACTTCTTGCCAAGCAAATAGCTCTTCAGAATTTTCTTTATGGTCAGACAAATCCAGTTCCTGGTGATTACTTTCCTAATGTTTTGAAAATTCTCTCTGTGCTGTCTATTACTGAAGGTGCAGCAGGCAGGACAGAAGGGTGGTACAACTGGGAGTAACATCAGAGCTTGAAAGAAAACTGATCTTCAAGAAGAATTTTGTACCTTGAAGCATTATTTTCTGAGGAAGTGTGGTCTTTAAGTGTCACAACATAAAGCTGTGGAAATGACAGAAGCAAAACTTAAAAGAAAGGAAATAGATATGATGAGTGGACTGAATGCTTTTGTAAGCTGCTAGAGAAAAGAAAAAAAGCCAAGATGATATCACTTGGCAAATGGATGTGATAGACAAATATTGTCAATTTGATGTGGTCTTTAGAAGAACTAGAACTGAGAAATCTCAACTCACTAAATTCTGTTCTGATAAAAATCTCTCAGCTGGCTATCCTCACTTGTTATGGAGAATTAAGAAAGCCAAGTATTGTATCTTCTAGTGAATTGACAGCTTACCTTAAAATGTTTTTTTTTTACCTTCACATTTGTATTTAAACACACCAAAACCGCATTTTCTTATTTCCTGTAGTCTGTTCCACACTGCAGGTTTTCTTGTCTATCATCTAGTTACTACTAATGCCAGAGTCTTTGCTCTAGTGAACAGTCGTTAAGGGTCCTGAATCCACAGCTTGGCTTCTTCTAATCAGATACCATTTGAAAGACACTGAATTGAAGGAGGAGTTTTAAATATACTCAATCTTCACCAGAACCTACTCATATGGAAGTCAGTAGTAGAATTCACAGGAAAATTCACAGAATTCACAGGTTGGTTCTGTGAGACCAACCCAAATGAAGAGCTCTCTAAAAATCTGCCTTCCTGAAATCCAGCCTCCATAGTAATAGGACTTGAAAACAAGAGCATAGGGGAGATCTGATCCCTTCTCTAGCAATCTAATGTCAGAAACACAGAGCTGAAAGGTCAGGAGCTTTAGAAATCCACCTCTTACTCATCTTTGAGAAATGAAATTAACTTAGAAACAGATTCATGAAGTGAGCAAAATTAAAAGGAAAGAATTGCCAACCTATCATATTCTGTTGCAGAAACGTGATCACAATGACATGTTTCAGCACAACTGAACTGCACAACAGAAGCACAAAATGCTTTTGATTGGAAGGGACCTTAAAATTTGTCCCGTTCCAACCCCTCTCCCATGGGCAGGGACACCTCCCATTAAACCAAGTTGCTCAAAGCCCCCTCCAACCTGGCATTGAGTGCTGCCATGTTTGGGGCATCCACTATTTTTCTGGACAACCTGTTCCAGTGCCTCACCACCCCCACAGTAAATAATGTCTTCCTCTAACATCTAATCTAAATTTACTCTCTTTCAGTTTGAAGCCATTCCCCTTGGTCTTGTCACTACAGTTTCTGATTGCCTCTCTGGCTTCCCTGTAGGCCTCCTTCAGATACTGGAAGGTTGCTATGAGGACTCCAAACAACCCTCTCTTCTCCAGGTGGAGCAGCCCCACCTTCCTCGACCTGACAACTAAACCATCCACTCTGCAAGCTAGCAGTGAAAAATAACTGAATACATAGCACAGGTGCAAAACACTTAAAATATGTTTTAAAAGTAGCAGTGAGTAGGCAAGTCACATTTGAAAACATATTGCTTTTTGAATCAGCAACATACTGTGGTCGTTGAAAGTAGCTTCTTGCTTGGATTAATTTATTAGATGTAGAGCTTTTCTTCAGTACTAGGTAAATAAAAAAATGTCTTAAATATTTGCTAAGGAACTGAAAATAATATACTAGTATTTTCATTAGTGTAGCTAGATCTGTGCTGGTCACTGTGGGATATTAAATATTGGAAATCAATGAAGTAGCTGTATATACACTATGCTCTAACAGTAATTACTAATACCGGACTTCTCTGCATGCCTACATTCACTTCAGCAAATAATACTGGGTTTAATGGTGATAAACATGTAGTAGGAACTGGCTGGCTTAATTAAAACTGTTGGGATGGAAAAGCTTAATGCTCTGCGAGGTTTTAGTCAGGCTTATAGCAGGTTCCGTGAAAGTTTGTGCCTGGTCGTTATAAAACCCCCAAATATGCCACCACTCAAAGCAAGGCAAGGTTTGTAAGCCAACCTTTCAAGGTCCCTCACAACCATCTGTGAGGACAAAAGCTCCTGCAGTCATAGAGGTAAGCAGGGACTGCAGGGGGCTGGGATCAGACCAGGACAGCAGCTGCTGAGCCCCAAGTGTCGGGGGAGGTGACAAACTCTCGCTCTGGCTGCTGCCTCCCAGAAAGCTTGATCTTTCCCTAGGTCAGCATATGCCTTAAGTAATTTAGGAAGGATGCTGCATGGAGAAGTTGTGTTGCTACTGCCTGTGAGTATGACATAAGTGGAAGAATGGAAAAAAATCATTTTGTCCTGCCCTGCTGAGGAGCTTTGGGCCAGTCCTGATTTGCCCTTATCCTCCTGTCTATTCCCCGTTGTTACAGCATCAGGGTGCTTCACAAGAGCTAATAAATTTTCCCTTCCAGAAAGTTATTTTTAGGGAGCTGAGGCACATCAGGACATTCTGAAATGAAGCACAGTGGAATTTCACTGGTTTCAAACTCAGACACATTCAAGCAGATCCAGAGTCACTGTTACAAGTCCTTGCCTTGACCTAACACACTTGCCAAAACTGTGACAGCGCCAGGAACCAAACCCTGAGCTCTTTAAATGTATAGAGATATGGACAAAACCACATTGCTGAAGTATCTATTGTCAGAAGAATGTGTAGCCAGTATTCATACTGTGGTTTTTGTCAAGTATGACAGTTTCAGCTAGGGAAAAATAATGTTTTCTCGCTGATGTCATAGTTGCATTTCCAAAATGAAATATTAAAATGTTTCCCTAAAAAAAATCTCTCTAATTTTTCATGTGAAAAGGAATTTCAGTTTAGTTTTTACAGACCTGTGTAGCAGAAATGCACTGAACCATTTCCCTAATACATTAAATTAAGTGTACTGAACTTAAAAAAGGTGATTATTTTGGGTATCCTGCATAATGGGCAAAAAACCCAAGGAGAGCACAACCAATTGCTTCCTTTCTGTTGATTAAGTAATGTTTTTCCATTTTATATTTTTAAATTGTTATTTTCTCAGGGTGTTTCACACTAATGTAAGCCTTTATTAAATTATGACGTTCAATAATTTTCTTTTACATTAGATCAGGTACACTTCCTCTAAGCTTTGGTATGAAGTACTTTCGTAGTTGATCTGTGTAGTCTTTCAGTCTGCCAGATTATAATGTATGAAAAAATGGACTTCTCCAGATTCTCTCAGGGTATGATTTTAGAAGCTATGAGTCCACTGACTCTCAATGTCATTGTAAATACAAAATTAAAATAAATGAAAAAAGCAAACCCAGAAATTAATAGCTACAGTTATGCTGAAATATAATGTTTACTTAAATTAGATCAAAAATTTATTTAAAAGAATTCCCTGAAACAATAGTGGAAGAAAGGGGAAGTATGTGGTATTTGGGAAGAGGGGAATGCTGGCAAAATAAGGTATCCAAGACTTTGATGGTGTCCAAAGGCTTTTGTGATGAAGTCCTACAGAAGATGCCTGTGCTGATCTTTCCTGAGTGGCTCCAAACCAAGTAAGGATCTGATTTGATGGCTTTAACTGTCTGGCATTATCCTTTTGACAGGGACCCAGGTAAGATACTATTTCTGCAAGCGTATCCTCAACATGCAGCATCTCGAAGCCAATGCAAAGGCAGCACTGCAGATACATGGTATCGTCCAAAAATTTTCTGCCATTACTTACATCACTCTTTTTAAAGCACTTTGTGGTTTACTCTAAACTTTAATATTCTTCTTAATTCCGTTCACCTCTCTCCTTTACCCTGCCCTCCCTTCACAAGGGGATGTACAACTTCAGCTCGTTGTTTCAGTCCCGTCCAGACCAGAAGATCAATTATTTGGTTTCTACTTAGGAAAGCATGGAGTTTGGCCTTAAGGGCAGCTTTTGTTCAAAGTTGCTGGGATTTGAATAGCTGCTCACCTGTATTTGTGAAAGCTTTTTCACTGCTAACTATCCGCTAAGAAAGTATTCTCTGGACACATTCATTTTGTTTCAGCTCTACCTGAAGGCTATGCAACTTTAAAATAATTTGCAGAAAGCAAAATGAAGGGTTTACTTTAATATAAGACAGATACAGCTCTACTAAAACTAAATAGTCACATAAAATAGCCTGTGGATTCATCCATATGGAACCTTTTTGGCAACTGCTTTGTCCTGGATCTCTGCAGAGGTGTCCAGCTCTGTAAACCACACGTACTATTGCTTAAAAATTGAGGGGGAAAACAAAAACAAAAACAAAACCCCTCAGTTGACAGATATTTTAAAGGAAGAATATTAGCATCGGGATAAAACAAGGTCTCTCACATCTCCTTCCTTCCCCAACAATCGCTGCAGTCTTTAGACAAAAGATCACGGTAAAATGCGGTATTTTATGGCGCTGTTCTCCACAGCCACAAGAGGGGGTTTGAAGAACACGATCCACTCCCAACTTCCAGGCTAAGCCTTCCCTTCCGCGCATGGTATGTTAGAAGCATCATGAAACCGGTGATTTCCTGAAATGACTGAAATTTTCAGTCATTTTGCAAATGACTCCTTCAGTCACTCATTCGGTGAAATGACTAAAAGTTTCATGCGTTCTATGAAGTGACTGACGTGCTGCATATTCTGCCAGGCTGTTTGACTGTTTGTTTCACCCAGTAACAGGCATATTGTGAAAAGGGGTGTTATTGGATAAGGATCCTTTGCTTTTCTCTGCACTGACTGCCAGAGATGACTCTGGGTTTTGAAAGTAGCTTCAGAAAAGGACTTTACAAAAAGTATGAGAAGCGTCCAAAGTGCTGGATACTAAAGGAAAAATATAGTACAGCTATTGCTGAGATCAAAAAGGCAAGCCAAGGTTCCAAACTCAATTCAAGACTTGAACTCTATTTGCTTGTAAAGTAAGTTTGAAAAAAAACAGGTGTTTGTTTGTTTGTTTGTTTTTCTCTCTCATTATAATTTGTCTCTTCTTTGGTTATGGAGTTGCTGGTTAGTTCTTTTATATTTCCTCCACTGCTCATAGCTGTGAAATTCTATGGCTGGTGACAAGAAGCAGCTAATCAAAAACCACTGGACTAAAGAGACATTTCCCACAAACTATGTGAAAGTTGAAGAGAGGCATGATATTTCCAGAAAAGCAAGAATTGTTACCTGTTCTTGTTAAAAAGCATTTATCATTTAAATATTCAAACATCAGAAGACAGACTGCTGAGCTCTTGAAATTTTTCTGTTTTGGGCACTGAAATCCTTGACTCATGGCCTTGCTATAAAACTGACCATTAGAGCAATGAATCCTCATCAGAGGCTAGGCTGACTTTATTGGTCTGCAAGCTTCATCTCAAGGCAATTTTAAGGAGGTAATGGTGTACCAAGACCACCTTCTTAGATTTTGTGTTCTCTGAGCCCTTACCTCAGAGGGAACCAGAAACAGCCTTTTTCTCTTACTTGGCAACTCTTGGTTGAGTCTGGGTAACCCTACTTGGTTGGGTTGCAGAGTGATAAAAGAACTGGAATTGCTGCTGAAGTCATCCAAGAAATGAAGCTTCTGTGGCCTCCCCTTTGCCTGGTATGTGGAAAAGTATGATATCCACAAGTCCAGGGGTCTCTCAAAGGGTGTGATAAGCAAATGTTCCTAACATGGATGTCAAACAATAATTCATGGGACTGGACAGTGGGAACTCACTTTGCCCAGGTCTCTGGGCATAAACTTCACACTGTATGCAGCTTGGTTCGGCAGCAATCCCAAATGTGGACATAACTCTGCCTTTCTACTATCAGGGATCATCAGCCACCCCCACAGCCAGCAGAATCTGCAGTGTTCAGTGCTCTTTCTGATGACTCTGGTGCACCCACATCCCCAGCAGACACACTGCCCCCATGCCTGATACAGTGCTAGGCAATCAAATGGGAAGCACTGCTGCTAAACTAAACTAAAGGTTAGACCAATTCCTGTAGCTCAAGCTCCCTCAGAAAGGATTCATCCAAATCCACCAAATTCTCCGTCCACCAATACTCATGAGCTAATTGGTCCTTCCCTTTTAGGGCACCTTGCCAACCACCTCCTGCACAACCCTGCCCCACATACTGCCCTCTGCCCTTGTCATCTGTTCTGGCCAGCAGGAAGGAGCCTGGGCAGCGCTGGCTTTGCAGGCAGAGCTCTCAGTAAAGCAGTCTTCAGAGGGAGGTGAGCACTGAAAAACAAAATGGAGAAAATACTGATGTTACAGTTACCTTAGTTATGAAGACAAGTTCAGTTCTGACATGTGAGACTGGAAGATTTCAGAAATAAATGTAGATGTCCATATGGCTTTGTAAGTAAATAAATTATAAAAGCCTCATGTGTTGTCTTTTTAAGTTAATTCATATTATAAGGTATCAGGCATTTCACATGGTCCCTCCCTACTTGTTTCCCAAACTTCATTAAAGGTGTGAAACTTTCTCTTCACAAAATAACTGAATGAAACAGCCATTTTGTGAAGTGGTTGAAAATTTTAATCTTTTCCTGAAATGACTGGTTTCAACATATGACTGTGACATATACAACTCTGGAGTCACCCATTTCATTTTCAGTAACATATACTTCCCAGGAAGGCACATGGAACAGAAATATTACCCATAGCTTCATTTTATTCTGTGCTGAGAGAGGAGAAAAGGAAAAGAGGCATGTGTTTTAAACCCATTAAGACATTTTGAGCTTTATGAAGTGAAAATTGTTCTCTAATGATGCAACACAGCGTATTCTAAATTGGATTATAATATACAGCCTCCTTTGCAGTACATAGTTAACTATAAGTTGTCTTTCTGGAAGGAACTCGATGATTTCACTGCAGTGACATAGTTTAGAATAATAATTCATTCAAGTTGGAGAGGTTTTTTCCTGCAGTCCTGTGTCTTTTGAAAGAATACCTTTGATTTTTTTTTTTTTTTTTTTCATTGCACTCTATCATAGGATTGTAAATAACAGCTCCTTCACCTCTAATGTTTCCCCCACACTCCCACCTTGTTGTTTTCTTGAAATGTCTCATGGGTCAGATGTGAGTCTCATCTAGCTGCAGCCTAGCCATCCTTTCATTATCATCCTTGTTCCTTGCCATTTACCTTCAGCCTGCAAGTTTAGTTCTTTTGCTTTGGTATTAAATAACTATTCCACAATTAAGAATACTGTTAGCTCTTATCCCCATTTTTTTTTTCGTGTTTTTCCTGCTCCTTTTTAGAAAACTTAATTGCTGCCTTTTTAACTTCCAGGTTAGAGCAGCAGGGCACAGAAGTGCAGTTCATAAAAGATGTTGTATGGATGCTGATGCCTAAGTTGCCTGACATGAGATACCAGAGACTAGCAAAGGTTCATTATTTCCTTTGTATTTGACACATGACCTTGAAAAATGTAAATGGTATAACTATGGAAATTTGAATTTGCCCTGTCACTTAATATGCACAGTCCCCTTTCTCTCTTTACCTTTTTGTTCTTACCATAAATTTTCTGTCCCCAAGGAAAAAAAATCAGATACATGTTATCTGGTTTTAATTACAACTGAAAGGTGATACCCCAAAACCTTATGTTATGGAAATCTTATAAGCCAAGATAAGATGCCTGCGAAAAAAGCACTCAAGTTCTGTCGGGGGAAAATAGCCAAAACCCCATACAGCAAGGAAAATCCCAAAGTAAAGTAGAATTTTCAAAAATGCCTAGGTATGTCAAACACCTGAATTCTTGGCTGTCCACCTGGAGACATTCTCAGAAGGTCTTAGCCAGAATTATTGTAGATTTCCACACTCTATACATAGATCTCTTGCAGGTGCCTCTCTGGGAAGCACTGAAGATGTAGTACCCAAAATAATTAGTCACTTCTGAAATTTTTGGCCTTAGGCAAATGCTTCAAAAACAACTCTCCTGTCTCCATCAATATTTGCTGAGTGGATCTGTGTTCTGAAGGGTGTTAGCAGGAAGCAAACATGGTATGTGGTTTTGCATGGATATTTGAATTAAACTGTTTGGTGGCCTTTTGAAGCTCTTTAGGAGTCATTGTATGAGAAAGCAGTTGCAGTGATAACAGCTACCAGGCAATAGGAGCAATAAACAGATTGTGAGCCGCCCATTGGCTGCAGGATGCTTGCATGAACCATTTGCAGATTAATGTTTATTGACAAGTAAATCTGCAAAGCTTTGGATCTTTCAGTGAATTATTTTCAAACAAAAGAAGCAGCTAAATATGTCTAACTATTTGGAAGAAATTTAACACTGTTTGTTGCTTAGTTGAGCATAAATTTCAAGTATGAGAGTGTATGACAGCCTTACATTCTGAAGTTTCATTCTGAATTTGCTGTCTTGCTGAGGATCTGTCAGGAAAGCATGATATTTTTGTTAAGTACATCTAAAAGATAAGTCAACTTGGTCAAAAAAATTGGGAAGGAGAGTTGTAGCTGAAAAATAGTTTTGTATATTCAACGCGATGAGTCATGAAATAACTTTAAATACCATAAAAGCCTTTAAAAACAAAACATACTTGCAAAAAAGCATACACCATGTGAACCCAGAGTTGTTTTCTTTTCCAGAGAAGAAGAATGAGCAATGAAATATAGGAAAAGGATAGAATAATTTATAGACTGTTTTGATGGAGGCTTGTCCTTGGTATAAAGTGGGCATTAGAAGAAAAAGCAGCAACACTTTTTTTTCCAGCCCTTGTAATACATGAACTCTGCCATAAAGGAACTGTAGCTCTGGCTGTGTATGTTACTGACTTCCTGTAACCATTCTCTGTCACCTCTGAATGTCCTTTTCCAGGCTGAATCAGACCCAGTGTCACACCAGTTAATGCACACATTCATGTGCCTTTCTCTCTTTTACATCTTTTTATGATCTTAACACTGTGTTTCTTCTGCATTATATACATCCTTGGAAAATACTTCAGTTCATTTCAACAGATGGCCATAAGGGATTTCATGAAGTAAACATGCCAGATTAGGAATAAATTTTAAAGAATGTTAGCCAAGAATAAAGTAATTATTGTTGACTGAGTCCAAGCAATCTAGACATCTTACATATGACCTTGTCATAAGGAACTAAATGGAACAGGGCTCAGGAAGTATATTTATGTGTCATTGAGGGATTTAATTCTGCCAAACTCTCAATTTTTGAATGGACTCCTAGAGCTTAGTGAACGATCCTTTAATTTCATTAGCCTGATGCTTTGAACACTGGATGAAGTTGGTTTATTTATTGCTTACATTTAAACCATTTTTATCTTCAGATACTGGGGTATTTCCCTCTGTGAAAGTAATACACTTTTCATTATGATTTGTTATTTCATGCTGGTCATTACTTCTCCGCCTAAACTTGGGCTGCAGTGCAGTCTATTACCCATAAATGGAGCTCCTGGTTTCACCTGGAGCTTGTGGCATTTTCCCAGGGTGGTTAAGAAATTTTTAGACTTAGATGGCTTATATCTGAAGTGATAGTCAATGATATTTGATACTAGGGTTTTCTTGTTTAGTTTTTGTTTGTTTGTTTGTTTCTTTCTTTCCCAAAAGCCCTAAACAATTGCTGTAGTATGGAATTATATGTATATAATTTGCAATTATTATTTATAACACAGAAAGACCAGAAGTTTTATGTTGCATTTTGTTGTTGCTGCTGTAGAAAAATCTACATAAGCATATGGAATATCCTGAAGGCATTATTAAAATCCAGTTAGAAAATGGCATTTTTTTCTCCGAGAAATTCTGTTTCATCAGGAAAAAAAAAACTTGGTCAGCAGGCTTATATTTGAGTAATGTGAGCTAACATCTCATGGAAAAAATAAGATCTTTTCCTTTACAAAAATAATCGAAACTTAACAACCTGACTGATCCCAGAGCGTGTTTATTTAGTAATTCTCAGGTTTATAAATACTCTTTACAAACTGTGATATCACCCTACAAAATAGTACGTGTCTTTTCATGGTGTGGGTTTTTTTTTTCTCCCTCTCAGATTTGTTTAATAGTTTTAATAAGTATTCCCTAATTTTGTGTTTCAGATTGCCTTTATTTCACTCTTAATCTACCTCCTATAAGCATTATTACAACTGTCTGTGTCAGCGAATCACAGATCTGTGTCTGTTCTCCATGCCTGTTATCCCTGTTTTGTAAGTGTCTTCCCAAAGTTATTGCTCCTGCTCACACTCACACAGGTACATCCCTTCTTAGTCCTGTCACTGTGGAAAATATGAAGATGCTTTCCATTTTGTTCATTTGGTTTTGGACTGAGCCTGCCTACAGACCAATCTTATAAACATATTGTGAAGGACTCTTCTACAGAACATCTTCAAGCTACGTCTTTTCTTGTCCATCACAAACGGGCACAAACAGTGTCCTTCTCCAGACATTTACATGGTAATTACTGCAAAATCTTTTCCTTTCAGTACTTGCAGCTGCCAACTTGGCCTTCTTATCTCCTTTTACAATTCGGCTGCAAAGGTAAAGAAGAATACCTCAAGAAGAGTACCTCTCGGTCCAGGAAGAACCCTTATGGATACGCACATTTGCAGAGACGTAGAATGTTTTCTGAAAATTCAGTTAAAGAATAAAAAACCCTGAATCAAAGTGGAGACACCGTTGTTTCTGGAACATAATGCTTTGTTGGGGTTAAACATATCAAATACAGTCAGCAGAGAAGCTGATTTTCACAGGACAAATGAGACAGAATGACACGTTCATTGTCACCCAACAACAACCCCAAGTTGAAATGTGCCGTAACAAAGAGCCTGAGACAGCCTTCCTGCCCAAGGACCTTTCCATTGTAGAGGGAACAATTTAATTCTCTTTTTTGGAAGACTCTGTGCTCTTCTGTCAGAGAACAGAGTGGAGCAGGTATTCTGTGAACACAAAGTTATTGTTTGTGCCTTTCTGGATGGGGGGAACAAAGCCCTGACACTCCCCCAGGCTGTCCATGGGAACCAGCACACAGGTGCTGGAGGGCTCCATAGGGAGCACAGCCCTCTTACACTGCCTCCATGGCACAAGCAATGACTGTACACTTTAAATGCCTTTAGGCATTTATATTTTCAGAGCCTCGGATTGTGGTTTATTATATGTACATGCGAGGCAAAGTAAAGAACAATACAAAAAAGCTAAGGAGTGGGGGAGGGCTGTTGTCTGCCCAGCTTGTTTTCATAAAAGCTGCCCCCTTCTTTCTTATAGACTGAAATAACCCTTGCAGCCACGGTGTTATGGATGTGTTTTAGGCTTAGGTCATAGAACATGCGTGATACCCTGGGGTCTGAATCTGCCTCAGCACTCCTCAGTACTGAGGCTTGTAATCTTGCCCCTTAGGTACAGCTGATGTTAAAACAAGCATGATTGTTAAAAATGAGTGTCTCTCCTCCACCTAAACCCACCATGGTGACAGGTTAGGCTGCAGTTGTGTTTAGTCCTGCACCAGCACAGCAAAGATCAGGAAACCTCTAGAGGTGATGGGGGCAGCAATGCTTAGCTCAGGACAAAATGAGAAATGTCCTACAGCAGATCTGTCACAACAGGGAAAGTTTCTAGTCTGTTTGCTTTCCAGCTTCACAGTCTCTTCCCCTCCAGCTGTTTGTCCCTCCCCTCTTGGTTCTTGCTGGAGCCAAAGAGGGTTGTGTGCTAGCAGCTGCCTGCTCCCCCAGAACTCTAGTGGCAGTATTCTTCTGCAGAAGCGCTGTGCAAAATTACCTCCAGAGAATCTACTTACCGCAAATTATGTTACACACTCAGAGTAATCAAAATGGTTTTAGAGATGCCCACTGTAGTTCTGGATTTTAAAGTCATGGCAGCAGTTTGAGAGATGAATAATTTCCTTTCTCCTTGGAGTACAGGTTCAGCCCTGTGCCATTCAGCATGTATCCATGCTGCTTAAGCTGCCACGCTTCCCAGGGCAGTGGTCACAGCCCAAGGCTGACGGACTTCAAGAAGTTTTGGACAATACTCTTGGGCACATAGTGTGACTCTTGGGGATGATGCTGATCAAGGCCAAGAGTTGGACTCTATGATTCTTGAGGGTCCCTTCCAACTCAGCATTGTGATTCTGTGGCTTCTGAGACCAGAATGGTTTAGCTCCCACATTATTTGCTTGCAAGTTGTTTGTTTAGGATGAGCTGCAGAGCTCTCCACAGTGAGATACTCCACCACTGTCAGGTCCTTGCTGTGTTTCTTACTCCTCATTTATGTACTCTCAACTGATAGCACTGGTGCATGGCTGCATAAAGCAATATATCTGGTGCTTGGAACCCCCCCTCCATTCCAGTGCAAATACACAGAACATAACCTGACTGCACTCTATTGCGGGCTAGAAACTAGTCTATGCAAGTCAGCACCCAAATCTTCCAAGAGACCTGCTCTGAACAAAGAGTAGAGGTGTATCCTTAGCGTGTGAGACAAGAATTGAGCTCATTTAACAGCTTTGAATTCCATCACGATCCTTCTTTCTGGGAGAGACACACTATATCTGTTTCATTACACGAGTTGAATTTGTAATTTGTAATCCTATACTGCTTTTCTCAAACAGTAGAGACAGATAATGCATTGATTTCAGATGACAGAACTAATAAATGCACAGTTTGTTGGAATCATATCTATTTACTTCTTTATTTAGGCAGTTTAGACTAACTTGAATTAGTGTTTACTTATTTTCTCCTCTCTTGACAAGTAGCAGGATGACAAGAGCTGGTGTTCAGGCAATTCATAGTAGAAGACTTTCATATCTGTCATGTTTTTCTTCACCTTCTCATGACATAAGGGTAGCATGAAGAAATACCTGTGATCCATTATTTGTTTTTTAATAGTAAATCCAGTCCACTGCTTGTAGATGGAAATTTTACATGAACAACTGTCCAGTGGGCAGCAATTTGTCATTGAGCTGAAATTATGCCTGGCTTTCTCAGATGCTGTGGTGAGTTTTTGATCTGGGGAGCTCTTGGATGTCCCTTTGTGATAATCCAGCGCATAATTTTATTTATTTTTACATGCATTTACAATGGAAATAATTATTTAGGTACTGGTGTTTATGTTGTCTCTTTCCCTACCTCATTTACAGAAATGTTTTATGGTGGCAGCTGTTTTAGGTGGCTATTTTCCTGGCTCTTGTTGGCCTTGGAAAAACAGAAGGAGTTTTATGGCATATCTTCAGCCTGCTACCTGAGGAAATGCTGTGTAACCAGTGTCCTCAGTCTATGTTATAGTCCTTGTTTCTTTCCAGTCTGTAAAATAATGTATGAAATGCAGTGCAGTTACCTATCTGTGATTCATAAACTTTCTAAAATGCTTAGTTCATCTTGAAGTATCCTAAGATGTGACATAAAAAAGGAAATCTCGGGCCAGTAGTGCCCTTGTACGTGATTTGTCTGTCTACCCTGGTTGTTCAATGCACTGAAGTTTCTCTGGGCAAAGCTGCTGTCATGGCTCTGTTAAGGCAAAATATCAAGCAGTCTCCCCACTTTCTCCCTTTTGAATTTGATAAGAACCCTTTTCTCTATTTTTTTTTTAAATTTTTTATTTTGTCTGTTCAGGTGATAATCATTGGAATCCATATGATAGCCTATGACATGACAGCTGTTGCCAGTTCCACTTTCTGTATTTATGCAGGTCCTCTGGGGCTCTGGTGAAGGAACATTTTGAAGCCAGAAAGAATTACCCTATGTTCATTTGGACTGCAATACATTTTTTTTTTTTTTTTACTATACATCTTTTTACAAGGTCTTTATTCTTGGAGCAATTGACAGAAGAATGGGAAAATTGCCTATATTTTGGGATAATTTATAGGGTTTTTTCCCTACTATTTCGTGAAAAACACAAAAGTCTTCACATGCTTGGAATAAAGCCAATAGTCTCCATTTTTTTTTGAACAAGAAAAACACACTCTCATTTGCACCTATGGTGTCTGAGGCACTGGCCTTCAACTGCTTTGCCTCACTCCTAAAAGATACTTACATATCACAAACTTGTATCAAATACAATTTCTTAAGTTGACTTCTTTAAGGGAAGGAGTAGATCAAAAGAAGAAAAACAACTGATAGGAGGAGAAAGCATTACAGGAAGTGAAATGAAAATTACAGGTGACTGAAAGAAAAATGTTAACTCATTCTATGTTCTGCTTAAAAGTTGTTGTTGAGTTTGGTCTTGTTTCCTTTCTTTCTTTTAAAATGGCAGCATGTGCTTTTCCATTCTGCCCTCACTTGAATCTTTCCTGTCTAGGTTAAAAAATAATTCCTATAATTTATAGGCACAAAAAACATTTTCTTCCCAAATCCCTCAGAAGTTCAATAAGCTCAGCCCTTGATCCACAGGGGGTATTTTCCAGGCCTAAACATGTTTATAGCATAAGTACAGAGATGAAGCTGAGGCTGTAAGTTGACTCTGACTGGCTGAAGAAAAAAAAATACTCTGTAATCTCCTCTATTTTCTTTCCCCCACAAAGGGTGGCATCTGTAATGTAATCTACTGTGGGCATCTGTAATGTAATCTACTGTGAATACTATGTGCATTTTGACTGAGGAATGGAGGTATGTAACCATTTTTAACGTTCTGTAGGGATGGCCAGTTACCAAGAATGAAAGGTCAGCCAAAATCTGCAACAGATCTGTAGCTCCTCTCTGGCATTGTGCACTCCTCTTGCTGAAGAACACAAGAAGATAACATTAGGATGAAGGAAATAACTCAATTTACTTGTTAGGAATGAAATCACTGAGACAGTTCAGGAGCTGAAAGCTGTATTCCATGAGAAAGATGAATGAACACCTTGTAGAGCTTTTGTAGGAGGAGACAAAATACCGCCTACAAAAGGAAGGCAGTGCTTTATAGGGTTTTCTGGCCAACTTCTAACACCTTATGCTTCTTAAAATATTGAGGTGTTGTGGTTTTGTTTTTTTTTTGTTTTTTTTTTTGTGTTTTTTTTTTTTTTTTTTTTTTTTTTTTTTTTTTTTTTTACATTTAATTTTAAAAACGGTACACGAATTCAAGCTTAGGAATAGGCTAGCTTTTTTAGACATGAGGGTAGTATAAATAATTTTCCAACTGGGCCTCTACTGTAACCTGGTGAGAGTTTGTATTTATTTTTTTGCTTATGGAAGGAAATGGGTTTAAATAGAAAGCCATACATCAATTGTACTCCTATAAAATAATAAATGATTATTTATTTAAGATGTGTGGGAGAAGTAAGATCTATTATTAGAACAAGTCATACAGTTGAAAGAAACAGACAAGATTTTATGCTCATAAACCCTTTTCAGGTTTAGAAGTAGTTATCTTCAAAACTAAATACACATGAAGCAGGGTTATTTTGAGTTTAATTTGATTGCTACTCATTTGGAGCATCTTAGAAGAAAATCAGTAGTGGAAATGTCAGTTCTTCCTGTGAAATTTCTGAATGTTATTTCTCATGAAATTATAAAATCTCAAATAGGAAACACATAAAGTGCAAAAAATTTCTACATTGTTGTTAGGAAAGATAGGCCTGACTTATTTAATCCGTTAAGTTGTCTACTTTGATCAGGATTAGGAGACCTTGGCCATTTAATCTTAATACCTTCCAGAGACACACCACAAACACTGAACACAAAAATATATATGAGTGAATGAGCTGTTGAGCTATCAACATATGGGTGAAATTAGACCAGTAAAGAAAAGCATTGGCTGGGTATTACCCTCCAAAAGTTGAGAAGTGGAGGAAGAGAAAGCAGTGCTGAAGGCTCTGAGGCTATTTGTGGTTCTCCCTCATAGAAAGTGAAAATCTTTAGGCTTGCATGGTCTGTGAAAGACTGAGAAGTCTGTCATCAAGTCTAACCTGAGGACTCGTGACTCAGCAGAAGGACCTGCTCTGCTGGTCTTTACTAACTCATTGTTTTAGCATTTGAACTGTACCTTTTTGAAGCATTGGATAAGGTCAATACAGTCCCCATTTTCTGGACAAAGGGATAAGAACAAAGGTGATACCCTGCCCTCAGGCAAAACATTCCACTTTGAGATATCTGAAAATGCAGAAGTGACAAAATATCTGTCCTCATGTTTTTGTGGTTCAGTATACAACTTTCCACACATGTGCTGCGAATACATGTGCTGGATTTTGCTGCAATGTGGAATATGTTCCTCCCTACAGTAGATGCTCCCTGATCTCTTTTTCATCCATACGCACCAGGTGCTCAGCAACACATAAGAAAGGGAATATGACACTTTCCTGCTTCTGCTACCTTGGCTTGTACAATCTGTACTAAAGAAATTGTCATTCCAAAGGCTGGCTTTTAATGTTGGTAATGTAGCAAGTCATTTTTATGCTTATTAAACAGCTAAAATCTTGTAAATTCAAAATTTACAGAGTCCTTTAAAAGCCCTAAGTGACTTGTGACTTAAAGGAAACACACTGTTACTGAAGCTCCACTGTTCATATATTCTGTACTTGAAAACCTCTTTTCCCCCTTATAAGACAGACACAGAATTCAACACTTCTAGAGTGTGAAGATTTAACTTTACAAGGCAACAAAGAGGTAGTTTATTTTGTGGTTTCTTATTATCAAAACTTTATCAATAACTGGAGGTACCTAAAATTCTCTATCCTCAGGTTTCACAAAGAAACACCGAAAACCCCTCACAAAACCAGACTCAGTCAGGTTTTCCAGTGAGATCTGTGACCTTTGTAGTTGTCTCTTGTGTCTGGGGAATGGAAGTGGACATATCCTAGAAGCAGCAATTTTGCAATAGACATTTTGTTATCATCCAGTGTGTATTCTTGGCTGAAGTATGTCTTCCCTTTGTTTTACAGTCATGTATGCTTACAATCCACAAAGCAAATAGACATCTGAAGGTGTCTTTAGTACAACTCAATCTATCTGAGTAGAATGATTGAAAAGAAACATGTTCGCATATCGAGCAAAACACAGACTGACTCCTACCTTTCTGTGGCAAAATAAACTAAACTCAGTTAACAGGAGATAACCATAAAACACTAACAAAACCTGACACTAACGGAGTTTATTATTATTTATATAAATTTAAGGGAGAAGTGACCCTCTCTTTAAGTCTTATTTGCCAAATTTCTGATCAGTTCAATAAGTACACTAATTCTGCAAAGCACATCAATATAATTAGCAAAAATAAAATGTAAACAATATGTTAAATAGTGAATGAGCATCAGTAAATATTATTTTAAAGACCAAAAAATAGAACAAATATTGTATTTTGGATTAGCACTTTGAACAATGAGGCCACAGAAGAAAATTGGTAGACTTTGATGAAATTGTGATTTTCATTGGACCAACGATTTTGCAAGCACGGTCTATGCATCATAGCAAGAAAAAAGTACTCTGTAAGGAGTAACTTGTTTTGATTTGAGACATTTTCAGAGGGCTATTTTAATTTAATTAATGAAGAATCATAGGTTAATTGCCTTCTGCTTTAATGTGAGGGTATTATGCATGCAGGCATATTTTATTTATATCTTGACTGTTTGATGTACACAATCAATTCAAAAAGGGATAATGAAGAAGTGTTCCGCCCTGTGTGGAATAATAATTAGAGACTCCAGTGCAGGGGTTTTATTATTAATTGTGCAGTTCTGTAAACATGTTTGACATAATGCTGAGAAAAGCATTTGTCAAATTTTGCTATTCTTCTCTTCTTCTTCTTCTTCTTCTTCTTCTTCTTCTTCTTCTTCTTCTTCTTCTTCTTCTTCTTCTTCTTCTTCTTCTTCTTCTTCTTCTTCTTCTTCCTCCCATCCCTTCTACCCCCATCCTTTTTTCATTGTAGTCAAAATACCTCATATGCCATTAACCCTCTCTGCCTCAGCAACAGTCTGACACTGTAGATCAGTCAACATGGCATTGAAGAAAAGCTGCCCTTTGTAAGAGCTGATGTTATGGGAAGTATGTATATTGATAACAACGGTGTTAAAGTTTGTGGGCTTTGGAAGGGTCTGTGAAAGATGCTGAGCCATAATAAAGTGCTGTATCCAGTAACAGCAACCAGGATTTACTGGGCAGAGCAGTCACTGGGGCAACAGGAATGCCAGATCTTCTGAGCCAAGGCCATGCAAGCTCTCTGTAGGATACTGCTAGCAGCATGTTTGTCTTGCTGAAGATAGCATGAGTGTTGACAGGATAAATCCAGGCATTTGGTCTTGAGAATTAAGAGCCCTCACTAAATGTTTTTTTTTTTTTTTTTTTCCCTGACATATTTTTAAAAGACAGAAGGTAGAGACAAAACAATTAAATGAGGACAAAGAAAACACCCTCCAAGTCTCCAGTTCTCTTGAACCACATAGGGAAGAGGGGAGTTGTTGAATTCATTGGTCCCAGAGTATGTTGGAAAGTGGGAGGGCTCATGTTGACGCATATGTACACTCACCCTTCTCTTGGTAGCTGGGAATTGTGAGATCAAGAAATCTGTTGCCTTTTGTTGCCTATCTCAGCAACTCCTCAATGGTCTTCTTCTGGAAGCGTGCAGTGGAAGGATTACTTCCAATACCAAAGCTGTAGCAAATCTGGATGCATGGACTGTACTCAGACTGCATTCAGACAGGTGAGCCTGCACCTCAAACCCTGTTTCAGTTTCAGGCTCCTCACTACAGACAGACCTTGAAGAGCTGGAGCAAGTCCAGGGAAAGGAAATGGAACTGGTGCAGGGTTTTGGAGGACAAGTGTGATGAGGAGCAGCTGAGGGAGCTGAGATTGTTTAGCCTGCAATAAAAGGAGTCTTTGAGGGCACCTTATCCCTCTCTCCAACATCCTGGAGGTAAGCTGCAGCCAGGTGGGGGTCAATCTCTTCTTGCAGGTGACAATGGCAGGACAAGAATAAATGGCCCCAAGTTGGGCCAGGGGAGGTTTAGATTTGATATTAGGAAAAATTTCTTTACTGAATGCGGGGTCAGGCATTGGAACAGGCTGCATGAGGAAGTGATGGAATCACTGTCACTGGAAGTGTTCAGAAATGTGTGGATGTGGCACCTGGGAGTATGGTTTAGAGGTAAACATGGTGGTTCTGGGTCAACAACTGGATTTCATCATCTTAGAGGTTTTTTTCCCAACCTTAATGGTTCTATGGTTCTATGATACGTAGATCTATGGAGAAATGAAGATTCTCAGAAATAGTTGTCTTCACTTGGAGCTTTCTCTGCCTCCCTGACATCCTTGCTGTTCAAAGGCTGGGAATAATTGACAATGCCTTTGGGAAAGTTTATAATGAAACAGAGGTCTTTGCTGGTTTTGTGGCGACTGTATTTGCATAGTAATATGATGGCAGAGAGCTTTCCATGGTTCTGATGCTATAGTTGTGTCTATGCACATCCATGTAGGCAGTCTCCCCTCTATTATCTGCTAGGAAAGGGAACATAGACAATCTTGGGTTGCATCTGTTCCACTGCTCAATAGACCCTCACCAGTGGGAGCAGGCAGTCAAAGTATCTTATATGTAGAGGACACAGATGTTGAGATCACAGGTAACTTGCAAACGGCTGTTCTTTTTCCCAACAGAAAATATATGCATTATTTGATTTTTTCATTTTGTTTCAACACAGCATAATCAATTCCTCATACAAGATGAGCTTCTTTTAAGTACTCAGATCCCAGGGGAAGATCTCCTAGTTTCATTTGGCTTTTCTTGGAATAATCTTAGTCCTCACAATAAGATAATAAAGTCTTTTAAATTCATACTTAGTAGGCTATAGCATTTGAAAGATTTCAGATGCCATAAATAAAGGGTTATCTTGGATTTCTATCTTACCTATATAAGGAAATGTCTGAAGTTTTTTACAGAACTGAAGTTTGAAAAATAACTTGAATTAATGTAATTCAAGGGCAAGACCACTCTTTTGTCCTGTGGATAAACAAAGTAAAACCTATTAAATAAACATTAATGGTGAGAAACTCTTATCTAAATCTATCGATATTAAATCCCCGGCAATGGATATTTGGAAGGGATGTGTAGAAGGAGTATGGTCATCTGCTGTTTTGTGACTTATTTCAAGGATACTTTCCAGAAAAAAGCAGCAAACTATGAATAGGTGGCTAAAACAACATGTTAATCAGAAAAGTTCATGAAGGCTAGAGCTCATGCATTCCTTCAGATGAAAAGAGCCAAGAGTTCATCTCAATACAGAGATAATAAAGATGTTGATCGGAATTTCTGTGCATTTCTAGCTCCACAATTAGAACCATGGGTTTCCTTAAGACTGCTGTCAGGTAAATCAAAGAAGACTGCATATCCATTAAATAATTATTTCAGTATCCTACATTTGAGTTTCTTGAATTTCTGATTGTGTACAATTTACGTGATTCTTGCAACTGATCCCTACTGACCTGTATTCTAATGATGTGAATATGAATTTCTCAGCCATGTCCACCCAGGCCTAAAAATTTCCTTTAATAACATAGGTAAGCCCCTAAATTTTTAATTATCCATTTTGCCATTGGTAAAATTTCCAAGAGCTCAAGTGAGGCCCGTTAGCTGACATGAAGACAGATCACTGTTCAGTAAGAAAAGGCCAGCCCCTAAGGATCTGAGTTATTACCTACTTGGATATAAAATCGTCTAACCTAAAATTATACAAAATGATTTCTCTATCAAATTCAATAAATTTTAGCTGAAATGTGGTATCTATTTTTGGAGGATTTGCTATCTTGGTTTAAATAAGTGGTAAAGAAACCAATGCAAATCCAGGTAACTTTTCTCAACTGTTGTTTTCCTTTATTTTAAATGATCTTAGATGTTATTTTGATACTGCATTGATTCAACAGAAGTGACCAAGCTCAGCCTCTTGCTGTATTTTCATCTCCTCAGATAGATAATTTTACTAGATCCGAAATCTACATTCTCTTTGAGTAATTACATGATCATATTTCTTCTGAATAATATACACTAAAAAGAGTGCTTTAGTTTCTCACAGTGATCAAGGTTTTCTATGAAACGGTTCTTGGAGCTCTCCTTTTACATTCTCACATTTGATAAACTTAGAAGCCATTACCAGTTAGAGGATTTTGCTAATTATGTCACTGTAGTATAAACCACTCTCACTTTCTAACTGATGTTCCCTTGATCCTTCAGTCAAGGACCATATCCTCCCTTGCAATGAAGCACTGTGTTGGTTGTCTTGACCCCAAAGTCCTTTCCTTAACTGCTTTTCTTTCCTATAAATACCATTTATAATCCTGATTCTTAGTTTTGTTAAAATGTATATTGCTAAAAGAAGCCAGTTTTGTCTTTGAAACGGATCTGTTCTTTTAATTACTCCATAATTTTTTATATGATTGACAAAATCTACCCCAAGATTTTCTTCTTGACTGTTGAATATCGCACTGGACAAAGAATATATTACTGCCTGGAAATATCCCCAGAAGATGACTCTTCCTTTTTTAAAGACTTGTAGATTTTTCACTTTTAAATCCATTTAATCTGTTCTCGATGATGCTCATAAAAAACCCCTCAGAAAATAAATTGTTAAACTCAAACTCAAAGAGCTTCTAATTTCATCACAATGAAGCAAGACTGAGTCAGAAGATTTTTAGAAGCTAATGTATTTCTATCCATAGAGAAATCTTGGGCAGCCAAATTTGGGGTTTCCTCAAAAATGATACAAACTTCGTCTGACATCACTTTTTTTTTCCATCACATACAGGCATATAACATATAACGTATTTTCACACAAAGTTTAATAAATGTTTCTGCTGTTTATATGTAATTACTGAAAATATTACCATATTGATGAAGTATTATGCTTCATCTAGTAATACAGGATGAACTTAAATGATGAACTCCAATCCCAATAACAGGGAGGGTGTTTGATTTTGGTAATTAGCCATTTTGGTAATAAGAAAGGGATGGAGTAAAACCACCCAAATTCAACAACAAATCCAGAACGCATAACCCTGATATGGGTTAGTTGTTGTTTCTGTAGGAGAAAAGAGAAGTATCAGGAACAAGTCTAGGAAACCTTTAAAATTCTGCTTTCTGGGGACTGCATAGCAGGAGGAGAGCAGAAAAAGTCCCTGAGCTTGCTGGGCTGTGTTTGAGGCCTGTGGATTGATGGGGTTGCAAACCCCTCTGAGGGGAAGGTGTTGTGAGCTGTCCCAGCTCTGGTAATTAGAAAGGTTCAGCAGTCTTTATGAGTGGCTTACGTTTACTGATTAATGTTCCACTTGTGCACAGATGTGATTTAGCTTTCTGCTGAATAAACACAACATGGGGATGGAAAGGTGATAACTGCCATACTCAGCAAAAAAAGAAGGAGCCTATAAATATGCCAGTGGGTCAATAGCAGTGATTTCATTCTGCCTTCACAAGACTGCTGATGAAGTCTGACAGGGAGCTCTACTTCATTAATGCATCACAATGGTGAAGAAAGCCTGAAGGGCAAAAAGAGCCACCTGCAGCAGATTGGAGCCTGGGCTGCAGCTGTCAGAGAACAGCCAGGGAGAAATGAAAAGGGCTGCAACAAGGAAATAAAGAGGATATCATAGGCGGATGGGGTGTGTTTTCGCTCCTGTCTGAAATGGCTGATAGGAGAGGCACAGTGCTCAGGGCACTGACTGCAGATGAAGCTGTACTGCTGATCAGAAACAATTCATGCAGGAAGCCTTGGCAATGTAAAGGATGTTTTGGTTAAGGCACTGGACAGAAAGCTCTGTCTAAGGATGGGTAAATGCGCCTTGATGATTTATTAAAAAATAAGAGTACCTACTGAAGAAAAAACCTCATGACACAACGAGAAAAAATAAAACACTTGTGAGAAAGCACTGGGAAAAGTATCAGTATATAGTTGGAAAGTGCTGTTACTGTCTCTCTTTCTGAAGTTTTTCATGTGAGCTTCTGCTCACGGCTGCTGTTCCTGTCTGTCTAAAAGGAGTATGTTGCTGAATAAACAAACCAGTGCAAAGGGTGATAAAAAGGAAAACAGAGAAGGATGTGATTGCCCTCTACTATAAGTAAGCTCCCCAAAAGCCATCTATGGACCTGGTTGAAATTGCACAATGGTGATCTGTCCTAGCACATGAGAATAGTCCCCCTGGTCACCATGAGCCATTGAACTTCCCCAGCCTAGAACTGTAGGTCAGCAACCATAGGGAGGCTCATGAAAAGGTTCCTTCACTTTGTCATGTGCTGGGTGAGAAGTGTGGAAGTGGACAAATAAAGACAAAATTTCAGCCAGGACCTGGGCAGAGGCACCCAATACATACCCCTGAACCTTTGGTCTGACTCATTCACATCTACCCTGATGTTTTCACATTGTCACAAAGTCTGATCATTGCAAAGCTCCAGAGACAGCCAGAAACAGTCTGACATTCCTGAGATCAGCATTAAACCCAACATTGAATCTGTCCACAAACCCATTTCCCATTCCTTGTAGCTGGATCCTGTTTTTAACCACTGGACTTACCTAGATCAAAAGAGAGTCATCTATGCTTTACTTGTTAGGTGTCTGCTTTATTTTAGTAGATTTTTTTATTTATTTCCCTATTGTGTTCTTACCCTGTGTGCATGGTGCCAGGAAGAAGGTACAGACAGATTTCTTACTGATCCTTTTGAATGCTTTCAGAAAATCTGAAGATTTCTTATTCTCTTTTTACCCTGCTGGGCTGTCTTTCTCCATCACTATGGTTTCTACACAGATAATTATTACTTACAGACAGAAGTAAATTACTTACTTTCACTAACTGAAAAGATCTGAACTTTCAACAATGTGTTTCAAAATTATTTTTTCCATCTCCAACACTTGTAACCAGACAGAGGCAAAAGCTGAATCTATCACCTGTGGTACTTCCAATTTTACACAGAAAAATGCCACTCTTGTTACACTAGATTTTAAATGAGATGGTCTGCTACAAAGCTGACTTCCTGAGGTGAAAGAGAAAATCCTTAATATAAAGATATTATACTAGAGAGGAGGCCATTGAATATATTTTTGTACAAGCCACAGCTTGGGAGATTAAAATTAGAGGCACTTAGGAAAATGCTTATAATCCTCAGAGGGCAGAGATCAGTACTATATAGTTCTGAATCCTCCCCAGCTGACTGTTCCTCACTCGACTATTCAGTGACTAATGACATATTCAGATGACACAGCTTGAGCTGCAAACACTTATGAGGATGGTGCAGTCAAGAAAATGAACTTAGAAAAGCTAAAAACAGATGAAAAGCAGTCACCAGGCACGAAGATCTGCCATTTCTTTTGTGGGAGGGAGGAACTAGCTCTCTTTGCAGGGGCATCACTCATCATACATCACATTTGCTGTTGGGTTAGGGCTTTGTAAGGGAGAGAGCTGAAACCTCTACCTGAGCATGGATTTTTAGGTCTCACCTGTAAATGAGACCACTCTAGGTCATAGTAGGAGGACTCATGCCCCACAGAGCAATTCACAGAGACTCCATCAATGACACTGCCTTTTCTTAAGTCTCCTGGGCTTGGAAGAAGGACTGGGTCATATCCTTGACCTTTCTTTCCTTTGAGACGTCACAAGGTCATGGTGGTCCAGGTATACGGCAAAATCCACACGCATGGAAAAGCTGTGGCAGGGAGAGCCAGTGATACAATGGGTGCCCATTCTCTCGTGTGGGCCTTGTGTGGCAAACTAGATGGGAATGGTTCTATGATGAGCTCTGTCTGTTCCTCCATATTGGTCAAAGTGGTTTCCCTTAAAGTGCCTTTTGAGGAGCGTCTCTCTTGATGGATCTTCCTGGGGCTGGGATACCTACAGAAATCCTTGGCAGTGTAAAGCAACATAGTTAAGATTCACATGGACAGTAACGGAGTTCACCTGCCTGGCTGCTTCAGTCATCTTTAGCAGTCTTCAAAATAAACAGTTTGGACCACACAAAAAATAGGTCAAAAAGCAGCAAACTCAGTTATGTTACAGAAACTGTCAATGACCACATAATGTCACAGGTCTGGCATCTGACTTAAGCAGTTGCTCTGCAAAGACTGCTGTCATGGAGATGCAATTGATCAGTCATTTTGCTCAGCTTATACCCAAAAAACAACCCAAACACCAGATCCCACCAGCTACCAAAGTAACCAGGCTTTCCAGTGGAGCAAGTACCTTGTGTGCCGTGCAAGAAGCAGCATTCCCATTCCTGTGCTCTGAGGATGATATATTACATCAGCTCATAGCTTTGTGTGAGGGTTGTGCATGCCTGTGCTTAAAGAGCTGCATATTGCTGACCTTGAGGGGCTGCATCTTCTCAGGCCTCTCTCCCACCGAAGCATGAGAAGTCTATAGCCTTGCCTGGAATAGACACACATGTGACACACATGCTGCATTCAGAAACTGATGTCTCAAAATACAAACTGCATCCATCGGAATTATTTAGCCTCCTGTGAGAAGTGAAAAACCCCAAGACGCTGTTCTGGAGGCTCAATGCAGAATATCTGCATTCCCAGCTGGATTTGAGCTCATGAGTCCCAGGGGCACCAAGTCAATACTCTAAAGTAGGAGCATTAGAGCTAAGTGCCACATTGGCTGCTGCTGCAAAGCCTCATATAAATATTACACCTCAGTCTGCAAGGCACAAAATGTTTGGTTTCTGAGTCTATTAATATATAATGAGGATATGGTATAATTAATATAGTTTTGATTTTCCTATAAATCCACATTGTTAATAAGAATGCAGAATTATTACTCAAAAAACCTTTGCAATAAATAGCCATTTTCACTGACTAAAACTGAAGTTTGTGTTTAAGTGATATTTATGGTTTTACTGAAATTAATAACTATTAGATTATTGAGCGACAAGATAATTAAGAAAAGTGGTTTTACTTAAACACACTTCAGAAGCTACCTCAGGGAGATGTCCTTTGGTTTAGTGTTTTCTTTTTTCTTTTCTTTTCTTTTTTTTTTTTTCTTTTTAACATCTCTTAGAATTCTTGTATCCACTTGCATACAATGAAAGATTTTTTGTTTTCATTTAAAAAATTGAAACATTCCTGATAGCTATTTCTCTTGAGGTGTGTTGAGGTTATGAAATAATAACCTCTGTATTGTGAATCTTTTGTAATTTGAAACATCATTTGAAAAGGTATTTTCATTCACTCACTAAGAAATTGGATGTATTCATAGAAAATGAAACTAAATACCTTGGCCAAATTTTGCACATGAATATTAATGTTAACCCACTCTCTGTTGATTTAGAACTGTTTTAAGATTTTTAATTTTAGCCTTCACAAGTATATATGTAAATTAGTACATGACAAAGATGCATACAATTTGAATGCATTCTTAATATTGCTGTACTTGTATAAAACTCTGTTCAGTTGCTTATACCTCATTTTTAAAATTTTTTAATTGCTTAATTAAGGTTATTTTGGTTTTAAACCTGAAAGGGAAATTCTTCTTTGACTGGGACTTAGACTTGCAATAGGTTTTTTCAAACTTCAGAGCAGCAGGAGAAGCTGTCCCAAAGTGATCAAGCACTGATTTTGATCATTAAGCTCTCAAACTGAATTTTGTGATGCGTGTGAGAAATTATAGGAACATTGGAATACTATTCACTGAGGGTATGTCCTTCTCAGTTTTCTACCCCAGTTTGTGACAGCTTTGAATACAAAGCTAAGGGCATTAACAGTTGTTTTGGTTTTTTTGCCCTGCATGCAACAGCTGTGCAGTATCCAAAACTTACAGAACCTTCTCTGTAGGTTCTTCTTCAATGTTGTCACGTTGTTCACATGGGATATTCTGCCATAAAGAACTGGTAGGTGATAAAACTTTGGTCATGAATTCCTGGAAAATTTGAAGTCTTCCAATGTCATGCCTCAGCTGGGAAGAATTACTAGAGTGCCAGGAAAGAAATTTGTTTTTCCAGTATATTGTTCCAAAGAACAACCCTGAAAGTGCATAGAGAAGTCACATGCGCACATTTTTTAGCTGACGTGCTTGTCATGTTGGTCCTGTGATATTTAAAGCCCAGCTTCCAGGCTTTCACGTCAGGTAATTTCTCGTTCATACACACGGGATCTGTGACTGCTCAGCGGTAGGGCTGGTAGGCTCATGGTCATGGTTATTCTCTTGAATCTGCCTCTTTGATATCGAGGCAGTGAAGCATCTGCTCTGAACAGAGTTAATAAATGTGTCAGGGAGAAGCTGAGGGCATCTCAAGTGAAACTTTTTTATTTATCTTATTTTAGAATATAGTCAATAGATATCATCACGTTTTCCTCATTAAGTGCTTCCTCATTTACAGGCTATCGGTTTCCTATCCAATCTTGGAGACAAACAGTATCAAATACCAAATGATCTTGAAGTTTACAATTAGGTAGAGTGAAAATGCTGGAAATGGGAAGACCCTCAATAATTCCATGGCATCAGAAAATTAAATTTCTGCAATAACAAATTACGATATAATGAGGTCACATTAGAGGAATAAGAGGCCCAGATGCCTCAATGATTTAATCTGTCTCTTCCTGTAGGCCTGCACCTAATTTTAATGAATATTTTGATAGATAACATATTTGGTTCAAAATAGGTCTTTAAAGACAGTTGTGAGAGTATTATATTTTAAAGATGCTATGATAGAAATTCATTTCATTAACTGCCTGATAAGAAAAAATCACTCTACAAATGTACCGGTATCAGCCTTACTATTATGACCCATCTGCTCTTATTGAGTGAAGTGGCAGTAATGTATCTTTATTGGTCTCTTCCTTGAATGCTTTAGAGGCTCATTTTCTTTGTCTAATGAAAGACCAAGTGACACTAATGAAACAGGTACTGCATATGCCTGAACTTCAGCAGAGAAAAGAGAACATGAAGTGAAAAGCTCTGTAAAAAAGAGAGAAAGAAGTGTCATATCAAGAATGCACATTTATTTATTTTTATTAATCAAATATGGGCTTTCGTGTAATGGCAATGACTATAAGGAACTCTGAAACAGAGTTTTGTTGCCCTTTTGATGAGAGTTATTTTTTAGTTGGAGAAAAATGGATCTTGTTCACAGCTTATTTATTTATAAATAGTGTTTCCCAAGCTACTGTGATATTACCCGAGGGCCAAACATAAGCAGATTTGTTCTGAATGCTCTCAGGTGGGGTAGCCCATCTCATTTTTGCCTGATTTCTTCAGTCCTTTCTTCAGCAAAACGGTGCTTATCACTCTGATATGCAGCTTGTTGCTGTGTAATTATCATGCCACTTGCAAACTCCACACTTTATCTCAATGGCGCACTTTAGCTAGACTTTCAAATACATTTGCTTGTAACAAGAATGGTAATGATGCAGCAGACATGCAGAGACACTGAGTTTAGGTAGTTCATAAAAAATAGAACATTTTGCCTGCCTTCAAAAGGGACATGCACTTCAGATCCATATCTGCTGAGACATCTGCTGAGCCTCTGTTCCCACAAATATGAACATGTCATTTCTCACAAGAAAATTCAAAAGTGGCCAAGGACAGCCAAAAATGAGACTTATTTTGAGAATAAATTTTGTTGTAGTCTATCAAAAGCTTTGAAAATAAGCTCCAACTTGACTTCAAGGAGAAGCAAATAGAGCAGAGCAGATGAATAATATTAGCTGGAGCTCTCTTCTTCTTTAGAATACTTTTTCCGAACTATACAATGGTTCAAACCTTTGTGTCATGACTTGCATGTCTTCAGATATGAAAGACCTAATAAGGGCAACATGAAAAAAAAATAACATAGTGTCCTATAAAACATACCCAGGGCATGTTTTCTGTAGCTGACATTTAGAATCTAAAAATAATTCTTCCCTAAATGTTCCCTTAACCTGGGCAATCTGTTAATTTATTTACTGAAAAAAATTTAGAATTTTCCAAATTATTTAGATTATTTTTCCTCTATCTAGATTCACACGGCCTATATCAATTCTTTATCCATATAGTGGGGATTGATATTGCTGGCTCTTAACTGTCCGTGTAGAAATTTCAGAAATTTACAAGTATATAAATATCTCTGAACAAAACACAATATCTTACCTGGAAAGACTGATGAAGCTTCACAGCCAGGAAATACCCAGTTAAAGTATTCTACAGCCTTGTATCTACCAGCTGTGTACATACACTACAATAAAGACTTTAATCCACATGATCCACCAGGGTTTTTATTAATTCTTTTGTGAGTGGTCCCATATGTAATTTAATATCCAAAAGCTGCACTGAGCACAAATGTATTCCTTTTTCCTGATCTTTATTCTGATATCTGTGTCTTCTTTGTAGATGTTAATGAATTTACTTATACAACACATCAGCCAGGTAAAAAGATGACATCTCCGCTCTACAAATTGGGAACAAAGTCACTGACACTAAAGCCAAAATTGTTCTATATTGGTTCATTTTTCAGAGGCTACTTTTCAAGAATAGAGCCTAGATTTTTTTCTGCGCATTCTCCTGCCTTTTATGTGTTCAGGACATAGTTCATATCAAACTTTTGCAATTATGAGTTCAATACTCCAGCTGTTTCAGACTGGGCACTCAGGAAATGAAACAGGAGTGATCACAGAGAAAGAGTTTGCACAAATGCTATGATCAGTATCATAGAGAAAAACTATGATTTAGACAGAGAAAAAAATCAGAGATCAAGATGATAGTCCAGGGTCTTAATCAGGAAGATAGTTTCCCTTCTGGAAATTTTCATCCTGTTTCATGTAGTACACCCTGTTCTCAGAAACCAGCCAGAGATGGGAGTCATTCGCATAACTGTCCACTTCACTTTGATACATCCTCAGGACATGATCTGTGCAGTAAATTGCACAAAGCAGGAGTGCTGCTGATGAGCACACTCTGTTTATCATATAAAGCCATACAACTAAATGTACTCGATAATGTATATGTGCCTGTGCAGGTTGTAGGTTATCTACAGACATAGTTTGAGGCATTTCATAATTCTGAGTTCTTGCAAACTTCCCAGCAGTGCAGTGGTTTGTTTTGTTTTTTTTTTTTTTTTTTTTTTTTTTTAGTCTTCTTAATAACTGTTTTCCTTTAGGTAGAAAAACACAGTTGGTTTCATTCTTTGAGCTATCAGTAGCCTTAGACCAGGAATTTAAATATTTACCTAGTTTATTCCTCTTCCATCTTTCTTATTTATACTGGATAGACCACTTAATCTGATTCAGAGTCCACTAGCAAGCTCCAAAATGAGCCAGCTGGCAGAATTAAATGCAAAATATAGTTGAAATAAAGGGCGTAGTGAGAGGAATGTCCTTAAGAAACTCATTTTAAGAGCTGCTTCTGACAAGGAAGTTGCACTCGCTTTGATCCTTTCAGCACCTTCAACAGGCACATGATTCTGCAATTTGTTGTGGCAGCAGAAAAATGACATCCTATGTCAAAGACTGCAAGCCTAATTCTGTCATTACTAGCTTACAAAAGCTAATAAAAAATTCAATATCTGAACATTAATGGCAACACTGAAAACAAGTTTATGATCACAGGCTTGTCTCCCTAGACTGCTACCGCCTCAAATTATTTTCCTATTCATTGAGATGGAGGTTGCAGGCTGAGGACAGGCTTGTAATGCAGTGGGCATTACTGCTTAGCATGTGAACTTCTTCGACCCTCAAACTGAAGGAAAAAAATGAAGTAACTTTACTTAATTTGTTATTTTATTACTTCTTTGATTTTGAATCCAGTGTGTACGTACTTAAAGTAGCAGACATCCTTCTCGACCAACATTGTTTCTGGTGGAAATTCTTCCTTCGTATTTCATTGGATTCCAGATCAGAAACTTACTTTGCTTTGAACATCTTGTCTCTGAAGCTTGTTATTCATATCTTAGTGATGTAAAATGAAGTTGACAGAATTACATACGTGCTTGGGTATCTGCCGGAGTGTGCTGTTTATTTGACCTGATATCATGTTCATGTTTAGTTAATGAATTTGCCTTATCTCGTTACCTGTTTGGTACCTGATCATCCATTCTTGCCTTTGTGTTGTCTTGAAGGAAGAAATTTTCTCTCTCTACACTCTCTTGATGACATTTAATCCATTCTGGAGCTCCCAGTATGTGTGGTCACTGTTTTCTCTGCTTTCTGCTTCCTTGCTCGAGTACACAGAAGAGACATATCTGATCTGTACAACAGCTCATCTGCATTTTGGTGCATACATGACTTAATCTTCAGACTTCTGCACAGAAGGTGTGAGTACATCCTACCAGCTTGAACTTCAGGCAGAAAATATCCATCCCTTTAAACAGCCTAGAACTGTACTTCTTGTGGCAGAAGAAACATCCTTTAATTTGATTTCTGAGCATTAACTTTGTAACTGTATTGTTCAGAAGAGAAATAGACAGCAATGATATGAACAGCCAAAACAATCAGTATCAGCCCAGTAAAGTGTGACAACTCCTCTCTGTGATCTCTCACTGCTTCTTTATGGGAATAGAAGCACACATTCATCTAGAGCACATATTGTATATTAACTGAGGAGATATTTTTTGAACAAAAACAGCATTCCCAGTATGTGTTTGCAACTCATTATATCTAGGAATGAAGCCACATACTCTGTTAGAGCTGCATCTGCTACTAAATGCAACAGCTTGTCAGCTTTCTGGCTGCTGTGTGTACTTCAGTCTGGTGCTCTTCTGTCTGTGTTGGTCTCATCTTAGACTCTCAGCCTTGTCAATTCCTCTGTGGCATGAAATGGAGCTGCATAGGAATTTTTGCTTTCTGCCCCTCCAGCTGGGCATTTCAAGGAAATTATAATTGATTCACTAAAAACCTTCCTGATTTAGAAGGAAAATGAGATCATTAGTGCACAAAGGAGAATTTATTTCACAGGACCCTGTCTGTGCTTCAGTGTGGCTCCCTTTGAGCAGAAATCCTAACCCAAGCCAGTACCAGCATATGCACTCAGAACTGGGATCCTAGAGGAGTCCCTGGGTCTGTCAGTTTAGCTGTGAAAATGGTAAAACTCCTGTCCCTGTGACACTGCCTCCCAAAAGACAAAAATTGCCCCCAGGGCCCCAGACTAATGACCCAGGGAATCACGCTATCAATGAGGTTGGACAGCATGGCTGGGGACTTTCTAATCCAGCCCTCTGCTCAAAGCAGGGTCAGATAGGCCTGGTTGCTTAGAATTTGGCAAAGAGGGGTTTTGGATAACTCCAACGATGAAGACTTGACAACTTGCCTGGCCAACCTGTGCTATTTTTTGACCACTCTGGTGGCAAAAGCAAGTTTGCTTTCTGTAATTAAATTTGTGCTTGTTGCCTCTTATCTTTTCACTGGATATCACTGGAGGAGAGCCTGGATTTGTCTTGTTTACTCCTTTTACTCACCATCATTGAAGCCTCCTGGATTTCTTCTGCCCTGCCGTATTACCCCTCTGGAAGACACTGAGCTGGTTACTCTCCCATGAGTACCAGGGGCTGCAAATGTGAAGCACTTTTCTGGAGAAGACTCACACAGTACTTACTGATGGTGGTTCTGTAACCAAGAGCCGTGAGAAGGTTGCTCATGTGGTTTTGCCTTCTAATCTAGACTCATAAGGTCTCCTCACCCATCCCAAGGCAGATTTTCATGGATCCCTGTTCCTCTCTCATGTACAGAACAACTCTTCACCATCCTTCCCGAAGAGCCTTTATTCAGCCACTGCATTGTTCCAGTCATGTGAGCTGTCTCACCATATCTCCATGATTCCAGTGAGATCAATATTACTCTGTAAATCCTACACCTGCACACAGACCTCTGAATCTTCCTGTTTGCTCCCCATCCTGCATGTATTAGTGTACAGGCACTGAGAGACACTCAGTCATGCTGATATTTTCCCAAATGCTAAGAGAATTTCTTCCACATCCTGTAGGTACTTCCTTCCCTACGTGCATGTACTTGGGCTGAACTCCCTCTGCCCTGTTTTGATGATTAAATTTCCACATCTCTCTGCACTCTTCGATTATCAAACCAGTCCACCTCTTCCAGTGGACAATATCATCACGACCCTCATCATTTCCAGTTTAGAACTATTACCAGACTGGCCAGCTTGTTGGCAAAGATTCCCTACCTGGTCAGGTGTCCTCTCTTTACCTGTCAGTTTTGGAAGATACTAGAGTCCTAGAATTCAAATCCCTATTTTCAACCCCATCTTAGGGGGTTGGAAAAAAAGTCAGCATTCTTAAAGGATTCTGCCTATGCTTTATTCCCATTTGCTAGTAGAAAACGTGTCTTGAATGCTAATTACATATTATTTTAGGAAGGCAGAGGACTTCATGAGGCAGATATGAAACAAGTTGCACAAAAGCACCATGGGATAACCTCTTTGGTTCCAGTGGCTGGTGCTTTTCTGTAATCTCTTCATATTACTGCAGCTGTTATTTAGCCATCAGAAGGTTAAATGACACGCAAGAAGCCTTAGGAATAAGGCTCAGTTCAGCAAAATTCTATATTTAGTCTTTTTGGTAAAACTGCCAGTATAAGCACTAGGAACACTGAGATTCTCAGTTTCAGAACCTCTGATTTTGCAGGATGAAGGAAACAAAGGCAAAACAGCCCAGTGTGCTCATCAAAGATGTGCCTCTTATCTAATGTTATAGCCAACATCTACTGAAAAGCTTTTCCGTTGACTTCATAACACTTTGATAGGAGCCTTCCATGGAAAGTGCAGAGGAATAATTGGATGACTTCCCAAGAGTTGCTCTAGAGCAGTGGATGTGTAATTGCTCTGAAAAACATGACATGATAGCCAAATTTCACTAAGAGATCGTACTAATCCCTTGATACTATAGACTGACTTAACATCTTTGTGCCTAAAATGAAGAACAGAACTGCTTATCCTCTCTGGTTTTGGGCCCTTTTCTATGAATTGTTAAAGAAACAGTAAGTACATATGTTCTTCTCCAAGCTGATACTTGTCTGATGATATCTATGGGGTGGTTAGAGTTGCAAAGGGGAAATCTCCTTCCAGCTGCAAAATCAGTTCACAAGAATGTGCTGGGGCCTCTTGAGGCTAGATGATAAGGTAAGCTTGATGAGCTGTGTTTTCCTGCAGTAGTGCCAGCAGAATCGCACGGATGCAGAGCTGCCACTTTGTTTTCTGCACACTTCTAGACACTGAAGATGAGCAAAAATTAGGACCTCTGAGAAGACAAGTCTTGGCTGCTCTTTCAAGAAAGCAATACTCAACATACCCACAGCTATTTTATAAAAGATGTCATTTAACACTAGACTTATCCCAGAGTCACAGACATTCCTGGAGTCCACTTGCTGCTAAAAATTTTCTTGGTAAAGAGAAACTGCAGTTCATGCAGCTCTAGATCTCATCAGTGAAATAGGCTTCATTGAATTTCTTTCCATACGTATCAAGTATGCATAGGGGACAGAGATGCACAGATTTCTGACCTGAGGAGCAGTTTCTCTAACTTTATATCTCAGCCACAGCCCTGAGAAGCTAATCTAGCTTTCCTCACTTATCATATTGAATGCAACTGGAATCAAAACTGACCATTCCCAAGGGCTATTGCCCACAGCACGCTGCTCAAGTTAAGCAGCTTGCATCTTAATTTGTTTTCAAAGGCTTCATGTTTCTCAAAGTCAGCAAAGGCAAGATAAACTAAAATAAGATAAACCAGGTAAACAAAACATTGAATTAATTACAAATTCCTGTTGAATTCTGTGATGATGCCTAGTAGCTATGGAGTGAGTGGTACACATTTTAGGTCCTTATTCCTAGTGTTGGCCTTTTCTCTTTGTAAAACAAAATGTGTAGAGTGAAAAGGCATACATGTAGATTTGTTTCAGCACAGAGGAAAGTGACATGGGAGACTTGAAAATGTTCTCAAACCACTTATGGGTGTACTGTAGAATGTGGTGTGGACTTTTTATTTGGTTTAGTGAGGAAGCAAACCAAGAATATGTTGAAACTTCTGTCATTATGTGATTGCATTGTAGCATGTCAGGAAAATGAATAATGGTGGTTTGGAATATGTTCCTAAAGACAGTTTGGTGGCTTACATAAATAAAACTAGCCTTTTTGATTTTATACCTAGTGTCAAATACATCCCAAAACATGTTTTATTACCAATGGTAGAAAATCTTCACATGGTACTTCTTTGCTGCTTGACCCAAGATAGGCTCCTGTTAAAAAATTATAACCTTTGGAGTCAATTCCCTGGAGAGTCCCCAAAGCATTTCCTGGAAAATAATGATGCAATAGTTTCCTATCCTATTGATGACTGTCCCAGAGCACCTCAGAACAAATGCTCCCATTCCCTGAAAGCTGCTCAAGTACCAGGATGCTGCTATAAATGGTTGAAATGTGATGCAGTTTCCCCTTCAACTTCCTCCAGATCAGCCTAATGGGGATTAAGAGCCATTAAAGGCTCTTTGCAGCATATGCAGTTGCTATTGATCAGTTGTTTTAGCCAATGATCTGATTACAACCATCTTCTCTTTACAGTGCTTTACTGGCAGAAAGGAACATACAAACATACAATAAAAGGTGAAGAACGAATGTACCGGACCTTCCTGTATGTGCTAAGAATTTGTTTACTTGCTAAAAAGGAAATATTGTCATTGTTTTTTCCCAGGAGTAAAAATTGCTATCTGCAATCCAAGAGGCCAGTTTGAAAGAAAGTCATTTATACCTGTAGAGCTCAGGGGATTTGTCTTGCCAAAGCATGGTGCAGTACATTTTGCATTTGTTGCTGAATGGATGCAGAACTTAAACAGGATGATTTTTGCAAATGCTTTCCTGCTTTTCACTGCTGCAGGAAATTTAGGAAAATTTCTGAGAATTGGGTCCTGCCCCCTCGGACTGACAAAGCTGAAATCTGCTTTTGCCTTTGTTGAGTCAGACTTCTAACCCCATGGCTCTTCAAACAGGCATGTGCTGCCCACTTGGACCATTTCTTAAAGGAACCCAGAGGTAACTGCTACACAGAACCCAGCTGTGGGTAAACATATGGACTCTGAAAGCAGATGCGAAGGGTAGTCTGGGGAGCAGTATGCCAACTTTCTGACTCTTCTGGGACTGAGCCTTCCAGGTTTGTGAAGGCTGTGGAGGATGCACAGAGGCAGATCTGAAATAGTCAAAGTCAAATGTACAGGCCTTTCATGAGGGAAGGTAAAGCTGAATAGAGCCTGTCTGGAGAGCAGTGATTTCATGTCAGCACTCAGTCTCACCCAGATTTTGTTTTTGGTGCCTCTGTTCCTGTAACAGTTTGAGCAATCATCTTCTGAATGATTTCTCTTGCAAGGTGATGAGGGAAGGAAGAGCACTGAATTGAGAAGCCTGAGACAAAAGAAATTCCTGGAAACTCTGAAGATCTTTTGTGGTTCCAGCATTTATTTTGCAGTATTAGATGACTCTTGGGGAAGAGATCAAGCTTCATTTGTGTGATTGTGATGGTCTTTTATGAAATAGTGGCAGAGTAGGGGTAGCACGCTGGGTCTCCTATTCAAAACAAAAGAACAGCTGATAACCCCTATTTCAGCATTCAAAGTGGCACCAGGATTAAGAGAATCAATTTAGCAGCTCACACAGATGATTTGAGACAGTACAGGGTTACTTTACTTCTTTTGACTGGACAGGAAATACAGCACAGCCATTCATGCCTTCCTCAGAACATAAACAATACTTCACTAACAAAGTCACAGATTTGTTCAGCTATGATGTGTCACTACTTAGATGGGTCCTAATAGTCTCTTGGGAGAAGGTCCAGAGTAGTAAGGTGTGTAAATACCATCTTTTGCAGCAGCCCTCTTGTTAGAGGGTAGAAATGAGCAGAGACACAGACCTCTTGTTTATCACAGCACGAAAAGAGTCCTGGTTTACTCCTCTTTACAATTCTGTTATCCTGACTCCAACTATTCACTGACTCTGGCTGCAGCAAGCTTCTACTGTAGGTTTCCCTTGCAGCCTCTGACTGCTGGTTTTTTCCAGGTGAACTATGACTGCACATACCAGTTTGCAAACTCTGACTGCAGGTTTTCACCTAGCTAGACTGTGACTGCAGCCTCCAACAACAGGCTCTAACTGCAGACCCAGACTGACCTCACAGCAGTGATTCTCTCTCCCCAGGATTCTTCTTCTTCATGACTCTTCCATTCCCTCTTCCCCAAGGTTCTTCTTCCCTCATGATCCCCTCTCACCAGCTAACCCTTGTATTATATTTATCTTTATTGGATATAGCTGTGACTCATCGGGGGAAGGTTAAATTGAGTAATTAACACAGCTGTTCGTTACCAGGGGCAAGGTCACCTTTATTCCCCTCTCCTACAATCATCAATAAATTACCAGTACTTACAATACTACAGTATGAGTCAATGTCCAGGACAGAAATGAGATACCTGCCTGACAATGAAAGGATATGTTAGAGACTGAATGTGGGTTATTCAAACAAATTGGAGAGAGGTATCTGACCAATAATTTGGTAACTGCAGGTATCTGCAATAATTTGGTCTTGATTACTAGAAAGGGCAGGGTGTGTTTTGTATTTCTCTTAATTTCATGACAAAAGAAACCCATCCCAGCACAGCCTGTGACTCCCTAAAGGACTGCAGAGTTCTCCATGTGCAGAGAACAGTGACCTGCTTCAGAAACATGAGCAGAAAATGATACTTACCAACCTTTGGAAGTCCCATCATTTTTCGTCACCTGAATGACGCCTTGTAGCATTTTATTCTTCCTAGAAAGGGGAAAAAACACAGGGCACAAATAATTGATCTGACACCCTGGTGGAGGACTTTACAGGCCTCTTCTGAGCCCTGATTTGGATACATTGTCTCCTGTATGCACAATGTAGGTATTCATAAAAGATTTTATTGAGCCTTTATCTGATCCTTGAGTATTTTTCTCTCTGTGATAGTTTCCACCTGCATACTTTAGCTGTGATAGAGACCACCGGTTTTGATTAACTAAAAGATAACAATGTCCTAAAACCTCGACTCTAGCAGGCAACACCAGAAAGCATGTTTCCTATGAAATGTCCTCAGAACTCAATAGATCAGATTGTTTATTTTCTTCCTAGAGCAGGAGAATTCCATGCAGGCTTGAACTGCTGCAGGTATTCCTGCACCACACAGAGCTCCCAACACAAGGAGCAGGGAGCATCAGTGTCCTTGTGGACTGCTATAGGGCTAGAGGCATAACTCCTCAAGAGAAGCAATTTGTTACCCTTGACCTCAGCACAGCAGTGAGCCAAGGATTGTCAGAAACTCCTGCTGTCTGAGATGCTGCTGGCACACAAAATTTCCTCCATCTTGACACATGGTGAAAAGGTGCAGCTGGCGGGGGCTGTCGTGAGGATCATGAGAAGCAGAACACACAGGGCTAGGCTGAGGGAAATTGCAGAGGGTTGCTGCAAACACAGCAAGCGTTTGGAAAGGGAGCGTACTGTCGCAGACCTCTGTGTGGGAAGGAAACAAATCACTGTGGGGGCTATCAAGGGGACACGTGATGAGATACAGGAAGAGCCAAGGAGGGGATGTGATGTTTCCTCTAGGGCTTTCAGCATAGCTTGAGGGAACCAGGACAGTGGCACTGATATGATACATAAAAGAAGCCTTCAGTAAATTTCTCCTTCAGGGCAAATATCCATCACTAGCACAAAGAATTCATGAATTGTAAGACATATTACAAGTCAATTGCTGCTACCTGCCTAATGCTGGGCCTCCTACCTACTTTTCCCTCTTCACAGCCTTGAATTCAGGCACTTCTACAGCATCTGGTAATTTTGTATTTCCATGTGAATATTATATATTAGGACCATAATAAGCAAACCATTCTGCCATGCTGACTTGACTCACTTGGTGTCCTTAGGTCTTGTGCAGGGCTTCCCTCTGGCAACACAGACTGAGAAACTGGGTGCAGCAGAAGCACTGCCAATAGCTACTTGCTATAAAAAGCCAATAGTCCTTTGTGAGCCATGAGAAGAATAACAGAATACAGCCTAAACTCTGGACTGCTTGCACTACCCTTTGATGAAACTGAGCCCTGACACAAGGATGGTGAGACCATTATTTTCTCATCGCAGTCATTGCTCACCACAGTGAAGGTCAGATTTTTTCACTGTCAATCAGTTATTTTACCTCTGACCTTGAAAATCTGCAATGCTGCCTACAGTCTTGAAAGTAAAAATCATGATTTTAGTGACAGTTGTTTTGCTAATCTTTTAATAGTGCCTGGCAGGATCCCTGTGCTGTTTTATTGTCTTTTCTTAGAATTCCTGGCTCAGAATGGATTGTCATTTTCATGATTTTATATGGAAATACAGTCTAAGTCCAAGCTGTCTGCCATTTCCTGAGAGAAGCAACTTCTTGCTCACTATCTTCTTCTCTTATTTCATTGGAACTCTGTTACTCAGATCATGGTCAACTTATTTCTGTCAGGAGGTGATATATATATATATATATATATGTATATATTGCAACACTGCAATTCCTGTCTTAACTTTACGCAAGCAAATTTCCAGTCCTGGAGCTTCTTCAGCTATCAACAAATTTTGGTTATTAATACTTTCCACTTTTAGAAAGTTGGAATACAAATACTTGAGTTTACCCTAGGTGAAGCATCTGGGGCAGTTATGTCTCATCTAATGCTTAATGGTCCAATTATTGCTTGGTAGACCCATTCACAATTCATCAGGCATCTGATTAAACATAGTTTAGTCTGACTCATGTGATAATGTTTGCAGCTAATTTAAAGGCAAAACAGCATACTTGCACCACTTGTCAGCATATGCCAGGGATGTAGAATGAACTCTCTTCTGATTAAAATATGAACCCTTTTATATGGTTCTATATTCCAAAAATTGAAAATTCCTTTTTCTCTAGGATAGGAGATATTTTTGTTCATACTGATAATTGTTTACTCTTTTTTGCCTTTTTTCTTTCTCTGAAAACTGCAAGAAAGGGTTATACTGTAAATCCTTCATTCACATCTATTTCATATGCTGTGAACTACAGAATAGATTTATAGGTCTAAGGCCGGGCATGTGAAAGTGACTTGGACAAGTGATAAAAATAATTTCTGTTCTTGAATGTTATGCAAAATACTACAGAGGTACATTCTATTAGTATTCTTCACTTGTTACAGTTACAGTTCAGTATTAGACATTATTTAGCAACCAGGTCTAGTGTGAGGAGTCTGCCTATGGCAGGAGGGTTGGAATTAGATGATCTTTAAGATCCCTTCTAACCCAAACCATTCAATGGCTCTATGATCATTTCTCTGACTTTGTAGCAAGTTGATTGTAGCTTTTAGAAAATGTTAAGTGACTGGGGAGCATAGTTTTACCATTTATGTAATGATGATCTCTCTTTCTTTAATATCATAACACAGGAAGAATCTTGCACAGTATATGTATCTCTTGAAAATTATACAAAATAGGATAACTGACAAAATATTGGAGTGAAAGATCAACTAGTCTCAGCTTCAGAAAAAGAAAATTAGGAGCAATTCTAGCAATCAAAAGTGTGAATATTTATTTGCCAGCTATCATGTTAAAAGGAAATGTAATAGTTTTATATAGCCTCACAAGGAGAGTGGCCCATAAATAATTGCATTCATAGGGAAAAAATTCTTATAGGTAAATGTGATGACCTTTTCATAAAAGGTTAAATGCTGGACATGTTGAGGGAACTCACTGTATGTTACTATGGAGCCATCAAAGCTGGTTTTCTGTAAAGCCTCAATTTTGTGCTTGAAACAGGAAATCAACTTTGTTTTGTTTGAAAATTATACTGTATTTTTCATTTATGAGTATGGAATACTATTTCTGAGAATTCCCAAGTAGATTTGCTAATTAGAGTTAAAGAACCCTTTTAAAATTCCCTTTAAGGAAAGACATATCAAATCTTTCTTTGTTGTCCTGAGGGATCTTGATAACACAGACTCTTCAATTTCTCCACAGAAATAAAAGCCAGTAGAATATTATGCATACACTCCATTTGAAGATTTCCTTAGGAGCAATGATATTTCTACATTCATAAATAATTTTTGCCTATCATAAGGTTAACACATAAAATATTCAGGAAAAAAAAATAAAGAAATTAGTGTCTTTCGAACCATTGCCATTTCCCATTGTTCACAGGCATATGACCAGAGTTTGAACGAAGAGGAGGTGAGCATCTCCACCAGTCTTAGTCTAACAAATTTTAGTCAGGGGTAATTTGGCTTCATTCCAATTTTGTGTGCTAGAGACAAGCAGTCATATTTGATCAGGCTGCCCATCAGTGGGTTCTAAAACATACTGTTTTACAATTATTAGAGATCATAGCAGTCTATTAAAACTTGGATGATGAAGGTAGACTTCCATATTACTCTGTCTTCAGCTAAAGCCAAGAATTTTTTTAGACTAAGGACTAAGAAAATAACGAGAAGGAATGGATGGAGGTGGGTAAGGGCTGGAGGCAGGGAAGGAGAGAGATGGAAAGACAGAGAATAGTGTACAATCCATATATTGATGGTACTGCAGCACAAATGCTTCAGTCATCCTTAGTGGTTTGACATGCACATCTACTGAGGAAATTAATGAATGGAGTCCTGTGCTAGCTGAGAAAGAAGATCTCTTGGGTGGGAGTACTAGCTGGTTAGACTTATCCCATGATAAAGAGGTGGGACAAGTGGGACTGAGTATTTTCACTGCTCATTGAATGCCAGCAGCTGTAGCTGTATACCAGGCTGGGTAAAGGAAGAAAAGTGCTTCACTGGCATTTTTGTAATTTCAAAGCAGAACTCAGTTTTGCGTGTGTTCTGTGTTCCTTTCAGTTGCTCTCTGAGAACGGTTGTAAAACAACTGTTTTTTTTGATCATGCAGATGTAAATGGAAAAGGAATTCTGGATAGCTAGGTACAACAGAGGTTTGATTCAATGGCAACACGACTTATTTAATTTTACACCAGACTCCTCTGTGGGTGGCTTAGGAAGGGGACAATCTGTAGTGAGAGAGCAGAAAAGGTAGCACATGATGTTGGCATCCAGCTCTGTAAAGGAACACAACAATAAATTTGAAAAAGAAATTGATAATCTGAAATGTGCTTGTACAACATATATTCTATTTTTCTAGTAAAATACAGTCTTGCTTGGACTCACTTCTTGGATAATTTGTCTTCTAATGACAGTTTTTACCTTCCACCTTTTCCATGGAAATATTAATCTTTAGTTCATACAGCTTCTTTCTCTCCTAGCCAGTGCCTCTGGAAGGATAGCTTCGTGCTGCTGCATTTGCTTCTTTGTGTGGAAAGAAAGCGATTTGCTTTTTGTATGCTATTTATAGAGAGCTTCTCAACAGAGATGGCATCCCCTCCCCCTGATGGCTCTGAGCATCCTCGTACTGCAGCTACCCACCACCTGATGTCCTATTTTCTCATTGGCTCGAGCTGTTCCCAAACCTTGTGACTCCTGTGAGCTAACGCCCAGCTGTACCGGCTCTGAGTCTCCTGCAGCGAGGCACAATCTTCACTTTCACTTCTATCGTTTGTCCTTAATATGCCAAGGCATCGGAACAAGTGCCTGCATTCATTCCCAGAGACCCCTGTCCTAGGTTAGGACCGCGGGTCCCCATGGAAATAGATGTATTCCTCGGCTTGCTGAGGTGGTAAGCAGCTCTATTACGAGACCTTCATAACTTGCTGGAGGACTGCAACTCATATCATCACACCTGAGACAGAGATCTTATATTCAGATGACCTTTTATTTCCTGAAATTGTAAATGCTGTCTCACCCTACATCTGTTGTTCAGCTAAAAGTCAGGCGACCGATTAACTTTCTCTATGGGATTTCCCTGTGATTTTAAAGCCAGGTGACTGTGACAAGGTCACCGGGAAAAACAGTCTTGTGATTTCAAGCTTGACAGAAACCCGGCAGGAAATGCAGATGAGAGAAAGGTCACACTTAGGCAATGATAACCTTAAATATCAGAGACTGAGCTCAGAAATTATTTTTTTTTTCAGACCATCAGAAGGGTTCATGAAATATGTCTGTTTGCTCATTCCTCCAGGAGACCCTCTCTGTTCTTACATCTCAGTGTGTTATGATAAATAATGCATTGCCTTCCCAAAAGCCTTGATAAAACTGCTTCCTTAACCATGTGAGGAGTACATTTCAAAAAGAGAACAAGCAGAGCACAGAGATGGAAATTAACCCCAGGACCGCCAGCCTCCATTAGCAATAATGGTGTCTGACAATTTCGGGGTTAAATGAGAAGTAGGTGCCTTTTTACTGAGTTCTGCTCTTTGTTCTTGCTTTAGTGTGTGTCATTGTGGAGACTGTCATGTAAGGTTAATGACAGCCTCTCATTACCCTTGTCAAATATGTAATAATGTGGCCCAACAACAGGGCTGAATGGCTCCTGCTTGTCAGACCCCTATGTTTTGCCTAGCAGATGGTCACTGTGTTTGGAGAGGCCCTCAGATCCATCAGTGCTATCCTGAACACGTGTGTGAGGGAGGCATTTTTCCCTGATGGGACAGTTCATGGATGGAATACTAATTGGGCACAGCAAGACAACTGAGGATTTATTTATTTTTGTTCTTGATAAAAATATGTTGTGTTTCAGGGAGGAAAGGGGAGGGGGAGAGAGAGGCAAAACCCCATTTTGGTTGCTGCCAGCCCCTCTTTCATTGTCTGACTCCTTACATTGGCAAAATTGCTGCATGTTATGCCTTATGCTAAAAATACGGGCTCTTCAGCTACAGCATAAATGGGTATGGAAATTCAGGCTTTAGTTAAATTTTGATTCTGTATTTTAAAAGTCCAATTCCTATTCTGCTGGCTCCTAAAGAGGAGTGGTTGCTTACTCACTGTGAGCTTTAGAGAGGCATCATGTTAACATATCCCCTTGATATTGCCTCCCTAGTTATTAGGATTAAATATTTATATTGTGGTAGCTGACCCTCCTGTGTTAGGTAGTACGCAAACAGAAAATATCTGTTCCTTCTCAAGGGAGCATAAGCCTCTTTAGCATGAGGCTGGTGGTGTGGAAGGCAGTGGTTTGCATTTTTAAATATATCAGTAGTCTGCTCTGAAATTTGGTATCCTCAGCCTTTGACTATGCACCCACATCTATTAAACACAGAGCCCTTTGCAACAGGAACTTACTCTCCCCAGAGTCTTGGTCTGTGGCTGCTCCAGACAGGTACAGAGTTTAATGTAGTTTTAGTTTTTTTAAATCATTACTTCCCTTTCTTCAGAAAATATTTTTACTTTTTTTTTTTTTTTTTTTTTTTACCTTTTTTTTTGTGTAAAGATAGTGCAAAGTGATTAATATCATCTTTCCCCATTTGGGGAACCTTGCACTAATGGAACTCAATTGTTCTTTGTGAAAATGTCTAATATGAGCAGACTGCACAGCTATAAAATAATGCTTTATCTGATGTGGTTACGTATAATTCGTCTACATCAAGGAGTGGGATTGATGTGACTAAAATTAGGGTAGTTATAATGGTGCAAATGTTCTTAATGTAGACAATACCTCAGTCTGCAGAACAAGAAAAATTTGTTCTAAAAAGAATAATCAGCTCTATTTGTTTCAGAGGGATGTTAACTCTGAAACTTAAATATAGCACTGTAGAAATCAACATGGTTAACTACTTCACTACTAAACCACATAATGGAGATAATCCCTATCACAAAGAGCTTTTTCTTTTTCCTAAGAAGTAGATTCAAAAAGCATAGTACAAAAATAACAGTGGGAAATTGCACCGGTTGCTTTATGTCATTTTGTAGGACAAGTAATAAAACCCTCCACCAAGTTCTTGTCACTGCCATCAGAGTGGTGCAGATTTCAGCAGCCAGGCTGGCTTGCTGCAGTTAAAATAATCAAGTCTATTCCAGACCAAGAAGGAAAACTGAAAGTAAAAAAAAAATATTTTTTTCTTGTGTGTCCCAGTCAAAAGACGTTAAAAAACTCACATGGGAAATGCTAATCACTTCAGAAATGTAAAGAAAACAAGGTAGAATAGCTACTTTAAGAATGTCCAGGGGTCTTTTTGGGAGGTTTAGTCTTTTCACTCTGTCATCCTTTTCAAATATCATTGATACTAATTCATTTTAGCAACAAAGTGACTAATTTTCCATCTATAAATGATTCTGGTAAAGATAAGATCCAAAAGTGCAGGCCTAAAGCGGTGAGGCACATACAGCTTAGTCACCTCATCCTTTGGGGCTCTGAGTGTGCATCTGAGAGAGCGAGAAGGACTTTTTCCACTGCCAGCCTGACAGCAGGCTTTAAAAAAGAAATTCCGCAGTCAGCAGACTTTAGTACTTTTTTTAAAAGGCATTTACTGTGAATATTACTCAAGCTGGCATAGCTCCCTTTCCTCTCTACCACTTTTCTCTTACTGAAACAGCAAAGAAATGGGACAGTTGTGATTATTAGGTAATTCAGGAGACACCTTCTTCTTGATACTGATGATTTTCCTCACAGAAAGGATCCCAAGAATAGAAGAGAAGAAATCATGTGAAGTTACTGGGGCTTCCTGAGGGAAAACAAATGAGGCATAGAAAGGTTGCAGCATGTGAGTCAGCCTTCTATCGTGCCCACACACATGGTGTTGCCCTGTGCCCTAAGGGAATGGGGCACCAGAAAAAATTATTGTTCCCAATGTAGTATGTCCACCCTCTTAAGTAGACCGGTGAAATACAAAAGTGTAGGCTGAGCCTGCTAATTAGTATATGTGAAGGTGGTAAAGGAGCAAGATTATGTAAATCAAGATGGCAATTAAAGTCAGCGACATTCTCAGCAAGCATCTCAGAAATTAGCAGATATGTAATGAAGTCAACAGTCATCTCTGCTGATTTTATCAGATGGCACTTTCTGAGGCAAAGCAAGGCAAACTCTCCTCTTTTCTATAAACCCCTTTCTAATGCACGTTGCAGATTAAGCTTGTAATATTTTTGTCTCAGCAGTTACTTTGCTAATGCAGGGGAGTTCATGACTTGACAAAATGCTGAGAAACAGACAACACTCGCATGGGACCCATATTTTAAAATTAAAGCCCCCTAGCCCCCTGATTTATACATAAGAGCACAAGCCTGGCAGCAGACAAATGTTTTGGCTGACCAGGAGGAGTGGTGAACCCAGCAGTATGTCAAGAAAAACCTGGGAAAGCAGTGTGATTTTTCTTCTGTTAAGTATTAATAAGAACTGAATTGCTAAAGAATTGCTTTCTCCAGAGAAATAAAAAGGCAGAAATGATGCAGTGGCAAAAATAAAGTGTAGAGGAAAGAAGGGTAGCTTCTAAGCTCCCAGACTGAAGGATGGGGTAGGAAGCCGGGTCTGTAACAGCCTTTCTGGCACAGAATTAGAGTAGCATCAAAATATAACTCTAGCAATGAAGAACAATCTAACTTCAGGATTGAGATGCACAGCTGGTCACTCCAAGGCAATTAAAATGAATTGGCTGAATTTGTTTATTTGAAGGGAGCAGGAGGGAAAGTTCTCCTTTTTAGGAATTCAGGTAAGGTTTGTCTCTCCCTGGGAAGGGTGGGAGGATTGATTTGACTGATAGAATATATTATAATTTACTGCTTCAAGGGTATTGATATGCTGGAGCAGACTACATAACCTGGAGCTACATAGATTTTTTTTTTTTTTTTTTTCCTAAAGTGCCTGTCTTGTGAATATGACATGAGAAAGGCATCAAGTTATTTGAGTGTCAATAAGCTAGACTACATATTTATGGGTATTGAGCAAAATATGTTTTGAAGTGTTAGCTCCCTGCACTCTTATGAAGCCTGATGATGAAAACTTTTCCCAGACAACTAAAGCTTAAATTTTGAAAAGTAAAAACTTTCTCTGCTTCTTAACTGTCATTTAATTATGACTGAAAAAAAGCAAAGTAATTAGTAAAGGCGCAGAGCACTTATTTTTTGGAGAAACTGGCAAATTTAAGACTCTACTGTGCAGCAGCGCAGGAAAAAGAGCAAAGCAGTCTTCTCAGTTTGGAATGGCCATGATTTAATTGGCTCCTACTGATCCCTTATTAATTAAAAAATATTGTAGGCTCTTTGAAGCCTGCATGGCTTCCTGTCTGAAAACATGCTTGTCAATCTTGCCCCCTCTCTTCATTATCATACATTGAGTGTACAGATTTTAAGAAGTCTTTGTGTTTCTTCCCTCCTGTGTTTATCTCAGGACTGAAAGGGCAGCTAGGAGTTAGAAGAAAGAGTACTTTCCAGCTTGCACATGACTTTTCCAACAGCGCCACAGAGCTGCAGGCTTCCCCAGTGCCTATTCCTGAGCATCAAACCCAAGTTTTGTGTATGTAGCTTCAATTGGGATGATTTCACTCACCAGAACTCAACAAGGAAAAAAAAAAAAAAAAAAAAAAAGAAAGAAAGAGCCCTCTGCAGTTCCTAATGAGACCCAATTAAAAACAAAATTCAAATGCACAGCTCTATTTCCTTGTGTGACCTTCGTGTCAGGCTACTGCAAATGGTCATGGTCCCTGGGAAAAATGACAGACTGAGGAAAGTGACTGAACAAAAGAGACACATCTGTCTACTGTTGGTAGGAAGAAGGCACACAGCCCATCCCCTGCTGATGGTCCTAATGGTGCACCACAGTTTCTCTCAGAGGCAGACAGAAGCAGCATAAACAAGCCTGACTTTCCCTGAACTGCTTCCTAAGTCAGGATGCCCTCTCCTCTGGGAGGAGCTCTGATATGGCTATGTGCCAACAAAACCATTTGGCTCGTACAGTGGTGTTGGTACCTCAGTACCTGCATAATGATGGTAGGGTTGCTTTGGTTTTGTTTGGGGGTTTTTATTCTCTTAATATTCTTTTGAGTTTTCACAAAATCTCTGCTATGAGTGTCCTTTTTCTGGAAAAATATGGATAAGCAAGATATATATCTGTACAGACAGTTTTTATTTTAATTCCCCTGCTACTGGTAAATTTGATTAGGAGAAAAAAAGATGCTGAACAAATATTTTAAAAATCTGCCAGCTGATTAAATCACACTTTCTCCCTATCTTCTTGGCATATGTGGTTGACTCGGGCATAATTTTAAATCTTCTAGTTTAGATTATGATCTTTCAAATGGCATTAAGCTTGCTTTGATGTTCTGTGTGAGTACAGGACAAAAGCCCAGGAATTAAGTGATTGCTCGCATTGCAGCATCATAATAAAATAGCTTCAGACTCCATCCAAGAGACAACAAATGGATCTTTCCCAGAAATACTCACATTTCTTCATTGAATCATGTCACTCATTCTCCCAGGGAAAAAAAAAAAAAAAAAAAAAAAAAAAAAAAAAAAAAAAAAAGTGCTCAAAGCTTCTTTTTTTTTTAATTATTATTTTATTTTTTTTAACAGGGCAGGGAGTGGTGTCTGGGGTCTGCTTTTCTTATCTGTTTTTGGCACTGTTTTAAATGACTATTTTGAGATACATGGGAAGGCTTTGCTTTCAAAAGTTGAAATGTTACCCTTTTTCCTCTGGTTGTGCCATTCTGGAGTCCTGTAGGAGCAAATTTCAGGTATGTAAATCATTAATGGTCCAAATTTCCCCACTAAAAATTTTTCCATCACAGGGGTTTCCTTGGTCTGGTGGAAGATAGCTGCTGTGTGAAGTCATGATGTTTGTTGGGCCAGATATATTTGACAAAAAAATGAAATTAAGAGGGTTTACTAAGCTGTTGTCCATCTGCTGAGCTATAGTAATTTTCCATTTTTGGCCCATTCCAGTTGTGAGAGAATATGGTTTAGCATTAACCCCTTTCAATTAACTTTAAATTGAAAGTCCAATTCAGCCACATCTCTTTACACCTGGGATGGGCTAACTGTACACTCAGAGCCACCCACCAGTGATTACAGTAACTCAGCCTACAAACAACAGGCTGAGAAACTCAGACATGGGCATGTGCTCAGGTGTCGGGTTCGTTCCCCGTTTTTCAGGTGGTTTTAGAATCCTTTGCCCCCCTGCACAGCTCTGAGCCAAACCGAAGGAAGAGACAGAGTCTTCAGGTTTAGATTTTTCAAGGTTGCATACTTCGTTTATCGTTTCTTATCTTACAATTTTCTCAGTGTCCAACAAGATGTTTGCCGCGGCTTGGACTTCTGACGACTCTCCCCGAACTGGGGCTGTCCTTATCTTTTATACTAATTGCTACATATTTCTTATTTACTATTTCTTACCAATGTCTATCACTATTACTAAAAAGGTCATCTTTACTTTGACCCAATCCTCACTAACTACTTTGTGCCACGTCAATGCAGCAATGGAGTGAGGGAGAAGAAGGAGAAGAAGAAGGAGACAACGCCCCAGATTCTCCATCTTGTCCCCATTCACTTCAATGCTAGGAACCTAAACCTACTATTTTCTCATTCTGTGATAAGCTAAACTACTATTTTTTCACATTCTTGTGGCCTGTAAACCTTCTCTCAGTGTAGGAAGTTTTTCCCATGGACTGAGATCAAAGCCAGTGTCTCTCTGAGCTCTGGGCTGGGGTCCCAGACCCCCCTGCCCAGGTCCCTGACCCTCCAGGGCAACCAAAGGAATGCCCTGGACTCCAACACTAAACTACAATCTTTCACACTCTTGTGGCCTGCAAACCCTCTTGCAGTGTAGGAAGTTTCTCCCATGGACTGAAATCAAAGCCAGTGTCTCTCTGAGCTCTGGGCTGGGGTCCCAGACTTCCCTGCCCAGGTTTCTGACCCTCCAGGGCAACCAAAGGAATGCCCTGGACTCCAACACTCAGGTACTCAGGTTGCTCTCATAAATGACCTTGAAGGGACTGATTCTTTAGTGAAGAAGTCACGGTGTCCTGTTTGGAGCCAGGGAGAAGGACGAGGCATAAGAGTGACGCCTTGTCAGCAGTCGCTCCTGCTGAGCTTCCAGGGAACCCCTTTCTGACCCATCTGTGGGATTGCTGTGGTCTGGAGCACCAAGTCTCTGACTATTTTGATAGCAGCTCTGGAGATCATCAGAGCCTTGTTAAATTAATTTGAGAGGAGAGATGCAAAATCTGGTCAGCTTCACAAGCAAGTCTAAGCTTTTCACAGCCCCTTATGGAGAACCCCAGAGAATCCATACTGTTTGTGACTGTTCTAATCAAGCTCCTTTAGGGGTTGTAATTCTCTGATTTTCTCCACATTAAGATAAATTTACATGTAAACTTTCACGCCCGTGGCTCATTGATTGCAAGCTGATAAAACCGAATGAATAAAATCTGTAAATGACAGTAAATATCTCAGTAAGATATTTTATCTCTAGTAAGATATTTTTTCCCCCTTTAAATGCATTTCTGTGTCGTTCTGAAAGGCTCTAGTTATTGATTCATACTTTGACTGGACGAAATTGCTGTGAATAAGGTGAAAAATAGAACAAAACTGAAGAAGGAATATAAGAAAATTAGAGGAGAAAAGTGAAGGAGACAATTAGGGAATCAGGATGCTTAAAGGAAGAATTTTAAGAGAAAAAAACGTAACATGTCTTTACTACTGGAAAATATGAATTTAATCCAGAAAAAAAAAAAAAATCTTGCTAGAAACAAAGAAATACGTATTTTTTTTTTCCTGTTAACCCCCACAATATGCTTTGAATATGACTGTAGTCCTGCCTAATGTGAAGTATATAGTGATAAAATCTCTTGGAAGTGATTCAAATCCTTGAGAATACAATTGACAACACTAGAGCTCAGCACCTTAAAGTAACAGAAATCCAAAGAACCTGAACTTTGAGAAACCAGGTTATAGCTCCTATAAGCTTGTCCAGAGAAAGAGATTTCGAGTCACATATTAAAACTGTTTTAAGATATGTTGTATATAAACATAGGCTTGTGTTTAGGCTGGTGAAAATACAGTAAGCCTTGTGGATTGGTGGTGATGGTCTCTGCAGCACCTGGAGATGGGGAGCCCACGGAAATGCCTTAACAAACGCCATCCAGGGGAGGGCAGTGAGGCACAGAAACGCTGGTGTGCCCGTTGCTGTGTGCTGTGTTGCAGTTTGCTGGCTGCTTGCTTGATAACTGGCAGGGAATTCAGTCCAAAATTGACAAGATTCATGTCTTCTGCAATGCTTGGACAGCAGGGTCCTGTTCGTCCCTTTCCCCTGCCAAGCAGCCTGGCACAGAGAGCAGAGTGCAGATGGAGCGGCACAGCTCACCTGGGTGCTCCAGACACTTATATCTGCAGTCTTACTGAACTCTATTTGTCTTTTTGCTGGTATTTTCCCAAACTAAAAGCTGGAATTTAAAGCACTGCAGCCTTTACTTCAGTCTCTTTGACAGCATAAAACAAAAGAGGATAAATATCACTTTGCAAGTGACAAATGAATTTTAAAAGGACAGGATATAAGTGGTCACATAGTAATAGCTTTAATTTATCACAACATTGTCTTAAGAACACAATTTATGTACCAAAAACAGGCTTAGCAGTTCAAAACATTATACCTTTATAGGTATTCTTTATATTGTGTGGATCTACTTTTTCACTCTTTCATGCTTCTTCTGTAATTTGGCCTTATATGTAGCCATAAAATTAAGGACCAAATTACCAAAGAGAGTAGCAAAGTTAGAGACAGAAAGAATTTGGCAAGGGATAACTTAGTAAATTGGCAATGGGACTTGGAGTCTTTCAGCCTGTCTGAACCTTGCTGATGGGAACTGCACAAACAGCTAATGGGGATAAATGGTTTGTGCTCCTCATGAAGAAGTGGAAAAACTGCAGACTGCTGGAATATGTGGTGTTTTCTGAGAAAGACCTGGAAGCAGGAAAAAAGGACAGGTTTGTGGATATAAAGTAAAGAGAGAGGTGGTAAAAATGAGACCACCAATGATGTTACAAAGAGACGTTGTCTCTGCTGGGTTTTCTTTGTCTCATCTTCAGTGAACAAAAGATTATTTAAAATATGAATGTTGATTTAAATGTTAATTTTCTTTTGATCAATGTAACTTTTCTCAGCTCTGGGTGGGTTACTGGTTAAATATGAATAGTTTCCATGGACAATTAGAAGGTGAGAGTGTTTAGAGATGCTTGTCAAAATATTTTGTGACCCATAAAATCCGACAGAATAACTTTGTTTATATAGGCAATCCAGACTGCTACACTTTCCAAGCTTCAAGGGAACTTTAGTTTGTATTTACTGTGAGCTCTAATTCAGGCCTATCTGTTGTGATCACATTTCATTTGTCCTTTTTCTGAATGTTTTACTTGTTGATAATTTGAATTTTTGGCTTCATGACATTTATATTGTAGCCATGATAGGTAAATAATTTAGAATTTGTAATTATCAATATTGTGACTTGTTTTAGTGTTTTGGAAACACACACCTTTCAGAGGCTAAAGCAGGAAAAAAAAAACCATTGCTTTGCAACATATATTGATCACAAGTATGTAATAACATCTCTGACTCTTAGGACATCACTGCTTGCAGTCAAAACCACAGTTTGCTTTCAGCCTTATCCAAACAGCCTATTAAGCTGGCAGGTGAATTGGTCACTGCCCTTCTTTTTCCTCCTCAGCTTCTCAGTGCAGTGTATTAACCTCATGAACATGTTAAAACAATGTTGATTTCAATTTAAACCAGTAAAAGCAGCCGGGAAAATTTTCCAGCTTGATATCTTCTTATCTAAGCTAAAGATATCCCAAAGTCTGGGGAGACTGGAAATGAAAATAACCTGTCCTAAGGGAAAAAATAGCCATCATTCCTGGCGCAGACACTGCTCCTAGAGCCTAAAGTCAGCTCTACTTCCCCTGTGCCAGTTTCTAAGGGAAATAAAAATCATGCAGTAGGGCACATATGTGCCCTGAAATTTTAAGGACTATATGCATTGACCTTTAAGCAACCTTTAAGCAACGTGGAAGAACATTCGTACCAACAGACAATTACAAACTGCCTGGGATCCATGGGGAATTTGGTTGTGCCTGCTCCTCTCTTCTCTTGGAAGCAGCCATATTTTGCAGCATGACCCTGACAGGGAACACTGTAGGGAGGTGCAGAGGGGCCCAGCTGAAATTGCTGCTGTGGTGCCACAAATAACAAATCTGTAGCTCAGTTGCTGCCTCTGCCCGGTACTTTGTCACTGCACGTAGTAAAGAGAATTTTGTTTTGCGTTCAGTAAATTGTTTCACTGAAGCTCTGACTCTTCCTGGATTTTGTTGACACTGCTCTGTCTAATCCTTCTGAAGCTGTTTATACCCCTGTCTGGGAGAAGAAAAGTTACCAGCATGCCCATTCCAGCGCATCATGTGTGAAAGAGAAGGGCAACAGAGCAGCGCTGCAGCCTCTTGGGAGCAAATGCAGTGATGGCAGGGGTCAGGACTTCCTCAGAAGGAGGATAGGGCAGGCTGTCCTGCCAGGACCTTTCTGCACATATCCGGGGGGTGGTTAGTGATGCATCTTGCCAGCCAGTCCCTGTCCCTGTTCTTGGCACCCTGCTGGCAGTGTCTGAGATCAAGGGTCATGTCTGCTGAAGCACCTGAGCGTTCCTGCACTCAGAGAGAGGCGAGATCTGAGCACACATCATATCCAGGTGACTTGATTTAATCTTTATCTTTTCCGCAACACTTTGTTGATGGGGGGGGGGGGGGGGGGGGGGGGGGGCACACCTGGCAACACATTTCTTTCATTTTAGCCTGGGACAAGTGCAATGTGTGCTTCATGTTGCCTTGCAATGTGTGCTTCATGTTGCCTTTCTTTTCCACAGGTTAAAAATAAGTTTGTCAGTTATATACACAGTCAAACAATTTCAGGATAATTTTGGTATCTTCCTCTGTAAGGTTGCACCCTGTAATTATTTTTTAAAATCATTTTCTTGTGCATTACAAATCTAAGATTACATGCAGTGTTTGCATTAAGTTACTTTTATTCCTGTTATTTTTTTTCCCCTGTAATACTGGATTTGAAATTATATTCCCTTTAATGTCATTATTATTGCATTTCTTTAGCAGTCACACCCATGCTGCATCCATTCAATTTTGTTACCTGTGCCACTCTGGGCAAAAAAGAAGGGAAGAGATTTAACAAGGATGGCTGTAATTTTCCTAACAGGGTAGAAATCAGCCAATTGGAAGCCCTTTCTCAGCAGACACTGACAAGACACCAGAACACTCTCTCCTCAGGTGAACGCAGCAATCGCATCCCTCGCTAGCACTACAGCGTGTCAGTGCAGTGGAAGATGGCGAGCTGGAGGCTGCCAGCCTCCTCTATTTATAGCATCAAGAGCTTCGGGGTGTGAGGCAAGCTGTTTGTAACACAGTGGCATTTTCCTCTGTTTAATCGTGGAGTGGCATAATTTTTAGAAAGTCATTACTTCTTTGTAAAAAAGAATTAGACTTCTTTGCCTAGTTAAACAATAGGTGTTTGTGAGTTAAGAAAAAGATAAAATCACGTCTCCAAGACCTTAGATGTTTTAAAGGCCATTATGTTGTCTGGCAAATGTAGAAAGAAAAATCAATAAATAGCATTGAAGACAAAGAGGAAAAATGCAATGAGACATATCAGTTCAGCCCCTGCTCTCTTTTCTCATTTTGGTCACATCCCTTGTGCTGCCAAGCAGAGTAGGTGAGATCACATGCCCAGGGAAATGCAAAGAAATTTGCTTAGACTGAAGCAGCACTTGAAAGTCCTGATAAGCAAAGCAGTAGACTCATTTGTTATAGCAGGTTGGCTTACAGTTCACAAGGACTTTTTCCTTTTCTATCTTTCCCCTCGTACTTCCTCATGTAACTCTTATAGAGATAACTGGGTACTCAGACAGAAGTATAGCAGGGCTTTGTCTTTCCAAAACAGAATTCCAGTAATTCCCACTGAGTCGCACAGTTATACAGAAATGCCTATTACCAGAACACACATGGATGTTCAGCAATTACTGGGGAAGAAGGGCAGAAAATATCCAGTGAAGGACTTCTTATGTTTTGAGAGTCATCTTTTCTGGTAGGTGCCATGACCTTCCTGAACTAGTTTGTCTTTGTGTCACACAGAAAGGTGATTGGAAGACATTGGAAATGCAACAACCCAAACTTAACTTGAAAGGAAGCATTATTTGTGCACATTTGAGTATCCTGAGCATCCACAGCTCATTTTAAATCTTGCTCCTCAATAGAATTCATACAAGTAAAATAAAAAATTTTAAAAATCAAAGAAATTTCTGCACCTTTGAGCAATTAGATGTTTGTAAATAATTAGTACATTTAGAATTGTTCATACAATATTTTTATTTTTTTCCCTTCTTAACCGCAGAATGCAGAAAAATAGCAACAGACAAGGTAAAAACAGGTGAAAGAACATGGTTTGACCTTAAGGGTAGAGCACGAGTGACATGAAAGGAGGAAGGAATGACGCACACAGATGTGCAGATGGATGAGTTTGCTGCTGGTTTAATATTTCCCATGCAGCCCTAGTGCAGGCATAGGACAGACCTCCGTGTACCAGATCAACTTCACAGACGGCTGGAGAAACTGGTGCTGACTTTCAGAATGGTTCTGGACTCAGTGAGAACATGAGTAGACTTTGTGGGACCGGCAGAAGGAGCCAGAGGCCATGTGGGCTGCCAAACAGTTGGAAGCACCAGACTTTGTTCTCTGCCTTCAGGAGCTACATCCACTAAAGTCTTCCCGAGGAAAGCTCCAAGATTTCTGGCTTGTATGTTGGGTATGGTCATACCTCATCTCCGTATCTGGGTTAGTCCTTGGTGTGCACCAGCCTCCTTCCATTTAAGCTCTGGGGAAAACCTGTTCTCCTACCAGGTCCCATTTCTAAAAAACAGGAGGAAAGGTCTAGCCACATTGTGGATTCACAGATCACTTTGGTGGCAGCCTAAAAGAGCTATTTTTTGCTTTTGTTCTTCATATACAAAATAGAAATGATAATTTTCAACTTTGGATAGGCCAATGCCTTTCCTTAATAATTAAGCATTAAAAGCAACCACTTCATAATCACAAAGTGCTAATCTTAATAATTTAAGTACATAAATAGGTAAGGGAGTTATGAAATCCCACAGTGTTGAAACCAAGATATGGACAGTTACCTCAGCAAAACTCAGACATTATTAGAGCCTATCTTCCTCCAAAATCTCTTCCTCCCTCCAGCCTGCCCCAAGAAGGGGTCCACAAAGTTGTTAGCACCTTTAAGTACTTGGATCCGTGTGACTACAAGCAGCAGTTTTGCCATGAACTGGGCTGTGAAATATGGACTGTGAGATACAAATAATGGGCCAAATCATAAGGACTTATCAATGTTTGTTTTCAATACTGGCTGTCTGAACTGAGAAAAATCTCTTTGAAGTCCCTAGCCGTCCTCTTCTGTAAAGACGACCTCCTTTTAGCTCCTTGCACTTCTTTGCAGAAGTAACTTCCATTCCTGATACACTCTCTCATCTATTAATGAAAAAAGTAATGCATCTTTAGGTTGCTGTGGTGACATGGCCTTAGGCCACTTAATTATAATGTACCCGAGGCCTTAATTAATCTGTAGGACTGTACAGAAGATTATGTCCCAAAAACCTTCTGAGAGTCGCATCAAAATCCTGGACTTATCAAAGCAGAAATATTGAATCAGGGCCAGGTGTAATATATTTACATCCTTTCCAGAAAATGAAATGTTTCTGAGGAGAACAAAGCGCTCTTAGGTGTGTTACAGGTTTACGTGGTGATGATGTGCTCAAATTTCAAAATTACCACTTGCACAAGACAGTTGCAATAACAAGAAAAATGAAATACCATACTTGTGGGAAAACACAGACCTTTTCTCTCAGGGCCTTTTGCTAATGCTGTCTAAGTCTGAAAACATCTGCCATTGACTTCAACTGGAAGACGAGGGCATAGGCTCCCTATCGCAAAGAAACTCCGGTAGCCATTTGGGGTTTTACCAATAGAGGGCTCTATTGGTTTGATTTAAGACACAAAGGAGGGGGAGCTAGGCATTATTTTGGAGAGGGTGGTGAGGTTGCTATAGTAAATCCCATAACCTGGATAAAAGTGGAGTCAGCTGAAGTGCATTGAGAGAAATGCCTAAAGGGGCATCGTTTAGGTGTTACTCTATCTGTTTTGTTGTTGGTTTGTTTTGGTGTTTCGGAATACTGATGCCGGTGGACTTGCTTATCTGCGTTTGGAAAGGCTCAGTCCGGAGCACTGTGAGCTATTTTAGGAATAGGACCATATTAGCAGTGTGATAATTTTAAATGACATGCAATGTTTAAAGCCTACCAAAAATAAAATTTTATGGCTGTAACTCCTTTACCAAACAGTTTTTAGTCATATTTGCTCTTACAACGTATATTTTAAGCATAACACACAAAGATAGATGTGCATGTTAATGAAAAAATGAAAATCTGTGTTAATAAACATGAAAGTGACTTAAGGGAAACTACTTGCTTTCCTGGGGAGTTAAGGTTTTTTATTATATCCCACTTAAGATTGAACATATTACTGGCTCAGCTCTAGGAGGCCATACAATAAAGCGAAAAATAACCTAGAGTCTTTCTGGGGTGTTTAACTGCTATCCAGTGCCTGACCTCTCTCACTAAACAAGGTCTTGAATGCCCTGACTCACCTCTTCACTGCCACAATAGGCCTTCCCATTCCAATTTTTAATTATTGTTCCCCATTTCCCAGTGACTGAGAAGATGCTGCTCTCCCAGCATATCCTGCTTTCCCAGGTTAGACGGACTGCAGTGGTATATGTTCTACAACACACAGCAGATGAAATTCACCGTTATTTTAATGTGAACGGCACTGGAATGAAAAAATGAAAACAGTACTAACAAACATGCTGGTAGATGCATAATGGCAAGCATACACATCTGCATAGAAATATTATAAATGCATATCTTCTTAATGGGAGACTGTGATTGTTAGGCGCGCTTGCCTGAACACGAACTCTACAGTTAACCAAGCAAAAAACCCTCTCTACACAAATATGTGTTTACATACATACATACATAAGAAAAATATATATCCAGTGTGTAATTTCAATGTGTATGAAAACGGTGCACTGAATTTCATTCTATTGTGCAAGCATAGTTTAAATTCCATTTTTATGCAACGGTGCAGTGACAGGTTCCTATAAAACAAATATGGGCCGCAAATGAAAATACTTTAGCTTGCTGGTCTTACATTTTTTCGTAGTAATGAATACAGACTTCAACTTGTGAAAATATAAAATGATCCTGCTTTCAGTATAAATGTCCCTCAAAAAATCAATTCCAATTTCATTTTTGTTTTAGTTAAAAAAAAAAAAAAAAAAAAAAAAAAAAACAGGTGTATAAATAATGGCTACCTGTGGTTTTCGTAAATAAATATCTCCAAAGCTGTGGAAAGCTGTAGAAATGCATGGATATTCTATTTTCTCTTCCCTCACAAATTTGTTGTGTTGCAGGAATGTACATAAATAGATGTCTAGATATGATGCCGATTCAGCTTCAGCCATTTTCTCCAAATAAAAACATATGTTTCCCTCTTAATGTTTTTTGTCCTTCGGAATCCATTAACACTTTAATAATGGAAAGTATGCAGTAATGTATGTTCTACTTACGATTTTTTTTTTTAAAAAGTCTCATAAATATGACTCTATAGGTACAAGAAAGCTGTATATGCTCATGCCCATGTCATAAATCATCCATCCTTTGTTTAAAAAAAAGAAAAAAAAGAGGTGGGGGAGGAGGAGGGAGTGAGGATTTTCTCACTGGAACCATTTCATTTTATCTAGGGAAGGTTAAGAAATACTGCTGTTGACACTTACCTAGATATTTTCACAACATCATGTCCCATTCACTGATCCTCAGCTGAAAGGATATTTTCCTCCTCTTTAATTTTCAGAAAGGGAGAAACTTGTCCTTGATTCTGGCCTCATAAAAGAGAAATGACTACCTTTCCCCACTTCCAGGCTACAACTTTAACTCAGAATCTCCCCATCCCAAGGAAATAAGTAGATAACATGATATGTGCAATGTGAACTGATTTGGGATACTTGCAGTTTAGTGTCTCCGGTCAGGAGAAATGGATGCAGCTCAATTGTTTAAATAACTGCATATTTATTCTGGGGTCCATGCTATGTTTGCTTAGAGAAAGACAAATGTACTAACCAACCTTGCATATGCACCAATGAGCAGAGTGGAAACTACATTATTGCATTAATTGCATCTCATGGAGGTGACTTCATCTAAAAGGAAGAAAAGGAAATACAGCTTAGAAACCAATAGCTTACTTGTTGGTGTTTATCTTGAGTATCTGGCTTTTAATAATACCACACTGGGAATACTAGTGTGCTACAGCATTTTATTCTTCTCTTTCTTCAGGGCAGATTGGTACAGCCAGCAGTTTATTCCTGAGAAAATATTCATACAAAATGGATTGCTAGATTTAAATATACTACCCCGTACTGATGACTAATACACAGTTATTCTGTCCCTCCCTCACCCCTCTATAATCAACAAAGCATGCACAACAGTGGAGTGTTTCACAGTAATTTTTGGTGATGTTTTGCTTTGCTTGATTGGAAAGTATTTCTGAGGAGGATAAATAAGCTCGCCACCAAACTCTCCCCTCTATTTGCCTTGCTGATGTTACAGAGAGTAGTTCACTGCAGGATGGGAAACAAGGAATGAAATAGATTGGGATGCTTCAATGGGAAAAAAATTTGCAGCTCACTGGCTTCATCTCCCATCTGTATTATTAGCACCGTATAGATTTAATAATTAGGTGATTGAAGACATTTTGATGATGGAGCGTTTTCTATGATCTGCAAAAGAAAGCATCTGTTTTCCTCATGTACCAATTAATTATTTATACAGCAGAAAATATAGTAGACTACCTTGAGGATGAGCAGGTTGGATGTCTGTGTAAAAACAGCAAGGCCTGGCCTGGAAATTATGTCGTTCTGACCTTCAAAGTCGCTAGAATTATTATTTTTCAGACATGCAGTAAACAAACAGTACTCTCTTCTGTCCTCACTTCCACCTCACTGTTTGCCCTCCTGTCCTCACAGAGGGCCTGTCAGCTTAAATATCACCTTTCCTTTTATTTTCCATTTCCTGTCTATGTGTTTTATTAGCACCTTTTTCTATTTTACAGTCCACACTGATTCGACATCAGCTTCATCCCTCATAAGCTCTACTGTTGAGACTAGGCAGAGTTATGCATTGTGGGAGATATGCAAAAGCACCCAAACCTTTTTTTTTCCATGATTGTCAGGCGTGGATTCATTTTGGGAAATATATATTTCCAGAGGCTAGGACTTACTAAAGTTTGTAAATCAAAGAAAAGCAGATCCTTGGATCTCACAAAATGTGTTGCTTTGTATTATGACAATGGTGTTCACATGCCTGACATCCTCATAATAATATTAAGCACTTTTTTCCTAGCATTATATACTTTATACATTTGTATAAATGTCACAGCTTGTAATCACTTCCTTTGTCATCGACGATTAATCTAAAAAAATCGAATAATTCACTGCCCCTTGCCATTTACATATCGCCTGCTACCATCTGTTCTTCTCAGCAGCAGTAAATGATGGGTAATTAACTCAGTGCCTTTGTCTTTCCCTTGCTGAATGTCTGACACATATAGATTTTCCTCTGTGTGTGAGTGCGTGTCTGCGCGTGTGTCTGCGTGCGTGCGCGCTCGCGTGCATGTGTGTAGGAAAAGGAGAGGGGGATAGGAACAACAGAGAGGAAAGAAAAGCAAAAGGTGCTGTAAGCCTGACCTGAGGGGAGAAAAAAAACCAAGTCAGCACTAAAATATTTGCAAAGGAGAAAGCAGGACAGAAATGTTGGGGCTGCAAAGGGACTCCGTCACATGGCCTTTTACTCGCTTAATGTCAAAGGCAAGCGGGACCCGGCTGCGGACAATAGCGGCCCCGCGCACGCAAGTACCCTTTTCTAAAGCTGTAAGGTCAAGGTCAAGATGCAGCAGCGAGACAAAGCTTCATATGTTCCTCTTGTCAGCCTGGGTGCAAAGGGGGAAGATGAAAATGAGGCCAAATGGAGGGAATACACAATGCCATTTGGCTCCTGGACTGGAAGCCAGAAGGTTCACAATGTGTCATATTGAAACTATGATATAGTGGCTCTGCATATTGCATCCTTAGACAAGTGAGCATGAGGAAATATGCAGTGTCAAATTAAAAAAAGAAATAGCAATATTCAAAGAGCTTTTTGCCCTTCCTTCTAAACCCTGCGAGCCACCTTGCCCCCAGCTGTAGAAGGGCCAGAAAACAAAACATTCCCTTGATGTCATAGGAAATATGACAAGATAGCCTAAGTAGCATCTTCTGGCATGTCTCTTTGATATTGTTTATAAGGAAAGAAAGGAAAAAAACCCTGAAAATGGTTCAAAATACTTTCTAGAGAAGGTTTTTAAGACAGAGAAAGCATAATAATGTATCTCGACTACCATTAAATGACTGTTTATTTGCATGTATCTGCTATATTTTATTTGTCCTTAGGTAGTATCTGGAAGCCTCCTTCAGGGTTGAGGGCCACATTGTGCTAGGCACTACAGACCATGAAATATGACATAGTATTGTCACTCACAACATCCTCAGGGCTGGTCAGCTGGTCAAGGCTGAGTGGGATGTGCAGTGCCTTTCATTGAAAGAAAACAAACAAACAAACAAACCCAAAGCAACAACAACATCAACAACAACCAAACCAAACCAAAACAAAACAAAATCAACAACAAAAAAAACCCCAAACAAACAAACAAAACAAAACAAAACAAAATCAACAACCAAAAAAACCCCCAAACAAACAAACAAAACAAAAAAAAACCCAAAACAAAACAAAAAAAAAAAAAAAAAAAAAAAAAAAAGGAAAGGAGAAAGAAGTTAGTTATATTTTAATGGGATCCTGTTAATCCCAAGGGAGTTACATTTCCTAGATGGAGCTTCATGCCAACTCAGTTATTCTGCTTATGTTATCTCTATGCCACATGTTACTGAGTGTGAAGCTTTGGATTTTTGAACATGGGTGAAAAAAAAAATTGGAGAGAATTTCCTTGTGATTCAAGACTTGCTCTTCCCAGCACTCTGCCCCAAAACACTCTCTCCCAGGGCTTTTTTTCCAGCCTTTTCAATCAGGGCCATGACATGAGTAATATCTCTTGCTGATTTTACACAAATTTTTTGAATGATTTTGCAACTTTCCTCCTTCCTTCTATTCCAAATAATCATATAACCTTACTGATCTGACTCCCATGTTACTGCATACTCCTCAAATACAATTCCCTGCATGTGTAATGACCTTGGAAAGTGATTCACTCTTGTTTAGATATATTAGTTCCTGCCACGAATTTAATTAAATTTAACCCAAATGAAAGAAAATTATTTGATCCATCATCTTCAAAGTTGAATTGTGCCAGCTGATATGAGGGAATGTGAATAGTAGAACTTGTGGGAAGTCCAAGCAACACCTGCAATGCTATTCCAGATAGAGTTTCTTTCATGAAAGTTTCCCTGACCTAATAAAAAAAAAAAAAATCACTTACATCTGACACTGGTCAGTTACAGATTCTCTGGGGGAAGTGGTGGTGCTGCTATTAATGCCTCTCATTAGATGTCCCTTTAGGCTGTGAGGAAGAAGTGTTGCTACAAACTACTGATAATTTCTAATATTTTACCTCCTGGGTTTCCTATAACTAAACTAGGGGAGATGTTCAGGTTAGAAGACTGAATGTGGTTAATATGGAACCACAAGGAACTGGCAAGTCACCTCAAAGGGTCTACAGGAATGGATATAAGGGCAGCAAAAGCAAAGAAGGTGACTAACAAGGTTCTACCTCATTAGACTAGGTATGAAGATCATAATTTAAAATGATTAGAAATATTCATTTGCTATCAGTGGGATGAGAGATTTTGTCTTGCTTATAGTGCATGGTAAGCATGACTTGTACTCACAAGTTTCCAAATATAAGAGGTCAATGAATATTAATAATTAGTATTTTGTATTGACATGGTGTCTAGCAGCCTTGATTGCTGCTCAGGAAATCAGTGAGGAAAACACCAAAATATTTGATCTCGCTCCAAAATCCTTAATGGCTAAAAGGCAACAAGAGCCACAGGTTGTCAAAAAGTGGCATGAGAGAGAGGAACATGGGGATAGAGGATAATAAAGACAGAAGTGGCACACAAGGCAATTATATCAATCAGCACTGCCCTTCTCCCTGCTACCTTTTATGTGTGGCAATAAAGGAGTGCTTAAAGGAGGGAAATTATGAGGATTTTCTGTTTGTGTGAAGCATATTCTAAGTAAGCTAAAAAGAGGAAGAATCCAGGAAAACAGAAAGCAAGAAAACCTTTGAAAAAATTATTAATTTGATACTGAAAACCATCACCATGTGCTGATTGGAGGAAAGTGTATCCACTTTTATTGAATGAAAAATGACAGAGTAGCCAGGGCACAGACTGTGAAAGACTTGAAAGGGAATAGAAGAAAGCCATGAATGATGCCATAGATCAAGGGAAATGGGTGGAGGGATGGAAAAAAAAAATAGAAAGAAAGAAAATAAAGAAGGATACAGCATCTCTGTTACTGAAGACAGGATGAGATTGAGTAGCACAAAAGAATAAAGTGAGGGATGAGGAGGACTTAAAAAAATGGGAAAATTCTGGCTGCAAAGTTAAAAGTTGGGTGAAGTCCATTAGGAAGTGTAATAATCTGTAGCATATGGTGGAAGAACACTTAGCTAGACTTAGACAAACAAGAAAATAAAACATGATGCAGGCACTAATCCTGTATCATCTGGAAGATGCACTGGATGGCAGAGATCTTTTCCATATCTTAATATCTCTGCTACTTGTACAATCGCTGTACTTGAAGGCAGTGCATTTATACCGTGAAAGCGTGGAAGTACACACTGACTTGTTAAGAGACCATTAACATAGAGAAATACTTTGAAAATCTTGGCATATGAAAGGAGTTTCCAAAATCTTTGTGTGTGTGTCTGTGTGTGTATATACATATATGTAGATATTTATTTATACACTCATATATGTACCATTGAATTCCCCTGTTGTGTAAGAAGTAGAAGTTTCCAGTGTATTTGAATCAGGCTTCATTTTAAATATTATTGTGAAACAAGATAAATTTAAGATCCAACATTTTTATATATGATATACCATTAAAAGACAATGATTACAAAATACTTAACTGAAAACTGTATTTGCTAGTATATATATTTACAACTGTGTACTTATCAGATTTAAATCTTAGTTTCAAAACTTCTGTCAGATGAAAGTATAGAGTATGTGTACATTTTAAAATAAATTATATACAGAACTAATGAAGACAGCAATTCTCCTTCCATTTTTACTGCAGACCCCTTATCTGCAGTGCAGACTTCTAATGCATAGCTTGTATTCCACTAGCAACAGAGATCTGCATTTTAGCTCATAGATGACAGTTCTGACTGCAGTCTTGTGATATATTCAAATTTTTGGAGGGCTTACTTCCTGAGGGTGTACAACCATTGTTGATGTAAGTACACTGTGTACATATGGAAAAATGAATGGATGGCTGAGCACAGGGACTTGGACACATGCACATTCTTGATATTGCCTGAATTAGGCAGTGTGACTTCAATGAGCTGATGCCTGGTTTTTACTGAGTACTAAACCAGAAGCTTTTTTACTTGTATCACTCATACTGTACTGTGTCACTGCACTGGGAACTGCCTCTGAAATGGTTTTCTAAAGCTGGTATACTCATAGTGATGTAACATTCAGTGAAGTGCTATAGACATCACGGTTTTGCTGGGAGACGGGGAAAATATATTGTATTAAAGCAGAAAACTGCTAAAGCTTCTGAAGTTGGGAAATTAATTAGAGGAAGAAAACAATCATTCCCTTGAAGGGAACAATACTTTATGCAGTAGGTCACTAAGGAAGATTTTTGCTGACCTGAAACTTTTAATTGAAACAAAGAGCTGATGACTGAGACCGATGGGCTTCAGTCCAGCTGTCCCCTGGCTTCTTTGTACATCAGTAGATAGCTTGGTCTTAGTGTGCGCAGGCTGGGCCATTACACAAAATTTGAGGTAATTTTTCTCAAGAATCATACTGCCATAGCCAAAAAAATTTTCTTGGTTAGCAGAATTCTGAGGGGATCTTCATAAACTTGCTTTCTGTGTACTACAGATAGATGTTTTCAAGAATATTTTTTAAGATCTCTCATTAAAAAAAAAAAAAAAAAAAAAAAAAAAAAAAAAAAAAATTGCAAGGTACATCCAGTAAAAAAGATCGAGTATAAATAATGAAATAATGAGAAAAGCACTGATGTCTTGCCACCATTTGATAAAAACAAAGCAATTTAATTGATATGTTCACTGTATCATTCACTCTTGTGGTGCTCTTTGACATTTCAAACATAGATATTTGAACCTCAAGCTTTTAATGGACCTGGCCTACTGTTGTGTATTGATCCACCTCACTGCAAATCACTGGTGATGTTCTTTACTCCCTCCCTGTAAAATGAAAAGAAATCAAATCAAAATGTCCTAAACTTGTTGATTCAAAGCCATTTCATTTATCAGCATAGAAAAATTCTATCAGTATAGAAAAATAAGTTAACAGTCTTTTTCACAGTCTTTCTTCTGCAAACTGAATTGAAATGGCCTGGCTTAAAGTAACCTGGATCTCAGTCATAAAAGCAATATGCTGCCAGAGCAGCAAATCCAGAATTTATCACTCATGTATTTTTCATCTGCACTTGCCTTTAATATTCTTTACTGCTCAGGGATAAGAACCCATGGCATTGCTAAGATATCAGAGAACTGTTTGGCAGTAAATTTGTGGCAAGGCAAATTCAGGACTTAGGAGCCAAATTTTCAATACCCTATGATTTAAAAACAAAACAAAACAAAACAAAACAAAAATTGGCTTCTGAAGGAAAAAAATGTTATATATTTTTTTCATGTATTCCCTTCTGCTACATAGTTTGAACTTTACCTTTTTCCCCTTTGATTCCTTGAAAAACTGGAGAGCATATGTTTTCTTGGTCTAAAGAGAATCTTCTAAAACTCTGAAGTAATTTAGGTCCGTCTGCATGTATGAAGAGATATTGAGATATCATGATGCAGTCTGTCCAGGATCTGAAGCCCCATGAGAGATTGTTTACCTGATCTTTTCTGCTTGGCTAGGACAGTGAGTTCATAAATAGTGTCAGCCCTTATCTAATTCAGGATTGTCATTTATATCCTCATTTGACTTTACAATCCTACTGTTCTGTGTGAGATATTGCTTAAACTTTAATCTCAGGAGGGAAAAAAAAGGAATTGTAGGATTCCAGATGTAGCATATCAATTATTTTTGAAAGACCTGTGGGTTGCCACAACCTTGAGGTTGAACATCTTGAAACATTTGGGGAGAAATCTCACCTAAAACTAATTTAAGTACAAAACTGAATCTAGCTGGGCACAGTGAAGAGTCTGACAAAAACACTAATCCTTGTAAGGTAAAGGAAGCTAAAACATGGGAATTAGGTTTTGCTTAAGATTGCCTATTCCTACCTATTTTTTTTTCCTGTTACAGTAATGTTTAAAAATAGTTTTTAATTGTGTAAGTAGTGTATTTAATGCACAATCAGGAGTATGTCTGGAATCAGAGTATTGTACTAGCAAATGATGAAGCTCTTCTGAAAGTTAAAATAATCTGAAAGAATAGAGAGAAAAATCAGAGCACACTGCAGTGTAATTTGGACCCCAGTCAGTGCCAGACTGCCAACTGTTAATAAATTATGTCTTTGGTCTGTCATATTTGAGATGTTGAACTAAAATGTCAGTAAGAGTGTTCATATGCTGCTATTTGATGCTGAAGATTCATTATTAAAGACAGGTTGTATATTCAAAAATTTCTTTCCTTCTTGTCTTACTTCATGCTTAACCAAATGGACGTATATTTTTCAACACAGTTGTCCTGCACCACTCACATGAATAAGCCAGGATCTCTATAAACTCGTGGTGTGTCTGTGGATGTGTTATTTGTAGGGAACATGGTTAAGAAGTGTGGGAAGTGACTAGAAGAACTGATGAAACTTATTTCAACACCTATTGAAAGAATATTTTGGCTTTTATAACCCACATGTAACTGTATTATTAAGCTCTTTGATAGTCTCATGAGAATTCAAAGATGCATCTACTGATTTAATCAGAGTAGCAAATCTGTAGAGGAAAAACACAAAATAATTTTTCTGCTTGTTGATGCAGAGAAAATCTTTGCTTTTAAAATCTTAACTGAACACATTGTTCAGAAATTTTTGCCAGGCAGACAGTGTGGCAATAGAAAAGACAGAGATGATTATCAGTATATTTTTCAGCATCATAAAGCAATAGGAAAATAGTTGAGAATGAAATCAGTGTCTTTCCATACAGCTGGCGAGAGGACTACATGGAAACATTAGTCAGAAAACACTGAGCCATAAACTCAACCTGAAAGTTGAATAGAAATTGACTAGAAGTTCTAAAAATTTCCAGATGTTGTCATGGTTAGAGTCACAGAACATGGTGGTATTCCTAATGTTTTGGTTTCAAGTAACAACTTGCAAGGTCTCAGTTTTCTGCTTCTCCATGTCAAATAATGCTTGTATATATGCCCCAGGGAACTTAAGGATATTAAATGAGTGTAAGTTTTACATTATTCCCTGCAAAGACTCTTGTACTAATTCTTCTGAAAACTTGAGCTGGCATCTATTGAGTACTTACAGCTCTTGTCCTACACAACAGATTTTTTTTCTTTCCCGCTATGCCTTTCAGCAGCAGTTTGGACCATCAACACTCAGTTTTAGGCATAACCCTCTTCCTCTTAAATCTCACATCAGAACACTTAAAGTGACCAGTCCATCTGCAAGGGAGGAGGTTAGATACTGAAAAAAAAATCCCAAAAGACATTTAACTAGCAAAAGTATTTTAGCTTTTAGTTTTATTAAAGTTTATATAGTTTTATAAAGCAGTAAGACAAGAATCACAATATCAGTACTGAATACTTGCAGTAATAGCTGGCTTAGGAAGAAAATGCTTTGGGGCTTGAAGGTTTGATACTTGCAGTAGCTGTGACTCATGATTCAAAAACCGTTCTACAGGAGAATGGAATTTGGGAAATATTCCGCTAGTACTACAGAACTAGTGGAATGCTTTATTTCTAGTACAGGAGGAGGAAAATTGTTGTATCCATTGACTTGCAGGAGCTGATATTGTGGCACTCTTGCAGCATAATCCATGGCACTATTTGCTTTGTCCAGCACTGTCTGAATATAAGGCACTGACTACCCTCTGTGTTTCTGCATCATGATCCATTTTACTTGAATAGGTTGATCAGCCCTTATTTCTCAGTTTGAATGATCATTACAATAGCCATTTTTTAATCAGTGAGTAATATGTAATATTTTTTCCTAAAGTGTCTTTTGGTAAAATTGCTTTTAAGGCTATGAGGAGGGGTTGTTACTGGTGGAACCCAGACCCAGATTCTGTGGCTGCCATGGAGATAGAAAGTGGGTATCTGGGCCTTGCTTTCATGTTTGGAACCAATATTCTTTGAAAGAAATATTGACTTTCAAATGAGTTTTATCTCTTGTGGTTTTCAACAGTTTTATTTGAGAAATTTGCAACTAACTCATATGTTAGGCTTGTACCTGAAATACCAGTTAAACCATGCACACATGTCAAGCAACAGCTTTTTTGCTTGTCCTTAAATATGGGAAGATGTTTAGCTTTAGATGAGGCATTTAAAATCTTCCCTGCAACAGATTTAAAAGGAATCTATGTTTTTAGGGCAAGTACAGTCCAATTAACAAACTCTGTCAATACTCAGCATACCTTTCAGATTTGCTTCAATGAAAGTAGTTTATCGGTATCATTGCAATTTATAGCTGATATTATCCATAAGCCTACAGTGTTACATTGCAAGGTACACTTTGGGTCTCCTACAATTCTGACACTTTTTAGTTGTCCAACAATACTTAAATCTTAAAATTGAAGAAAAAGAAGGACAACCTTGTATGACAATATCCGGTGCAAAACACAGCATGTTTTACGCTGCAGTCATGTCCTTAAAAATTTATCATATACTGTCCCACCAGGAGATGCCTGATTACTGGGACAATAGCTTCATTTGTAAGCATCCCCTTTGGCAGCCCAGGAAAGGAGAGCCAACTAACTGACAGCAGCACAGCATTTAAGTCATGGCTCTGGTGCAGAATTGAATATAGAAGAGAAGGATTGACTAGCTATTGAACTGCAGTGGAGAAATGATTTGTGCTGCCTGCTGTTATATAAAGCCTGCTATGCACAATAAGGGCTGTTTCATTCCCCTAGATTTTAGGTTTACAGCTCACCACAGTGTTGGTAGAACATAACATACTGGCAAGTTTATTCTTTCTTATGGCTTGGGCAATTATTTGGCATTGATTTCCTTAAAGTTTTGTCTTGCATGTCAGCTTTTTGTTGGCAAACTTTGCAGAAGAGTTTGAGCGAGTCAGTAAGATTTGAGAATACAGATGAGATCAGTACTTGGCTCATGCTTTCCTTTTACGAGACAGAAATAACAAAAATGGAGTTTCAACCCTCCTCTCCAGACACACACCCACAGAGGGAACGATGGGCATGCATTTGATTGATTTGATTTTGCTCCCCAATAAAAATCTCACAATTCTTAACCTTGCAATCTACTTCACTTATTTTAAACAAAATATTCTGCATTGGCTCTACATGATGGGACTGCTTTGTCATTTGCATTTTTAAAGCAATGACTCTACTCTGACACAAAACCAGTTGACCAGTTATGCTGAAATGATACAATAGCATTATGTTGTGCTGAATTAAACAATGAAGCCTAATTATCTGTGGTTTAGCTGAGTACTTTATGAGGTATTTTCAACCACTTAGAAAAAGTGTGAAGTGCCACTGCACAGATTTGGTAGCAGTTTCCAGGTGTTTTGTCTAGGTGAGAGTGACATAATGCAGAAAACTGTGAGGAATCTTAAACTATTGCCTGCACACTGTTTTATTGTGTGATGACTGTAATTGAAGCCATTTTCTGGTTATCCTGTTCTCTGTCGTGAACAGTTCAGAAAGTGCTATTCATGATATTATGTAAATCAAGAAGACACTTTACTAAATTGGCGTTAGTAGAAAATAAAGATCACCCCCTTAAATTCTGATAATGTTATTCTTACCAGATAGTCTTATTCATATGCAAGCAGTAGAATATTTCCATGGCCTTTTATAACAATTTAAAAAGTATTTCTAAGAAGTCAAAAGTACTCTGAGTGTTTTTGTCTTCTCTTGGATACGTATTGCCCTCTTTATAAGTTCATCCTTAAAACTAGGGTGTCTAAATTTATACACATGGCACATAAAGCCATGTTTAATGTAGTATTTAAAGTTGGCAGAGATACAGACACCTGAGTTTCAGGCATTGCATTTGAAAATTGTTCCTTCTATATATAGATACAATAACTCCTGAGGATGTTAACAGAGCTGTTCCTGGACCTATCAAGAGAACCACACTGCCCTTTATTGTGGTCCAATCTTGGCTTCTCAGATTAATTCAGAAAGCGGTAGGTTCAACTTGCTTTTTGTAATGAGCCTAGTGGGCAAAGTAATGTGATTTGAACTCACAGGGGGCATTCCTGACAGAGTTCAAATCTCTTACAGTGTCTTTAGACAAAGACCTTTCTTTAAAGTCAATTGGAAAACTGAATAGACCACATGAAAGGTGGGCTTTATAGTTCAAGCATATGAATGTTACACCAAGCAGAGGCCCTGTGAGAGGAAGAGACAAGCTGAAGTGATGCACCAACTCTCCTGAGGAGAGAGTTTCAAACACTTGCTCATGAAAATAGTCCACTCCTGTAATGACACTTACCTCAGTGCATAACACATTGTGCATTCACATGAATATGACTGCAGGAATGACCCAGTTTTTTATTTTAAGGCCATTGTCACAGGATATTTGGGGCTGTTGTCCTTTGAGTTGGGTCAGCCTCTGAGCTGACATGTAGTATAGGTGAATGCTCTGTAGAAAGACCCATTTGCAAGTCAGCTCTTTGGAAATTCCCAGCAGGATGGCCAAGCGAGATGGCACTAGTAGCTCACAAACCACCTTTGCAGTGGGGCGTAGGGGGTCCCAGTTTGGCCATGACCTCTGTGTGGATCACCTTGCACAGATACATCCGCCTCCTTCTGTGTTTTTGGCATGATCTTAGAAGCGTTGCCATTATGTAGTCTTATGGTCATATACAAATAATTCACTGAGAACATCGAGACAAAAAGCATGATCAGGATGAAACATCCTGATCCATCAGGAGTTGGACTCAGGACCAGTTTTAAGCACAGAGCAACCCAACAGGTAGCCAGATGACTTCCTTCATGAGGAAGTAATCCAATGAGTTAGGGCCAAACCTCAGAGATCAGATGACTTGACCTCCCTCTGTGGCTTTTGCTGAAGTCAGACACAAGAGGCTTGTGACCTATTTACATGACATAGAAAGAGTAAAAAGTGTAGAAGTTCTTTCAGAATTCAAAAACAGAACCAGGAGATGGTGACAGGTAATTTTGCATCTTTCCCAGAGCATTTTCCCTTGTGAAAACTTCTGTGGATTTTTCCTTAACTCTCCACTTCTCCATGTATATGAGATTCCTCAGAGAGGTAGTAGGGAGAAGGTACATCCTTAGAGGGATGCAGAACATTTTCAGAGTTTTCAGAGCATAAAAATGTACTCAAATCCCACAGCTTCTCTGTGGAAAACAGTTGTGCAATCCTCTTGGTATATTTGGAAAGCATGTCTGTCTGCTTTTAGCAATAGACTCATTGCTTTCCAGAGTAGGTTTCCTCTTTAACAAGCCTAATTTATAATCTTGTCTCAGTGTTTCCACAAAAAACAATTTTCTGGTTGAAAAGTATGATTCAAAGATCAGACTGAACACTTATTTATCATTAGTAAATTTAGATTAGGAAGGAAAAAAAATTCTAGTGGACGTCTAAATAGTATATCCCAGGCAAAAGTAAGTTGTTTTATAGATTTTAGGAAGTTTATCAAACTGCATGACCATATAGTCATGCAGACAAATGCAAAACAAGAACAAATATAAACAAAATCCGAAGGGCCTAACTTACCTGTATCCCAGACAACACTTCACTGACATTGGTGAATGACTAGAAATTTATCGAGAGCAAGATAGACTTGATTTCATTTTCATACTATCGATATATTTTGTACACTGTTTTGTGTTGAGAATCTATATGATACAGAGCCTGATTTGTTCTTATTCCTCTTTGTCTACTAAAAAGATATATCTAATATTCAGTCCAAATGCAAGTATGGAATCAAGAGATTTATGGTTTTTTTCTTCCAATGATTTTCTTCATGCTGACCTTTTACTTGATAGCAATTTGGCCCATTGCTTCTTCAGGGCATTGTAGATCTTCCAGACATCATAGATTTGTTGAACCTTTTTTCTGGCATCATTTAAATTGCCATAGATTCTTTGCTCACCTCTATGCACACAATTCCACTGAACTAAGCCATATTTGTCCTATTATCTTGTCTTCTCTGAGGTCATTATAGGGTAAATCCAAGTTTATGAGGAACCCACTGTTCTCTTCACACTGGCAGGACATGACCTTGTTGTTTATAGCTGATCCAGTTCTGGAGCAGTCACTTCATGTCAAAACTGCAGGTAGCTGCAGCTACTTCTGAAATCTAGCAAATGTCTTAATTGGATTGATACAATTGCTAACACAAATAGGGGATAATTTTCAAATTTTTGGTTTTGAATTATTAAAGAGGAAAAATCCCAATGATAATAATTGTCAGGAAAAATCCCAATGAAAATAATTTCAACTGTATGCTTCAAGCCAATTCCTTTTTCCAATATGAAGTGGCTGCAGTGGCCAGCTGGGGCAATAATGGCAGTTCACTTGCTCTGGAGGTTTGTCTGGCACTCTGCTGTTTCACTTAACACAGTTGTCTTACTAAGGGGATAAAGCTGAATTGCATAGTTTAAAGAGCACAGGTACCACTAACTTCCCTTTGAGACAACTGAAACAAGCAAGGAAATAAATTTTTCAGTGACTTATCTGCTGTTTAAGTAATTACTGTCTTCAATGCAAGACATAAATAAATGTACATTTGTGCATATTGTGTCTGAATACATTTTTATGCCAGTTGCTGAATGTTTTGGTCCTTTTCAGCTGGTGGGTAATGGGCAATATCTCACATGTCTGTTAAATTAATCCTGAACTTCTGGTGAAAAATTAGCAGAGAAAGCACAACAGAAAAGACAGGGATTGTATTTTGTCCAGCTCATGTTTTTTCTACAAGGTAGTAAGCTCTTGTTTCTGACAACCACTTTTTTCCTGTCTAAATACATTGCATAGTATGAGCACAGTGACTTTTTTAAAAAGAGACTAAAAGCAGGCAGTGAGCACTGGTATTCTGGTACTCTGTCTCGCTGCAGGTGTTCTTCTAATGTGTGACTGCCAAAGCACAACACATTCTTTGTGATTTACACTGCTCTGCTGCTTCAGTCGTGTAGAACTGGTGCATGCTTGGTCCTGGACCTGGCTTGGGTCACTTAGGTGCTGCTGGGGGAAGGAAGGAAGCTGGTGGCTGCCTGCCCTTGCTGCCCAGTTCAGGGTCTGCTCTGACTCTCCATACACAGTTTGGTGGCAGAAGTGAGCAGGCAGAGTACTGCACTGCCCTGAAAGAGAGCCTGGGAAAGGCGGGCAGGCCACCAAAAGGCCTTGTCTGTGTTGTCTGTCTTCAAAATGGAAAGAGAGAATAGTTAATCTCTGTCTGAGCAGATGGAGAGTCCCATATCCAACTCAGTGAAAACTACATTTCATATTGTAGGCACTTACAGACCCTGCTGCAAACAGCACTGGCAGTGTAGGGGTTAACATTACATATGCATTACATGCATATCCTGGCTGTGTCTTCAGCTGACATTTCATAGAACCATAGAACAGTTTGGATTGGAAGGGACCTTAAAGTTTACCTAGTTCCGAGCCCCCCATGGGCAGGGACACTTTCCACTAGACCAGGTCTCTCAAGGCCCCATCCAACCTGGCCTTGAACACTACAGGGGTGGGACACACACATCTTCTCTGGGAAACCTCTTCCAAATGTTTTACCACCCTAATAGGGAGGAATTTCTCCCTAATACATAACCCAAATCTATCCTCCTTCAGTTTAAAGCAATTGATCCTGTCACTACATGCCTTGTGAAGAGTCCCACTCCAGCTCTCTTCTAGCCCCTTTTGGTACTGGAGGGCTGCTGTAAGGTCTCACCGCAGCCTTCTCTTCTCGAGGCTGAGACTCCAGCTCTCTGAGCCCTCCCTCGTAGGTGAGGTGCTCCAGACATCTGATCATCTTTGAGACCTTCCTCTGGACTCATACCAAGAGGTCCACATCCTCCTTCTGTTGGAGATCCCCACAGAGCTGGATGCAGCTCTCCAGGTGGGGTGTCACCAAAGCAGTGTAGAGGGGGAGAATCACCTTCCTTGAAACCCTCAATGTGAATCAAATTTACTACAAATGCAAGTGTCCCAGAGGAGTCTGGGAACTGTGGTCTCCCTGGGGAGCAGTGGGGGCTCCCTGGGGTGACATGGCAGGCCCTGGCTCCCATATCATTCCAGCCAGAATCAGGAAAACTGGAAGGCACCAGGGAAGCCCAGCCCTGGGCATCTCCCTGGGCACAGACTAAGGCTGGGACAGGTCTGTGGGTCGGGGTATGGATCAGGCCCAGCGAGAATAACCAGGGCCAGACATGCCTATGACATGCAGGCAGGGCCCTGGGGATGAGGAAGGTGCTCACAAGCTGAGGTACTCATGGATGTGCCTCCATGTTACAAGTCGGGGATATGGATGGGAAATAAATCTCAACTGTCTTGGGGTGCAGCGAAGAGATTTTTGGGGGTTTCGACAGCTGTAGTTTTGACGCTGAATTCTTGTTGCAGGTGGTTGACTGACTGCCAAGGGCCCTGACAACAATTCTGTCCTGCTTCAGGAAGCAAAGGTGGCCCTCAAAGCTCCGAGACATCCAGATGTCCTGGGCCTTCATTGTGGGTGGGAAACAAATGTATGTGGAGAATAAAATTACACCTCTGGTAAATACCATGTCCTTTGATATGACCATCTGCCATTCCTTTAATTCCGCTATTTCTATGTAGACAATTCTTGAAAATGAGGATAAAATAGAAAATAATTTTCTTCTGTTTGCAGTGGCATACTTGTAATATCTGTCATTGCAACGTTAGGAAGGACAGTGTAACAACCATAGTAATATCAGAAAAAGTGATACAAGTGTAAACATCCATATATTTTTTTTTAAAAAAAAATCATTATAGATTTTTTTTCAAAACAGAATTCAAATTATTTTTCATTTCCTCCAAACCACTGTGACCGCTTTATTGCTCTCACTAAATTTCAGCCCATTATAGATTAGCTCTGATTGTCCTTTGTGGCTACGCTGCATTCATCCGAACTATTAATTTTATTCTTTGTCAGGCAAGATAGAAATAGAGCTTTCATGTCCTTCTGGCATTTTTAAACTCTCACATATTTAAGATGTAAAGTCTGTTGTTTTCGGAACTTGGTGTTCCACTGTTCTTCACATTCTGAACTACCTCTGTCAAAGTTTCTATGCATGAAATGATAGGAAATCTTTAAAAACCAGTAAGGTTCTAAAACAAAAACAAAATTGAGAAATATGGAATTTCACAGCAAAATCAAAACCAGAATGACATTTACGTACATTTTCCTAAACCTTACTCCTTACATACAATCATTTTGTCATCACTTTATAACGATGAAATTGTGCTTTTGCCAGGAAGAAAATAAAAATGAATTTGTGGTAAGGCACAGCGTATAAGGTTTTAGGGTTTTTTGAGTCAGAAAAGCTATTTATATTTGATCCTTATTTATATGGGATTTTTCTTTGACATTTTTTTCCTTTTAATAAACAAAAAATCGCTATCTCTGCTCTCATATAGGATAATAATCTAAAATTAATAATTTATTCCAAAAATTAGATAGCAAAGTCTTTATAACCAAACTATTATTTTCTTAAACTAATCTTTTGCATATATTGATTAAACTGAAGCAATTATGGATTTTTTTGTTCTCTGATGTCATGGTGAGCATTTAATATCTGTCATTCATTGTTTAGCTATTGGTGTTCAGCTCCATCCCACAATACTCTTTCTTTGCCTTGAGTGAGCATAGGAAACTGTTTCAACCCAAATACATGCTTGAGAAAATTTAAAAATTAAGTGAACATATAGACTCCCCTATGCAGTGCTGAAATTAAGTTTCTGTGAGTAGCTGTACCAGGAAAGGCCTTAAGTGCTTTATCAAGGCTTTTCAATGCAGCCCACTGTAGAAGAAGCAAATGTGCAGAAGGTGTGAAGGATGGATAGAGTAAACCAAGCCAGTAGGCCTATAAATATTCCTGTCTGCATGTTTCATTGAGCTCTGCTTTATCATGAATACTCAGTGGAGAAGCTCGGGTATTAAATGTCATCATTTCTGCAAGCCAAGCTTTGCCTGAGAAAGGAAAACACCAAAGATACTGAGTGATCTTTCCTCATTTTTTTTGTTTAAAACATTCTTTAATTAAATACATTTAGGGGGGAAAAAAAATAAAATTCCTTACATCCCTGAGCTGTATGGCTGAGCACTATTAGGAATGTCCTTGCAAAGGCCAAATTCTTTAAAAGTTCCCAGTTGAAGAGGAAATCCTGACAGTGCGGGTTCTGTGCTCAGCTCAGTGGCTATAATTCCTCCAGAGTTTGCTTAGTCAGAGCCCTAAATATTCCGTTTGGCAATGAATTTCATATTTGTGCTTAAAGTCAGATTGTAGTCATAGCTCCTTTAAAATTGCTGCCCCAGATCCTTTCATGTGACAAATCATTTGCTGAAGGCAGAGGGGACAGGGTGTCCTGAGCTGGGAGCACAGTCACCCAACGGGCTGTTCTGGCTCCAGAAAATTTAGGGAGAAGGAAAAATCCTCTTGACTTTGATGCTTTGGATGTGGTTGGTCATGCTTACATCTATTGAACCATATAATTTCTTGTGGTGCAGCTAATCAAATTGTTGGTGATCAGCAATCAGACTGCATGAGGTGAATTAAGGACACGTTTTTTCCTGACCCATTTAAAGGAGTGCCAACATTGCAGTACAAGATTGATTTATTAAAGAAGAAGAAAAAATACAGTCTCTTTAAAATTAAAACTGACGTGTCTGCTTCTAAATTCTTAGCAACAGTACAGCAAGCTGCAAAGAAATGTTAGAGCTGTTGCTACAGGATATGTAAGCCTCAATAAAAAGAACACATCCATAATTTCACAAAGTATCTGAGATCATTCAACCTATAAACTGTATTTTTGAGAGGCAATTTAAACTGCCTGTAAATAAAAGCGTACAGCAATCACTATTATCTCCCTAGAAAAAAAATATGTTTTAGCAAATAGTGAAGATGCACTTCAATCTGGTGGGTTTTTGGGGTTTTTTTGGTTCCTTTTTTTGCACAAACCTTAGTAATAAAATATTTGTCCTTTTCTATAAAAGTGGTAGAATGCATTATTTTTCATACACATCCCTGCCTGTTCTTGTTTTTATTTATTTTTCTTAGGTAATGAAAACCCTTCAATATAAAGACATTAAGGGTTGACATAGAAGCTTTCCTGATGACACAGATGTTAATATCATACATTCAGCAGCTTGCCTTACCTATTTTAAGTCATATATAGAAACTGAGCAAGATATTTTTCTGTCTGCCTCCAAATTATCAATGCCGAAATTAACTATTTTACACCTTTTAAAATGCTTTTTCTTATTTCTACATGCTTCCTGTGATTCTTTTCTCTCCATATCAGCATTCCATTATTTATTTCCTCCCTGGAGGAATGGTAATACTAATTCATAAAACAAATTTAAAAAAAAAAATGCTGTGATATGCTAAACGACAAGTAAAAAGTAAAAGTGCTGCAGTGTGCAACAACCAAGAAGAAATTTTGAGAAACATACTGGAACTCCTTTAGAAACAATACAGTGCTTGGTTTTATATTCAGGAACCGGTATAACAGTCTACTTTGCATTACTGTTTTGTTCTGGGGTTTTTTTGTTTTTCTTTAACAATGTCTGAGCAGCCTAAAGACCAACTTACTGAAAGAAAAATATCTAGACTAAAAAAATTTCATACCCATCACTAGCAATAACTATAAATAAACTTCCACTTATACACATCCTTATGCTAGATTTTTCTATACTTAGTTTAAAAAAATACTCACTATGTAGGGAGCTGAGTTTTGAAATGCCTTTCAAACTAAATTTGGGGATTTGAATTGTACAAATTTATCTCACTCTTTACATTTCACAAAATATTTTTTTCTCAGCCCTGAGCGCTCTCTGTTAAATTTAGCCACATTTTGACAGTTAGACAGTGTTGCAGGGGGAATGCTGTGGGGTCCTTTTTGAGAACACTGAGTTCTCTACATTTCAGTTGTAGCAGGAATATTTTCAGTCTATTTTATGTGAGGCTCACTGTAGAATCCTGCACTAACACTTCCCCTCAGGATCTGAACAGCGACTTCATAATTCTCTGCAGATCCTGTTCATTTGGTGGGGTTTGTCACCAGATCAGTCAAGGCGAAAAGAAAGGACAGTTATATTCTGAATCTTCTTGGCTTTTTACTTGTTCTTAGGCTTCTCTTTCTCACACAAGAAGAAGAAAACATTGTCCTTGTCAAATGATAATTGAGGCACAATTGGTGACTTGTATGTTTGTCAACATAAGCATGATAAAATGATTGCTCAGCAGGAAGAAGCCGCTTGGATCAAAGGAAATCCAATGATTTTTGGCTAATTAGGAAAATAATAATAATGTCTGCCTAATGATTACCTTGTACTGGGCTATGGCCTTTTATCAGGCAGCTGCAGACTACTGCTTTGAAGGGAACCAATGGTTTTCTTTGAAACTGTCATGGACTTGGAGGATTTGTGCCAAATCTTCTGAGACTTATTGCTTCTTTGTGTAGTTGCTATAATTGGGAAGAAAAAATGAGCCTGTTTCTAAATGTATAAAGAGGAAAGTACTTTCTTTCCAGATTTCATCTGGAAAGATTTTTAAACTAGTTGAGGTGTGTGTGCACATAGGTGTATGCAACAATTTCTGCAAGGATGAATGAATCGTAACAGCAATAATAAGAAGATAGAGACTTATGTGTAATGCAGTTTTACCAGAAAAATAAAAGTCAGGAAAACATTGGAAGTGAAGTGAGAAAAAGGGCTAACAGTTTGGAGCATGTGTTTTGTATTCTTGTTTCCCCTCACATGGACTTTCAGAGCTCTGCTGGAGAAACTGGCTGCTCAGGGCTTGCAAGAATGCAAATTTCACTGAGTGAAGGGTGGCTGGATGGCTGGGTCCAGAGAGTCATTACAGCTGGCAGAGAAGTGTTCCCCAGGGCTCAGTCTTGGACCCAGTTCTGTTTAATATCTTTATCAACGATCAGGACAATGAGATTGAGTGCACCCTCAATCAATTTGCAGGTGACACTAGGCTGGGCAGGAGTGTTGATCGGCTGGAGGGCAGGAAAGCTCTGTAGAGGGATCTGGACTGGCTGGATCGACAGACCAAGGCCAATTGTAGTAGTTCCAGCAAGGCAATAAGTGCCAGGCCCTGAACTTAGGTCACAACAACACCGTGCAGAACTACAAGTTTCAACAAGAGTGGCCGGGAACCTTCCCAGTGGAAAAGGCCCTTGGGGGATGGTGGCTGACTGGTGAGTCAGCGTGTGCCCAGGGGACCAAGAAGGCCGATGTCATCCTGACTTGGATCAGGAATAGTGTGGCCAGCAGGACCAGGCAGTGATTTTCCCCCTGTACTCCACAGTGTTGACGCTGCTCCTCAAATCCTGTGTTCAGTTCTGGACCACCCACTAGAGAGGCATTGGCGAGTCCAGAGAAGGAAAATGGATCTAGTGAGGGGTCTGGAGCACAAATTTTGTGGGGAGCAGCTGAGGGAGCTGGGGCTGTTTAACCTGGAGAAAAGAAGGCTCAAAGAGAACTTATCTTCACTACAGCTGCCAGAAGGGAGGTTGTGGCCAGGTGGGGTGGGCCTCTTCTCCTGAGTGGGAAGAAATTACAAAAGGAAATGGTTGCGCCAGAGAAGGAATAGGTTGAATGTGAGAAAATTTTCTTCACTGAAAGAGTTGCCACAAATTGAAACAGGCTTCCCAGGGAAGTGACAGAGCCATCATCCCTGGAGGTATTTAAAAGACCTGTAGATGTAGCACTTAGGGACATGGTTTAGTGGTGGACTTGGCAGCATTAAGTTAACAGTTGCACTCGATGATCTTGAACATCTTTTCCAGCCTAAATGATTTTATAATTCTGATTTGCATATATTTGCCTGCAGGATTAATCATGACTAAATTGCTAAACTCAACAATTCTTCCAGAGCTGCAATCGCCAGACAGACTATGCCATGGGAAATATGGGCCACATATTTCCTCTCAAAAGCTGATTCATTGGCAAAGCAATGAGGACACTGATTCAACACCCTCTGGTTTGCATACCACTGATGCTCTGCTTACCCCTGCCACTGTCAGCATGGCACATTTCATTCAGCAAATGGCAGGCACTGCCTTGGTGCACTATGGACTGAACCTGGTTCCCTTTGAAAAACATGTTTATCACACAGCTGGTGGAAATTAGCTTTAACCTGGCTATGTTAAACCAAGGTAGTCCAAAGACTGAGTCAACTATGATGTGGTACAAAAGAGACCTAACTATGATTAGCAGAAGCCAGTGGACCCAAAAGCAAAATGCCTGCCTAAGTTATGCCACCAGTTTCATTCTCAATGGATGAAAACTTCACTGCCTAAAACCCAGCTATTGACTCCTTTCTCTAGGGCTCTAAATAGAATTTGCCTGGTTTGAGAAGTGTTGAATAGCTGCAGTTCCTACTAAAGTCATTTGATCTGACCTCGATAAATAAATGAAAGCTCAGAAATCTGTAAGCTGATGCTAACTGACCCATACACTGGAGCCAGAATTTGTGGACAGTTGCTACACCAAGACTGACTATAGCCATGGGTATCTGTCTCTCAGTGTCAGGAGCACTAAAACTCTCTCCATTAGTTACATACCACCTTAAGGGTGAGTAATAGAAAGATGTTGTTACAGATATTGAGTGGAAGTAGACAGGTCAGTACATTTCAGCAGTAATGCCAGCTACTAGGTGAGTTCAGCAAAAGGTGCCATTGTAAGAGCTAAGCTAAAGGGTCCTCATGTTCCTTTTATTTCTTCCATTTTATTTATCATTAATTGGCCAAATTCAGGTCTTCCACTAAAGAGGGGGGGCTAAGCTTGTCATTGAAGCTTTGAAAGTATTTTCCCACCTCTGAGGAGATACAACCTTGTGATGTTGTCTTGCATGGCATTGCTTTTTGGATGACATTCATTGTTTCTTGTGACAGAGGAGGGCTGTGATGCCTTTTTCAACCTAGAAATCAAACAACCCACATCTAGATAATATTAATGTAGAAGGTAATATAAAAGTGGACCTTTATTGGAGTTCCAGGGGCAGTTATGAGAGAATGTCCACAAAAGCTCATCCTTATGGGGATGAATACAGTTTTATGAGTTTGGCAAATTAGCATAAATGACAAAATGCACCAATTAGGAGGACAAGTGGTGATGCAATTCCCCCCCAGGTGACACCCTTTCTCTGAACCTCCCTCTTGATACTAGCTGTACTTTTTTCATGAAAATGTGTCTTAAAGAGTTGTTCTCTGCTTTGGTAGCCAGGGAGAACCAAGACAGGACAAGGGCCCTATAGAAAGATTTGTCTTTCTGCCTAGGGAAAGGGCATGGAAAATTGCTGGGAAAACTAGCCAGTAATACAATAGGCTACAAATATATGTGTAAAGAGTACAGAGAATATATAAGAAAAAAAGGCAATAAGCAAAATGGCATCAGTTGGATATGCAGAGGGACAAGCTGTACATATATTTTTCAATATTTAGCTCATATCATCTGTGCTGCAATTTTGGGAAGAGATCTCCTTTAGCTGAAGTGTTTGGATTATTCTGAGTCAGGAGAAAATCAGAATAATGTTTACTACCTATTTATCTGCTCTCTCTCTCTGCAGAGCAAACGTTCATCACTGTCTTTATTTGGTGCCAGGGCACAAGGAGTCACATTCATTTCTATCCTGCAAGGACATTCTGTCTTTGCGTTGAGAGAAGGGCATGATCATTCAGGTGTCATCATCAGTGGAGGCAGTGGGCATCATGGTGCCCTTTTACCGTGTGGTGCTAGGCAAGGTCATCTCAGATGGCTGCTAGGTAATAGAAGATGGAAGTAAACTACCTCAGAGTATAAAATCCAGTCAACAGTTCCACACAGAGCTCTCAAAATGTGACAGAAGTAGTTGAAATGAGAAGCAGTTCTCCTACCCTTATCCCATCTCAATATTGAGGCAAGAGGAACATTGTGTATTGTGGTGTCCTTGCACGCTGTGGGGTCTCCTTCCCTCCTGAAAACCTCTTTTCCTAGCTCTGTTTGCTGGGTAGGAATCATTCACGTTCAAGTGGAAAAGCAGTATCAAATCCCATGGCTATGCAAGCCTGAGCAGCTTCTGAATTATCCAGGTCTCTGTAGAGGTCTTTTCCATGAAACAAGGTTTAGTTTATGAACCATTGCCCATAACTTAGTGGTAACTTTAGAAGCCATGTTTACTTCCTCCTACAGTCACAAAAAGGAGTTTATGGGTAGATGAAAAGCAGATAAGATGGTATCTCCAATGTGCTGCCTCTTCCACTGCAGCCAGTAAAATCTGTCACCCAAGTAGAGCACAGAAGGACTGCAGGTCTGTGCAGAGCATGCAGAGAGAAGTCAGAGAGTGCCTGGTGAACTGGCTCTTCATACCAGTTTCTCATTGGTATCAGACGAGTTGAATCTTGCCAAACCATGAAGCACATCTGCAGAGAGGTGGCTGAGGAAGCACTGCATCTTAGAGAGAAAACACCTTACTAAAAGTGGTATGCTGAATACTTTCTACTCATTTATTAGATTAAAAAGGACCCTGAAAGATGCACCTTACTGAATTGTATAGCACCTGTGGATGGATGCCAGGTTATTTCTGGGTTAGTCTGAGAAATTGTGCTGTGTTCATATCAGAAATGAACAGAACAAACATAAAATGTTGAATTCTGCTGGACCTCGAGTTATTTTTTCTTCCTTGTATTTATTCAATCCACAAGTTACAAATGTATGATGGATGTCCTGCAAATGAGCTATGACTTGGCGTTACTTATTTATTTTATTTAAAATTTTTATTAAGTTGAATAACCCTACTGAGGTCACAGTCACAGTTTCAGAGTCGACCTGGATGAAACAGAAGTGAAAATTTCACACAGATTTCCATAAATTCTGTTACATGCAAACATCAGCATTAAATTTTAACAATTGTGTATCCAAAGGCTTTTAAAATGCTTCTAGCAGTTCCTTTAAAATAATTAGGTCATGTTGCATGAATCACAGTTCTGCATCACTGTTACATATTTTTCTTCTTTCAAAGGTAATTGCAATCCTCCCTGGTATATGATTTCCTTTTTAAGCTGCACTTGCTTCTTTCTCATTCAGATGTGCAACCAGGTATTCAGGTACAACTTGTAAAATCACAGACTGTGCAGCAATAGGCACATGTTGATTTTTAAAAGATTCTTCATATCATGTGTTTAATGGGTTTTGGATTTTAATATGCACCTACTGTGGCTGCAACATCTTCCTGTTAGAGCCCTGCTCTTTTCTTAGCTCCTACCTTTATTGCTTAAATACTCACCTTGTTGTTATCCATAGAACTGGGCCTTTATCTGTCAAAGATGGAGGTAGGTATTTCTTTTACCAGTGCAACTCTTCAAGTCTGTAAAATTAAGCACATGACTAAGGGTTGAAGCTGCAAATAATCAGTTTTTCAAGACAGAGAGTTGTTATGCATTGTATATGCAGAGTAAATAGCCTATCTGTTCTTTGTTGTTGAATATAATGCAATAATGTGAACACATAGAAGCAGAACTATAGTCTGAATTACTAACTTACACTAGTTAAAGAAGGTTCACATTTTCAGATTTGAATGAGTGTGAAGGTTCTAAATCAATATTTAACATTATCTGATTTTTTCTATCTTTGCCTTAAGCAAACTAAAAAATTCACCTTTTTTTTTTTTTTTTACAAGTAACAGCACAAAAATATTTAGTCGGTATATATCACTGGGCTGCTTCCATCCAGTAGATTTTGCTATTGTTCTGCAACTTTGGCAGATCATGGAAACTTATTTCAAACTGTGATTAGAAAGACCAGCTTTGTTTTTGAAAATGTCTTTAATTTTTTCCCAGGTGCTCTTGGCAGACAGCATGGGGTTAAGGCAAGCCTGAAAACGGCACGCTTTTCAAGAAAAAAATGTTTGAGTGAGCTTTCTGCTTTACATTTCACTGCCTGTATTTGGAGGTGCTGCATTGGTTTTGACAGCATTGACATCAGTCTGTCTCAGGCCACTCTGGTTCATTGCCTTGCATATTCACAGGCAAAAACTTCACAGATCATTATATTCAATAAAATATTGATAGGGTTTTCTTCTGCTTTCAAAAGACAACAACAAAATGGTGGCACAAAAGAATTCCCCAGTCAAACATACTCTGTGCTTAAAGTGCATTATTAAAAACCTCAGAAACCAAATGACCACATGATGTTTTAGCTCAAGTGGGATGTCCACAAGTGTTTAATAAAAAGGCAAGATTACAGAATTTGGCTCAAAGTCATGAGGAAAAAATGAAAATCGATACTACATGATCTAACGCAAACCAAAATGACTATCATTAAGGGAAATAGGCTTCTTTAAAATGTGAAAAATAATTTCTGGAAGACCAGACAAGGCAAAAAGCCACTACATATTGTTAATATCAGCTTTTTGGATTACAAATTTTATCTGTATCCTGGAAAGCTAATCTTTTAATGGAAATGTTGGTTTCATTTTTACAATGGAAAATTTGTTGAAGAGATTAAGTTTTTATTAACATTTAGAAGTGAAGGCTATATTGTATTTTATAAACTAGAATGGTTTGTAACATTGTTTCTGATGTATTATTTCATTATTGTTTAAGTACTTTGACTGGCACAAGTAAAACCATGCACTCTTGCAGTGTGTGTCTCTCTTCAGGCTGGCTGGGCCAGTGTAGGTACCAGCTTAGCTCTACCTTTCCATCCCTCCGAAGTTGTAGTCTGATCTGAATTGAACTGTTTGGGGTAGAGAGCCCTAATAGCCCTTATTTTCCTGGCTTACAAGATAAAAATATCTCATACATTTTCTGTCCCCACAAACACCCTTAATGTCTCCAATACTTTGAATATTGCATGCTCCCTCAGTCATGTTCTTGTGCACTGCCTTTGGAAAAATTCATCCTAGTAGGATCCAGCCGAGGCCATGATGCCCCTATGCCCTCTGCTGCTCCTCCAAAAGGAGTCTTTGGCTTGCTGATGTCATCATTCTTCTAGAACTGGATATCATCTGTGACTTACAACCTATGAGCTGCTTGACTGAAATTTGTGCCGGTGTTTAGAAGTAAAGCCACATGCTCCCCATTATTTAGATGGATGAAATCACTGTAAGGAAGAAGAGATTGTAAGTCCATGGAAAGGCACATGATACCTCTATAAATCAAGGAGTCTCTGACACACTCCCCAGACTGTTACTTCTTGCTGCCTTCCCTGTGATATGTTTCCTTTTGTATTGGAAATATGGATATCAGTGTTCTTGTAGCTGCTTCGAAATACCGAATGCATGCAGTGGACAAATTCCAGCAGCAATAAGGTTCATGTGATGCCTTAGAACACTATTAATTAAATTTCACACTATCTCAAGCAGTAGGAAGCATCTCCATTCAGCACATGGGAAACAGCCAGGAAAAAGTAGTTGGCTCTTCACTGCACAAGTCAGCAAACAGCACTGGTATTTGAGCTTTTCTATTAGTGTCAACTTGCTGGACTTGCCACTGTCTTAAATGGACAACCTTTGCTCATCTACCTCTTCATTTGCTTCTAAACATTGCTTCTATACAGGCTCCAAAACCTCTGATGAGAGACTATGTAATACCAGCTATGTGTCCCCAAACAGAACTAAATTTAGCTTTGCAGATATGAATTTGAAGTAACTTTTCTGATGTAAACACTTTTGTGGCAACTCACCAAGGTGTAAATAAGAGCTGTGTGCAGGACAGTTTATTAATATAAAATGTCAGAAGTGGACACTAATCATTGAAATACATTTTTTTTCAAATGCATTATGCCGCTTTGTAGTTTGCAAAGGACACAAATGCCAGTTTGCACTGACATAGCTTTTTACCCAAAGCAAAGGCAGTCTTTTCAAGGACAATGGCTTCAGTTCTCAGTGTAAAAGGCATAACCAGACATTTCCCATTAGTAGTAAAAGGAATTATGCAGAATGAATATCCTATGCACCAACATTAAAATTTCTAACCGATGAGAAGAACGATGGGTGTGCTTCTATTTGTAACACAAAATGAGCAGAACAAAAGTCAAAGCTGTAATGCATTCACTTACTTAAAAATGTGTATTGTTATACAAGGCAATTAAAGAGTTTCAGACTATTCTCTATGTGATCTGCCTTTCAGATGAGACCTAAAATTGAAGCATTTGATTATGAAAGCTCAAGTGGCAGTTATCACTGGAGGTGTTAACCCTAATATGCTCTACAAATTCTAAATGAGTTGATCATATTCTCTCTTCCTAAATTCTCCATGGTTTTTATGTGACAAGATATTCTTCTTTTCCCCTCCTAAAAAAGGTTCTAAAAGTATTACTCACATCATATGGCTACCTTGCATATCCATTTTGGTAGCAAGTGAAGTGAGTAACCTTTTTATACAGCCTATAAATTATTTTAAGAAAACAGACCATTTGATATGCTTAACATGTTCTTCCCATCTACCCTGACAGAGAAGTCATTAAATAAGAAATCACTTTTATCTGTGTATTGATAAGGATAATGCTTTAGCTTTTGCTCAGCAGAAGATTCCAGCATTTCTACTATTAATACTACTACTATTATTATTTTTATTAACAACAGTAATAAGCAATATTAATAATAATATTATTAATAAAATATTAATGCCGTTATTAGAACTAGGTCAGATAACAAAGTTCAGTTGCTAGGCTCTGAAGATAGACACCTAAAAGCTTAATAATATTAATAATAAAAAAAATCTAAAATATTTTTTCTAGGCAGTCTCTAATTGAGGGAAGGGACCCCTTCAGGTGTACCAAAAGCTCACCACACCCCCTTCAGGTTTCACAAAACTGAGCTACATCGACTCTCAAAAATTAGACATACTATGTAGTTTTGAGGGATAGACAAGGACTCTTGGTACCTTTGACAATTTAAAAATTAGTGATTGTCTAGTAATTATGTACCAATATTCTTTTCCAGCTTTCTAGTAAGTATTATTTGTACTCACTGAAATGGCACAGCATCTGAAGTGGGACCTTTTTCTGCCTATTTGTACTATATCTAGCACAGCCAAACAAAATCAATATTTGTAAGATAGGTAAAAAGGTTAAAATAATAGCAGAAGCAGTAACTTTTAAGCCTCATTAGCAAATATTAGCTTCAAAGGTTTCAAGAAGTAACAAATAAACACATCTGCAAAACATAGGTTTTAATTTGCTTGTGATTTAAAAATGAACATCGCTTGAGTGACTGTATATTCTGTGATGCATGCAAATATAATCATTGATTAAATTCTCATTAGTGGCAGAAAGAGAAATGACTGTGTCCTGCTACAAATGTACAGAATTTAGTGATGACTACTGGCATTTATAAAACTGCTGTTTTGCCAAATTCCACGTTCTTTTTCCCTTTGAAATCTCAACAGTGTTTTTATACATAAAGTGCACTTGGAATAGCTTCATTACTGAAAACCTGACAGTGGGAAAAAGCACACACACACACAAAAAAAACCAAAAGTAAAATTTTAATAAACATTTATTCTCAGGAACACGTGTATGTACTATAAATAATACCACGGTGGTATCAAAGCAACTCTTCTTTTGAACTGAAGAATGTAAATTCAGTTTACCTTAATTCTGTATCATTTTCTGGTTTCAATCTTAATAATATATTATTTTCAAAGTCAAGTTAGGTGTGCTCTGCCCTTGTTTCTACCTGAAAACTGGGTCTTGCTAATGATTCCAAACTTCTTAGCTGTCAACATTTTTTACAAGGTCTGAAATATATTTTCAAGTTTATTAATAAGTTAGCCTGGAAAAATAATCTTCTATGAAGAGGGGTAATTTTTGATCATTTGTGACTGATGATATTTTTCAACAGCATGTTCAGCCTTCCAATAATAAATACTAGTAGCTTTGGGTTTAGTCCACGGGAGATTTTTGGGTGCCTTAGTGCTGAACTTGGCTAGCAGTTCAACACGCCTTGTCAATGAGCAACTGAAGTATTTAAAAACTCATTCAGGGTCCACGTCTGATTATTCTGGTGTCAGTCATATAATTTTAATTATTGCTGACTGGAGCTGGGTCAAGTCCATGTTACATACAAATTTGAGTTCTCCCCCATGTGTCAGTTTGTCTGCCTAGATTATATTTATTGTCACCTTTGTGACCTTTCCCTTACAGTGATTAGTTATTCCTTATCTATTCCTTATATCTATTGATCCTTTCTTTCATACATCCGTTGATTTCCAGTTTCATAATTTTGCTGTTCAAGGGATGACCACTTGGGGGTCATTCCAAATTACTTTTACCTTGTTTTTGTTGTTGTTGTTAGGTTTTCTTTTTTATATAAGATGTTTATACTGTGGAAAAATTGAGTTCACAGTTGGAAATTTTTAAACTTTCCACATTAGGAAAAATTTTAGGGTGATTTATGTCTTACTCTGTGAGTATGTGCAAAATGTGGACTATCAGGAAGGATCTCTTGAAAGATAAATTTATGTGTGTTTCCAGAGAGAAAGAACTGTGGCACATGACTGCAAGATGAGGTCATGGAAGAGTTAAAGAGTGGTTAGTAAAAGACCCTTAAATATGAGGGTTCAGGGAAAATTACTCTGAGCATTCATGAGTATCTCCTAATATGTGAGATCAATTCTTAGCTCCTGCCTCCAGGATGAAGAGAATAACTTTCTTCTTTTCAGGGTAGTTGTAAGTTCCCACCTCTTGGATTTGCTGATGGAATAAGTCCCCTGGGGTTTTGCATTACATCAGAAAATATACCTTTTGTAAGACCCAACACCTCTTACACACCCCTGCATTATCTGTGTGTAGTTCTGTTCACACACCTTTGAAGCAATGTCAGTAAGAATAGAAAAATACCTTGTCAAGCTATTGACTATTATTTTCTCCATTCCCTTTATCACACTGCATAATTAAAAAAAAAAAAAAAAAAAAAAAAAAAAAAAAAAAAAAAAAAAAGCTAGTCTTGGGTTTAATTCACCACATTTGCCATTCTAAAAGTTAACTTAGCTAATAGATATCTCCTGGTCATAGGCCATCAGCTGTCTCTAACTGCTACTTTGGGGTGATGTGGTTCATCTTCCTGAAATGCTTCCTTACTGTACACTGACTCTATGTTGGAGTCCAGGGCATTCCTTTGGCTGCCCTGGAGGGTCCGAGACCTGGACGGGGGGGTCTGGGACCTCAGTCCAGAGCTCAGAGGGACACTGGCTTTGATCTCAGTCCTTGGGAAAGGCTTCCTGCACTGCAGGAGGGTTTGCAGGCCACAAGAGTGTGAAAGATTGTAGTTTAGCTTATCACAGGATGAAAAAAGAGTAAATCTAGGTTTCTAGCATTGAAGTGAATGGGGGCAAGATGGAGAATCTGGGGCGTTGTCTCCTGCTTCTTCTTTCTTCTTCCCTCACTCCATTTCAGCAGTGACGTTGGCACAAAGTAGTTTAATGGGGATTGGGTCAAGGTAGAGATGACCTGTTTAGTATTAGTAATAGGCATTGGCAAGAAATTATAAATAAAGAATATGTAGCAATTAGTATAAAGGATAACGACTGCCCAGCTCGGGAGGAGTTGTCAGATGTCCAGGCAGCTGCAAACATCTTTGTTGGGCACTGAGAAAATTGTAAGATAAGAAACAATAAACAAAGCATGCAACCTTGAAAAATCAGAACTTGAAGACTCCGTCTCTTTCATCCGTTTGGCACAGAGCTTTGCATAGGACAAAAGACTCTAAAACCACCTGAATGTCGGGGAAAGCCACCGACAACTCTAGAAGAGGATGATTAACTCTTTGATGGTCAAGATGGTCAATGGCAGAAGAGATAAAAGCGTTGTGCTTTTTCCACGACCCACAGTCTAGAAGAAATATCCTTTAAATTAAACTTAGCCTCAACTTTTTATCTCAGGCAAATTCCTAAGACATTCATATGGCAGGTAAACAGGCAGTAGGAATCAAGAGCTTTGGATGTTCTTTATAAAAGTCATAAGTGGATAAAAGTTTTCAGGCATTGCTTTAGAAAGATTACCTCTCAGACAATCTCTCATACTACTGTCAACAGAGAAAACAAGTTAAAAGCTTGAGTTAAATGGTTTGTACATAACACATAGTCCTTTTGAATAACTGAGCTTGAATCCATTTGAATCAACAATACTATCTGTCATAAGGAACTACAGTTTTCAATATCAAAGCATCTTGAATAAAAGCCATTACTCTTTTTAAAATAAAAAGTGATTTCATTTCTGCTCTTAGCAGCAGAAGTCCTACTGTTAACTTTACATTTCTTTAACGTGCCTTTTTTGTTCATGCTTCTTTGCAATGCTTTGCAGCAGCTGTGGCTCAGCAGCATCCCTTACTCGAGGATTCTGTAAGGCTAGAGGAGAGAGAGCCCTGAGCATTGCACATATTTCCAGTTTTGCCCCATGTGCAAACTTCCTTTAGGTGTCAGTTTAAGACATGCCACCACATTGTGGTTCTGTTATTTGGATGTTTTGCTTTCATTTGGCTTATTTTACATGTATGAATTCAGCAGAGAAAAGTCTGAGAAGGAAAAGAGTTTCTGTCAATGAAAAATTGCTGTTAAATCAGAAGGAACTGCTGCTACTGCGTGACTGAGACTATTTGCCTTTGTCTCCCTATGTGTTTTGGTCTTCAGCCATTAATAGCTTGGACTCCATGAAGCAATAGAAAAGGGGAGTGTGTCAGAGCAGCAGGCCAAAATTAAATTACAGCAACCTCGCGCTTTGCATTAAAATCTCCACTAAGCAATGGAGGCTTGTAATCGTCTGGATTTTCCTTAAAGACAATGGCCCTCCATGCAACTGGCTACACTCAGTTAATTCATGCTGTCAGCTTCCTTTATTGGCTGTGGGGAATGCAGTATTGATTCTTGAACTCAAAAGCAGCACAAAGAGCCACTAGTGCATGGTCAAAATGCAGCAATAAAGAGCTGGCAGCTTGAGAAAAGCAGCCATTCCGTTGCACAAACAAGGTCAATTAGAGGACAGTGCAGCATAATATAAATAGCATTAGCAGCCCTCTTCAACCATGATGAGACCATGCTGGGAAGATGACAATAAATAAAATAGGGTTTAATGCAGAGTAAACACAAAAGCATTTAATGTAATTTAATTTAAAACATTGCATTCCTTTAAAAGTACCATCAATTAAAAAATACTTATCTTCAAAGACTATTCTCTTCAGGTAAATCCCTGTATAAATTAATTATGTACCTATATAGCATTGAAAGGGAATGTATTGTATAATAAATGGTCAATTCTTAAATAACAGCTCTGTCATATTATGTGTGTGTGATCTCTTACTTTTTATTAATAAAATTCTTTCAGTGTCACTTGAGGGTAAAAATAGGACAATAGTGTAACTGCATTTTTAGCTCAGAAGTTTAACGTCTTGTAAGGGATCCTTATGTCCTTCTGTAAGATCTTGTAATTATTATCTTTTTTATGAGAGACTTTTTCTTACTATTTTGCCAGCTCAAAATTAATTACGAAGGTAATATGCATCATTCTGCTAACACGTAGAATACTCTAAGTGAATTATGCTCTTAAAATAGCTCATGGGCCTCAGACAGGCAGCTGAGAAGCCGAGATTGTATAAGGAAGATGAAAAAGTTTCAAAACTATTTAATTGTTTAGACAGCAATAGAAGCATTTGTTTCAAAGCCCTGTTAAATAATGAATGTGCTAAAAGCCAACAAAAGAGTTAGGTTTACAGCTCTGGTTTATTTGTGCAGCCTTACAAATTTTTTTGGCAGTACATTTCCTCACTTTCTTGATTTTTTGAAGCATTTCCATCAACTTTGAGTGTACTTACATAACTGGAAGTAATTTGGCTAAGACCTGTGATGAAGGTTGAGCAAGAAGTCATCATCATAATTTGTGTCAAATCGTACCTCACATGTTGAACTGTGTCTTGTACCTGCACAGAGCAATAGCTATATAATTCTACATGGAATATGATTAAAAACTTTTAGGAGGAATAGAAGTAGCAAGGTTTTCACAGAATAATCACAGAATAAACTAGGTTGGAAAAGACCTTTGAGATCATTAAGTTGTTTTTCCTTGAAAAAAAAAAAAAAAAGGGTCTTCCAAATTGTTGTACAAGAAATTCCTTCCTACACTGTCAATGGGATCAGTAGGAGCTCCTTGCCTCAGAGAGTAAAAGAAATGCTCTCTGGACTGACAGCCAATATGCGACCTTTTTTTTTTCCAGCTATTAGGTAGAACAATGAGTAGAATGCTGCTTTTATTTCTAAGAGCTTGAAATATCAATAAAACTTGAAGATAGTGAGGAAAGGAGTAAAAATTACTATCCTACAGTTCCTGTGGTCTAGGAAGCACAAGGTAAAGGATTCCAGTTCTTATCATAATATATCCAAGGCTGGTACTTACGTTTCTTGGGAAGTGCAGCTGTCCTTAAGTAATTTTTTTGAAGTTGCTGACTTTTTCCAGGTAATGTAAGCCAGAAGATAAAGAAAATGGGAACAAGACAAACACCAATGAAATGAAAGAAGTATGTATGAATCTTTTGTCACAAGTATGATTTTTTTTGTCACAAAGAAATCATTATTATCTGGGATTTTTCTCTATCCTTTATTCTAGAGCCAAAACAGATTACAGAGTAAAGATCATTATTAGGCAAATAAATGAATCCAGCAACTTGTGACCAATTAGCTTTCTTCTCCTTAGTTAGGGACAAGCGTATTTTTATTTCTCCTTAGCCCCTTTTCCCTTCAAGTAATAAAGCAAGTGGGGTTGTTTGGCGTTTGCTCCTTTTCTGGAAGACAAGGCCAACTAACAGTGCAATTGAAATCATAGCTTTTAATAGGAGTTTTTGAAGTGTGACTGGCTGGAAAGTTTTTGCATCTTTTAGAAGCGAGCTTTAAGAGAAATCAATGTGTTCTGGGGGAAAATCAGATAACTTATCTGTGTATTTCCTAAGCCAAAGCACAGTAATAGTTGTAGCAAGATTTGTAGGAACCAGTAGCATTTTTAGCTTGGTTTTGCATTATATATACTTTTTATTGATTTCTTGTCATGCTACTCAAGACTTACAGAGACAAAAAAAATTTCCTTTGGGAACTTCTGTAATTTCATAAAGACATTTCTTCTTTTGAAAATGTGAAATATTTTATCAGAAGTGTTGAGGAAAACAGTGTTTCCATGAGCTCCTTGGTATTTAGGAAAATCATGTGGGACAATGTGTCTTGCTTCCTCATACATGGTAATTATGTCTTAGTGATAGCAAAATATTTATTTCATCCTTCATTTCCTTTTTCCTAATAATTTTTATCCCAATGTCCCATAAAAATCTATAAATGTATCATGGGCTGTAATTACCTCTGAAACATGCACTGGGAGACTTCTAATTTCTGGTGTGATGCTTCTAGACATTTACTTTTAACTCATTGTAAGGGACATAGCTGGATTAATAAGTCATTAGTGTTTAGAAACCTCAATTCACAAAAAATTAAAATAATAATGTCATTAATGTTTTCAAACAAATTATTTTCTTCCCAACACCACAAAGCTTCAGTTCCCTTTGGGAATGAACTTATTTCCTTCTTTTTCTTTTGGTGATGTGATAAATATCCTCTGAAAAGCAGCAGGCGTTCCACTGCTGATTCTGTATTAATATCTTTTTAGCTCATTCTAGCAAAATATAAGAACTTTTAAAACTTTTATTTTCAAAATAGGCCTCAGTCATAGATTTTAAAATTGTAGAAGGTTTACCTTCTTTAAATAGGGTGGATAGTAGTTGAGAGAGGAATGCAAAGAGATTGAATACGGAGACTTCAAACAACAGATTTTGCAACCCCACAAGCAGGTGAAGGTAAAGGAGAAAAGGATGTTGAATAGTCCAAGAGCCAGGAGACAACTTGGAGAAAGGCAAATGTTAAGGTAATGGGTTTCTCAGAAACTCAGAAAACTGCAGATTTTGATTGCAGCTCAAACTAGGAAAGCCTTTTTCCACATCCCAAAACGGAAGCATATGATTTGACAACATACTTCAGAGGAGACAGGAAGAGGAAAATAGGCTGAATATAAAAATGAAAAATCCATTCTCATTCTTCAGTTTTGAAAACTTTGAGGGAGTAGAGAAGGATTGTGCTTGTAGGTCCAGGTCTTTCTACTGCCTCAATGTGGGAGATCAAGAAGCACAAATATAAACAATTCTCATTTTTCTAGCCTTACAGGAGAAGTATGAGACCATACAGGACGTCTTCATCCAAATATGTAAAGGAAATAAAAATTGGAAGCAGAATTTGCAAAACAGTGGTTCTATACCCTACTAAAAGAGACCAGCCTTTGAAATATGTACAGGAGAACATGCACAAAAACTGGGACTGGAGTAGATGATCCTTTTTATGTGAAGGAAGTAACAGTTGAGACTGTGAAGGTTTTAGGTGCTGGGAATTGAGTAGATAGGAAGCCCAACACTCATAACTACGTATTTAGTAATACGGAGGATATCCTAATTCTATAGAAAACCATCATAGCGTAAAAGTGTATATAGGCACATTTAAAGCTGGGGTAATTTTCAGAAAATATTTTATCATGAACCAACAAGATGTATAATGTACGAATGGAGAGCTTTATGTTGCCTCAAAGACAGTTTGTGGATTTTATGTCCAAGGAGAGGGAAACACCCGACACTTTATAAAATAAAGTCCTTTCTGCTTTAGTAGCCTATTCACCCTTTAGGGGCAGAAGAATAGAGTAGTCTGAAATTAGTAGCACACAATCCGTTTGTTGCACTACAGATACGTGGTATGTATATTATCTATATATGTGAGAAATGGACGGAGAGTTTGAAGAGTCAATGTTCTTCACTATTTAAAAACATTTTGCATCTGGTTTTTTTGCTCAAGTATCCTTTTAAGATTCCAAATGATACATTAGTAAAATATATATTAATGATTCTTTTCTTCCTGTGGGCTCCTCCTAAAATCTTTCCATCTCAAAAGCCCTTTTATTTTTGTTTGTTCACTTGTTTCTTTGGGATTTTTTTAGCTGCTTAAACTAGATAAACATAAAAAAATAGATATAAAAAGAGTCTGCAGTAGGTAAAAGCATTTCAATAATGATAGAAATAAATATAGTAAGAAAACATGCCAATAAGATGATGAACAAAGAAATTTATTTGTAATTTGAATATTATTTCTTTTGGAAATTTATAATACAGTTAGCTCAGTAAGACAGCAATAAAAATCTTGTATAATGTGTTGATTCATCTTCAAAAATAGATGAAAAGGGGGAAATATTTACCTGTGGGTTTTTTACATGTTTGTTCCGAACTGATGGTACAAACAAAATGACAAGTACTTCCAAGTGACTGATCTTGGTACTCTCATGTGTTTAAATCATGTGTTCCAAAAAAACAACCTAGAAATCTTAGTATCTCTTACTACCTGTTCGGTGTCCTCTAAATAGCTTCTCTTTCCCTCCTTTCTCTGCCAAAAGCAATGACTTCATTTCTACCCCTGTCTGAAAGTATTAAAATAAAAAAGAGTGGTTTAGGAAAGAAAAATAAGAGGAAAGCACCACAATCTTCTCTCTTACCCAAAAAAAGATAGATTACCTCATATAATAGTCAGAATTTTAGATACCAGACTAACATGTACAGAGATATTTTTTTGGATCCATAACACTTGACCACCTCTTCATAAAAAAATTTAAAGACCAATTTCCCTGGCACATTTTCAGTTGCTGAAATTCCCAGGATTCTTCTCAAAATACATAGTTGCTCTTTAGAAGAAAATCTAAATATTTAAAATCACATCTGGAAATCAGGATGTTATCAAGTCAATAATGTTCCACGGTTTATATTTCTTGGCAGACACTGCACTCTGAGACAGCACAGACTTAATGAGATTTTCCTTGAATATATAAGCAATCAGGTAACTCATGCAGTTTATCTAAAGCTGGTCAAACAACAGGGTATTGAAGAGGAGTATATGTTTTAGTTTAATCTAATGGCACACCTCAATAGTTGGACGGGAAGTGAAAGAAGCAGTGCTATTAAAGCTCAAAGCATCCCGTTATTGGACAATAATATGTAAGTAGAATGTATTATTATGATTGTAAATAGGTCATTTCTGAAGGAAGCACACTCGATGCAGAGGGGAATAACAAATCATGTGTAAAAAGAAATGACCTTTAACGGAACAAAGAACAGTAAATAGAAGAGACTGCATGAGACTTCTCTCTGCTGAGAAAGGAGCAGCCCTTGTTTGTCAGGGTGGTGCTGGGGAAGTTACATGTCTCCTGCCTGTTAGTTTGACTGCATCCACTTGGCTGCAATTTGCAGTGCATGCAGGCTGTCCATGGAATGTGAAGGTTAGGAAGGGCATATGAAAGGACTGAATATCCAATTATTGCCTCTAGCTGTTTATCACTGCTGTGTCCAAAAAGAGAATGGACAGGATTTAAAGCAATGTAAGAGAATCCAAGGCACCCTCAAACCCATTAAACAGAGATAATAAAGATGATTCATAAATGGAGCTGTGTACATCATCATTTAGAGAGAGGTTTAAGCAGGTTTTGGGGATATTTAGCCTCAGGATGTAAAAGAAAGATGATTTTACTCCAGCAAAATAGCTGGAATTATAAACTGGTAATGTATGTTAGGATATAAACGGAAAGTTAATTATTTTATTTTTCCCTGACATTCTCAATCTAAAGTCATATTCTCACTTAGTGATACAAGGAGGGAATGATACCTAACACTATCACTAAGAATGAAGACCTAAAGACCTTCTCAGTTCAATAGAAAATTGTAACTTTCTGTATAGAACTGTTTTTAAACAAACAGAAAGCCATAAACCCCCAGGAAGTATTTGGCAGGAAATGCAGGATGAGAATGCAGAATAAGAGTGAATTTATGAAGATTTATCATTTGCTTTCAAATTAGCTTTTCATTTAACATTCAGTGAATCAGTGTATGAATGCTGCCTGGAACACTAGATTTAAACAAGAATTTGGTCTTAATGCAGAAATTAGTACCATAACCAGCCACAAAATGAATGTTGACTGATAACTCCACCACTGAATACATTTTCCAAGAGGGCTTATCTGCATATGTTTTATCTCAAAAGTTGCACAAAAAGACATCCTTCTCAAAATAGGGACAGTCTGAAATCAACACATCAAAAATTCAGTGACATGTAGCCACTCTGAATTCTAGGTTTGGAATTGCAATTGCAGTGCCAGTAAAGAGACTTTTGGCGAGAGCTTTCCAGTTTTGGTTCATATGCAAAACCTGTAAAACATTCTTTGAGTTGAAATGTTTAGAGAAAATATCACATTTTTCTACAGGGTTGTTTTGTTTTGTTTTGTTTTGTTTTTTTTCCTTTTGCATGAAATCACATGTGTAATAATGCATTTATTCACCTATATATGCTCTCATCAGAAGTGACCCAAAGGGTTCAGCTTTCATTTTTTTCCTAATACTCCTGCCCACAGAAAATAGCCTGTTGTAACTATGGTATTAATTCAATACATTCCATTTTTATTTTCAATTTAAAATAATTATTTAAAAAAAATCATTAAAGAATATCGAACTCATGAAAGCCTGGGTTTATTGCCCTGGAACCAATATTCTCTAGAAAGAAAGCAGCCTTTGATTCAGTAATAGCAGACCAAGCATTCATCACAGCTGTGAACGTCCTTTAGCCGCATTGTGAACATTTCTGGTTTATTCCCACCTTAATCTGTCAGGTTATGACCAAGAAAAAGGATGCCAATATTATTAATTGCTTCTGAACTGACAACATTATTGCAGTTGAAGAGGCCTGTTTATCTGAGCCACTAAGTAGTGCATGAAACAGGGTATGAGTTATCTTCAGCCTTGGAACTTCCACATCAGTTTTGATTATCTGCATAAATGCAGTCTACAGTTTAATGCTCTGGTAGTTTTATTTTTCTTTCTGCTTCTGTTACACAGCTTTTCTGTATTCTTGTTTCTTGGAGTGAAAGCAACAGTAGTTGGATGTTTCCTTGTGTACGAAGCTCTTGACTCTATCTGTGGAAATGAATTACAAAGGGTTCTTAATACTATAAAAACAGAATGAAGAGATGTATGTACAAGGAGTATACTGCTAAATATTCAAGCTCTCATATCCATTCATAACAATTAATGCCATAGAAAAGGATGTTGCAGTTTCATACCTAGAATTTCCTGTAGCACTGATGTAGCAAAGATGTTGATAGATGGGTTTGTAAGCCTGCAACCCATGAAGGCAGTGAATAAAATATCAGACATGTAGAGGAGGTACTATGTGAATTCACTGTCTCTATTCTAATGCACAAGAGAACATTCCATAAGGTGAAAATTAAAGTTACAATATTTTTTCACCATGTGAATACTCTGAAACCCATTGCCACTGGATGTTACAGAGATCAAGAATTCACCAAAAGTAAGAAAAGAATCACACTTTGTAAGTAGAGCAGTCCAGTCCAGTGACAGCCTAATTAGCTATAAGCATGTGATATAATGAGTGTTAAACTTTACACTTTGAGATAAAAGCAGTCTTGATTCTGTTATTAATTAGGAAGAGACTTAGAGGTATGAGGCAGATAACTTTTATGAGCCTACTGCAGGATTTTTAAAGCTCCCTCTGGAGTACTAAGTGTTTCCAAATCATATACTATAACAGATGGAACTTATTCTGACCCAGGGTGGTAAGTAATTTTTTTACTTACCTAGGTAAACTTTTTGTTAAAAAAAAAGTTGTCCATGATATTACCATATTTGGCCTTTAAGCTTAAATGAAGTAAACGAATTCCTATTGAGAATGGCCCAGCTGCAGAAAATAGAAGTATCTGATTTTTAGGAAGTTCCCATTTTATAATCTCAAGGTAAAATAAATATTTATCTGCAGATATATTCATTAATTTCTCAATGTTTTAAAGCAAAAATCCCATTTATTAATGAAAAAAAATTAAACCACCCCAAACAGACAATTGCTGACTTTTTTATTTTTCCTTTGATTTTAACTCTCTGAATCTTGTAAGCAGGTCATTAAGATAATGGCACTAATCATACTCATCTGAATATGTGTTGTCCTCTTTGATGTGCTTAGCAATATGCTGCTCTTTATGAAATTAAATACTAGCACTAACACCCACAATAAGAAGAAAAAAGTGATTGTATGAGAAATATTTCCATAATAACAATAACTGCTTATGAAGGCTAAAATTTTCCCAGTAAGTTATAAAAAGGTCACAGCTCCCCTCATTTATTTAATACCATGAATACAGGCTTTTATTTGGTAGTTTGCCTGCAGTCAAAGCTAATTATTACACCATATTACATATTTTTCCTACATGGTATGTAGGTGAGTAAATGCATTGTAAACTACCATCAGGATGATCACAGGATGGGTGAGGAAATGAACAGCTACCTTTCAAATCTCTTTTCCAGAAGATGGTGTCAATTTAGATCAGGAGAAATAATGCTTCTGAATCTTTGAACTCAGCCATTAGACATTTATTGTCTTTACTAATTTCAAAAGTAAATCTGACTCATTGTTCCTATTACAGATGTATCATTACATGATTGAAGGTTAATGATTTCACAGGCATATTTCAGGGTCTCAGGACTCATCCAAGGTCTCCCTAATGATAGGATTCAGTCGATGGGCCCACCAGACAGCACTTCCAAGGGAGAGCAGAGCCCGCTGACAGCTAACAAACAAGTATTCATTTATTTTGGTCTGCAGCCATTGTTTTTATAACTAAAAGATAATGCTTTAGAAAGATTTTTCAGTTATAACAGAAACTTTGTTCTTCAAAAACTCTGAGAACCATGGCTCTATTTAGCAATTCACATAAGTATTTGCTTACCATCAAGCACTTAAACAATTATGAGTCCTTTATACAAATCTTTTGACAGCTGCTATTTTCAGACTGCTGTTATAAGTGTGTGTGTAAGTAATCCCATTAGTTTACCTAGCTTTTCCTCTAAAATAGTAGTCTTCTGTATCTACATTTTATTATTAGTTCCATGCTTTCACATTGGTATTACTTTTCCAACTGGTTATATGGAAAAAACATTCATCGTTTTTACTTTTTAGCTAGATTTATTGATACATCAGAAATATTTCGGTCAAGATCTTCCGTGAAAGCTAAATGATCCATTATACATTTGTCATTGTACAGTTTAGTTTTGATAATTAATTAATGTACCTATTTTAATTGTGTGCTTTTTTATGAAACCCTTCCTCCTAATTTCACAAGATTTTATAAATCATATTAGTCGACCTTCTGTTAATGTTAGTTTAACTGTAATCTGTAATCAATGCATTATTGCAAGTACAAATTATTGGAAATATAGGCAGGGTTACATTTTTACGTGAGTCTTTGTTTTTATATTAAATATGAAATAAGTTTTGAACAAATGGAGTACCCAACAAAAAGATTATATTAATGTGTAAGCAAGGTGAGTATTTTGAATTTTTTTTTTTTTTTTTAGATTGATTGAGATTGAGAAAAAGAAACCAATTTGATATTGCAGTACATAAGAATAAAAAACCCCAGTATTTTAAAGCAGAAAATATTTACTCTTTTTAAATCTGGCATTATACATTTAATAAATAGAAGGACATGGTTCTAAGAAGAAAATCAAATTTTGTGAGGTTATGAACAACTAACATATAGTACAAGAGAGGACTTCCAGTACCTCCTGCTGGAACCCCTGCTACAGATTTTCTTCCATCCAATCTGGTGCTGGAATATCTGTTCCACATTTCTCCTTTCCATTTCCTCCTACCTCTGCCCCACTCACTACTACAGATGGGGAGATAATGTTCTAAACATTGCCCATTATATGGGGCAATCTCTTTACTCTGCCTTGTGGTTGTGTCGTGAGAGTACATGGTTACAGAAATATATTTCACAAAGACAAAAAAAAGTTGTAAGTCAGATAATTTAAATTAAGATGACCAATGCTAAAAGGTGTGAAAATGTTTTTATGCTTGTGACATTTTATTAGTACACAATATCACTTCAACGGAGTAAAAACCAGGAGTGTACCTGAAAATAATAGCAATACTATACTAGAGTGTTGATTTAAGCATGGAAATTGTAGTGGAAATGTGATTTTACATGCTGTTTGTCAATCTAACTACACTTTGTACTTTCTTCGCTCATTGTCTTTAAATTTTTACCAAGTTAATGAAAAAACATTCCAGTTACCAAGAGGTTTATAGCTTAACTGCATGGAGGAGAACAGGTCAGATAGGCAAGCACTGGTAACTATCCAATGTCCTGAGCATGTTAAAAAATGCCCACTCTGCCAAATCTTTAAAAGCTTATGTGCTGTGTAACTATGTGCTGTGTCCACGCATGTGTTCCTAATACCTGTGTGTCTGAAGTTCAAATAGAAAAATACCTGCAGAAAAAATAAAGTTCTAGCACTTTGCCCACATTGATGTGAATTTGATAAAGGCTGGTGTTTTTAAAAACCTATGTACATAAATATACAGCGGATTAATAAAATAATGTTTAGGATTTGAGCCTTAAAAGTTATTTCATTGTTTCCTGTAGATACAAAAAATAAAAACTACCTATGTCTACAATGCATCTGAGAAGGTGGAATCAATGCTTCACTGTTATTTGCTTGTAATTGGCTTTGAGCATCACAATGCACGTGTAATTGGGTCTGTACTTGTATTCTTCAAGGATTCTGTGCTATTTCTACTTGAACCCATTTTTGATATGGTTCAGCTCAGCAGTGCCAGCTACCTCTTGTTATGCAGTTGAAAAACTGTGGCCATTAAAAATAGGATACGGTGTGATTTTGTTTTGCAGCACTGCATGGAAAATCAGCTGCTGTTCACAACAGCTCTGTGGTTGGTTGATTTAAAGCAGGAGGGCGACTTCAAATTGACAAGCAGACAGTTCATGAAAAAGGATATTGTATCTTTAAGGCTTTTTGACTGATTGTGTTTAACTGCGCTACTCAGCAGGCAGTAATTAGGCGGTAGCTTTGCTGAGAAACTTAAAGCAGAGGCTGTGTTGCTCTGTGCTCTTAAATTAAAAAAAAAAAAAAAAAAAAAAAAAAAAAAAAAAAAAAAAAAAAAAAAAGGATTTGAACAAATGAGATTTTTACTGGTTTTTAGCCAGTATGGGAGCAAACAGAAAGCAGATTCCTAGAGGCTCCTAAAGTTATCTTCCCATGCAGATAGTCTCTAGGGAGCTGTGGTGATTGAGAAAGGAGGCAATGAGAGCCATTATAGAAGCACATGACACTATTGCTGAAGGTCAGAGAGGTATTGGAATAAAAGAGAAGCTGCTGATGCAAAATGACATGACTGCTGCATCTTCTGGACAAGTTCACAATTTTGATTGGAATGTAGCTCAAACACATCATGAATGTGATTAATATATAAAAGTACATAATAATGACGATGGTTGAACTGGTGCTTCCCCAGACTGCTGCAGAGCACGAAAGAGTGAGGATCTAAGATAAAAGGCAGCAAGCAAAATATGTAGCTCATGCTACTGCCTAAGGACAGTTGATTTGAAAATGCTATTGTAGTTTTGTGGAGTGAACACTGCAGCGCACAGTTGCAAACACAGAATGCAGGAATGAATTGTCAACCTCCTCATGAGTGTTACAGTAAAGTAACAAATTGTGGAGGGAAGTAAGAGAAAGCTGAGATATGGTTTTGTCACAAATAACATAGGAATTTCACGGAAGCACTCTGCTGTCACACCTCTATTTTCTATTGCTGCCATTTTGATGGTTGTGATTGGACATGTCATGCTTTAAGAGCAACTAGGCTTTGAGAAGACTCAGGGTTCTATCACCATTGATATAGACATGTGTATATCAATGGTGATATACACGCTTTATTATATTTTAAAAAATGTAATTCATTTGTTTATGTGATAGCATTATGCTGCTAGAAAATGAACTTATCCATGAATAGCCTGTATTTAAGCCTATATTTTGATTTGGCTTCAGGTAGTAGATATTGTAAAAGGGTCTCATTTTAAGTGTGATGCGCTCTATTTTTGCTGCATAGCCTCAGTTTCTGAAGTCCAGGAAATGTCTTTTGATGACTATGGCTCTGATTCTGACTAGAACTGCTCTCTATAGTTCTGACATTGGTTCTGGTAGCTTTGGGTGATTGAAGTCAGTCTCCTTCAACAAACTCTCTGGGTTGACAAATCTTTCTTATTTTATCTTCTTTTTTCACATATTAATGGAAAAGTAAATTAGCACGTAAGCTGGCAAGAACGCTGCACTGAGCAACATGCATTTTCACAAGACCATTGTCCTGAGGTTTGTAGTTTTTAAAAAAGGTTTGATCTGAGTAAATTTAAAAAGTTTATCAGAATTCTCTGATTAAATGTTTATAAGAGCCAGAATGGCTTTCCAGTTATGGCTGGGCTTGCAACTGCAAGAGGGATTCAATGCTGCTGCGTAAAATTCACCCATTTTTATTTTCTGTTTTTGAGGTCAAATCCATTTTGTGTACTTCATGGATGCTATTTGAAACTTGGATACTGAGAACATCAGGGATTAAATTTCCAAAGTATTTTTTTTCTAAGTGACAATGAGCCTAATTCAGTGTCAGTTAATGCCAGGTGTTTTTTTCCCCCAGTATTAAGTTCTTCAAAAATATAGCTGTATAAAATACTATTCACAGGGGCTTAAGATAGAGAAGAAAATGATTACTTTAAGTCAAATAAAATGAATAATTATTTGCATCACGTTGTGTAATTCTGGTTTAAAGCATAAAAACAGCGGTTTGTTTTTTAGCAAAAGGTTTTCGTAGAATTTCAGATAGCATATAATACAAAACAATAACTTAATGTGAAAAACCTACAGGTAAAAAGGGTCCTGCTTGGTGCTTCTAGCTTTTTCTGTGGTGTTTCAATATCCACATTTTAAGGCAATTCTTATGAATGCCCATCTTCCCTCTGAATCTTCTGGGGCCAATGAATTGTCTATCTTTTAATCTGATTGTAAAATATTGCCCCAGCTCTTTACCACAAATTTGAAAATCAATTTTTGTACCTATAGACCTCGCATTTATTTCTATGATTATTCTATGAAGAACAAACAACTCAAAGTGATGAGCCTTTCTGTGTTTTTCTTTTGCAACTCAGTCCTCTCTCTCCCATATACTTTTGCACAGGTACCTGGACACAGATGTGTGCAGTATACATATATATGTGTATACACGTTTGCATGTACATACAACTCTACTTATGCAATATTTATATAGGTAAGAATACAGAAGCTGAAATGCATAGAAATGATGTGGCATGCATGCTTTTCTAAAGTCATCAGAGACTCATGGAATGGTTACATGCCTTTTCTGACCTGGATGGCTTTTGACTTTGCCTTGAAGTTTTTTGAGTGCTGCGTGTAATCTACTATTATTTGTTGTTTAAATTTGTCACCTAGTAAACCCTCCCTTTTTTTTTTTTTTCAGATAGGAATCCACAGTGATGGAAATTTAGTTTTCCACAAGTTGTTTTACGGTCTCCAAATCAGTTCAGCTTTAACAATGTCCTTATGTGGGCTTATTATTATGCTATATTCCAGGCTGAAATAATGGTGTACCTGGCCATCTGCTTCTGCCTTTTCCAGCACCTTTCTGAGGACAGCTCCGAGGCATTCAGTGGGGGCCAGGGCAGGATCCTACCGAGGTGTCCACACATTCCTCTTGTGGGAAAGGACAGACTTTGTTAGTGAATTTCAAAGCTGTTTAATTAAGCATTCCTCCTTTCTAAGAATAATAGCCTTTAACAGCCTACATTTCCAACAGCAGCTAACACATTTTCTCTGCAAGGTAACAGAAATGTCTGCTAGTCATAATGTAAACCCTGCAATGGCATTCTAACTAGTTTTTAAACTTAAAATAGCAAATTGCTGATTAATTGTAATGATCAGTCAACTCCAAACTAGATAAGAAACTTCAATACTCTGAGAATAATGTATGAGTACCCATTTCAAAGTGTGGTAAAAATATAGCCATTTTGGATTCTCAAAATGTAGCAGGATGAATTTAATTCATTTTGTAGTTTTCATGGCTTTTAAAAATTATTTTAGTGAATTACTATAGAAACTGTATCTTATTCTTTTAATTAATCTTTTATTTAAAGAAATGTTTTCATCCAGGATACTAAAGAAGAACATTATAAACATGCTCAGGCAAAAGATAATAGATTGGGAGTTTAATTGTAACATTCTGTTAAGCATTTTAATAGAAAACCTGATGACCCAATTATACAGCAAAAGTGGAAAATCAGAACACAGTATCTGGATTTGAATATAAAAATGCTGAGATGCATAATACATAGGAGTTTGATATCTATTCTACTTCTTGCCAAGAAGGTAAAAAGTTATCAAGAATTAACAGACAGCAGAAATCAAACCCTGGAAAAGAGCTAGGTGTTCTGGAGAGGAATATAAATGATAGTTTAACTTGGAATAATACCCTGCCTTTCCATGCAATGCAGAATCAGTGTTTTCTTTAATTTTTGTGCACTGACATCCCATTCTTTCTGTACTACCACTATTCATAGTGGCATCAGCAAGATCTTCTTCTCAGGGTTAATATTCCCCACTACTGAAAGTCAACTATAGAACTAGTTAGTTTAAGAAGAGATTTTTCCATGGTGCCTCTTGCTCAGTCAGAAGCTAAGCGTTTCTCTTACCTAGAAAATCTTTCCTTTCCATCTAAGCTATGGTTCCCAAACTGAGGTCCTAAGAGGCTGAGAAAAACAAGAGTGGCTTAGAGAACCATAGTATTTTAATAATTTCTTCTATTCTGAAATGTAAATCAAATAGTGTACTAGTCTTCACTTGAAACTATAATAAACCCAAAAGTCTGCTCTACTAGGACAAAGAGTTTGAGAAAGACCTCAGTGTTCAATTATTTTGTCCTCTAGAAGAGCAGATAAAAACAATTAGAATTTTCTACCTTCAGTGTGTCACAGAAAACACAGAAAAATGGTGTTTCATTTGGTAAGTGGTACTTTGGGTCCTTAATGTTGAAAGAAAAAGTAATGAAAATGGGACTGTGCAGGTGTAATTATTCATGAAAAATGAAGTTGTTATGCAATGTCCTTAAGAAAAGTACCTCAAGTACTTATGACCTGACGTAAATATGCAGACGTGTGAGACCACAAAATTATCAACTTTACTTAATGCCTCCAAAGAGATGACTTTGAGGGAATCTCACCTGCTACCAAACTGTACCAAACAGCAGGCTGGGGCACAGATCTTTATTAGCCTCTGGTGTTTACTTTTTAGTTATCAAAGCCTTAATTTCTTACTGCCTCTGCACACAGAAGTGTTAGCCACTAAGTAAAAGTGAATGCCAAGCATGCCACAACTACAGCTAGCTTCTGGAGTACAAATTGGTTATTTTATTTTACTTGAATAGTGTAGAAAAATCTGTATCATATTTACTGTATTATCAGCATAAACCCCATTAATTTATATCTAACTTCATATGGTCTTAATTTCTTGCAGATTTCATGGGGCTGTGATAGACCATGGACGTGCCAATATTGATTTCATCTTCATTAAGGTCTACATCATCAAGTGAAGATGTTCAAAAAATCATTAGCTCAACAATTCAAGTTGTGGCAGGATTTTTGAGGGACTAGTGCCTTGGTAGCAGCTGACTGTTGGACTTAGGAGAAGCTGACAGAGTTAATTTGTGGCCTTCAAATGTATAACCATTCTTAAAAGCCAAACAGTTCTTCTGGTGGTTCAGAAATTACTAAGTGTCTTCCACTTATCTTTTTGTATGCAAGTTATGGGAAAAAAAGTTATGTGGAGAATTAGTCACTCTGGATTAGGTTCTGATCATTCAAAGAGGACAAGCTGCAAATGTGGAGACTGAAAGCAAAGTGACACTGAAAGCAATTAAAGTGTTCAAGATCTCTAAGGAAAGGAGACACTCAGTCCTGTAATATAAAAATAGTGCATTTCTAACAGGGAGCCCTTAATAGTTGCAGGGAAAGGCGGGCTACAGATAACAAAGTAAATAAATTCTGTAAGGAAATAAATTAATGTAAAAAAAATTAATATTAATTACTCCAAACAGAGTAAGAGTGGGAACTACATTAAGAGACCAATCTCGTAAATTCATCAGCTTTTTAGTAAAAGTCTAAAATAAAGAATTTAGATTGTATGAAGTAGTTCAAATGACTGCTTCATGTAGTCAGTAGTTCAGATGAATGTGAAAAAATAGCAGAAGGTATTGAGAAAACTTCAGAAGTGTCAAGGGACAAACCAAGAAACTTTCTACAAGATATATAAAAGGTGAAAAGGAAGCAGTTTTAGTAGGAGCAAGACAAGGAAAATTAAGACCATAACTTCACAGAGATTGAAAAACTGAAATTAATGTACATGTAGTTAATAATCTGTTTATGTCCACACTATAAATTCTATGAGCAATCAGGAAGTTAGTACTACTAACACCAAGGAAAGTCATGAAATCTCAGGTTAAGACAACCATTTAGAAAAGTATAAAGATAACACAGACATTTTCAAATGCCTGGGTCTAATGAAATTGCTACTATACATGTAGCTAAAGCAATGCTGAAGTGTTTTCAGAGATGATATTTCAGAAGAATTAAGAAGAACATAGGTAAAGCCTATGGTAACAAGGTAAAAAGAGATTCAAGAAACTTTACACTAACCAGCTTCTCTTCTCTGTGAGAGATGGCCTCAGATAACGAAAAAAAATATTTAGAGGCACCTCAAAGTATATAAAAAGATGTGCAGTCAGCATGGTTCAAAGACAAACCATGTCACACCAGTTCAGCTGTGATACGGTACTGGGCAATGTACTGAACATAAGAAAAACAGTAGACATTATTGTTCCTGACTTAAAAAAATGCTGTCTCACACAAGCATCTCACAAGGAAGCTAGACAAAACTCTTTGACTCCAGATATGTGCAAAACTGATCAAAATTTATTTTGAGTACTTACCAGTTTGGTACTACTCCACATTTTCATTATTAATCTGGAAGATGCATAATATAGCAGTTTGCTTATTAAATTTACAGGGAACACTACTGTGGGAGTGGCTGCAAGCATGCCAGAGATGGAATTAGAACTTAAATTGATCTGAAGAAATCAGCTGGAAAAAAAATGAATACAATTCAGTAAGCAGGAATGCATAAATCTGCTCTTAGACATGATGAACTGAATAGGAAATAGGAAGCAATAGACTAGGTTTCAGATGTGTAGAAAAAAGCTGGGAGACATAATGGGTCACAAACTGAGTATGAGTCACCAGTGTCATGATATAGTGAAAAAAGCAAATACTGTACGAGTGTATATAGTGGCAAAATGAAAAGAGTTAAGTGAAAAACATAGTCAATAATTAATTAGCTGAGCAAGAGCATTCATTTTTAATAAATATTTAGAAGGATGCATAGAAGCATCATGCTGCATTACTCTACATCCAAGAATTTGCTAAATATGAAATTCAAAGCACCTTAGGTAATAAACTTCAAATAGTACAATGTGTCAAATAAGCACAGCATCATATGCTGGTTTATTTCTAATTCTGCTTGGTGCTGAACAATTTTTCTGAAAGATGTTCAATCCCCTCAGTTGTTACTGACTTAGCATTTGGCATATTAAAAATGATGGGGTTTTTTCACTTCATACACAGTAAGCCATACAATTCTGTCTCTTGACCTTTGGCTACCAGCACAGAATGGAGCTCTTTGCTCTTTATTGGTTCATAAAGTAAGAAAAATAGAGTTATGTAGATAGATTATCTTGCCCTGAGAAAAAGGATCAATATATCTGCTTATAAGTTCTGAAAGATGTGTTTGCTTTTCACTTTGAGAATGTAAATCTATTAAAATCAATGTTCCATGCAAAATTTTGAGATTCTTTTTCCTCTAAGGTAGACAATTTTCATTAAACCAAATGTTTTAACTAGAACAAAAGTCCCGTAACCAGGCCAATTCTCATGCTTGAAGACAACTATGTGCATAAGTGCCATGTTGAACAGGAAAACCATTACTACAAGAAGAGCAGTAAAAAACCCCTTAAACTGAACTTTATGAATGGACTCCTGGAGAAGAATGCTAAATTTGCAAATGTAAATACAGTGTCACATGACTTTAAAGAAAATTGTTGGGTTCTGTGTCTGGCTCTGTCACAGATTTACATAATAATGTATAAGTCACTTAATCTCCTTTAGTTTCTCCCTCTGTACAATAACATCAGTTCTGGGGCAGTGTTGTGAGACTTAGTTAATTGCATAGAAATTATTTAAAGATCTTTTAGTGAAAAGTTGTATTGATGCTTTCAGAAACATGACCCTTTTTAAGCTGATGATTATCTTTTCTCTCCCCCTGGAAATGACACAAGCCAAAAAAGCAATTCTTTTTTAACTGGCACTTGCTTTATTTTGCTACAAACTAAATTTTGAAACAGCCCAAAGACTTTTCACAAGCCAGATACTCTGGGTCCTGGGGTGGGGGGGGAAGGGGCGGGGGGGTGTTGGGGGAGTAAGAGAAGGAAAGGAATGAAAAAAGAGAGAAGTATCTTTTCCCTCTTGGTCTTCCTGAGATGGCAGAATTTGGTAAAGCAGATGTACATGCACACAGAAGGGAAGGCTGTCCGGATGCGAGCTTCCCGTTTTCCCTGGCTTTAACTGCTGACTCAGTGGAGCAGAGGTGGTGATACCCCATCCTCCAGCAGGGGTGAAGACTTGCCGTGGCTGCAGAGCAAAGAGGAAGGAATCAAATGGGGGAGGGCAAGGGGATGGGTACAGAAGAAATGAATCCACATAAGAAGCAATAATAATCCAAGTAAAGTGGCACTCCTGTAGAGTGTTTTGTCAAAACAACAAAGACCGAATTTTCCAGCAAAAATTATTTTAAATATTTTGCTTGAGCCCCTTTATTAATTATGCTGCCATTCTGCCTGCTGCTATAATAATAGTTTTACAACTCCTTCATTTTGAAATGCTCTCTTAACTCCTGGCTGAGGACAGATGAATGTTGATGACAAGGAGAATAGAAATGAAGAACTGACATTAATGAAGATTCAAAATGCATGCGTGAATGGCAGAGCTTTATCTGTACAGCCACAAGAAACTGAGAGGGGTCTAGAAGAGAAAACATCCCAAGCAAAACCTTCTTGCTTGTTTATACCAAATATTATAATATGCATTAATATACAAAAAATAGGGAGTGGACACAGTTGTGAGAATACTGTAAGATGCCATGGTGACAGGAGACTTTATAAAAACCCAAACAGATAGCAAAGGGCTCCTGAATGTAATGAGCTGCATGGCTGATTAGGCAGAGAGACCACACTGTGTAAGAATGAGGCCTTAAGCAAAGAACAGCCTGAAAGAAAGCCATGAGAGAGAGAGAGAGAGAGAGAGGGAGAGATGCAGAGGAGAGAGAGAGAGGGAGAGGGACTTGGAAGAATGAGATAAGTAGACTTAGAGCTAGAGACAAAAGCAGAAAGAGATCTGCTGGGCTTGTAGGAGAAGGAGTTTGGTATGTAGTAGACAATAGAGGGCTTAGAAAGGAGCAGTTAGCCTTGGGCCCTCAAAGAGTCCCAAGAGCCCAGGAAAAAAACAGACTTAAACAAGGAAATGTGCTTGTGGTAAAGGCATTGGGGGAGCAAGAAGAGGGGCAGCAGGGCAGCTGCAGGTGATCACTACAAAAGAGGGCAATGTGTATTGGAGAGGCAGTATGAATCCATCGGCACAGTTTAGAGCTACCAAAGGCTTCTGCTATGGTAATGCAGCTCCTTTCTTTGGTCTTGCAAAAGAGTGCTAACATTTCTATCTTCCTTTTAAAACAAGAGCCGGTATTTTTGGCGAACATTATTCATCTTCCTCTCAGGTGCCTGTCCCTTGGTCTTAGGTTCACAGTAGCTGTCTTTTCTTCAAGGCTGGGTTTTGAATCTCATTTGGATGTTTGACATGAAGTTAGGGTGGGAATGATCATAATTCTTATCAACAATACAAATCACTGTATGTTTTTAGTTTTGAAGGTTCAAAGGTGAAATCCAATCTGGAGTGCAAGGGTTGTATGACAAATATGTCTCCCTCATTTTACGCCTGGCAACTGTCAGTGGGTCAACAACACCCAGCAGCTCTAAAACTGAAAATCTCATTCATCACATGAGTGTAAGCTCACTTAAGCAGACTGCCTCACCTTCCTCCACACATATAGACAGGTGAGATATTTGAGCATCCTGAGCCCTCCTTTCCATTTGGCTGTCCTCAGAATGTGGCTCCTTGCTCACAGGAGAAGTAGGAGAATTTGTTCAGAGGTATACATCTTTTTTTAATGTACACACAGAAAAAGAGGATGATTTTGACCTCATGCAAGCATCACCCCACACAGAGGTGCTTCCATACACAAACAAATCTGGCACAAAATGAACTATGGCCCTTGCCACTGCAACTAGTCAATTGCCAATTACAGCAAGGTGCAAGACTCGTGGGTAAATTGCCTGTCTTTATTTAGTTACTGTAAGAACAGTGAAAACTTGGTATTTTATTTTGTTCCCTTTTCCTTGAGTCTTATTATAGAACTTCAGCAATTCACCGATTTTCACACTTTTAACCAGACACCAATATTGGTGCAAGTGCTGTACTTTACCAGGACAAATGCACTGGGTAATTCTAAGTAAAAAAAAAATAATGTCATTTCCATGAAAACTCTTGATATAAATTTATATAAATACTGGTACTTTTATAATGATTATGTTTAGGAAAATCTCAGTGTTCATGGGTTTAAAAATCCCACTTACAATCCATGTAGTCAATGGTTGAATTTCTTTTGCTTTGTATTTCCATAATATAAATTTGAAGAGGAACTCAGAGTTATTCAGAACGTGGCAGAATTAAGGAATTTCTTGACAAAGACATTGAAGCTGCAGTTAGGTATTCAGCCAAGCTGTAGCGTAAATAGTAGGAAAATTTTTGTGTTCTACAACTCCAGACAACAGCTGGCCATAGAAAAATAAAAATGACTAATGTTTTAATCAGACATATCAGAAGATTTAGAGAAGGTGAGATTTGAACATTAATTTCATATCCAAATGTCTTTTTGTAGGAGAGGACTTGACTCTTTAGCTGAAATTTTCCCTCCTTTGATTTTGAAAACCTTTCAAATAATGAATGGTGTAAAATAATAGCTGAACTGAATCCATGTGGCTAAGGAAAAAAGATCATTCTTTGAACTTTGAACATTAGCCTCTCTAAATCAATTTTTGAATAACAGACAACCCCCCACAGGTCTGTATCATCTTCAGAGTTCTATTCAATACAGCTGATAAGGGAGGAGAGGAAAAGTCATGCCATGGTCTTTACGATGTGACATCACAGCAGACAAGGTTCCTGCCCTGAGGAGTTTGTAGTACAAAACCAATTCAACCACCTACTGAAGCTAAAGACTTGAAGTGATGGGAGTATGCTCATTCTAATATTCCTGCAGTTGGTAAAGTACTTTGTACAAATCAGCATACATATTCATAAGCAAAAATCTTTGCTAAAGCAATTTCAGATAAGTAACTTTAGCTAGCCTCAGCTAACTTCTAAAAACAACTGCAAACTTCATATCTGTAAGCTCAACACCTTAGAAAAAGAATAAATATGCTGTCAAGAGGCTCTGTGTAATTCTCATTGACTGTGATAATCTAACATTTATGACTAATCTGTCCAATTTGTTTCTAGCCTTGATTTTTCCTCTTACTTTGTTCTTGCACATGTATGTAACAATTTAAAAGTGTTTCACCTTAATTATGTAGGAAATATGTTGAAATCTAGAAAGTTTCATAAAACTGAAGCTGGTACATAGATTCTAGACATTTTCTTTTAATTTGTGATGACACAAAAATGCTGCTTTAAGCAGCAATGACATGCATTGTCCGTTTGGTGCCAGAGATGCACTGGCTATTAGGTAATCTTCATTTGTGTAAATGTGAGACCAGCTTTTATATTTCTTATAAGAATCTGATATTTAGATGGAAAAGAAATAGCTAGGTACAGGCTTTTTTCAGTGGTTTATGAAATAATATTTAGAGCTATATTAAAAAAGGTATATATCAGGTAGCAAATATAATCCTGTAACACTAGGCTGTGTGTATGATAAACGCTGAATGACATTTTCTTGAACAATAAATTACCTAATGGCCAATAATTAATTATACATTCATTCATTAATTGATTGATTACTTAATTTATTCAAGTTAATTTAAATGGACTCATTTCCAGTACACTAAATGTCTAAAAATGAAGGTTGGTGGGACTTGACTCTGTATCCAGAGCAATAATGTGGTGCCTCATTGTCGCAAAGGCCAAGTCACTAAGAACACCATGGGACACCATGGGACATCCAATTTCACCTGCAAAATGGAAGTGTTCCTTAAGTTCTGTATATTTCTTTGAAGAACTGTTATTCACCTTAAATCAGATGGGAAAGGAACGATTAAGTCAGCAGACAAATATGGGACTGATGGTGGGTGTGAGTGGCTCAAACTGTCAGCCACGTTCACTGCCCACATCAGCACACTGCTGGACACACTCTCATGCTGCTGTCACCTAGAGTGTGTGACAATTATACAGCATAACCACGAGCAACTGGGTTGAAAAGGTAGATATTATGCAAGGTCTTCAGCTTGTGTAAATTGGCAAAGCTCCATTGAATTTAGCTGAGGATCTGGCCCTGTACATTGTCATATTATTTGGAAATGCTAAATGGCATAAATATTCATATTTTGTGCTTTCTGATTTTTATTTTAATCTAGCCAAACATATTATACCTTATAAATTACATATTAACATACCAATTAATGGATTTTTAAAAATTATCTGATTAAATTTTCTCTTTAGCGGCTTAGCTTGTTCTGCAGCAAATCTGGTTTCTCCACGGCAATATAAAAATAAGAGTTGAACAGAAGGGTCCTTGAAAATATAGTATAAATCTGAGACCTTTATATAGAATGACACTCTGTTCACTTTCTTTTATCCTAGTTCTTACATATAAATGCAAATGTACATCTCATTCATTGTTGTATGTAATGTGATTTAGCTCTAATTGACTGGAAGTTGTGGAAGTCTGATTTAGAACTGAATACGTAGATTACAGCTAATTACACAATGTGAGTCTTTTAAAAATGGGAATATATTTTAAATTCTCAGCTTTTTCCCTGAACTCAGAATAAAAAGTACATAACTGGGCTGAAATGTTCCATGCCATGACCATTGCACAATGACATGAATACGCAGTGATATTTTTTCACTGTTTGTTGTTGTTGTTGTTGTACCCCATAAAGCCACCTCCAGATAGGAAAACTAAACTATTACCCTATTACCTGAAATCTCATATGAGCTGTGTTGTGGCCATTTCTCTGAGAAGACAGAAGTTTGTAAAGTAAAATTTCAGCTAAAGAAGCAAAAGTATGAATGTTTCCCCTTCTCTTTTATTATTGACTTTATGAATTAATCCTAGTTTACTTGTTTCAATTGGCATCAACATATTTTTGAATACTATTAGCATAGCAATCAGTCTTGTTCTCAGGTTATTGAATGGTGTGTTGATTTCCAAAATAAATAGATATGCAGTGTGAAGGGTGAGGTGTCACTTTGGGAGAGCTTTGCTGATCTAAACTAAAAGGCACTTCTAATTGAAAACTGTAATAGAAGGAGGGTTAGGGAAACAGGGAAACTACTCAGTGCCTTTTAGGTTTCATGGGGCTATGATAGAAGATGCAGAATAAGGAGGAAAATGGGTGTATTATATGTGAAAGGAAGCAACAATTTTACCTTCAACTAAAATAACCATATAAAAATAGAGTGTCTTCATTACTTTCATTATAACTCATTTTCTCTTGAATTATACTTCCTTTATGGAAGTCACCCGAGGAAATCTTGGCTTCCTGTGATTTCCCACTGAACATGGTTGTAATTCCAGCATTGAAGCCAAGCCTCCACTCAATCACCCCGTGGCACTTTAGGCCAGATTTAGACTGATGGCCGCTGAAAAGAGTACAAATATTCCCATTTAGTTTAACAGACTTTTTGTAGATTTCTAATGACCAAACGTCACAGTGTTTTCCATAGTCTGCTAATGATACTTATGTCTTTCAAGAGAATTTAATATTCTCCCTGAGGAACAATTGCAGAGCACAACTATAACATCCCATATCCAAGACAGTGTGGCGAAGAGCCAAGATGTTTTCTCTGTTTTCTTAGCTGGACTTTTTTTTCAAACAAATGAGAAAGTTCAACGAAGCCTTTAAAGAAAGTTAAGACTGCAGCTAAAAATAGTTTATATTTTATCCTATTAAAACAGCTACCCTCCATCCAGTGCTGTGTTTCTTCCTTTTTTCCATTCCTGCCCTGTAAGGGTTAACAATTGAGGCCTGTCTATAGCTCATTTCTATAGTAACAGCAAGACTGAGACTTTTTTATGGGCACCTAATAATTAGAAAGTGCTAGAAGGTATAACAATATAATGAATCAAAACTGATAGACTTGTGGGTTTCCATAGAAACATGTATAATTATGATAATCGGTCCCTGGCGTACCCTCAGAATCGTATACATTCAGTTAAATGCAATAAACATTAGGCACTATTTAGTGAGCTGTGATGCAGATTAACAGTGTGATACACAGGGAGGCTATGAATAAAATTGCTGTACAGTTTATCTCAAACTAATTTCCCAGATTGCTTTAATAGATGTGCTGTGTGGATGTGAAGAATTGAAAGTGTAGTTTTGTTAGTGGTAAAGCTAACAAAGATAACATTTCATATAGTGTCTGACTGTTAATTTTGATGCAGATCAAAATGTACTGTGGCACGTTATTACGTGGGAGAGCCATGAGAAAATGACATGGTGGGGCTCAACTGAATTATTTATTTTTTGGATATGATATGGGGATATTTGGGTTTCCTGTGCTCCACTTGGCTCACTGGCTTCTTTCTTTCTTTCTTTGCTTGAGTCACATTTTAGAAATATGTTTGCTGGTTCTCCTGGTCTAATTCTAACTCTATCTTGCCAAAGCAAACAAATTTCTAGTGACTTCATATACAACTGTTCAGCATTACAAGAATTGTATTCTTAGCTTCCCATAGAATGCTGCTGATTTTTTTTTTTTTTTTGATTACTTGATTTATGCATAAAAAGGGAATTATAATTCTACCATTTCAGCGCTGTTAAGAACTGCTTGTAGCCATGCATTGGTTATAAAAATATTTAGATGCCAGCACTCCAAGGAAAACCTATTTATGGACACCTACAGGTACATTACATTTGAGAGAGAGCACTGATGATGATGTTAGAACATGTTCTGTGAGTTAGGAGACTCATCTGAGCATGCATTCCTGTGTATGCCACAGAAACTGCAGAAGCACTCAACTGCATTTAAACGTTTCCTAATGCTCTTGGATGGCTCATGTTTTACTTGAATTAATTCAGCTCGATGCAGTCCTTTTGCAGAGAACAAGTTTTGCCTTAATGAGTACTTTGTTTAATAACATTTGTAATAGTCTGTGGACAATCCACAGAGAACAATGCACTCCTTTGGAGAGCAAACAACCCCAAATATGCCTCACTTAGCAGTTACTCCCCTTTGGGAAATCCCCTTGAGAGATTTCCTTATAGCTCAGGGCCAGCAAAAGTGCTTCAACCCATGTGCAGCCTCTAGGCTGCCTGTTTGCAGGGACTCTCCTTTGGGAAGTCTCTTTGAGAGTTTTCCACGGCTCAAGGTGAGAAAAATACTACAACCCATGAGCCTTTTCAGTTCTATGTTAATATTTCATACTCCATTGGTTATTCCCCTTGTTCCTGTTTTTTACCCCACCTGATTGGTTCTTTTTGGATCCTTCCCCTGATTGGTCCCTTTACCAATTCCTTTTCCTATTGGCTAAATGGCGAAACCCCTCCCCTGGCTACTTATATAATCCCTCTCCACTGGGAGCACTTTGCTCTTTTCTCCTTTGGACCTTGTGGGGTAAAGTAGCTCTCCTGGAGATTGGAAAGTCCCCATCTGAGTGCTTTTACTCTGGCGTCACCCAGGGTGGCAAACACAGCTCTGCTGCTCAGGCAGCCACACAAAGAGCAAACCACTCTACACTTGAGAGTGCACCAAAGAGCTGATCACTCTGCACCTGAGAGTGCACAAAGAGCTAATCACTCTATGCCTGAGAGTGTCTGTTCCTCCATTGATCTAGGTGTCTTTTTAAAGACACCTCTAGTGAGGAAAGTTGCGGCACCTCCACCACCGGACCAGACCGCGACAAACATTCATTTCAGAAAGCGAGAAAATACTTTGTGATAAAACAGTTGAATATTAAGAACCCAGATACTCAGTTATCAGACATAATAACTTTAGGATTGAACTTGGTGCCCACATAAATGTGTATTTACCTTAAACACACTCTGTTCCCTACAAAATTTCAGGGAAAACTGTTTTTCTCAAAAAATCCCTCTGCTTTCAAAATGAATCAGTTTGGCCTCCTGTGTTTTTGGATTTTTCACTGTTAATCTAGCTTGTGACTCAGTTGTGATAGTGATTGTATGTTGTCTGTCTTCAGCCCTGAAGACTTCAATTCCCAGGAGTCCCATGTGGTGACCAAGGATTCAGGGGCAGCTCACAACCTATTACATTAAAACCTCTTATTCTGAACATGAGGCTGCCTCTCTGTTAGTCTTCAGGTTCTTGTCTCTGATAAAAAGAGCCTTTTATCAAAATGGTTTCCACATCTTGTTTTCCCTTTGCTTTACTGCTTTGCTGGTACTAAAATGCCAGAAGCTGACAGGGGTTCAGAAAACTATTAGACAAATTCATAGAATAAAATCTATCAAAGACTACTAAACACAGAGATAACACCTCTGGGTCAGGATGTCCCTGAGCTGTGGATTTCTGGTGGCTGAAAGCATATACCCAGGGAGCATCGCTGCGTGTCTTGCTCTTGTATTCCTCCCTAGGCATTTGCTATTGGCCACTGTTAAACACAAGATACCTGGGTTAGATAAACCCTTCATCTAACCCAGAACAGCCATTGTTACATTCTCATGTAAAAAGATTTGACTGCTAACATAGATGTGATAAAACATTTTCAAAAGCTCTCTAGAAAATATGATACCCAACATGCACTGTAAAGTCTTTTGTATTTCTTCTTTTTTTCCTTTACTTTTTTTTAAAGAAAGAGTAACATGATTTATTGCTGACATCCTGTCATTTTGAAGCTGGAAAATCCATTTTTTCCTTCCCTTTGCAGCTTATGTGGATGGCCACTGGCTGGGGGAAATATTCTGAAGCTGAAATGTTGAAGTAACAAGGCTATATCCAGTTATTCCAATCTATTTCCTTTGTTTTCTTCATACCATGAAGACTGCTGCTCTTTTAACATATTCAGTAAATAAGACCTTGCACATTTAGTTCAATGATTTTTCAGAGAGGTGGTGTATCTTTTTATAAATATTTTATAAACTGAACAGCGCCTTACTGCTCACTAACCTATCCGTGTCCAAGACCCAAATTCAGAAAGGAGCACAAGTGCCTTGGCACAGCAGCCCTGGTAGGTAGGAACAGTATTCACAGAATTCACAGGATCACAGAATGACTAGGTTGGAAGAGACCTTCAAGATCATTGAGTCCAACCCATGCTCTAACACCTCAACTAAACCATGCCACCGAGTGCCACATCCAGTCTTTTTCCAAGCACATCCAGGGACAGTGACTCCACCACCTCCCTTGGCAAATCATTCCCGTACTTTATCACTCTTTCAGTAAATAACTTTTTCCTAATATCCAACCACTATTTCCCTTGGCACAGCTAGAGATCTTGTCCTCCTGTTCCGTCAGTTGCTGCCTGGGGAGAGAGACCAACCCCACCTGACTACAGCCACCCTTCAGGAAACTGTAGAGAGTGATAAGGTCACCTCTGAGTCTCCTTTTCTCCAGGCTAAACACCCCCAGCTCCCTCAGTCGTTCCTCACAGGGTTTGTGCTCCAAGCCCCTCACCAGCCTCGTTGCCTCCTCTGGACACACTCAAGCATCTCAACGTCCTTCCTGAACTGAGGGGCCCAGAACTGGACACAGCACTCAAGGTGTGGCCTCACCAGTGCCGAGTACAGGGGAAGAATGACCTCCCTGCTCCTGCTGGTGACACCATTCCTGATCCAGGCCAGGATGCCATTGGCCCTCCTGGCCACCTGGGCACACTGCTGGCTCACGTTCAGCTGCTGTCACCAGTACCCCCAGGTCTCTTTCCTCCTGGGCACTGTCCAGCCACAATGTCCCCAGCCTATAACATTGCAGGTTGCTGGATGCAGCACCGTTCACTGCCACTCTCTGGGCCCAGCCAATCCAGCCAGTTCTTAACCCAATTCAAGCCCTGTTCTTACTCTGTTGGAAGAACAATGCTTAGACAGAACCACTCAACTCCCTGCCCCTGGGACCTCCCAGGATATAGATTGCAGCCTTCAGCACTCCTCATCCATTGCCTTTTTAATAAGGAGCTCAGGCAAGTTAATGCTGCTGGCTTGGGCAGAGGCTGGGCGCTTCTGACTCACCTGGAAGAACAACACACTCTGCCAGTGCTCCAAGAGTATCAGGTGTCAAATTCTGACCACATGCGCCGCTGCAGATGTGGAAGGGAAATTTGGCATGCAGGAAGCAACAAAATCCTACACATTTAGCACAGTTGAGAGCAGCTGCTCATATTGTCATTCTTTAACAAACCTGTTTTTCAAAGCTACATCATTTCATGTCTCTATTTTTGTATCTGTCCCATGAACTAGCCCATGCTGGTGTTGACTATTGACCTCTTATAGCTTGTGTGCTCCTCAGGGCTCCTCCTCCCCTGAGACCCTGTGTGCTTCTAGAAAGCTGTGCAGAAAGGGCTTTTTGTCTGTGTGGAGGGTTACCTCCGCTACTGAAGCCTAAATAATAAATAAGTCATCTTCATCATGATATTATCCCATGCAGCTTGCTGATCTTGCAGAGCTGCAGCCGTGGTTGAACACACAATCAAAAGGAGTTTTTTGTTTAGAATTTGGTCCATCAGAGCCTGCCAATGGGCGGAGGATCCTGTTTAATGATTAAGTCTGCTCCAGTGACTGGCCTCCAGCTGGCAGACACAGCAATAACCCCTTCAGTTGTGTTTCTGCTTGTTCTGTGATAACGTAAAACAAAGGTCTCCTCTAGGGGGAAGTTTTCTGTCGCATTCTGAATTAAATTTATTTTAGACCCTTCGTGCACATTGGTTCTTGACTTTCACCTCCTGCCTGTTGCTAGATTTCTTTGTGCTGGCAAGCATCATGTTCCCCTGTGACTTCTTTTGTCATGGCAGAGTGAACTCTTTCTCACAGGCTCACTCAGACTGTTCATAACCATATTTTCATCTTGGTTCTTTGTGAGTCAGAACTCCCTACTGCTCCACTTCTTGTTCTTCTTTCCCATCATGCTGACATTGATTGCCTTTGTATGTGCATGAATTTCTAACCAGTTTATCACATATGTATAGCTACTGACTGTAATTTTCATAATTTGATAAATACAAAAAATTGGTTTTCTCTGCTAAGTAAAAAAAAGTTCAACTCATTATTTAAATGAACTTGAATGACAGGCAAATCAGGATATGAATACATTATCTTTCAATTGTTTTTGTTAACTGTATTTATCCGCTCATATTATTTATTATTTGCCTGTGTTGACAAATAGTTTCAGACATCCACAAATCTTAAAGCTGCAAAAATTTTCATATCTAGCAAGTTATGCATTTTCTTTCTCATAAAATTATAGAAAAAAGACTTTTTCAAGAGTAAGTTATTTTCACATAGATTTCACATTAGAAGTTTGTGGGAGATGTTCTGGAATTTATTTCTTCTGCATTTTCCTAAACTGGAGATAATTCAGGAACTTCAGTTTCTGCCAGATTCAGGATCTCCAGAAGTGCTTGAGATTGTGATTGCATATGACTGACCATATTGTCTCACTGCTTGTCTTACCTTGAAAAATAGATCTTTAATTAATTCAGGGACTGCCTAACCTTAGAATTCCTTTTCTTGTGTTGGGAAATCTTAAACTCTTTTCCCTTTCATTATGGCATGAGTTTCCTCTTCACACTAAGAGAGGCTATCATTCTGGCTGTGTAGTGACACTGTAATTTTTGTATGTGGAAGAGAGAGAAGACATTAACAAACATCCGATTCTTCCTGATTTAACTAAAACCCTTGGGTAAAATAGGCTTAAGTTTAATGTGTCTTACTTGAAGAAGGGTTCTTGCCTTCATCCCATACGATATGAAATGGCCCGTGCTTAGGCTTTTGTGTGCACCTCTTCCTTCTTTATTTTCTGGTTTACCCCATCCTCCTTCAGAACGGAGAGCTCATAAATAGTCTGATTCTAGCCCAAGAGTTTTAAAAGCTTTTTTTGCTTTTATAGGTTTAACTCTCTGAGTTCAGGTAGGGAAGACCTGTACAGACCTGAAAGCTTAAGCACCAGGCCTGCAGGAGGCAGGTTGTGGGTGGACATTCTTGTGAATCCTATGTAGCAAAGTGGCAGTGAAATAACCATATCCTAAATCGTCAGCTTGAAAATGTCAAGGGATACCCATAGACTGGGAGACAGGATTTTTGCAGGTCATTATGGTTTCAAAATGTTCTGGGTTATAGCCTGTGATGGGTGACATGCAGAAAATATTATAGAAGGAAGTGTGGATGCACAAAAATAATGTCAGTGGGCTTTTGGTAAGAACTGTAAGAATATGCAAGCTAAACATGAGAAAAGCCAATGGCCTTACAGAAGGTCATGGGACTCCGCATGTGTGAAACTGGAATGCCTACCACAGAGACAAATCCAGCTCTCAAAAAAGGTGAAATTTCCCCCATACATGCAGAACCTATCCATTTTCCATCCAGTTTCACTGTTTGTGACCTTAGTTTTACTAAGGCAAGATAGTAAAGGGACTGTTTTGCCTGTCTACCACTTAAATATTTGGAGAATTTTAAAGAAAACAAATCTATCACATGTTTTTAAACATATAACTTACTTTCTCTTTTAGTCTCAAAAATTGGTTTCATCATGTTGCAAAAATTTCTTGCACCTCAACAAAGGATTTTTTTTTCATTCATGAAAACCCCAAATTTATTAATTTTAAACTATATTATTTCATTACAAATCGTTTTAGTGACAGTTTTTAAAAATACATATGAAGCTTTCCTAGTTCAAACCAGAAGTTTTACTTATTGTATTCTAGGAAAGATGTATAGGGAGAAACTTGAATGAAATTGCCATGATATATTTAGGCATTGTATTAAATAAAATCATATAGTTGAACTGTAATTATTATAATAGTATAGTAAATATAGAGATAATAACTTGCAGCTATTATTCAATATGATTACTATAGTCTTACTATTATTAGGAATGATTTACTATAGTTTTAATAAACTAAGAATGATTTAAATGGTTTCACTGTTATAACTATAGATCAGTTGTAATTTTATGCTGAGATCTGGAGCTTTAATATTCAGTAATATTTCCTGAGACAAAAATAAAAAGTAAACAACCATTAAAAATAAAATTCAAAATGTGGTTTAAAATAAGTTTTTATTCTTTATTTTATTTATAGTTATATAAAGCAAGAAAAAAAATATTTCCAGTAAAAATGAAATAAATCTCTTGCTACATTTTTCTTTTGAAAATGTAGGAGCAAAAATCTCTTCCCTGTTTAAAAGTCAATTGAGTTCATTTTACCATCCTCTTACGGATACTAAATTCTCAGAATTTTATAAGGAACATACGTAGTACATAACTTATTTTTCCATGAAAAGCTCGCTAGCTCAAATGGAAGATCTTGGGAAAGTAGTTTGTTTTCCAACCCATTTGCAAAATGTGTGTATTTATAAGCTCCTTCTAAGCAACTTATGGTTCACAGGCCAGTTGTTCACCCTCCCGTTGGGTCTTTGGCTTGTAGTTCACTTCCAAGGGTGGTACCAAATAATGCCACAAGGTGTTTTCCTGGTGTTGTTCCATAAACATGGTGACATAAATGGAATGCACTGATATTCTGACAGAGCTTGGCCCTTTGTCCTCACGTTAGGCTGCCGCTCAGCCGGTGTTTCAGACCCGCATTTTCCCAGCAACAGCGAGAAGGGACCATCATACCTCTGAATATTTACCTTTAGATCAGAGGTTACATGGGATCAGATCTAGAGGAAGAACCCCCCTGCAGCTTGAACACACGCTGTCAGAATTCCAAATGTGGGTCCCTGCTTGCTGTGGTCCAAAATTTAGCTGAGGATCAGCAACACTGTTAGGGAGTTTACAGAAGGCTCAACATAGAATTAAGATGGCCTAGTTGAAAACTAGCCTGCTCTAGTGCTAAGTTACTATATAGCATTATTCCTCTGAATTTTTCTGTTTCCCAGGGTTTATCTTTAAAAACAACTCAGATCTCAACCTCACAAGTAGCTGTTTCTCCCTTTATAAATTATTAAAGGAAAACTCTGGTACTAAAATAAATAATCTCATAATGAATAGCTAGAATTTTATATTAAGTGTTTATATGAATTGAATATGCCAGTCCTAGCTGTGCATAAAAAAAAGACAATTGAAATTTAAATGAATGCCACAAAAGGCTATCAAGACATCCACCTAGAGCTTGGCATTACTTACCATGCTCACTGTTGCAATTCTCACCTTTCTGCTGTGTAACCACTGACAATTTCCTCACCATCACATGTCAACAATTCATTAACATGGCAATTAGCAAAAAGACAGCGAGGAGAGGCCTGCAACCACTGGTTATTTTAAGACCACATGATGTTTCCTAGCACTAGGTAATACTTACAAGCATGAACAATGGCCACATTCTTGTATTTCTGTATTTGAATGCACACAGCTCAAACTAGCAAAGCAATTTCAGCTGCAGAACATTTTGCTCAGTTGTAGTGGTTGGCAACCTGCACGCTCAGTGCAAACATCCCCAAAGCTGACACCCCTTCCAGATGCGTGAGCAAGTGTGAATTTGTGTGTGACCTGCTCACTGTGGTTCCCTCAAATACAAACTAAGATATGGAAAAATGTTAAGGCTCTTGTCTTTTTGAGGACCTCACCAGACTTCGATAAAGGCTTTACTTTTTTGGCAGGGAAGGTGTGCTTCTGTAGTGGTTACCTCATGTCCAGGGGACACATCATAGAGATACTTCCATGTATAAATGCATTCACCCTAGAAAGGAATTTTCCTAGAAATTAACGCTTAGCTTAGGAACAGACCTGGTTCCAGCACACAATTTTTGTTTTCCTGATCAGCAGGTGATAGCATTACACAGCTGGGAAATGGTCCTTTTACTCAACAAATGGAGTTTTACTTATGTTTAGTGAGTTGTCTTGGCTACCTCAATAGCTAAAGGAAAAAGCAGTTACCTCCAAAGCATGATTCATCTTACTGCTCTTGGAAGCAAATCTTAGGATGCATAGACTAATGTGAAGTGGAATTGATCCAGGCCAAGGAGGAAAACATAAAAGAAATCAAATTAGCACCAAGTAAATTAAACCAATTACAAGTACTATGGTAATGATGAAGCTTTTCAATTATTCATTTCTTTTCACCACATATTTTGCATCTTATAGAGATCATGCAAAGGACACTGTTGAACCTAGCATGTGTGTGTATATCTTGGCTGGAGTGCTCTGAGACCCTTTGAAAGACAATTAAAACAGTTAAATACTCCTTTGAATACTTGATTTGGACACATATACTATATACTTCTATATTTAATATTTAATTCAACATACAGAAGAACACTGAAGTATCTTCACTGTTTACGTACCTCAGCTAAGAGTTATCAACCAATGTTAAACCTAAAATCTCATCTTTGTCAACAGCGTTTCAGAGAAGGAAAAAATAATGAAATTTGTCAAAAAAATTCTTCACACCTATCCTTCCATATAACTTCAGCCAAAGAACAACTGCAAGGTCCAGGAATCTGTCTGAAAACTGGAATGGTCATAAACAGAACAAAAGAGTAATTTAAATGAAAGGGGAGAGGAAGTTATTAATAAAACCAAAGAAAAATGTTGGAGTAGGCAGGAGGTAATAGGTTTTTTTTAATTGTCCTTTTTACCTTCTCTGCTTAACCAGATCAGACTGATAGAGAAGATTTAACCTTAGAATTATGAAATTCAGGTATTAACTCTCTTTGAAAGTTTGAAATTAATATCTTCTTGAGGTTTACATATCTCTGTTTAATAAAGAACAAAGTTTGAGCATACAATATCTGTCTGGAAAAGGAGAACCTGAATTGGCCTTTTGGGAAATGACATCATCCACTTCACTGATTGTTATGCCAATTCTGTTTCAAAGTACTAAGTCCCTGAGTACTCAGAGACCAGCATAAAACTATTAAATTGAAATAACTCTTACTTCAGAACCTTTTAAGTTCAGCTAGCTTATTCATTCTGGATTTAACATAGAGGTTTTTGCTCACACTAAGTTTATGGACATATTGTGTTCTTGCTAAATAGAAAGCAATGATTATTTGAAATTTTTCTCAACCTTCTACTGTTGCACAAATAGACTTTAATAATTTATTTTCTCTTTTCTAAAGAGACAGCCTATTTTGGAATGTGAGCTGGATTTAATTTTGATTATCTATTTCTACAACAATACAAGTCCATGATCAAGCTGAAATCCTACTTGACAACATATTTAGTTAAAATTGTTAAGTTAGTTTAAATGTGACCATTCTACATAAAGATAATGCATGCAATTGCAAATTCAAGTTTGGCTTGAAGGTTCATTTTTATTCATGACTACATGAAGGAAAGAAAAAAAGCAAAACAACACATGGTTCAAGAAGAATTTGTATCACCAACAAAATGCTTTCACCTTACATATATTCTGTATAAATCAGATTAAATACAAATTTAATTTTTAATATATTTTTCAAGATATAGGCACATTTCCTGATGAAATCAAACAAAAGAATTATTTATTTCGTTACAGCTGAATAACTTTTATTCACCAATAAACAGACCCCCTACGAATTGAATTTTCTTGCTAAATTTGTGTTAGCATTCCAACATTAGGAACACAGAGGCGGTATAAGGAAAAGAGAAAGACAAAAGAGTGAAAACTAAAGAGACAAAGTGCCAGGAAAATAATTTGGAAATATTTGGCAGACTAAAAGCAACTTCTTTATTGATTCCTACTAAATCCAGGGACATGGAACTGGGAAAATAGTCCTTGTTGAAAAAAAGAGAAGGATTACAAAAAGGAAATCTCTACACTTAGAAAGAGTTTCTTGACTATGAAAAAGCTAGAGAGTCTTGAATGTGAGCTAGCTGATTATATCAGAAAGAATAAAACCAAGGATGAAAGCTGTGAGATTATATCTCTGGCATGTAAGGATGGAAGAAATAATTAGGATGCTCTTAGGAATAAAAATGGTCAGAAGAAATTAAAACAGGATCTGAAGCAGGGTTCAGAGAAAAGGAAATAAATCCAGAGCTGATACAGGTCCTTACTAAAGTGTTTGTATGTGACCATAAGTTTCACTGGAGATCTCTGTGATGGAAAGATGTTATTTTTTAAACAAATTTAAGTAATTTTTATTTAGCACACTTACCACCCCCCCAAAACAAAACAAAAACAAACAAACAAACAAACAACAACAACAAAAAACAAACAAAAAACAAAACACAACACCCCAAACCCTTCCCCCCAAAAATGCAGTAAGGCAGTAGAGTAATGCCTAAAAAGAACTTAAAAAAAAAATCTGAGTTCTGTAAAATAAATTTGTACCAAATAATTATACAGGTAGATAAAAATTATGAAAGCTTACCTCTAAAAAAGAGGTTTACATTACTTTTATTTTTAAATAAGGAAGGTAACTTTTAAAGAAGGAAGGTGTACTCCCCATGAAGTCTAGAATATTTTATATTAAATAGTAACACAGACAGAGAAAGAGAGATGGTATGGACTGTGAATGGTGGGCAATACATGTTGAGTAAAGAGAGTGATGTATTCATCGGGGAGAGCTTAGAGCCAAGACCCAGTTTATTAACCCCAGCTGCAGAGACATGGTCTTAGAAAAGTTCCCTCCCAGAGCTGTGAGGAACATGAAGATAAGGGGCTTCTAATGAGGTGAACGCTTTATCACAGCAGAGATGTAGGTGTTCTGAGCAGTTTCAGAAACAAAGAACCTCCTCAGAAGATTTTTCTGGGTAACTGAAACAAAGCAATCAACAAAAAAAGGATAAGACAGAAGCCACAAAGATATTACACTAGAGATAAATATGATTTAATTTACTGATGGAAGATTAACTGACAGTAAAATATAACTACATCTCATTTGTAAGTCTTCATTTGCAGAAAGAGTATTTTTATATTTAGGATCAGTTTTTAAACAAGGATATGAGCTTATAAATTTATTTTCACCATTGCCTGAAATTTCATCTTTTAGCTGAAGCAACTCGTACAGATCATCAGCCTGTACCATCCAAGTTGATACAAAAATTCCATGTGCTTACATGGAAACAGAGCTTGTTTCCATATGCGAGCAAATCAATACCTTTGCCAAACGTTACCGTCATACAAGGAACCTGCCGTCTAACATCAACAAGAAACACAGTTATCTTTCAGGACATGTTTCAGTCTCCCAGCTGTGAAGTTCTGCAGTTTGCTGTCTCACTTTGCACATAGCAGTTTACATCTGCAGTTTAAGCCCTCTGCCATGATTCAACAGAGGTGAGCTCTGTGTTTGAAAGTGTCAAGGCATCTCTCCTCCTTTTCCCTGTGAAGCTGGAGCCACGGTTAACTGTGCAGTAAGTATTCCCTGCAGAATCCTTCCATATGAAAAGAAAAACAGATTCTGGCTTTGTGGTTCAAGAAGAATGAAACTCCAGCTAATTCAGTAGTTCACATGCATTATTTTGTCCTATGCTTCCAACACGTAATTAACTCAGACAACAGAAAATTCAAAACACAACAAGCCAAATCAACACAAGCTATTTACAGCAACACCACAAGGAAATTCTGCTGAAGTTGGATCTCACAAACTGACATTGATACTGACATTCCAATAGAAGTGGCTTTCCCTCATGAATTATCTTCGATACCCGGCAAAGGACACAATTGACCGTAGATGTTGTGTGTAACTTCTTTTCTTTTTGACTTCTTTATTTTCAGAGAAACAGAGATCTATTCCTAACATATAATTTTCAGAACACTATTAGAGAATTTAAAAACTGCTCTGGATAGTGGGTTTTTGGGGGAAAGGAGGCAGAGGCATTTTGCATACTCTGAGGACCTAGGATGAAATATTGAATGCTGGTTTGTGTTTGTCTCAGGTAAGTAATAACTGAAATTTCTCACCAACAAAGGTTATTTAGTAACTCAAGCAAAGTACACTCATACTTTCAGTTCACATTTTAACACAAACAAATTTTTGCCCTTCCTAACTGACACTAATGAGAAGACATGAGAGACGGCCAAGCCTGAATGTGTGCAAAAGCAGAGCTGCCCTCCTGTCATTCCCATTGTTTAATCTCTTGCTTAGCTCAAATAGACTCTTACTGGAGTAATCATGATCACTATGGCAGTGTGTGTCCTGCCACTCTTCATCATGTGCAGTTGTATGAAATACACTAACTGTGAGTTAACCAAGAGTAGGCACTGTACTAATGTAAAGGTAAGTCAGCAGGTAGTTGTCATGTAAAGCAAATTAATGAAGCACATTACTAAAAATAACTAAGAATGATTAAGAAAACTATTAAATTAGTGATTAATTAAGCATTTTAAGAATAATAGCTTGGAGAGATGAGCAGAGAAAAACCTTCTGAAATTCAACAAAAGCAAATGCAGGGTCCTGAACCTGGGGAGAACAATTGCATGCACCAGCACAGGCTGGGGACTGACCCACTGGAAAGCAGCTTTGCAGAGAAGGACCTGGGAGTCCTGGTGGACAACATCTGTCCACGATCCAGCAGTGTGTTCTTGTGGCCAAGAGGATCAATGGTATCCTGGGGTGCATTGGTAACACCATTGCCAGTGGGTCGATGATTACCTTGTCCCTCTACTCAGCCCTGTTGTGTCCACATCTGTGCGCAGTTCTGGGCTCTGCAACACAGTAGAGACCTGGAACTCCTGGAGCAGGTCTAGCAGAGGGCTGCAAAAGTTGATCACGTGTCTGGAGCATCTCTCTTATGAGGAAAGGCTGAGGGGCTTAGGCTTCAAGAAGATACAACTGAGAAGAGACCTCATTAATGTGTATCAATATCTCGAGGGAGAGTGCCAAGAGGATGAAGCCAGGCTCACCTTGGTGGTGCCAAGCAATAGGAAAACAGGCATGGGGAAGTAACCAATGCATGGAAAGTTCCACCTGAACACGAAGAAGAATTTCTTTACTTTGTGGGTGACTGTGCATTGGAACAGATTGCCCAGAGAGGTGGTGGAGTCTCCTTCTCTGCAGATGTTTAAGAACCATCTGGATGCAATCCTGTACCATGTGCTCTGAGATGACCCTGGTTGAGCAGGGAGGTTGGACCAGATGACCCACTGTGGTCTCTTCCAACATGACCCATTCTGTCATTCTGTTAATTCAGAACAAAAATAAAAACAGACTATAATGAAAAGACCAAGGAACAGTCTTTTTGACATTGAACAGGACATTTTTGACACCTGTTATTTTAATAGTTGTAATGAAGAGTTATTACAAATGAAATATTTCTCAGGAACCCACTTCTAAATCAAATCTTTATACTCTGTGGAAACCATAGCACTATTATTTTTCTTTATGAAACCTAATAAACAAGAAGAGATGGAATCCGCAGAAGAAAACTGGTAATGACTTTAACAAAACCTACTTAATAAATTCATTTTATCTGAATAAAAGTATTTGAATTAATGGGATACACACTGAAAGATGACTCCTTGACTTGATTTTCTATGTTAAAGAAACCAAAAAATCAAAAGGTTAATGCCAACAAGATCATTCTTATTCCAGAAACTGTTACATCAGTTTACATTTGTTGTGTAGCACTTTAAAGTCTTACAGAGTTTTGATATATAACAATTGTGCCTAAAGGAGGAAACTCTAACAAAGTGAAAAATACTTGAGTGGAGGAGGAGGTAAGTGGTAATGAGTACAGGAAATTCAGAGCACAAGAATAATTGTCATTATTATAGTCCAGAATTAGAAATGTTTTACGGGCTGAATTAGAAACCAGTTCTGTTTTCTGACTAATATCTTGTGTGAGTCCACTAAAACCCAATTCTGCTAAGAACAACATAAAAAAAAAAAAAAAAAAAAAAAAAAAAAAAAAAAAAAAAAAGGTGTAACCAAAAGAGGAAAAATATTTTAAAGTATCAAGAAACTGATTCTGTCTAGTACGAATAAGTTGAAACTTCCATTCATTGATCCAGAATGTGTTGGAAAACACAGAGTTCAAAAAGAAAAAAAATTGACATATGCAAGTGATTTCAATGCAATTGCTAACTGTCCGGAAAGGCAAAAATTACCTGAGAAAAACTTAACTGCTGAACCCAAAGGGTAGCAGCCCTGCCTGTTTACAAAGCACTTTGAAGGTCTTCTGTAGTCTTTTGTGATTTTGAATTAGACCTGTGTCAAGGCAAGTTCTAAGCTACATTTTTAGTCTGGAATTGGGAATTTGAAGCATCTGGCTTCCACAGTTACATGAAGTTTTGACTTGTTCTTCACTAAAAAAAAAAAAAAAAAGAAAAAAAAAAGAGTTAAGCAAACAATTTTCATCTGAGCTTTCCTAAGGTTTAAGATCTTTCTCTTATTTGAAACTGTTGGGTTTAAACATTGTATTAATCTCTTACACAAGGTCAAATAGGATTTTTTATGGCAGTAATTTTTACTAAGTATGCATGAGAAGGCTGATCTCTGGGAGAAAATATTGCACTCATCTCATAAATAAGGCCAAGAACAACAATTTTCAAAATCAGCAACCAGAACTAGAGATCTACCATAAAGCATCAGCACTGCAAATTATGTTTTCAGTAACAGGCAGACCCACAGAAATAGATGAGGTATTCCTAGCCAGACACTGAAAGTTGGATGCATGGACACATCTGCAGATCTGCTGTTCTGTGTAACTTTTTCATCTGAGCCTCTTTGCTAAGTTAACAAAGCAGTGAGCATTCAGCAGAACTTTTTCAGTCTGATAAGAACACAATGCACTCTGTGCATAAAGTCACTTGTTTAGAAATTTGCAGCAGGATTCAAATTGTATGCCTTTGGCTAAAAAGTCTGTCTCTCGCTCTGCATATGCTCACTGTCTGGTTCATCTCTGCCCAGATTCTGCTGCTGCCTTTAGCTGTTAAAATATTATTATAGTTATTTCTTTCTTTCTTTCCATCATTTTGTCTTCTGCTCCTGCCTTTTTCTCTTGCTATACAGCTCACTGTGTCGCCTTTGTTTAGAAAAATCAAACAGCCACTTAAGTTCAGCAGCACTTCACACTTAGTGAGGTTTTAAAAGAAAAATAATTCCTAAAGGATACTTCCTTACCAAGGCTTTTGTTTACCATCTTCTTGGTACCTAATGGTGTGATTAGGAATTCCTAATTTTGTTCTTTCTCAGTGCAATTGGTTTGTACTCTTTTCTCAGGTAATTTTATTTTCTGTCTTGTTGCAGTCTAATTTTGCTCTCCAATATTTGTGTATATTGGGGGGTGCCCAGACTTCAGATTCTTCACCCTCTTTCCTGGAAGACTGTGCCTGGTATGATGCCATACTCTCAGCATCTGGCACTGTCTTATGCAGTTGTGATTTTAGCTTTGATTTGTAACATGTTTATCTGGGGATGCATCTCTACATATTGGTTGACTCATCATGGTGCCTGAACATTCAATTCAGGGGAAAAAAAAAATAAAATTTCAGCAGTTTACAACTGCATCTTGTGTCAGGATGCCTTAGTTTCTTACTGATTAGAAGATAACTCTCTCCTTTCATTGTTTGTTTAAAACTCACAATTTTGCTCTTACTGTCAACAACTTGTGTTTGCCCTCTATTAGTCCTGGCACTTAAAAGTTCTCAGTCTTCCTGTACCAGACCGCAGTACTTCTCATTATTTGCTCATTTTCCCAAATCAATATAATTTTCAAATATCAAAGGGGGAAAACGTGATAAGTGCTCGCTAGCCTTTGTGTTTTTAAACAGAAACAGGAAGAGTTGTCAGTTTAGCTGTGAAAAAATATAATGAAAGAATAATCAAAGTACAGATAACAGCCTCCTTCTGGCCACATATGCACCCATGTTGCACAAAATATACGTTTCAGGGCGCAGTGGGGTGCAGTCTTAATATCTGACTCAATGCCCAGGAGCAGTAAGCGCATTCTACGTGATTCAGAAGCATATTTTACCAGCCTGTAGAATTCCTATGATAATACAGGTCCAGATAACATCAGAGTGATTTATGGGTTTCTTGTAACAAACCCATGATATTCCCGTGGGACAGTGCACACAAAGCCAGATTCTCATTTGATGCCACTCGGTAGGGCTCCCATGAAGTCAAGGGTATTTTGGGGGAATTTGAAACACTAGCACCCTCAGCTCTGCTGAAAGACCTGGCTTTCATTACCAAATATTAAATTCTGCAGGGTGTATATGATTTTTTGCAAGCTTGTATAGTCTGTCTGAATGGGAGGTGTTGCATGACCAGTAAAGGAAACTACACGGTTGTGAAACCTCTAAATACATAACACTCCCAGTGCTGAACACCTTCATTTCCATACAGCACTGAGATAACTATGTTAGCCTGGTGTATAATAACACCTGCAGAAAGTATGTAACAGTCAGTCAAAGCCATTTTGTGCAATATGTTCTCAATTCGACGCAGTATTGCATAATTAAATACAAATATAATTTCCCAGTCAGCGGCATATATTGTAGACTCCTTAGGCATCATTGATTCTTCAAAAATGCACTATAGGTTATTTGACCCACTCAAAAGAATACAACATAACATAATTACACTCTCAGGAATAATAATATCTTGGTAATATTAGAGGAATGGCTGAAAAGTAAGATAAGCCACAGAAAACTACAAAATGGTAAAAAAGACAAAAAGACTGCAGACATTCCACACTCAAGTTAACATGCTTAATTAATACTTCAAGTGGATTCCCAAGAAGAAAAACAAATAATTTCACTTTCCTTTTTTTTTTTTTGTGTGTGTGTGTGCGTGTGCCTGTGTGGGTATGTGAAAATAAATGAGGAGGTGTTTGTGGTGTTTGTTTTCATATTCTGTAACTTACCTGTGATTTTCTGATTATGTTCCATTCTGTTTATCTGTTAGGTCATGGATAAACCATTACAAGAGCAAAGCACTAGAGTGGGTCAAGATACACAGCTACAGAGGTGACTCCTTTATCTAACTTTATCTCATAGCCTATAAATTTAGCCTTTGTGGATCAAAACCAGAGTAAACAGACTTAAACATCTTTGACTGTTTTCATAAGTCTTTGACTCAAACCTTGAATCAGACACTGCATTTGTTTTGATAGAGTGACTGACATTTTACAGAGGATTTTAAAATTTAGAAATCTGATTTCTTTTAACTAGGATAAATACATTAGATACCTAATTCTCTCAAAGAAAACTGAAAGTAATAATGACAAATTCAGGTTGTTTCAGAGTCTTGTTTCAGCCTTTGAAAGCTTCCTATCATAACACATTTCATACAGTACAGAATGAGAACCTTCAAACTGCAAGTTGCTTCAAAAGGAGAGCATGCATTTAGCTTAAACATAGTTTCTTTAGAGTGTTTTTCCAATTGTCAGCTCTGAAGAATGGTAATAATTGTTAGCAGTGTGTGATTTTAGAAGAGATGATGCACTCATAGCACTCAAACTCTAGAATGCTGTGATTTAAGAAAGTAAATTTCATTGCTTTTTTTCTTATTGTCATCCAATTTATGTATCTTAAAAGACATAAAGAAGGTATCTGCATTATAAGAAACAAAGATATTATTTCTAAACTAGAACTTCTTCAATATTAAAAAGTAAAACTTATTCCCTTACCTGGACTAGGTGAGCTTCTGGAGCAATGCCTAGAATAAGCACAGCTGAGAAAAGCTTTTCCCATCCGTTTCCATCTTGCCTTGAGGTCAGCAGCCATCTGGTCTGACTCACACTGCTTCCCTCTTTTTCACATTTGAGGCTGAGCCATTTGGCCATTTGTGCTCCTGAATAAAGCTGAGAGTTGAATTATAGAAAATATGGATGAAGTTCCTAATAACTGTTTTAGTATTCTAATTACTAAACAAATATGCTCCTGCCATGTTTAATGTCATAAAGTTGCCCACAAGTCCATAAGAGGACCACGGCAAATGAAGAATTGCTTCACTTTCAGAATGAGACAGCTCTGCAAAATGCAAAGCCTGGGTTTTGAATAGAAGTAACACATATACCTTAAAAAGGCCTGCTGATATTTGCACGTTCTTGAAACCTGTGTGTCTTCTCTTCTTCCATTTTTTAGTGTATAGATAAATACATGTATATATATATAATATGTATTTTGACTGTTTCCTTCCATGGACTTGCAAAATGTGTGCTGCATATTCCATACCACATGGAGAAAACTTGTACTGATGCTAATCGTTCTACTTTGTTGGCAGAAAAAAATTTGAGAACTCTGAAGCTTTCTAGGAAAAAAACACTTGTAGCATTCATAATATCACAATGATGAAGCAAAGTATGCATTGTAAACCCTATGATGTGTGTAAATGTATTTTCTGAAAATGGTTTCCAGTTTGTGAAGCGCAGCCTTGTGCAGTGGCGTGCAATGCTCTCCATAGGAAAGAAATACTTGCTACAGAGAACATTGTACTGCACTGTGTAGACCTGTCTCCAAGGGCTGTTTTGTTCGCCTTGTGTCTGTTCATCTCATGTGACTTCTCTATGTGGCTTTCATCAAGGTATTTTCTCTTTCCAGAAATTTGCTTCAAAGGGATGGAAGTGAAAAATGTTTCTTAGGTCTGTTTTGGCCCCATATTTGGGGATGGGGGGTGGGTGGGTGGGTGTTGCTTGTTTACCCACTTAGTTTTCTTTATTTCTTGCTGATAATTGTTGCTGACTTTCTGCTTTGTCTTCCCCTTGCCTTGCTACTTTCCCAGCTGCATGTGGTTAGTGGCTAAGAAAGAAGAAAGGACGCAGACTGAGCCACAGATTTATGAAAGCAGTGCCCAGGTCCTCTGCCCAACCTCTGCATGGCTTCAAACAACCAACCTACCTTTTACTTCATGCAGCTGAAAGAATAGAATGCCTTGCTGCACAGCATGGTCTGCAGGAGCCAGCTGGAGTTGTTAAGCAGTACAATGGAAGCAGGTGATGGAATCTGATGTGTTACAGGTCTGGGTGAATCCACCCAGCTGCATCCATGCACAGATGCAATTAAACTGCTCCACGTCCCCCACGCAACCTGAACAGCTAAAACCACTGTCCTCGGGGGGAAACTGTGCCTCAGGTTAGCGAAGTGATAGATCAGGTCCTGCTTCAGGTAAAGAAAATTTGTGAAATACTTAGACATTAAGATAAAAGAGCTGTTGGAAATACTTAAAATGCTTCTGTGAAATGTGGTTAGTTTCATTCTGACAGAGAGACAGAAGTGAGCTAGAGACAATTGAATTTTCACACACCTCGAGGATGGTTGTATGTGAAAAGTTGAAGACGAGTCCACAGCTAATTTAAATTCTTAGGGTTTTGAGAGTTCTTGATGTCATATTAACCATTGTTGAATGGTTAATTTTTGCATATATAAACACACAGTAAATGTGTCAATTCAGATATATGTTCTTTCATCTTTGGTATCCCTCGAGGAGTTTGCTCTACAGTTATGTGGTCCTAGATCATGTGAAAAAGTATGGAAAACAAACTGTTCTGTTTCTTTATTGAACAGAAAATCAACCAGAATTTTTCTAATTATTGGACACCATGAATTCAAGAGGAATCAAATCAATTGCATAAAAAACTATGTCTGTTTGTATGATTCAGCATTCAGCAGATGAAAATGTAACAACCCCTGTTCAAGGGTATGCAAATTTAGATTCCCAACTACACTTGCTAAGTGAATACCTTTCATTCTTTCTTAGGTGCTTAAAAAGCCTGAAGATTTTTTTAAAAACTTGTCATTTGTAAATGACAATGGTAAATCCTCAACTAAAAAAAGTTTTACTGGTTCTGACAGCTTCTGAGATTTATAGGCAGTAAATGAAAATCACCCCTTTACAGCACCAAATTATTTTCATGAAGCTAGATGAAAGAAAATTGAAAATCTGCAGCATATTTTGTAGTTTTGTGAGATATCCAAAATATTGCATTTTGTATTTTCATGACTTTTTTTTTCTTTGTGTCAGTAGGGACAATTTCTCTCACATGCTTAATCTCAATCTTCTAAACAGAAGGCAGATAATTTATCTAAAAGGCTAAAAAGTCTTTGATTAATAACCATGGGAATTGCAGGTATTAAAATCACCCCCAAGTGACCCCATATTGTTCCAAGAATCCATTAGAAACTGATTCTGAATTACAAAGAAAAATTAATTAAAAAGTATAAGGAATACAGAGCTCAAATAAAGTATGCTCCCCTGAGCTCACAAGAAGATCTATATGCATGCAAAATGTCATAAAATCAGATTTAATTTACAGTATAATTTTATTCTTCAACAACAAGAGGAATACAAGAACAGCAATTTTTATATTTTTCTATTACTATTGAGTTCTTCATAACAAGCCTACCCATTACAATGACTCTTGCATTAATGTCAGAGAAAGAGGGATTAGAGAGAAGAGACAAATATACTTTGGATTTGTAGCAATGGGTGAATCCCATCTGGTTTGGTTGAATAGAATAGTAATCTGTTATGTACTTGACTTCAGTGGATGAGCAAACTTTAAATGAGTTGTAAGGAGCTTTACAAAGAATTCTTGCAAGTTTTACTTACGTATGTTTTGTCCTAATTTTAGAAATATTTTGTTTTTACTTGTTTTTCCCAGCCTGTTCACTTTTCTAACTAGGTCATGATAATTTTCAAATGTTTTTAGATGTTTGGAAAACAAGTTGGGTGCCAAAAAATGGCTTGTGTTCCCCATCTCCTGTGCCTCACGCTTCCACATTACAGAGGTGTGGTTCCCAGCCCTGTTCATTTTCAGGTGTGTGCAATCAGAATATTTACCATGCTTCCTATGGGCTTTACAGGGTTTTCTTAGGGTCCTGTAAAAATTTGCAGACTAAGTGTGATGTCTAATTTGTAAGCCTCTTTGAAAATCCTGGACAGACATCCATGAGTTAAATCACTTCATTTTGTGAGTGGCTGTGATGATCTTTCTAGGGAAGAAGCTTGTTTAAATCCACCCTGCTGGGGCATTTCTAAGTGTGAGCCTTTCAGTGCTGTCCTGCACAGAAGGTGGCATCTTGATTCTTGGTCATTAAAGCCTAAATATGGTTAAAGCTACCCAAATCCTAAAGAGCACAAGGGAATAATTAGCTTGAACACTAAGAGCAAAAACTCTGCCTGTTATTTGCAGACATGTCAGAAATGCAAATACAAACCAGCTCAAAGAATACTGCCGCAATATTTCTGGTGTTGTGTGAAAAGTATTGTGCAATCACAGAAGAACTGAGCTTGGGAAGAGCCTCTGAGAATTCTTTAGTGGAACCCCACGTCACATGCAAGGCCAGCAACAGCAGGTTGCCCAGGTCTGTTTCCACTTAGGTTTTGAATATCTCCAAGTATGAAGAGATATTTGAAACCTGGGTAACCAACGTCGGTGTTTGACCATTCCCACAGTAAAAGTTTCTCTATGTGTTTCAGGAGGATTTCCTTGTATTTCAATTTGTGTTCATTGCCTTTTGTCCTGTCACTGAGCACTCACAAGAAGAATCTTTCTGACACTTCTTCATTCCCTCCAATCAGATATTTATGTATGCTGATAAAACTCCCTGCACCGTCTCTTCTCCAGGCTGGCCAGTCCCAGTTCTCTCATCCTCTCATTGCATGTAAGATACAGCAGCCCTTTAATAAGTTCTGTGCGTTTCACTGGATTCTTCTCCAGTATTTCCAGTGTCACTTGCACAGTGGACAGCAGTAACTAAAGAGGAAGAACCACATGCCTCCACCAGCTGGCATTCCTCTGCCCAGTGCAGCCCAGGACACCTCTCACCTTCCTGGTGCCAAGGGCACAGCGCTATTCCCATCCTGCCTGGTGTCCATCAGGACCCCCAGGGCCTTCTCTGCCAAATTGTTTTCCAGAGGAGTGGCCCCCCCAGCCTGTGCTGGTGCTGGGGTCGCATCTCCCCTCACTGAACAGCACTTCCCCTCACTGAACAGCATGAGATTCTCATCATCTCACTTCTCCAGCTGTTGAGGTCCCTCTGGATGGCAGCATGACATCTGGTGTATCAGCCACTCCTGCTAGTTGTGTATTGCTGACGGTTCACTCTGTGTCAGTGACTGGGTCATTAATGAAGATCTTGCGGCACAGGACCCATTATCCACATCTGGGGTACATGACTAGGGCTGTGAATCACAGGGTTTTGAGACCCAAAAAGCAGATATTTGTGTGTTGTACTGTATCTGAAGACCAAGCAAGTGTGCACAGGTTAAGAATTACTGGATGAATTCAACAATTTCTTGCTTGTAAAGCTTAAAGATTATAAACATATATAGAGTAACAGCCTGTGGTGGTTGGTTGTTGTGGTTTTTGGTGTGGTTTTTTTTTTTGTTTTGTTTGGGGTTTTTTTTGGGGGGTGGGGGGTTTTTTTTGGTTTTTTTTTTTGGTTTTGGTTTTTGTTGTTTTTTTTTTTTGCCAATGCTGTCATTTATGTTCTCAAAAAAAGCGGTACTTTGGAAGCATGTTAATTCAGAAAACATAAGCATACAAAATTTGTCAAAACAGGTGCTATTTATATAAGCAAGGATTGTGAATTCATTCTCTTTTTTCTTTTTTTTTTACCAGACCGCTCTGAACCCAGAGCAAATTTATTTTGATTCCTTCTGGTGCATGTTGTAATTCCTGTCTGGATCTGTTGGAACCGTGGTTAGAGTTATATGGCATAATTCTTTCATCCTTATACTGAAAATTGATGTGAAGATGCAGCCCCACTTAAGCTAGACTAAACTGCTTGCAGAGTAAGATATAAGATATTAATCAGCAGAAGCCAGTGTGCCAGATTCTGGGTCATTCTGAATAATTTAGGATTAGACTGTGTGGCCCATGTGAGTCAACAGCACATTGTACCATCCCAGAAAAAGGAGGTTTGTGTGCCTTAATGAACTTGCTCCTTGCTGCTGAGGTCAGCAATTCCTTCTGGACATGTTGTTCCAGACACATACTTCTGGCTGGATCTTAGCAGATTAAAACATGGAGGAAAGACTGCAAATTTCCCCCAGACCACAACCATTTGCTCTTACCACTTCCTTCCATCCCTGACCCCAGAAAGAAAAGAAGTAATTGCAAAAGACCCTTTAATTTGGAGCCATAAGCTGAATGCCCCCAGGATATGACACTCTGAGAGGTAGCAAGGCTTCCAGCTCTTAGGTGTGAGAAGTATCAGAAATGTGGTATGTCCTGGACTCGACCTGAGTGCAAACAAATGGCTGAAAAATCTAGGTGTACCTCAATTTTTGAGCTGGTGGCTCGCTAGAATGTCAGTAATCCTGAAGCCTATCAGAATATTAAGTCCGCATTTCTGACATCCAGGAAGGCATGAGATGTAAAACTTGCATTCTGCTCACTATTACTTGCAGAAGGTTTTGTAGGGAGTACTCATCAGGAATCCAGTGAAGGAAATTCTTTCTTTAATTTCCTCAGTGTCAACCCATGGCAATGTTTGATTGTGGTAACAATCCAGAATGGACCTTGGATGACACTATTTCCCAGAAATGTAGATGTGTGACACCATCCTCAACAACATCTTGTGATCTGTGCTCTATTCCAAATTGCCTGACTCATTTTATATTATTTAGAACAGGCCAGTAAGGAGCAGGGAATGAATGTGAACAACATACAAATCAGCCATACTTCCTCTTTTTTACACCTTATCATCAAGGGGCAATTAAATTACTGCAGCCTAACGGGTGCAGCTATTAAGACTGAGAAGCTCTGTATGGGAAGAGGGAGGCAAACAAAATTAAAACTCCATGCATGACCTCCCCTGTCTCTTTTTTTTTTTTTCTTCAGTGAGAAATATTTGTCTGAGGAAGGCAAATCAAACTCAGCTTTCAGACAGAAAATCAGGTGCATCAGACATTTGATCATCTCAGACACCCATGAATTGGGAAATGGTTCTGGGGCAGCTCCTCCTCTTAAAAACTGCATGCTCCAGAAACTTGTGGAAGGACACAATCGAGGACAAGGACAAGGAAAGAAAAAAGGGAAAGGGAAAGGGAAACCAGGAAGTTCCACATTTTGATGATTGAGCATGAAACTGACAAAAACCAAATGTTTACTCAAGATAGAAGAGAGTAGCAGCTGCCTGGAGCATTTTGTTCGGGTTTTCTAAGAGCTAAAAATAGTGCTGTGTGTTTTTTAACACCAAGTTAACTACAAAGCACAAAACCATAACCGTTTTAACTGCTTTGCACATGCTCCCTCCTTACTTTCACAGGCACAGCATCCCTCTTCAGATTCATTTTTAGCTACTCGCAGACTTGGCTCTTGAGTAGACACTGTCTGTCCTCCTCCTCCTAGTCATGTTTCTCAGGAAACTTTGGAGTTGTTTTGTGTTTCTGCAGCATCACTGCCCTTTACCTGGCCCCTGAACAGGCTGCAAGGACAGGCAGCATTCTGAGCCATCTGGAAAAGTAAATTCCAATAGAATAAAGCCCAGGGCTTCAATGCACAGAATAAAAAGCTTTCCCTAACTCAAAATACAGTTCTAGTTTCTGTATAAAGTCCATTCCTCTGCAGTCAATTCTTATTATATAACAATCAGTTGAATGTTTCTCCTGTATATAAAACTCAGCTTTTAGAGAACCTTGTTCAGATGACTCTGAACAATAGGTATTTACTGGATGTGCCTTGGCAGCCTCCCTCTAAATCAGCAGAAGGAAATGGTTGGTCTTTTTTCTCAGTATGGTCACCACTGTGCTTCAGTACCACACAGTCATTTCCCCTACTTATTTTATATTACTTTTGAATGAGTCTGTGCATCCAGAACCTTCTACCCTTTTTTCTTTCTGCAGCATCAGCATTTTAATCTATTGCACTGACAGTAATATGCTGGCTTTCATTCCAGGATCCTGATTGTGAAAACCCCAGATGTATGAATGAGGGCAGTCACCTTGAGAAGTATCCCTGAAGTCTGGCAAGGAGAGGCTGCACAATCTGTGCTGTACCACAGTGACTGGAGATTTTGGCTGCCATCCTCTGCAGGGAAACAAAGGCAGAAAGATGCTAAAGGATACATTCCAGTTTTATAATTTCCTACATGCTGGAAGTAGGACAGGTAAGGACTCCATCTAAAATGGGTTCACTTTTAGCACTGATCTGTTTGAAACCTCCATAGTTTTAATCCTCAACATCTCATAAATCCTTTATGTAGGACCCTGCCTTAGGAGACAAAGACATTATATCTGAAAGCAATTGAATCAGGGCAGGTGCCTGGCAACCCTTTTGAAGCAGTAAAAGCTTTCAGTTCAGTATCAGCTAGAAACAACTTGCAAACTTTAACTGCAAGGTAACTGTGATATTCAATACTCAAGTATTGACTAGGATGGATTCATCCTACAGTGGGAGCTGCACACTTTGAAACTCCTCTTCCTTAGAAAATACCCTAGCCCTGTCCAAAGCTCTAAAAGACAAGTATCATTATGCCCCAGGAAATTATATTTTAAGAAGATCTGTTCTGCCTACTTTGATGTCTGGCCTCAAAGAATTGAAAGGTCTGTGTCCCAACAGGAAGCAAATGATTTGACTTTGAATGGGAGGCAGGACTTTCACGTGTACCCCTGTGTCTGCTGTTTGTTCATTGATGGTAAGCGTCTGGTTGAATGGGAGGAGGTGGATATGGATGAAGATGAAGATGCAGGTGACTCTGCTAAAGCAGTCCAAGGGACACCATCTCCCAGGTTTTGTCTTTTTATGGCACCTTGTTGGGGCTAAGGTTCTTTAAGTGGAAGGTATCTAAATAATCTCTTTGTATTTTCCTAAATTGTATTAACTTAGGAAAAACAAGAAATGCACTTATAAACAAAGCAGCTGGACAGACATTTCATTTTTCAAAAATAAACATACAACTGTAGACTGATGCTGCTATGGAAATGGAAAAGACTTGTCTTTTCTCTCCATTTTTGCTTTTCCTTATGCTTCACTGATTTCAATAATGCAGTGAAAAGAAAAAATATCTTTAATTTTGTCTGCTATATGGTGCTGCCTGTCTGTGACTTACACATATACAGGTAGCATTAAAAATGATCATGAGCAGGGCAAAAATAAGTATTGCCTTGAGCTTTTTTATGAAGCAGGTTTTATAACTGTTTGATTCACTCAGACAATTACCAAATGATTTGGTAAACTGTATCATGTTTGTACATAAAAAAAATGACCAGGCATAAAAGAAAGAGGGGAATGAATTACACATAAAACAGACTGAGTTGCTGCTGTGGAATTTTCCAATGCAGCATGAAAATCCTGTTAGGATATTTATAGGAGCTGAAATAATACAAACTTGGAGAGTTTTCCACTGGGCAAAACAGTCATTAGCCTTGATTCCTCTTTTTCATGTACTTAACTTTGAGCAATCCCATTTCTGTTCTTCAAAGGAGGTCTTTTAACTTAAAGTGAGCAGGAAGACATCCTTGAATAATTAGGATGTAGTATTTTAGGGTCTAGAGGTTTTCAGGGGAGTTTTGTTTGTCCAGATTCTTTTTTGTCATTGTTATTTTGTTTTGTTTTTCTAATGTTCTTAGTGCTTTGATGACCTAGAAACTAATTCAAGGGACTAACAAAACTGAATAGCCTTGTTCAATGAACCGGACTTGCATAAACTCATTTCACACAAGAAAGAGTTGAAGATTGTATGGTACGTGTGGATCCCCTAGATCTTTGTTTAAATATACTCTATGTAAATCACAGACTTTGACTTCCTAAATTGGAACTCAAGCTAGATGACTGGACAAAGAAAATTGTTTTGTTTTATGTTAATTCAAAAACAATTTTTGAAGCTGTCAGCATTTAATAACAAGTTTTACTCAGGCAAGAAGTTCTGAATAATTTAAAACAACCAGCAAAGTAAACAACTGGTAGGTTTTTGTTTGTTGGGGTTTTTGATTGTTTGTTTGTTTGTTTGTTTGTTTTATGGAGAACATTCTATGCAATAGGTGATGACAAAAGTTGACTTTAGGAGAAAGAAATGTTTGACCATAAGTTTTAATCAGTTGTTGAGTAATTTTTTCCTATGTAGTTTCTTCCTACTTACATGTGAATTCAGATGATATTACATTTGCTTCTATGGCTTTTCAGAAGCCGTTATGCAATCTAATAGACAATTCAAGAATTTGTATTTCCCTCCCATACAATTAAATGTTTTCAGAACTGCAGAATTCCCAAGCATCAGAGGTCAGACTGTGCAGTCCGTGCATCAAAAACTATTATGAAAAAGTTCATTGGTAAAGGACTATTGTGGGTAGGGAGGGAGGGGGCGGGGGAGGGGGAGGGGGGAGGGGGAGGGGGAGGGGAGGGGGGGGAGGGGGAGGGGCGGGGAGGGGAGGGGGAGGGGAGGGGGAGGGGGAGGGGGAGGGAGGGAGGAGGGGGAGGGAGGAGTGAGCGGGGAGAGAGGAGGAGAGGGGAGAGGGGGGAGAGGGGAGAGGGGGAGAGGGGGGATTTTCTTTTCTTTTCTTTTCTTTTCTTTTCCTTGTCTTTTCTTTTTCTTTTCTTTTCTTTTCTTTTCTTTTCTTTTCTTTTCTTTTCTTTTCTTTTCTTTTCTTTTCTTTTCTTTTCTTTTCTTTTCTTTTCTTTTCTTTTCTTTTCTTCTTTTCTTTTTTTTTCTCCCCAAAAACAAGAATGCTATGAAATGCTCAGCATCAGTTTTCTTGGAAAAGAAAATTAAATTCAGGAATGTGGATCAGGAAAACAACATTCTCCTGCCACAGGTCTGTATGTCCTGGCATGTACATAGCTGGGACTGACTGTGATACATGCTCTCTAAGAATGATGGCCATAGTGTAAAAGCCAAAACTCTTCTGCTCATGAGATTTTAATGGACACTGGATCTGGCCTCTGTATTGAAGTCCTATCCAATGTGGAGTCCTCTGAGTGAAACACTGTTTAATTAGTCTGATGATATATTAGGATAGATGTTCTCAAAGTACAGATGGACAGGATCATGCATCCCTCATCAGTCTTACTACACATTAGTGAATCCTGTGCCTATCCATCCTTGCTGCTCCCACCCATGCTTTGAACTTCCACCATTAATACTTGTCCTCAGTTCCATCTGAGCTTCCTTGAAACTTATTGCTTAGAGTAAATGTTGCACCTTGAGATACAACCCCAAAATCAGCTTTAGCTCTCTTAAATCATCTATGCATTGATGTATTTCTAAAATCAGAATCTGGAGAGTGAATTCTACAAATTCCACTGTGATATTTTTGAAAGCTGTTGAAGGATTTTACAAATATATTTGGGGATTTATTCCTTATGAACTATGTAATCTCAAATTAAATAGATACTGTATTAAGGCATCAAAGCAACAGCTTTAATCTGTTTGCCCCATTTCTATAGCTTAAGACCTGAGCTTTATCAGAAAGAGCTGCTGCTAATGACAGCCTAACTTTCACTATAAGTTTTCTCTTGTTTTCTTCCTCCTGTATTTATCTCCCATAACCTGCTTAACCTATTTGTAAAGAATGACAGTTTGGCTGGTGTCTAAGAGAGAAGAAGAACAAATTCATTTGTTTTGTACAGCCAGTCTACATATCTGAAAATCCGTACTGTGGAAATGGTACCTGGTAATATGGCAGAAAAAAAAAGACTGATGTTTCCTTGCACTGTGGATCAGATGGAACTTAAAAAATTACTTCTTTAAGTGCATTCAAATGATTAAATGTGTATGTGTCCATGTGTTAATTTATAGGTCTTTTTTCCAAGATTTGTGACAGATGGTACTGAAATTCATGTTTTTGTAGCTGTCTGTAAAAGTTATCTTTATACTAATATGATTTTCCCCTGTCCTCAGAGTTGGCAAGTAGAGAACTTGCCCCACAATTCTCATTTGCAAGGGTGGCAAAAGCCAAATTCCTTGCTTTATAACTTCGCCCAGCACATAGTGGGTCATATTTGGAAACATTTACTGCAAAGTTCCTGGAGCACCATGTTTTTTCTGCCAGGTTATTTGGGTAAGGTTGTACGGGGCAGCATGCAGAGCCTTGGCAATGCAGAATGCCTCACGGGTTGTGCTTTATGTATGTTTGAAACAGGTGAGCTAGGATAACCTATTAGGATATGTGGAATGAAAATAAGTTTATGGAAGAACAAAGGGAGGGACTTCACCCTTATTTGTACATTCGTTGAGGCTTATACTGACATATTTCAAACCCCGGCATCATTTCAAAAATACAAATGTTGAGACTGCGTGATTAGAGGAGCAGATGCTGTTTTCTTTTCTGCAATTATTCTTGTGTTTGGCTTGACTCTAATGAGGGTGAACTTTTGTTCATTTTGTTTTGATTCTGTTTTGATGGTGTTGTATAGTACCCCAAGCACCTCAGCCATGTCAATAGGGCCTTATAAATAACTTAATAATTATTATTTGTGCATATTAAAAAGGAGAACATCTTCAGAAGCAAAAAGAATTTTTCCACTTAGAATTGCTTTCCTAGAAGAAGTCTGATTAGTGAAAGGTTTCATGAATATTTAACTGCTTTTAAGACAATTTAACAGCAGTAATAAAACAGAGGAACTATCATCATGGTATCTAGCTCCTCTCTAAAGGCTCTACTAGCAAGTTCTCTGCAGGACACTGATGGTCTGCAGGCCAGGTTTTCAGAACCAAAGTACCAATCAATTAAGAGAAGCAAGACAGCACCATCAGTGATTTTGGAGAGCTCATTCTTTCATTCACAGAACTTTGACATTGGTTTCTTTTTAAAAAGAGTAGCTCTTTGAGAAATACTTTTAAAAGCAATCATCAATTCTCACTGGAACAAAATTTTATATATCTTAAAATTTCTATGCAGGAAAAAATACTTCTTTTTTTCTTTCTTTCTTTTTTTTTTTTTTGTGAAACCCAGAGAGGAAACCAACAAGTGGACTTTTTGCTTTATGACACACAACCTTATCAATGTGTGAAAGCAGAATAAAGTGCTAATCAAATCAAAGCACCTATGTTGGAAAGCTCCTGTGCAAGTCACTGTTTCGTTCACTAATAAATGAAAGATTTACACAAAAATTGACTTATCCGTTTTGTATTAACCCTCAACAAGCTGGCCTATTACAGTTATAAACAATGTGTAAAATAAAAGTAAGTAAAAAGTAACAGAAGAAAATAGTAATGAAATAATAAAGATTTCTTTAGAAAAACAGAATTCATTAAAGTATTAATGTTAGAAAAAATGCAAGTAATTTCTTTCAGAGACTAACCAAAGTTCTTTTAAGGCTCTGCTCTCAATGGCTTCCTTCTGTTTGGCCTTCAGTTTGTTCCTGTGTACTTCCCATGAAAAGTTGCAAACACCTCTTCCTCCATCTGCAAAGAAAGAGGAATGAGTAGATTTGACCTTATAAAATGGTGAATATAGCCCAGCATCCTATGGGATCAAGAAGTTACAGGTTAGTTTCCACACTGCTGTTGCTTCTACTCGTGTATGCATCCAGATTCCTGATGATGGTGCTTTTATCCAAATTAGAGTGGGTAAAACAGAATTAGAGTGAATCCAACAGAATATTATGAGGTTTGAGATACTTACCATATTGTTTTACTATAATTTTAAGTGGTTCTTGCTGTCACAATGGGCACAGACCATTTTACACTGTGCCTGGTCATGCAGGAGCCTAACCAGAGAGTCTGGATTGAGAACAGAATATTTTTTTCCAAGACTGCCTTAAAACAAGGGTGCCTGCCCTAAACTGGCCATGGAGGGTGACTGTCCATGGCTGCTTGTAGCACAGACTACTGTGCTATTTTGGAGGGAATCTTCATTTTTCTTCCACTGGATTCTCCCTGGGTTTGCACTGTGACCTCTGACAGTCAGCAGGACTGGGGCCCAGGCAGCCTGTGAGAAACCTGCTCAGGAAGAGTAGAGTTTCCCAAGCAGCTGTCTTTATACTTTTCCTTCCTTTGGGGAAGAATCAGTCATCTTTCTTCAACCTAAGAGGAGAAAGAAGTTGAATCTGAGTGTCCACACTAGAATGCAGTATTCAGGCTGTCTGACCAGGTGATCTGAGAAAATTAACTCAATAATTTCCTAAATGTTCCCCAAGAAGCAACATCACTTACTCTCTCTCTCCCTCTCTCTCTCCTTCTCTAATTAACAGTCATGTTTTCAACAGTTTGATAATTCAGACCCGTTTCTGAAACTTATTGTGTCTGAGAAAAACCCCTGCACCATTAGTGTGCACCTCTGTTTGAACGATTGCTATTGCTTTTCCTTTTGCTTCTGTCATGAACTAATTTTTCTTTGGATGCTGAAGATGTTCCTCAATTTCACTTTTTAATTTATCCCTATCATTTTTGCTGGCAAGACCCCAGGGAATAGGATGACCCCTCCAGAAGAAATGGTGTTGACTGTCTCTGCAGTTTCATTGGCATTATGGTCCCAATCCCACATTGGCTCTGGATCAGCCATTCAAGGTCAGGAACAGAGAGTACACAAGAAAATTATATTAAACATTATCCTTGGCTTTGGATGCAGATGGATTTCGTTTTCTGAAAACTAAATTTAACCTGGTGGGATTCTGATATGCCCAGAAAAATTTCCCTGGATTTGTTGTGCCAAAAGCTTTTTTTCCCAGGTGGAACTAGTAATCTAAATCTTTCATTTTTAGCTATTTTACTTGCCTAACCTTAATTACCGGTAGTCTGCTACAGGTCCAGGATGTAGAAGGAAACCTTTGGTAGCTTTTCTGGAAGAGCCTCAAGAAGAGAGAGCTGAGCTGTGCCCTGCAGCCATTGCCTGCTCCTGTACGCTCCCACATCAATAACTAAAAGGGTGCAAAGCCAGTTGGCCACCAGGGCAGCAGCATCTCTCCCCACTAATGAGGGTGACCTTTCCACCCACTGCTTCACATGACTGAAATCAGGGGAAATTAGTTTACTCAGCCCAGAACTTATATAACTGGTGATGCTCAGGCTGAAATTCCTGCTCATGGTGTGATGAATGCATTGCAGATCTATTTGAAAAATTGTAGAAACCAGACTGAAGATAAAAGGACTGCAACTAAACCAGCTAGATCCTCTGTAGTTTCTGACAGATAGGTGAAGAATAATGATGTCTCCAAAGCGTCTGTCCTTCCGTTTGGAGAATTACACATTTAACGTTAAAAAATCACTGCTGCTGAACCAAAGGTCCTGCTGCTTACACCATTTACAAAGGCCCTTAAAATTATGGATGAGAACACAGTTCTGTGAAGAAAGGGAGACTGCTGTGTGGGTTGAAGGGTAACATTTAAAAGCTTTGCTCATCCCGAAGCAGTCGCATCACTTCTCATTGGCTGTTATACTCAAGCATAAAAAGAGACCTTGAGATATTAATTATGTATCCAGCTAGCTATTTAATCAATCCATTCAGTACTAAACTCTTATATAGTAGCTAATGTATTTATGGAATACTGTAAATATTTTAAATAAAAACGAAAGAGAAATTTTATGCCACTTTTATATTACCTTATGCAACAAAAATGTATCTTCAAAGAAAAAAGTCAGTTAAAAGTGTTACATTAAGTTAAAACCAGAAATGCATGGGTTTTTTTCTTACATAGGCCTACTACTTTCACTTGAAATATAAATGAGCAAATTATTTATTATAAAGGCCAAATGCAAAATAAAAATGGCATTCAAGAAAAAGTGTTCCTGTATCCTTTTTAGTCCATGAAGTCACCATTTTTTAAAGGTAAGTTTTAAAAGGAATTTTTCCATAACTTGCCTTTCAGAAGTTACCTTTTTGAATTTTCCAGAGATAGCAAATAGCCTTAATGTGCATAACTGGTAAAACACAGTGTGATGATTTTTCCCTTCAAATACTTAAAAAACACACAACCCTACATGAATACACAATGCAAAAGACCTAAATTTCTTTAACCCCAATCCAGTTATGTGTGGACCTATACAAACAATAAATGGCTTTTTGGTAACTGCTAGAAAAGTTCACCTCTTTTTGTTCTATAATGTTAAATTTCCACAAATGGTAATTTAGAAAAATATGAGAAATTGAAAGAGGCACTATACTTTAGCAGTGGTGCCTTTATTTTTTACCCTTGGGATCTATTGAATCTCAACCGTCTTATATACTTCAAGTTTTCTACACACGGTAAATGTGTCTGACCTTCTTGGTTCATGAATAATGAGGATACATAGCATTTTTCCCTTTAAAATTCAAATCTTCTATGAGTTCAACATAACAGTGTGTTCAGGGCACTAGATGACATTAAGGGTTGTCTTCAGGTGAATGTGTAAAAATATATCCTTTTTTAAGTTAAGAACAAAATCTATTGTTTGATGAAAGTATGTCCTAAAACTCATCATTAAAATACAATCCTAAATCAACAGTTCAGAACAGAAGATTTTCTTGGATCAAGAAAAATAGGAATAGAATTTTTAATTAGATGTTGGCATGTATATTTCTCAAAGTGACAGGCTGGAGGAGCCAAAAGCCAGCTTCACTTTAATCTACCATTGCACAGCCAGAAGGTCCCTTGAAATAATGATCAGAAACAAAGCTCTACTCCCTACATTTGGTTTTGTGTCCAGCTTCCTTCTGGAGAGTATTCTGGGCTCTGCAGCTTTCTCTGACCAATGCCTGCTGAGATGTGTCTGATAAAGTAACTCCAAACATAAGCTGATAGTCCATAACTTATAATATTAGAATATTTTTGGTACGTGAATAGTATCCTCCTATATTTCCAAGACCTTTTTACTGGCTATTATGTCTTTTCCAAACTTTCAGTGAACTTCTTTCTTAATAAATCTTTTATTTAAATAAAGTGCATTCCAGTAGCTTTTCTCTTCCCAGATGTCTCAGACTTTGGGGCTTTTTGAGGACAGTAGCACACGTCAGTCTCTTTCTAAATCTGCCTCCCATCCCAAGGACATACTGGTTTTCCATCTTTCATCGATTATCTTGTCCTCAGACTGTTCCACCAGGGTAAGGACCTTTGAGGTTGGTCTTTGCTGTCCCTGACCTGGATGAAGTATGCCTTGAGTCTTTAAGCAGATACCTCATCCACTGTAATATCCAGTGATGTAGGAATTTCAGACCAACAAACCTAGAATCCATATAATCTCTGCACATTGTATCTATTTTACATTATACTTGGTTTCTCAGACTGTATTCTAGTGATTTACAAATCACAGGGAAATTTGGAGCCTTTAAAGAGCTGACAGGTTACAAGGATACTTCTCAGAAATTATCAGTCACAGAGGCCCAACTACAGAAAATATCACAATTCTTTGGCTGGCTTCACTCAGGACTGCTACAAAGGTCTCCTGAAAACTTATTAATTAGGTACAGCCAGATAGAAAGCACTGATGTGTATGTGTAAATGAAAACAAATGTAGAGTATATAGCTTCCATAAAAGAAAATCAATTTAACAGTTGTGATTTTTTTCCGCCCAGTGAAATCCAGAAAAAATATCAAAACAAAGTAAATCAAAACAAAAAAAAAAATCAGCTGCAAATCCATATTACAACATGCCTTATGAGGGAGAAAACTGTAGCAGTAGTGTGCAGAGGTACCACCAAAAAGAGGTTACAATTTGTGAAAAGTGCATATTATATGGCTCTACGCAAGATATTTACTATATGTATTATGTTGTATTGATTGTTAATGTTGCATTAATATTTTGATAGTATGGTAAATGTAGTTTTGTAGTTAAAATGTAGTTTTTATGTACCAACCACAGGAAAACGTAAATCTTTCAGAAAAGAAATAATTTACTACTTCCTTATCAGAAGAGACCAACTTCTCCAGACTTGCTTGGCCCTGAAGACGCCATAGAGATTAAAGGAAAAAAGTGACACTAACCAGAGACAATTCTTTGTTTGAATGGAATTTATGCATCATGTATGAAATGTATGAATATTCAACAGGCTATTGCTTTTAAGAGATAATCCTTTGTTAACAGGGGTCCTTCTCCGCAGCTTTTTTGCTTGGGGAGGCACCCAGACGTCTGTAACTTTGTTTTTATTGTCTCGTATTGTCCTAACTCTAATTGTTCAACTTTTTTACTCTAATTCTATTTTTATAACCATCTTATCTACTATTAAACTTTCAAAATTTTAAAAACAAGTGATTGGCCTTTTTCACACAATTGCACTTCTCCCATTGGAAGACTGCAGACAGTGAGTGAGGCGCAAAATGCTGCTTTTGTACTGTTTGGTGGGCACTGCACAGTGACCCTGCAGTCAAGATTATCACCTCTCAGCCTGGAATGTTATGTGTGGTCTGTATGAGCACGGACCCTTGTTCCTGTTGGCTTGACCAACACGTGTTTAGCGTGCGGGCTGCTGGGTAAGGCCACGCAAGGGAAAGGCCAAGCCTGTGCGCTGCAATCCAGGAGGCACGTGGACCACATCCAGGAGGTGCAGGGTCAGTGGAGCATCACCCCTCTGATGGCTGCCACTGTGTGTGACCAGCCGTGCTGGGGGGCAGGCGGCACGTCCCCCTGCTGCGGGGCTCAAGTGTGCAAGGGCACCGCGCGAGGCTGAGGCGCCCGGCCACCGACACCCAGCAGGACCGCTCTACTTGTACGGAGCAGTGGGATGGAAAAGCCAGCAATTCCAGGCTTAGCAATATCCAAAAAGCTTTGACAGCTTCACCAAATGTGGCGATGGGTTTTTTTCTTGATTCTAGTCCCTCAAATGGTTTATTCTGTACCCGTCCCTGCTCCTTCCTTGTATTGTTGGTTTAGTCTTTTCTGTATTCTTTTATACAGTTGTCACTCTCCTCTTGGATCCACCTTTTGTTCCCAATTGTTCCAAGTCACTCCTCCTACTCACCTGTCAATCCTCCCTGTGCCAGTCCCTCACACTCCGTAAATCCCTTAATCTTTGACACCCCAGTGGCTGGTTCAAATTGTTCCCCACCCTTTGTGTTCCCCATTGGTTATTATACTGTAAAACCCACCCTATGATCCTCCCCTAAGTGTACCTAATTGGCTAAGGATTTGTACCCTTCCCTGAGACCTCCCCTCTTTATGTCACCATAAGCTTGTGTCTGGTGTTTTTGCCTCTGTCCTTCCTTTGAGTTAGGTTTGCTTTGTGTTTCTGTTAATAAAATCAATCCTCAGGCAGGCAAGCTGAGCCCATCTCATTCTTTCATACCCCAGTTGTCTGGTGGGTGCCAAGTACACTCAGGAATCCCCAGGACAAGTATTTCAGCCCTCTTGCTCGTGGACCTGGATTAGGAGTGCCTCACCACAACCAAAGGGTTTCTGAGCCCCTAAACAAAAAGATGAAGTCACATCACACACCACACCCCCTTCAAGGGTCAAGCATTTGGGCATTGCCCTGACCATCAGCCAATGCTGAGGTGTGACCTCCTAAACCTTGAGCCTTAAAAGAGTTTACCTCAAACACTTATTTGTCTTCCTTGTCTCTAAAAGCAAAACAAACTAAAGACAGCTGATAACCTTAATTAAAATAAATTTATAATAAATAACCCTCTGAATATAAATTTAAAATAAAATTTTTAAAATATATATGTACTCCATCATAAAAATTAAAATAATGAGCATTATTTTTAGAAAATAAAGTAACAATTATGCATGGTTCGGGAGCCTTAAAATGTTTATCATTTAATATCATTATTATCATTTAATATCATTATATTTTTCCCAATTCTTCTTTTTTTTTTTTTTTTTTTTTTTTTTTCCAGGATGAAATAAAAGTGTTAATAAAATGGATGAAAAATGAAATTAAAAACCCTCTCTGTTCTTATAATCTCTCTTTTTTTGAATGAATAAAAAATATGTCTGAAATCTGAAACATGGAATAGATAGTTAAATAACACTTTTAGGTTTATAGTTGTTGCTAGATATGACAATGTTTTTCCAACAAAATAGCTTACTTTCTAAGTTTCTTTATTCAAACCCCATTATGTTTTCTTCACTAGACTTTAAACAACAAAATGAAAGCAAATAGTACAGTTGCTCTCACATAAACAGGCACTTATGAAAAACACTATTACATTTAAAAGGGAAAGTAAAGTTATGTCATGTATTTCCCCCACCCCCGTCTCTTGGTGTGGAAAAGTGACAACACAACTGACAAGCAGAACTCCACAACATAGATGATGACAGTCAATTTGATACGTATCTTCTTAAAAAATTTCTGCCATTGACCTTTTGTCAAGAAGTCAGCCCTCCTATCTTCCTGCTCTGGTGTATTTACAACTTAAAAAAAAATAAAAAATCTAAAGTATTAGTAAGGATCCTGTAATGACATTCATATGAACACTAGGAGTGTAGTATAAACTCAGAAATATGAGGAATGTCCAAAGTATAAGCCTGTTTAATGGTATTCATAGTATATACAACACTTCAATAGTACGTGTTGATGGAAAAAAAATTTGTTACGATAAAGCAAAATGGTGTTGGAATTGAAAGAATTCTATGACATCTTTTAGACTTGTCTTAGTGGAGCCACTTCATCACAGCTGGAGTAATTCACTTAAGAGGCAAGTATCACAGATGGAGCTGACAGCAATGCTGATTTACATAACATAGTAGAAAAAAATCTGTGTGTGACAGCCTGAACTGGGGATACACTGATAAGAGGAATTGATTTTGTATTAGTTATGTGAAGAACTTGGAGAGGACAAGCTTTGTCACAAGAACTGGTTCGTAAACCACCACTAGAAAAAGAAGCAAAGTTAGCAAGCAATCTTTCTTGGCTTCATATTTATTTGTTATTTGTTTAATATTTTAGGAAGGCCTGCAAATCAATGGACTGGTGCAGAACAGCTCTCCAAAGTCCTGTTTTAGATGAGTAAAGATCTGTCTGTTCCTCTTAGCGAGAAGCATATACATATACTAAGACCAGAATTTTGCAGTGATTTGAGAACCTAATGGAACTTAGACATTTATCTTTAGTCATTAGGTACTGTATTTACATTAGACACCCTGCTTGCATCTTTAGGTGTCAAAGTGCTTCTTCAAATGTGAAAGTACTTTTGTGGAGGTTTTTGAGGTGCAATGTAGTCAAATTCAGTGAATTTGTGAATTGATTTTGAAGCTCATATCCATTTCTGCTGACCAAATTCGTCCTATCAATGTTTGTGGAATAAGAACCAAAAAAGGATATTTGGATATTCATGTAACTTTGAAAAAAGGCAAAAATGGGACAGCCTATTTATAGAGTGTTATTTCTTGTTATTAATCTCTTGTTCCAATTACTAAAAATCATTCACATAAAAACTAGATGTAAAATTATTACACATACACATATGCCTTCATTTATGGGCACTACTCTGCCACATGCATGTCCATCTCATGTCCTCTGGGATCTTTTGCCAGGGCAGGACAAATTTGTGTTGGTGCCTAATCTCTCAGTGAGTGTCTGATCTGTGTATGTGCAGAAAGTATTTGGCCTTAGGTGTTTCAACATGAATCACTTTTGCCATTGACTCGGTCACCAATTTATCTGCCCTTCACTACAAATGAATGGGCATATTTTCAGCTGGAATTAAATGAGCACAGGTACTGTGAACTAAGAAAAAGATGTCTTAAAGTGTGTTACTAATTATTTATACACTTCATCAAAGGCTCAGTTCTCTTGCTGTGCAACTCATAATCTGTGTCTAGCCATGGCCATATCCATTTTTAACTTTTCCTTTTTTCCATAATAGTCTTTTAGATAGAAATAATTGGGTACTCAAATATTTCTAAAGCTAGCAATTAAAAAATACTTTATTGCATAACCAATATATCTTGTGATGAATACATTAATGGAAAAGAACACTGCCAAGCAGTTCACAAATTAGAATCCAAGTACAAGTGTCATGTTCTCTGCATACTCCTTAAAACCGCACAAACCTCTTTATTGTATTATTGAAGTCACTGATGAGAGAGTAGAAACATGGTCATTTGCTATGAATTCCATGTTCTGTAAACCCCAGCCAGGGGCAAAAATGCATTTAAGCTGGATAAGTTTTTGTAACAAAAATCTAAAACTGTTTCCATATCAGGGGAACCGATTCTGTGTCTACAAGGAAGGTAAAGAACTGTGGTACTCTGCGTGAAGTAGACACACTCCTTGAGCATCCCTTCCAACTCCATCTATTTTGTTATGCTATGACAAGCACATTTATTTGTTAGTTTTGAGTCCACCAGTTGTGTCATTATACATGCATAGTTATATTCAGCATAAGCTCCTGACCTGTAATGACTGGGTTATTTCAAACTGTTAAGGAACAACACTTATCCATCAGTGGTCTAAATTGCCATCAGAATGAAAGAGTAATTTGTGACAGGAAAGGATTTTGAAACAAGGTGAACTCACTCTCTCACCTTCTGTAAATTGCAGTGGAGCAATTACAACAGACCTAACTATCTGAGGACACAGTAAGGGTTTGTGGGAGATAATTAGTAATATGAAATATTCAGACTACATAATTCCCACTTAAAATACCTCAGGTGGTCTGCAAAACTTTTTGGAAAGGCTAACAGCTGAGGGCAGTTTTCATTTAACCAAGACTGCACTACCCAGGGCTCTGTAAAAGGTCCTTGATATGTAAAAGAATAACCACATTCAGTCTTATGATAAGAATATTCAAATGCATTACGAAGATGGGGCATGACTCTATACCATAGTTGCAAGAGCACCCAGCAGGTCAAAACTTGAGTCTGACAACTGCCTTCAGGATTACTAATGCATTTTTTTACCACGTGTGGTACATAATAGATAGAAACTGTCTTTGAAGCCTGGGTTAGACTCCTATTCGCAGGCCCTATGTTTCCTGACCCTATGACTCTTATTTTCTGTGGAGCAGATTTGACTGAACAGAGAGGATAGAGTGTGTTCCTCTGTAGTATTTCTCCTCCCTTCAGGATTACCCCAGCAGTAGCTCTCTTTAGCCTGGCAACAGTGCTGGCTGATGACACTTCAGGCAAAGAAGAGGATCAAGCCTGACTGCCTTGCATTCACTCAGGCATGAACCATAAGGCTGGATGGTGAAAGAAGAGCTAAAATCAGCTCTTTCTCCATGAAATCTCACATCACAATTGCAAAAGTCACTTTTGGGACTGAAAACTGGTGTCTCCCTACCTTCAAGAGGGTAGATGGAAGTACCTTTTTACAGCCCTGAATAAGGGGAAAACATATTCTCTTGCTTAGAATATTGAACAGGCAGGACTTGAGCACCACACATTACACATTCTGTACATGTATGTGATATTTTATCTTCTCTGCTTTGCTTTATGGGGTGGTCTGTGTTCTGTTCTAATACTCTGTGTCCTCCTGTGCACTGCCTAGAGACCTGAAATGCCTGTTGGTCAGAAAGAGAGATTTATCATCTGATTTAGCAGCCAGAGCCATATCCCCAAGAAGCAGCATAATCCCAGCTCCTGTGAATCCACTAGGACTGACTTCATGAGGTTACTTCAAACACCAGGGATGGTGCTGTCCTGCACACCTAAACTGTCTGGCTAAGCTGATGCAGTTGAAGCTTTAAGAAAAGCAGAGAAGTTGGAGGTAACACAGGTTTTACTTAAAGGACTCTACCATGCAAAGAAGACTAACTTCTGGAAAACTTCCTCTTTTCTTTTGTAAACAGTGGGAAGGCTATTGTATTTTTCCTTTTTTTTTTTTTTTTTTTTTCCAATTTCCTTATAAAAGGAGTGGCCTGCTTAGCTAGACACGCAACCTGACATGGTTATAGTTGATCTGTGAATATGGCTACTAATTTTCAGAGATAAAATTCCGAGGGGAAAAAAATTTATGCTAAAAAGGAGAACCCATTAATACAAATATATCAGGACTTCAGTATTTCAAAAGATAATTTTTTTCTGGGTTAGAGGTTTTTATAATGGCATCAGCTCATTTTCCAAAGGCTAAGCACAGCTTCAGGTGCTATTTTGGAGGAAAGGCAGTGCAATGCTGTCAGAAGGGCTTCCAGTTTGATGAACAAGATTTTGGCAGAATATGCAGTGACTCCCGGAACAAACTTGCTAAACATCCTGACACAAAAACATCCTTCCTTGTATTTAAATATGGTTTGGTTTCCTCAGGTATTACTCATCACTTCTTCATGCATGTAGTGATCTTATTTGAAATGATAGCGTTTACTATAAAACATTATTTCACCTCACTAAAATATATGTAAATGAACTCTTCATATTCAATCATATGAATGATTATGATAAGAAATTAAAACACATCTTTTCATGATTAGAATCTACTTCTCTCTTGAGTACTTACCAACTATGTGGCTTTTTTTTTTTTTATGACTGGGAAAAAGATTGCCACTGGAAACAGAGTGCTCTAAGGAATCTTCTGTACATCATTTTCTTTCAAAGTTTCTTAGTGAAGATATTTAGCACATTTGATACAGTTAATGAAGAATTAAGCTAGTACTCCTGGCTGTCCACTTACATTTTTCTTGACTACAAAACCTCGAGGTAGGAGGTTATGCTAGTAGAAGATCTGGCACAAATTGACATTGAGTGAATCATTGGTATGAATTAATGGAAGAAGTGTGGTATGACGGTCTCCACCTGTCATGCCCCTCTGTGTGTTCCAGTTTCTTTTCTTGATGTGAGATAGAGAATAAGAACTATTCCAAAATCCTCTAAGAGAAAGCCAAAGAAATTCCATCACAATAAAAATCTGATTATGTGAATTAATTTGTACAGATTCAAAATATGGATACCTATCTGGACTGTCATGAACCTAACACACTCTTAGAACTTGATGGGTAAATGAACAGTTTGCACATGCATATATATATTTTGTCTGGTCTGGTTTTTTTAATGTAACTGAACTGGTCCCATTTTATGAGTAGGTTTTTTTTATTATTATTATTATTATTATTATTATTTTGTCTTTAGATGTCCTTGTGTTTTGAGATTGGAAACAATTTCCATCTAAGTGTAAAACTGAGTTATAAATAACTAAATATTCAGTAATTTTTTTTTTTTTTTTTTCATTAAGGACTGATACGTAGACAGGTCTAGTGGAAAACCCAAGGCTTTAAATAAAATATTTAACCATAAGCTATTCTTTATGCTTCTGATTCTTTGTACATGACAGCAAATTAGGTTTATTGTCTGTATCCGAATGAAGCAATTTTGAATCCTGGAATATTACCTTATTTCCTGATGACTGAGAGTGAATTTTCAAAGTGGTGCATGAGATACAAGGGTGTAAATCCTGTTATTAGCTAATGGGATTTTTCTGCACCTCCTGTTTGCCACACTGAGAGACCCAGCCTTGAGATTTTCAGTATCTATGTTTGTCCAGAGATGACGTCTTGTAGATACAGACCCTTCTCAGCTGGCCAAATGACCTGTGTTTGGTGGGTTAAACCCATAATCACTGAATTAATCTTTCAGATATCTAGTGCTGTTTCCTAATCTTTTCCTGTTTTCTACTCCTATTCCTCTCCCATAAGAAAATGAGACACCTCCACACCATGAACATCTTCAAAGAAAGTGGGACACTGACATATCAACTTGAGTCATTTCTAATTTCCCTGGGAAAAGAAACTCAGGATATGCTTACCTACATGCTTCCCTCCAAGAATACAAGTAGTTCTATTTAACTAGGTGGTGTGGGGGACGTGAATAAATGTGTAGAAAGGAGAAGATAGCATTTCAAACCCTTCAGATATTTCCTGTCCTGATAGACCTGATGCACTTTACTAATCTGGTTGCTTACCACAGGTATTTTCACTCTATATTAAATTCCGTCTGTGTGATTCTTGCAGTTGCTACTGCAGAAAATTGGCCGAGGCAATTAATAATTAGCATCTATGTCCTCAGTGTCATCATCATTAAACATTTTCTGTTTCTCTTCCTTATAAGTCTTGATGTTCCCTTTGCCACAGGAATGTCAAATCTCTTATTTCTTGAAAAAACACCACATCACAATAAGACCTTGATGAAATCAAACACTGAGTTTCCAGCACAGGAAGGATGTCAGGAATGAGACCAGGGGAGGCCACGAAGGTGATTAGAGGGATGAAGTACCCCTCCTATGAAGATAGGTTGAGAGAATTGGGATTGTTCATCCTGGAGAAGAGAAGCCTTCAGAGTGACCTAACTGAGGCCTTCCAGTACCTGAAGGGTTTACAAGAAAATGCAGAGAGACTTTTACAAAGCCATTTAGTGACAGGACAAGGAGGAATGGGTTTAAACTGAAAGAGAGAAGGCTTAGATCAGATATCAGAAAGAATTTTTTTACTTTGAGGGTGGTGAGGCAGTGCAACAGATTGCGCAGAGAAGTTGTGGATGGCCCCACCCTGGGAGTGTTCAAGGCCAGCCTGGATGCGGCTCTGAGCAAGCTGGTCTAGTGGAAGGTGCCTCTGCCTAAGGCAGGGAGGCTGAAACTCGATGAGCTTTAAGGTCTCTCCCAACCCAGGCCTGCTACTGATTCTATGAAATAGTTGCCATTGGATAATTCACATTTTAGAGAAAAAAATCCATTGTATTTGTTTTAAAATGATGTATTGCAAAGACATATTGGGAACATACAATGAAATAAATGAGTGACAGTTATACCGTGAAATATATGTAAGCAGGTTTCCTTCATAACTCTCAATGAAGGACTTAAATTTTCAAGTGAGACCTATAAAGTTCCCTGAACCAAGGTTCCAGCTCCTAAAGTTGAAATCAGTTTAGTTTACACATTTAGAAGTGTCTTTTTTTTTTTTTTTTGCAGAGCAAAGCATCTTTTAAAAAAGTATTTACATAGTTATGCTTATTCATAATTAATTCTTTTGAGGAAAATGCAGGTTTTTTGTTCTAATTTAATTTGGTTTACATAGAATAGAGGAATTTTTTTCAGATTAGATATCTGAAAAAAAAAAAAAATGCGCACCATATACACTTACTGTAAAGGTAACTCTTTTAAGAGCTGTTTTGCTCGTGCTTTAGAAAATACTTTTACTAGGAACTGTGAAATAAAACCTGTTCCTTAACAGTAAGAAGAAAGTATCATGATAATATCATGCATAAAAACTTACAACCATCATGCTTCTGGCAGCAAAATACTTCTGGTTAAATCACTGTGGTTGTCACAACCCTCCATTTTTCAAGTTGGTAAATATTAGGCCACTATTTCCATCAGCAAAATGATTGTGCTGACACACAGAAAGTGTTCCCAAAATGATTCAGCAAATCAGTGTGAATACCACTTGAGATATCCTGATACTAAAACCACTAGCTCATCCTGACTAGACCAAACTTCCCTAAATTTAAATTAAAAAAAAAAAAAAAAAATTAAAGGAGAAAAAGTTGAAGTTGTCGTATTCTTCCTGATTATTTTCTTAGGAAAGTAATGAAGTAAGAAGACTTCTGTGAAAATTTTCTCCATATTTTCACTCAATTCTTTAAGAATATTTGCTGGTAGCTTAACTTCTTGTAACTACTTCTGTTTTGTCCAAGGTTTGAGGTGGTGGTGAAAATATAAGAAAAGAGGAAGCAGGATGAAAGCACTTTCTTCACTGTAATTCATTGAACTTATGCCTCTAATTACAGTGAAAAAAGAAAATATTCAATAATTTTGAGACATTTGTCTGTCAACGGAGTGCTCTGGAATTATACAATTGCAGATGTTGCTGATGATTACTTACAAGGAAAACAAAACAAACAAAAAAAACATTTTGGGGAATTTAAAAATTATTACATATTTTCTTATGAATCTCAAAAATAAGTTCATTTAAACTCTTACAAAGGCTGAGCTGAAGAGAAGAGTAATAATTGGCAAAAATGGGTTCAAACACTATAGAAGATTTCTGATTATTCCTGTTCAGTTCTGAGGTCTCAGCCAAATAACCAGAGGCTGTCTCATGGTTAGACACCCTACTATATCTTGTCAGAGTTCCCCTTGACATCAGTACCTCAAAGTTCCAGGCTGAACTCTGCCTCTTTGGGCACAAATTTATGGTGATCACAAGTAACTCCTCTGAACTTCAGTTAAAGGACTATAATGGTTTAAAAAGAGTGTTTTTCTGAAGAAGAACCAAGGTCTTTGAATAATTATTTGACTGCAAAAAGTAGAAACGAATCACCCACCCAAATTCCACAGCATGATACCAGAGGAAACCACTGGACCACTATTTAAAATGTGGTTTCTTTCATGTATCATCAAAAGACTTAGGAGGGACCTAAAAATTATTTTTTTTAAACCTAGATTATAATATTCTGGTCTTCAGTGTGTAATAATAAATTATTGAGAATACTTTCACTGGTATGAGAGAATAATTCTGATTCACTGGACACCTCTGCTGTCCTACAATAACCCAGGCAGCACCGCTTTCTGGAGCTGTGCAATGCCTGGTGTGATTTAGGACACAGCACGGCAGTGTGAGTTGGGACGTTTGGGAGCATGGAGTAACATGGAGACACCACTGCAAGCTGAATAAAAAGCAGACTCAATTATTGTTGACAGATGATTTTATTATGCAAATGGCAGATTAGCTTAATGAGGAACTGTTGTAGCAGAAAGTGACTGCCACTTTATTAACCAGGACAAGACCCAAACCAGCAGATACGCTGGCTGTAACTGCTTCCTAAATCTTTAGTCTGAAAATTCTCTGTGCCTCTCCAAAGGGCTTAGTTTCTCTAGAAGTTTCAGCTAGGTTTTAATGTCCCTCAGAGCACCTCTCTCTTTAGCCATGCACTTAAGATACTAATGTGTTGTATGATTATTTTAAGAAAGAGTTAAGATTAAAAATATTTTACCATTTGAGTGATAATTAGACCAAAACAAATGGCAGTGCCTCTTTGTGTTTTGGTATCTGTTATGACACCAGACCTGTTATGTCATATCTACAGAAAGCAATTTTTCAAAGGGCTTTATCTCATAAATTTTTTACTTAGAGTTGCGCTTCAAAGATAGGTCCTCTCTTTCTGAAGGGCACACAGATATCACAGATCCCAGCTACGCGGTGAACTCAGGAAAAGTGCAAGAGTCATCCTTGACTGTAGCCAGACTTTCTGTGTTTTTTGGTATCGTTTAGTGACAATAACAAAATCAGTATTTTAAGAAAGAGCATCTTAATCCTCTTCTGGAACATCAAAATCAAAACAAAGGAGAGGATCCATAAAGGAAAATAAAAAACGCAAAGTGAAAGAAACATGTCAAAACAGAGTAGTTTTCCCAAATCCTCTGCTGAAGGTGTAAATTGGTAGTCTGACACAACTGCCAGTCTCAGTTCCTCTGGTTACAATTATTCTAATCATAAAAATAACTCTTCAAAGGAATAAAGAAGATGGAATATATATATATATATATATTCTGCTCCAAAAAGAATCTGTGACCCTTAAGAATATAAGGGTCACCTATTTTTTTAGGTGTTATTAAGTGCCAATGAGTGTTAAAAATGTACTTGTGAAATGCTGGAAGAATACTTTTTGGCTTATTTTATAGATTTTTTTTGTTAAGCCCGTCTTGACAGGAAGGTATATCTTAAATTCTAGGGAAATATTTTAAGAGCAGGGTTAGTTATAAATTGAACTGACTGCCCAAGGTGGCTGCACTTTTAGGAAGAAATGGGCTTAGAAAAGTTAGTCCTCTCATATGTAGAAGTATTTAGTACAAAAATCCCTGAAGTCTTTCTTGCTTTGAATTCTCCCAGCTATTGCTATATTATTTAAACTATTGAGAAATAGTTGAAAATTATTTAGTAACGGATTTTTTTTCTAAATGTTATGAGCAGTTGACTAGTAGGGCAGGTACACTGAGTCTTTCTCAGAACTCAGGCCTACCTAAGCTCCAGGATCTTTTCAGCACTGCATGTCCAAGTCTCTTAACTTCTCTCAATACTTTTTGAGAAAATCAGTGGGGCCAAACCTTTCTTTTTTTTTTTTTTTTTTAATTTCCTAAGAAGGTAGTCTCAGAAAGCTGCCCCAAAAATTGCCGAGATCTTGATATGTGATAGCTTGCATAAAAACAACTACACTCAAATAATCTGGACCTGGTTGTGCAAACATGAACTGCCAAGTAATTTGTTCTGGGGTTCTAAATCTAACAAGGCTGATGTCATGACTTAAAAGCAAACAACTCTTTATCTATGCCTTACAGACCAATGGGTAGGGAGCTGCTGGCTGCTTACAGATAGTGGTCTCTTTTCGCAAACTGGAAGATAGAGCAGGAGGTGCTTTTGTGCCATGATCAAAGGGCCAAAACAAGGTCTAGAACTCATAAGTTTCCAAAGAACAAATTTACTCAGGTAAATGTTGTACTGTTTAGACAAACAGAAGACTTGCTTTTTTTTTTTTTTTTTTTTTTTTTTTTTTTTTTTTTTTTAAATGCTTCAAGATGTCCCTCTGAGAAACAGACATTTCCTTAATTTTCTTGTGCACCCTAAAATTGTGCTTAGCTGAGATTCTCCCTCCTGCAGGGAAAGTGCCCATGCATGATTGTGATGATAGCAGGAAGGAACTTGTGAAAGCACGTTACATTCTCAAAATGAGAGTGGGTTGTTGGAGGTAGTTGAATGGATGAAGTATTTTATAAGCTTTATTTTAACACCCTTATGTGCTTACTGTTTTTACCCCCTGCTCATGAGGCTGGATAGGAAAAAATAAAAGATTGCATTTTGCTGAAGATCGTATTTAAAGAAGAAATAAAGAAATTCTCAAACAAGTTCTATTTTGCCTATTATAATTGTAGAAAAATCCATCTTATTTTTGATATGGCTTATTTCAAATAATAAATAGATGTTTTTCACTGGAGATCAAGTTAATATACACTTTCCGTTAGCTGTACAATAAAAAAATTTGTCATGCCATAAGAGTTATAGTTTTCTTAATTTTCCACAGTCCTGGCAGATACTGATCATGTACATGTTGATATTTACATTAATGTAATCAAGCAAATTTAGTAGCTGACTAGTATTTCTTGCTGAATATGTCTCACGTATATGTTAGTTGAAGTATGTGAATAGCTTCTATGATTAATCTGACCATAACAATTTTTGTTGTGTAGTTCTTGAAGAGTGAAACATGGCTTGTGAGATGAAAAAAAAAAAAAAATGAATCCAGGATTAGAAATCCAGGAGACCTCCAGAGGAAAACCCCATCCTCATCCATACAGCGGTAGGATCCCCAGTCATGCCACAGCAGTCCAAAATGTGTGTGCAGAGCGTGCTTTGTGAGGAAGGGGCTATGTGCTGCCAACTGGGTAACACTGCTGCAGAACAGACACACCTCGGTGCTGGAAGTACCCTGAGATGGGCCCTGGTCCTGTTTGCCCTCATTCTAATGCCTGTGGTAGACTTCCAACAATGAAAGGTAGAAACACTGGGTTGGCTTCCTGAGTAATAGCTTCAAGTTCTGAGTCTCAGATCAGTATTTTTGAATGGTCCGTGGGTCTTTTTCAGAACTACTGATCCTAGGTTCAAGCAGTTTCATGGACACACAGCTTTCACTTTGTAAGCTTCCAGCTTTCCAGGCACTATAAAGAAAAACAAATTGAATCCAGAAGTTCAAAAATACCATAAGGCGAGAAATCCCTCATTTACACCATTTTTACAGCTTGCAATATTATTTGTTAGAAATCCACTCTTATTCAGAAAATTCATATGCAGAGTAGCTGTGGCTGCAGTCAAGATTATAAAAGCTCACAAATGTCTTTGTATATCAGTCTAACTCCCTTTCATACAGGCCTGTCAATTAATGGACTATAAAGATGCGTATTTGTTTCATGAAGAACATGTCTTATGCAGCTTAAATGTTTTGCAGGAATGAGAACATCTCCAAGTATTTTTCATGTCACTTTGCTGTGATGATCAGTAAACACCCTTCAAGAAACCTGCAAATGTTTCAAAAAATAAAGACTATTTTTCGTCACAAACTGTAATTACTTTAATTACAGGATAATTATATAAATAATGTGTTTGAACACAGCTTTCATTTTTTCTTTGTTTTCTAAATATTATCATCTTTCTGTATTTTCTGATGTGTAAACAGGAAACATTCAAGTTTAGATGAAGAGTGGGTGAACTGCCTGCAATACAAACTGAGAAAATCAAATGATGATTAAGCTATTGAAAACTACAAACTAACAGATATTTTTTGAAGTAAGCAGGTGTACTTAGCCATCACAACTTCAAAATGGAAAATATATTCAAATTAAGTTCTAAAACCTCTGTATATTAAGAGGTCTGGTCCATCATTGACAACACTGTTAGAAAGTTCTGTATACGATTAGAAAGCCATATTTTACTCCCAAAGTGTCAATAGAAGGGTAAAACACCTCCAGAGATTTTCATTGGAGCAAAGATTTGGGATTGTATCACTATAAATACACATCTCTATATATGAACTATTTTATTACATGAAGGACCAAGAAAAATAAATATCAATGTCCAGTTAAGGAGAGTGAATCCAGATGCCTTGTTTTGCTTTGCTTTGTTTTAGACACTCTATTTTTGACCTTGACTTTTAATGAGCCATATACTACCTAGCATGTTAGATGTGCAAATGTCACATAACATTGTTATACTGGGTAAATTCACTTGCATGGCACTTAAGTGGATAAATCCACAGGTTTAGTTTCACAGGCCTAATAGTGATTGATAAGTGAACTCCAAATGATCTAAAGCAGAAATAGATAAACTTTGTCTACCTCCATTTAGCTGCAGCAATCCTCTAAGCTCAATGTACAACAGAAATTATATATACTGCTGTTTCAAGCTGACCTATATAATACAGTAAATTCTCAGATGACTCTTATACAGCAATGCCAGAATTCCCTGCAATCAGTTCCCACTGATAAACAAATTGCTCATATTCTCCAAGATTTTGAAATAGTCTCTCATTGACTGTTCTGAAAAATCAAACTGTCTGAATAGTATGCTCCACATCAGTGCGCTTTCCTAGAAAATTTTAAAATTCTGATCAGTGCTAAGAAATATGATTTTTTTGTTTTTAATAAATTAATTAATCCAGCTAGTGAGTAGATGTTAACACTACCAGGATAGCTACAGTCCTCATGTTATCTTGTTCTTAAATGACATGGAAAATATTTTAAAACATAATTGCAGACTTCTGTGTATATATATGTTAGTTCTAATTTCTAAACTAAGAAAACAAAATTTTGCTACTGCTGTCAATATGAATATGAGTTTTAGGTGTATATGCTTCTGGATACATTTTTGTGAACTCAGTTCTATCCTAGATGCAAAGCTTGCACTGGGGTAATACCACTGAAAGTCTTCTATATGTTTGTGCGTATATATTGGCAGCCAAGTCAATTCCAAATGGATAAAGCCACAAGTCACATTCAAACAGAAAAGATTCTGGCTCCAATCCTGAGCCATAAATGGTGGCTTATCGCTTTTTACCAGTGTTTGGAAATTGTAACACCAAAACATATTCCTTGCTCCATTCTGTTTTATTAACACTTCTACATATCCACAGGGGCTTCTGCACAGTGTCACCAATGCAAGTTTCTGCAGATCTCTGCAGAGATCACAGTTAGATCCCACAGTGACAAATTTTTAATGTATGCTTTCCAACTGACAGCAGACCTCAAGTCAGTCTTCCTTTACTGCACAGACGAGGGATTTCTTCACTTGTGAATAGAAGCTGTCCATGTTTTTATGGAGAAAATTCTGTCATACTCCAGGCACGCTTTTGCAGTTCATTTGTATGTGTCCTCTTGCTCAGACCCTTAAAACTCAGATGCAATCAGAGTGATTTTTGTTACTTTTCATTTTAGGGAAACATGGAAAAATGCAGAATGGGTCAATCAGGAGACTTCCTTGACCTTTTGGAACATGCCCAGGTACTGAAGGCTTACACTATGTGGCATAGCTGGCATAAACAAATACTCGCAGTTTACGCAGCAAAGAAGACAATCACCTATGGTGTCCTTCTGTTGCTCTGGATGTACAGCTACCCATGCTTCAGTACAGTAAACTCCAGTATCACCACTAACATATAAGATAAAACAGAGAAAGAACAAACCCATTGCAACAGCAACAAGAATCTCTTCAGTAGCTGAGGTCTCTTCACTTCTGACAGAAAGCGCAGAGAAATAAATATTGTGAGAATGGCACTAAGGACAAGATAGATCTATTTATATTTAATAGGACTTTGTAGTCTTCCGTGGCCTGATTGCAGTGACATGGTGTATAAATAACATCATTTCTTCGGATTAAAAGGAGTTTCTCTTTTTTTTCTGGAGTTAGCCTGCAAAAGCTCTTAAATCACCAGATTGTACCGCTATTTATTGGGAAAAATCTTATTCTAAACATCTGAGTTTATCCCTTCAGGCATAGTTAGGCCATATGTAGCCATAGCATTTTGAATTTTGCTTGGAGCATAAATATGAGGCTAGACAATTGAAAGAGAGTTTTTATACATCCTTACAATTTATGTTTCAGCATATGATGAATAAGTGTTCCCCTGTACGACAATTAGGTAATTATTTCCTCTGCAAGCCAATGGCCATGGATATTCTCAGGATAAACTGTGTACTTTCATTTCCTCTCTTTCTCTTTGTATTCACCCCTCCATTGTTAAACAATTAAGTAGAAGAAGCTGTTAAGATTATGTTAAAAAATTCATCCTATTTCACGGATTTTTTTCCAGTCTCGTTACACTATTTTCATGTGAAAACATGGATGAAAACACTAAGCAAAACAAAAGATGCAAAATATCAGATGTAGGACATTTGTAGATAATCTTCAAAACCTATTGCCATATGAATTAAAGAATGAAAACCATCAACATGTCGTAGCTTCTAAGAGTTTTTTCTTGTATATATATGAACATTTGTTCTGCTTTAAAGGATGTACGTGTATGAGGAATTTCTCAATAAAAAGCATCAAAATCATGCATGAAAGGTCACTCTGAGCTCTCTTAAATGCATGGTATCATCTGCTACATGAAATTAGGAAAGCTAGAACGATAAGCAGTTTCCTTTAATGGGAAAAATTGGCAATTTCTCCAACAAATAGCTCTGTATGATGGCAGTAGAGCTCAGAGAGGGGGGGAAATTGAGGAGAATTATACTCCAGAACCAACATCTTTTCCAGCCTTATGGAAAAGAGCTGTTCATTAGACCAGTTATTCTCACTGGGTCTGACAAGTGTATATCCATGCTAAGGATTTTTTTTCCTTCAGATTTAGGTAGCAGGTGAATTGTTTATCATTAGCAAGCCTTCACTTAGTATTACTGTCCTTGTTTTTTCTTTAAAAACACTTACTACACTGTAAATGCAATGTAGCAAGCAGTATATGTGGTTTATAGCTGAAAAAAAATTCTGCTCTTAGTTTGGTCTTTGATGTTCAAAAAACTACTTAAAATATCAGTATTTTTTTTAAAATATGTTTAATAAATGATTGAGTGTTCACATAATGTATGACAATAATGCTGTATATTCACATGTAAAGCAAAAGGCTTTTCACCAGACATCACACATTGAGAACAGCAGGTGTTCTCCTCCTCTGACCCTAAATTTGATTATGTTTATGGCCTCTCTTACCTACAGATCTCCAGATGTGACCGAAAAATAAGAATTCTCTTTCTGGGTAAATAATGGCAATATCTATTTAGGCAATGCTAAAAGCGCTTGGCACTGCTCATTCCAACAACTCTGATTTAACTAGACCTCCTGGCTCAACCAAAATGTCATCTCTGGATTTATCATTTGGAAGAGGAATCTCAGAACATCTCAATGTAGCTGTTCTAGGAAAGGAACTGCACAATGCATCATGATAATGAAAATAATTTTCATGAAATAAATTAAATATAACTAGTTGAAGCCCTATCCTCCACTGTCAATTTTATTTAATGGAATTGCATCTAACTCAAACTGGATCCACAAAAATCACATAGTTCAGAGATCTTGGGGAGCTCAAAGGTAAATCCTGTGTCTTTATATTTTGCTCAGTCTTGTCAGAATATCTTTAATTTTAACCACTTTCTTTTCAGATGTGGTATATAATTTGGCCATGACTTACTGGAGCCTGATTTGGAGTAGATAATCCATTCCACATATTAATGCATTGTATAATAGAACTACCTTAATGCAGGGAATTCTGGTCTTTCAAAATGATGATGCATAGAGTGCTGTAATATAAAGGATGGAAGAATTATTCTTTAGTTTGAATTCATGCAAAAATGGTCAATTTAAATGTGTAATTAGAACTATGATATGGGGTCACATTCTCAGCCCCAGAAATGCCATCATTCAACCAACAAAATTGAGTTTTTGCTAAAATAGTATAAGAAAATGCCAAATGGTGAGTGAGATCCAAGACCTGGACATAAGAAATTACAGCTTCTTACAGAGAAAACAAGCCGAGGAAGCATTAACTAGCAAGTGGTTTTCACAAAAGACATAGAGGTGCTAATCTTTATTCCACAAAAGACAGTAGCAATTGTACAGCCAACTGCAGATTGCCCAGTCCATTTGATAGGGCATGCAGAAGTAATATTTAAAAAAAGGTAATTATGATACTTAAATTTAGTATTTTATGTCAAAACACTCATTTGCTACTACTATTAGGACACCCAAATTAAATTGACTTTTGGTTCATGACTCATTCACAAACCCCTCTTGATTGGTGTCAATACATGAGTATTTTATGTCTTTGAAAACTGATTTAGCTGAATGATTTTTTTGTCACTCTGCTGTTCAGGAACTGATCATTTTGATTAATCATTATTTGTGGGATGTTGTTGGTCATACAGTATATTTTCTTCTCCGTCTTGATTAGCTGACTGAAGCTTTAACAAAAGATAATGAGTTATGACAAGCAAATGAACAGTGAGTAATGAACAATGCATTCCGGATACAAATCTGGACAATATTAAAGAATCACAGACCATGTTTTGAATACTGTGCAACAAATATTTGTAAATATCTTCTGTTATGGTGGTAAGAATAGCAGTAAATCTATGGCCAGCCATTTGTGAGTGAATTGCAAGTGTATTTCTTGCATCATTACAACTCTGACTCTGAAGTACATACATAAACTAACGCAACCTCTTTAAAAGATGTAGAGAAGCTCAAGCTGAAAGTGTTTCTAAATAAACTGCTGAGCATCCTTCTTAGTTGGTTCCTTTACATCTAAACTCTCCCATAATTATTCATTTTCTAGACTCAATAAAAAAATAAATCTCCATCTGTGAATAACATCAAAATCAATTTTTAAAAATTACACATAACCCATTAGTTTTTAATAAAGGTTGCAGCTTCTGTATTGGCTTTAGTCTCCTCAGATTATATTGGTGACATTCTGGTACATTTGCAGTAAATACAGAATAAAGAGCTCTTTTTGCTACAGTAGCTAGCTGCTTGCAAAATCTAATTAAGGCTTCATACTCCTTAACTATTAACATTATTCATTTAATAAGCACTAAATTAGGCAGACATATGTGTCATATATCATCAGGAAATCAAGCACAGAAGGTCGGGACTTTTATGACTTTCTGTGACATTTGAGTTATAAAGACTAAATCCTGTACACTCTAATTATCTTTCTCCTGTTTTTTAGGGACAAACAAATCTAAGAGATTCTAAAATAAACTTTGTTGGGGTGCCCTGTGTTAAGGCTGAAATAAGAGAGGGATTAACTTTCACTGAAAGCAAAACTAACTTGAGCTTTGTGTTCCCTTACAGGATCAACCAGAGAAACAGACTCAGAACTTGCTGCAGTTTCATAAAACCCATTAATAGGTAGTGAAATTCCTTCTGTTCCTAACTAGTCATCATGAAAGATGCCATACCTGTATTTTCTGTTCTTTTTTGTTATTTTATCCCATGGATCCTACTCTGAAATCCATTTGTTATAAGTCAGAAAGAACCTTGAGGCACGTATAGAGAAATTTCTCTCACTGGAATGGGAGCTGCAGTGTTCACTTATTTAGGAGGGGAATTTGGATAGCACTGTTGCAAGAGTGAAGTCAGAATTTAAAACAAACCCTTCCAATGGCTGCATTTGTTGTGCTGGGCTTTGTATAGTCAGGTGGATTTCATTCCCGCTCTTCACATACTCTGATGTTGAAAATGGTCCCTAGAAAGACAAATCAGTTTCTCTTTTCATATAAAAAGTTAATACAAACACCAGATAACTTTCAGAGACTTCAAAGGAAAATGATAAAAAAATGCTTTGCAGACACAGAAGAAAACAATCCTCAGCAGTCTTCATCCACTCCTCATTTCCTCAGCTCCACAATGAACAGGCATGCTTAAGTAAATTTGGCTAAAAAAGCCCAACTGAATCTTCAGAAAGCATTTTATGTTCAATTCAGTGCTGGAAAAAATAGGAGTGGACATTTTTCTAATCTCAGCATCAAAGTGAGTACCCTACTGTTTCTGAAATGTAACCCTGGAATTCAATGAATATAAATACAACTGGTAAAACACTCTTATTTTGAAAGCAGAATTGAATGGGGTTTTCTTTATCTAATCTAAAAATAAAATTATTTTGGCACAATCATGCAGTTCCCAAACAAGGAAAATGAAAATCCAGCATGATGCAGTATTTCTGTGTTTAACCAAATCACCTGCCTCACTTTTATCTCTCATTATATAATTTGTCATTCAGTTTCTTAGGCCCACTTCCATATTATGGCAAGTGGTTTGTATTTTTCAGCAAGGTACAGTTAGTAGTGTATTTCTAAAGTAGTCCAAGAGCAACACTCTTCAGCCAGCATAAAGTAATTATCTCTTAAAAGGGCACAGTGAAAAAAACAAAAAAAAAACAAAAACAAAACAAAACAAAACAAAACAAACAAACAAACAAAAAAGGTAAAATTATTCTATGACTAAAAATGTGACTTGAGTTAACCAGTCTTTTTACAAATCAAGTTTCTGTTTGCAAGCAGCAACAAAGAATTTTAGAAAGCAAAGTGGGATATCTAATGTAGCTCCTCAGTAACTAGAAATCACCCTAATTTTGGATTCACGTTACTTTCTGAGGCTCACCCATTTTCTGTACGTAGCCTGAGTGTTCTCCGCAGTCCCAGAAATTTTCTTCTCTGAATTATCTTAGGGCCAAAGACCTGTAGGGGACAAAGCAGATGCTGGCACTTCTTTTTCCTTACATCTTTCAGTAAATCTGAAATTACAAATTATACTCATTATCTTTCATTTTCTGAGCTGTGCTCCTCTTTTCTCAGGCCATCACACAGCTCCAGTCACCCAAGAGGAGAAGGAATTTCTAGGAAAAAATCCTGAGAAAGCATAAGTGATGATTTTTTCTTTCACTCTGGCAAACTCTGGCAGCAGTCTAGAGAGATCTGTGACTAGGTCTGCGTGCTATTTATGTGTGGTGGTCTGACCATGGCTAGACAACAGGTAGCCACCAAACCACCCTATCTCTCCCCCTTCCCAGCTGAACAGCGGAGAGAAAATAAGATGAAAAATGATTTGTAAGTCGAGACAGGGCAATTTACTTAAGCAAAAGCCAAAGTTTACACATACAAAAGGAAAGAGAAAAACTAATATTTTTATTCTCTACTTCCCATCAGCAATTGATGTCTGGCCACTTCCCAAGGCAGGGCTTCAGCATGCCTGGCAGTTCCTTCAGAGGGCAAACACTGTAAATAACAAATGCCCCCCCCGCTCCCTTTCTCCTCCTTTCCCTTTAGCTGTTATGTTTGAGTTGATGTCATATAGCATGGACTACCCCTTTGGTTAATTTGGGTCAGTTGGCCTAGGGGTGCCCCCACCCAGGATCTTGTCCAACCCTAACCTGCTGGTGGGGTCCAGAAGGTTGAGCAAACGGCACCGATGCTGTGCCAGCTGCTCTGCAGTAGCCAAAACACTCATGTGTTATCAGCACCTTTCCAGCTACCAATGAAAAGAACAGCACTGCAAGGGCTGCCGGGGGAAAACGAACTCCATCTCAGCAAGATACAATGTAAAGTGGTGCTGCTGAAGAGCTTAAAAACAGATAAATCATAACTGCTTGTACAGCTCTGCCTGGTGTCCCAAATGGAAGGGAAGTTGCAAATTGCTCAGATGGAGTGGCTCTCTACTGTAAGATGCTTTGCAAAGAGGAGATGTAGAAGAAAGGGGTTATAGCTGGAACTCTCAACCATTTGTTTTGAGGAAGCCAGAATCAATAAAAAAGTAGCTCAAATGTGACTTTGCTACTGCAAAAATCCAGTCTCTATCCCTAGTATTTCTCCCAAATGTCAGGCATTTGTTGAGTTTTGCCCCATTTTTAGAACACAAACAATAATTTTCCCATGCAGAAGAGTTATGATGCCCCATTTTATTAATCTAATAACTTAGTTAAATGAAGATGTGATCCTTACACCTGTAAATACATTGCCTTTATGGTACAGCTCCCCACGGAGTCTCACAGGGCCCTACATGCATAATTTACATTAACATTAATGGTCATTACCTGCTCAAATGTCTCGCAGGTAATGGAAATTAGATTCCTGCATGTCTCAGCAAGTTTCTCCAAAATTCTGGTTTCCAGTGACACAAGGATGCTGGGAGCTCTGGTCACTCATGGAGTAGCTTTTACAATGAGGCCCCTGCTGGCGGCCCTTTCTGACACATGCAGACCTGTGAATGGAGATGAAGAAGTAATTTCACCTTTGCTTCCCTTTCATTGCCTTTCCATGTATCCATTTGTAAATACATGTACCTACATTTGATAACATATTTACCATGCATATTTACATATTTACATCTCTGATCATATATTCACGCATGGGCATGTTAGTGTGTGTATATATATGTGTGTGTGTGTGTGTGTGTGTGTATATATATATATATATATAAACCCTCACATTATATATTTACAGTCACTGTGACCATTAGCTTAGTTCAAAGAATGAAACTCTCCCTGATGTCCTGGTCTGACATCTCCTTATGACATATTCATGCATAACCAAGTAGATAAATCAATAACTAAGTAATGACTTACATTTAAATACACATTTCTTCATATCCTCTTTAAAACTGATGTGGGTTTTTTTCACCTTGATATAAATATCATCTTCCTGCATTATCTTGGTTGTCAGTGTGTACTGAACTTGCTGAACATAAATCATATTGGCAGTACTGAGTGCATTTGCTCCCATGTGTTTTACATAATATGGAGTCCTGTCCCTGACAAATATTTGAGCTGGATACCATCTAGCAATTTCAGATATTTCAGGTTCACACCAAATAATTATGAAGGCAAATACATAAGATTTTCTTTTTCTGTCTAAACTGTGTGATCAGGAAGAGCTCTCAGCCCAAAGGTCCTGCTCTGTCCTTCAACTGCATCCCAGGTAGGTACTGGGATGACTCTTAACTTGCGCACTGTTCTCTCTGTCCTGCTCTTCTGAAAGAGGAAAACTGAAAGCCACATGACAAAAATGTAAAGCTTTCACAGAAAACTCTCAGTCCCCGATGCTGCTGAGCAGTACCAGCTCTATAAAATACTGTTGCTTTCCACTCCTGTATGTCTCAAGAGAGATGTTTTATACACAAAAATCTCAACAATTCAAGAAATTGTATGGAATTCACATGGTGACATGCTTTGCTTTTCACAGTAACTCTCTGTTTGCTGCTGCAATGATCTTTTGCTGTTTTTTTTAAAAAAAACCTTTATGTTTCCACAAGAAATACATGCCTCTAGCTTCTGTCCTTTTTTTTTCCTTCTTTTTTTCTTTTTTTTTTTTTTTAATTATGTTAGTTAAAAACCTATTTGCCATTCCAAAACTGTAATTAAGGAAACAGATATTGTTATGTATTTTTTCCCATATTTTGAGAAATATTAACATATCCATGCTTTGATGTAAAGTGACACCTGACAAGAAAGCACTGTCATGTCAAGATGCACTTTCTACAGATTTCCTAAAAAGCCCCAGAAAAACAAACTCAGACTCAGACTTGGAAAAATTACATGACTTTGAAAAGCATACCTTACAGTCTCTTTAGAGAAAATTTTCTGAAGATTTCCTCTTAAACAAGTTTTGGAGTAGCTGTAGAAGAAACTACATGTGATCCAAAAAATATATGCTTCATCACTGCAAACCATCTGAATTTTGAAGACTGAAATCTGGCAGAGAAAGGCTGAGAATGTCTGTAAAGACCATATCAAGTGAAGCACAGACTCATAGCATCACACAGTTTCATTCAGAAGGGACTTTTAAGGAATATGTCCTCTACTTTCCCCTGCAATAAGCAGGGACATCTTCAGCTAGGTTACTCAGAGACCCATCCATCCTGACCTTGAATTTTTTTCAGGGATGGATCAAATACCACCTCAGAAGATGGTTTAGATCAGTAAATAAGGTGTTCAGCTCCTCATCAAACTCACTCCATTAACTGAAAGACAGTTCTTGAATCTTCATACCTCCTTTTGCACAGACTTAGTGTTCCTGCTATGTCTAGTATGGATTGCATCTGAGGTTGGTGATGAAAAGGTCTTCAATTAAAAGAAAAGTTATAGTAACTCAAAGTGGCTAAATGAGTAGACTTTATTCTGTTATGAAGAATTAACTTTTAGCAACCAAAACCTCTTCCACATTACCACTGTGAAATCAAAATGTAATTGCACAGTATCATAGTGACTTCCATGAATAGTATGCTGCATCACCTGAGATTTAAGGTGAGAGTCCTAGTGAAATTAAATTCTAAGGGCTTTTTCAACACTTTCAAAAAAGGAAATTATATTGGGGTTTGGCCAATGAGTTCTTGCTGCTGCTCAGACTCTTTGCCCAGCAAATCACAAAATAATTCTTTCCAGACTTTGATGAACTCAAAAATAAGCTGCAGCTCACAGAAAAATATATATGAATTCTTACACTTTATAAAGAATTCCTTCAGAAAATTCTGGCATTTCTGACATGATGTAATCTTTTCATTGGCAGCAAGTGCACAATGGCAGGCAAAATGTACCACGGGCATATTTGTACTATGCCAAAATAACAAACAAGGCTGTGACTCACTATACTGAATATGAGCTTCCAGTAAGTGTTGTTAATAAGTCAGCAAAGCCTCTGTGGTATTGTGGTATCAACAAGAATTCAAGGGGTAAAATGCATGAGATAATATCAGTCTATCATGTTTTTTACATTCTTGGGTGAGAAAAGTCCTGGCCTACTCGTGCCCCCAGAGCTGGAGTTATCAGCATTCTGCTTCTCACCTCCAAGGTCAGGATTAATTTCCTTTTTTCAATACTTTTACCTATGAAGAATGAACTAAATAAATGGAATCGACAGATAAAGTATTTTATGAATAAATTAGGAAGTCTTTCCCTCCTGTCATTGTCACCTCTTCAAGTGACAGATTAGCTGCTGATCTGAAATCTATCAAGTGAATTCTTGAGCTAACACCCTCCTGCCCTCCCAGGAGAAAACCCTAGCTAAATAAAAAACAGCTATAAAAAGATCTTTCTCGCAGAAAGCTAAGGATGCTGAATCTTTGAGCTGCGGTCTCATTCCACCACACAGATTCAAACCTTATATAGGCATTTTCTCCTGTGAGCAGTAATACTTTTCCTTTCAGGAAAGCAGGATTTGCAAAGCTTGACAGACTCTACAGACCTCCTTATTAGTTGACATTCACCAAGTTTTAACTAAGATCTAAATCTATGTTTTTTATTCGCACAGAGTGTGCCTTTGGTCTTTATTGCTAATTAATTCATTTTGCAAACTCATCTGCCTAACGTTTAAAGTTGTTTTACAAACAGGACGTTCAAAGTTGATGCTGCCTCTTCATCTTCAGTGTACCTAGCTTGGTCTACATGTTGTGGCACATATGGAATGCAGCATCGTTCATTGATCTAACACACTCAAAATGTGTAGACACCAGGGAACAAATTAAGGGCAAAATCCTCCTCTCAGATCTGTTGTGCATGGATCAGAGATAAGCAGTACAAATTAGAGCTTTTCTCAGCTGCAATGCACAAATGTTGTTTCATGAGTTCCCCTCTAGGCTTCAAAAAGAGGTTGTGCTGTTTGTGAAAAAACATCCTCTTTGGGCCAGGCAAATCTCCGAGGGTGTGTGGTCTGGCCAAAAAAAGACCATTTTATCTTTCAGGTCTTTGCTCCCATTAGACATTTGCACACACACACTTCACTGAACATGAGATCGAATCAATACAAGCAGGTCTGCTCAGGAATGAAACATGAGCACTCAATAAAATAAATCAAGAAGGAAATATGTGTATGGTCCCCAGATTGATGAAGAATTCAAATTGCCTCAGAGTGTTTTTACAGGTTTACACATAGAACTTGTTTAATTTTCTGTTAATTCCCTGTGTTGTGTGCTTATTGCAGTTTACTTTTGCTCTAATTAAAATAAAATATTAGACAAGGTTGCTGTGTTTATCCTTCATCGGTATAGCCAGGAGAAAGCCAGTGCATGGGTTAATGATGGATTTTCACCTCCCTTTAATGTTCACAGTGGCTGTGAATTTTGAATTCTTCGTGATTAAAAGGAAGGTTGTGCTTCATGCTGAACTGCATGTGAAGCATGTCTGCTCTTGGTCCCAAATGCTACATCATACTTGCCTGGTCACCGAGGCAGGTTTTTGTCAAGGTACTCCTAACTGAGATCCAGGGCATGACTATTCCTAGTGAGACAAATACTGCGGTATTTGTGCTCATGATAGATGTAACATGTTTAGTTGTGTCAGCCAGAATATTTTTTTTCCACATACTGGGGGGAGCAATCTTGTGTAGTGATGTTCTGAAACAATCAAATATATTGAATCCTTTTCCAAATACAGCATCAGCAACTGGTACACTGCTAGGGAGGCATTCACAGTGTTTATGCTCCAGTAATCTCTTCCCAGGAAGAGATCCATCATTTCAGTGCTCTGAGGCATCTGGGCTCCAAGCTCTGGGCGGGTTTGGGACTGCTGTCTTGGAAATGGGTTTGATCAGTATAGTGCCTAAGATGTGGGAATAGTGACTACTCAAGTTTCTCAAGAAAATTCTCCAGCTCCTGTGAATATTAAGAATCGTTGAAAATCAGATAATAAATCTAAGGACATGTACAAAGTGCAAAGTAGGCTTTACACTACTGCCTGCTTTAAGCAAAAGGTGTTTCTCCTTGCCTCTTTGAATACTCCTCATTGAAGTCTTCACAACCAATCTGGCTTCTTCTTGGTTTGTAAATGCGGGTGAAATTAATTTGGATTTTAAGACCTGTATATTTTGTATTTACAAAAAAACCCAAAGCCAGGATTTATTTTTATCATGTCACTATTTTCAATAGAAGATTTTCAAATTCTAAGGCTGTTGCATTTTGCTCTTTCAGCTTCTGAAAATCTTTTTTTCCGCTGGGACAAGTGCATGACTAGATAGTATTTTGATGCCTTTGCATGATAAAATGGTCCTTAGCTGAAAACAGAAATACACCCTTATCTACTGACGTTGCTTATGAAAGAAATACAACCATCCAGAAAGATAGTGTCTTTTGTTTTTCTAAATTGTTTAGTTGAAAAGGAGACTGTGATCCACTGATATACAAGCAAATGTCCCACCCTGGCATTTCTCTGCCTAGCTATCTCTCCAGTTCTGGAAATTACTGATCCAAAAATCTTAAGGTGGGAGGCAGAGTTTCTGTGGGTGAAGCACGGCAGTTCAGATATCATCACAGAGCCTGTTCATCAAATTACTGCAGATAAGAGACTTTTCTTTGCATAGAGGGCATTTACACTCTTCTCAGAATTGCATTTTTATCCCCAAAGACTGAACAGTATTTGGCATATCAAAAAGGAGAGACACAGTCTCATTCAAACGTACTTACTTCTAGAAATTTAGAGTGCTCTTTATTTTGTAAACATGCACTCAGACTTTAGGTGAAGAACTACAAATTTTTCTTTACCTGTAAAGGTTTCAGAAGATGGTGATCTTATCCAGGTCATACTTTTTAATACAGGAATATTTTTGCTCAAAATGCAATTTGTTAATGAGTACAGAAAAATCCACTGGCCAGGTGCCAGTGTCAGAATATTGTGTCTTCTCTAGCCTATTTTTATAATAAGAAATCAACAGGGTTTTATGTAATTTGAAATACTAACTTTTTCATAGAATGCAAGCGTTTTGAAAAGAGGGTGTCCTGAACACTGAAAAAGGATGTTCACCTGGCCATATTTTAAGTTATAAAAATTCACCAAACTCTGTTCAGTCTGAATGTCAGTGGGTGCATAAGGCAAATTCTAAGTATTTAAGAAGTTTTTAGAGTGTAAAAAAGCCTTTCTGGGGTGTTAAAAGTGCAAAGGACATGTTTATAAACGGTGAAATCAATGGGACACAGTCTCACTCCTGTAGCCTCCAGAGCAGCCCTCCTGTGTAAGGCTAGCTGGATGCATATTCAAGTTGACAAAGGGAACTACACACCAATGAATGACAAACATTTGAGACTGAAAGGAAAACTAGGGAAAAAAGGGTGACTGAAAGTCTTTCCCAGTCCCAACAGTTTCTACAGGAATGAATTTCTGTACTCTGTAAGTCTCTGTACTAAGTCTGAGGTCCACCAGGGTCTACCAAAGCAGAAAGTCTCTACTCCTAAATATTAGTTTTGAAGCTTGAGAATAAAATCAGCACCTTGTGTTTTTTTCACCCTGTTCACAGGAATAGGTTTCCAAAGACAAAAAAGATGCTGATATAGGGTGATGAAGCTTTGGACCACTGTACAAAAGAAGCATAAAAACATAAGCAACCATCAGTGCTAGCAAAACAGGACCATTACAAATTATGTAAAGGTCATCAAAAATGAATAAATATTAATGCACTTATCAGGCAGAATCTGAGAAATGTGCTGTTATGACTGAAATATTATTCAAAGACAAGTATTGTAATTAAGGTTTTTCTTTACCCTAGGCAGTGATAAAGAAATGCTGGGTTTATCCTCAGCCTTTAGCCAGCAAGTGTTTTTTCTCTCCCGCTCAATTCTAATGTGAGTTCTTAATGCAATAACCCTTTGCGACTGAATGAACAGCTAGTTAATACTTCAAAAGTGTGGCATTCCTGTTGCTAAGCATTTAATTTTCCCCCCTCCTTTTCTCTTACTTCCAGGTGCTTTCCTGGACTACAGTGCTTGCCAGTTTGTGTAACCCCATGATGTCAGAAGGCTTAAGAGCCCCTAGAGCTAATACAAAATGTATGAGCATGCCGTATCTTGAAATTCCTGCTGTCGGAAGTGCCGGCTTGGAGGGGAGAGACAGGAAGCCTGAAGGGGAGACGAAAAGAGAAATCCCAAAGGAAACAGAAATGGGGAGAGGCAGGGAAAGAAAAAAGAAAAACAAGACAGCTGAGAGCATAAAAAGAGCACGGGGGATAGGGAAGACTAAAGACGACTGGAGCTAAGGGCTCAGCGCAGCACAGAGGTGCGGGCTGCAGGGAGGCAAATCTTGCTGAGTGACAGCGTTCAGGGGGGCACCTGCAGCCAAGAACTGATATTAAGCGGGTGTTCATCCTTATTTTCTTCCAGGACATACACTTCTTTCAGAGGAGGAAGTCTGAGCCCACCGGGGGATGGAGTGAAACAACTGCAGGTGTCCTGACTTCGTGCTGTAGGGCCAGGATGGCAGGAAATGGTGCACAGGAGGCTGTCCCTCCCCACACCCAGCCCGTGCTCAGAGGTGGAAGTCACACGTGTAATAAGGGCTGCATGGCGCACACAAGAGATGAGCCTTCAGTCACGAAAGCACCGGCAGCATGGTTGTATCAAATGACTCCATTTTGAATGACAATGAGGATAAACAAGCGTTCCTGGCTCTCTGCTCTAAGTCTGGGCAAAATGATGCGGCACACACTTGGGGCTTGCAAGCCTCCGGCACAAATTGGGCCACCCTCTCAGCCACAGGGCTGCACCTGGCAGGCTCTAGTGCTACCTTCTGTAATTTTTACTGTTTTCTTCAATTCCTGTCTCGTTATAGTGAGGCAATTGATACTGGTTATGTGTATGATGTGAGATGTGGGAATGTTAACAGAACCACAGAATGGTCTGGGTTGGAAAAGACCTCAAAGTTCATGTGGTTCCAACTTCCCAGCAGTGAGCAGGGACACCTTTCACAATGACAATGTTGATCAGAGCCCCACCTAACTTGAGCTTGAACACTCACAGGCATGGAGTATTCATAATTTCACTGTGCAATTTGTTCCAGTGCCTCACCACCCTTACAATGAATTATTTTTTCCTAATGTTTAATCTTAAACTTTCTTCTTTTAGTTTGAAGCCGTACCCTCTTGCCCTGTCACTACATGCTCTTGCAAATATGTTGCGTTGGGGGATAGTGAAACTGTCAGGAAGGCGCAGAGACAGCTTCAAACCTATGGTGTTTTTGAAGGTTTCCAGCATTCCACTTACTAAAGCTGAGATAAAGCTCAAAATTGTGCTGTTATAGCACAAATCTTTCAGTAAGCCACCACAGCAGAAATGCACACATAGATGAAAACACTTTCTGCACATATGTATTTGGACAAGAAGTACTTCTATGTGGGATGTGGCTCTCTTTTACCACATTATTGACAAAACTTGAGGATCACTTATATGAGAAGAGAAGTGAGACAAAGGGTAAAGTCTGTTAAATTGCTGATACTCTTTTGAGGACCTTACATATTACAGGAGGATACCCAAAGTTCATGTTTAGCTGTGTTCATGTGTGCTGTTGCCATTAGATCCTAGGAAATGGATTTATTTCATTAACACCTTCTTCTTTTCCTCACTCACTTTCTGGCTTGCTTTCTCCTCTGTTAGTTGAACATACTTCTCAAGGATGGGCTCAGGCCATAGTAGCAGAAGTTCTTGTATGTTCAGGCAAGTCTCTTTGACCTGCTTCGTTTACTCTTAATTTCTGGGAGGAGGGGCGGGGGGGAAATCAGAATATTTCAAAGTGGATGGACCATCTCCAGTACCCTCTTCCATTTGTGATGGGACATCTGCCATGAGCTCCCCAGAACAATGCGAAATCTGGGGCCCACAAGGTGGTAGCAGGACTGTATCACATGGTTGTTGCAGAGGAGCCAAGAACTTGAGGTTTTCCAGGGCCACATGGAGATGTATGACACCCACATATTGTGCAAAGAGATGTCTGTGTGCACGGGATCCTCCTTATTTGGGCCGTGCTGGAGGTAAAGTACGCTGGAGGAGGATGCTCTCCATCCAGCCCCACGTGGTGTGGGTGATACCCACATCTGAGGGTGCCACAAGACCTGAATACTCCTATAGGTCTTGTTACAAAACAATCGAAAAGTGGGGCCTCTCCCTTTTTTCAATGGCTTGTGAGGAGCTGTGCTGTGCTGTGCCAGGCTTGTGGAGGGACAGAGCTGTGAGGGTCTATACAGCATAGTTTGCTTTGGATGGTACCACTTCTGCTGCTCATTGCAGCAGGCCAGAAGGAACCATTTGCTTTTACGGCACGAGTGATGTGATGCACGTAAAGAGAAAACTTTTCCTTTGCCAGAGCACATAGATGAAGCCTGAATTCTAAAAATAATGAACACACTTTTTCATTTAAGTCTCTCTTGTCCCAGATTTGCTCAGGTGCTGTCTTCAGGATATATGATGCATGCCCTGCTACTCCCTGAGCATCTGCTATGGCAGACTACGAGAGACAGAGAAGTGGACTAAAGGGACCTCTAGTTTGAGATAGTTTGTTCTTATGAGGCAGCTCCCGCTTGCACTGTAGGTATTCCAGCATTTCTGGTGTCTGTGTAGCAAAATGAGGGCTCAATTAGAGCATGAGAGGGTATATTCTGCTTGGTTGCCAAGACTGGTATAAGTACAAAGAGCACTGAGGGCACAACAGCACTGGCTCTACAAAATGCAAGTCAGAACCTATTGCTGCTGAGATCCCTCTCAGTATCTCCTAAAGCTAATGCTCATGCCACTGTGTGCCCATTGCTAACACTCCTTGTATGCTGTGCAACAGATGCATGTCTGCATTTTCATACAGACATGCGCCCTTTCCTCAAGATCTGTGGGTTCCTCTCTCTTGCTGGCCTCCTGGTATCTGCATACGTCAGGATCAGCCATCTCTGGCTCCCCTGGGCTACACTGGTACTGATAAGGTAGACAGACACACAGCATGGCCTCGGCTGTGTCTTTACAGCCAAGTCACTGGTGTGTCCTGCGGCTGTTTTGGTGAGGTTCTCTCACCAGTAATGCTGGACACAGCTGGGAGGTAGCATGGGCCAGAGATGATTCCCAGGTGACAACCTAAGGCTATTTTGGAGTGTAAGAAAATATGCAGGTATCTTTTTGCCTGGCTACTAAGGGAAAGAGAAAGATGCTGAAAAATGCCCCAGCCCTTTTTTACCTTTTCAGCAAGAACATAGTCTGGGCCTGGATCTAAAAATACAGTCAAATTCATGGGCAGAAAAAAGATAACTTGGATTCTCTGAATCTAGAACCCTATAATTGTACATCCATATTGCTTGGTCTCTAATCTTGCATTGTAGAGGACACCATAGATCAGTCTAGAAACTGTGTTGTTCTGATAACTATTAAGTTCTCAAAACACTGAGAGGGAGACTTAGGGGGCATGTGGGTTGAGAAGTAACTTCATGGAGTCTAGAAATTGCCACTTAATCAGATCTCATAATCTGCAGACAAAACCTGAGGTCTACATCTAATCACATGGTCCTAGCCATCCCAAGCCACTAAATTCTTCCAAAAAAACCTACAGAATGTCAGGTCCTTTGGTATAGAAGAACAAAACCTTAAAAAATCCCAGTGTGTCATACAAAGGGAGAAAGAACCTGGATGGGAAAATGCCCAGATGATCTGCAGAAGAGTAGTTTAGTGTAAAAAAGCTGAGGCAGAGGATGGGAAACTCACAGATTTCAGAAGTGGGAACTTAACAATGTGAAAAAGGCTTTCTGCTTGCATACTTGGAGTAATCCAGCTCCATATAGTTATCAAAGGTGCTAGTCTGTTTTTTTCTTCATTCAGTAATTTAATTTGAGGCAAGGGGGAAGTTTGGGTGTGAGACTGTATGTGCCTCCCTGCAGCTGGGTTGTGCAGCTCTGAACTATCCTGCCTAGTTCAAATATGCCCACCTGCTTCTGATTTCTGGGTCTTCAGCAGCTCCTCTCTTCAGGAGCAAGAGTGGCATTTCCCAATACTGTATATTATGCTTTAAAAGCAACAGTGGGGATAAAGACAGAAGTCATTCAGATTTCAGGAGGCTTTTGATCAACAGCAGTGCAGTGTGCATGTGATGGCATCCCTGGCAGCACAGCAGCTGGATGCTGCTGGAAACAGCATAAACAGGAGAGCTTCAGCTACAGTGGAACTGATCCTGCAAACCTGCTGCAAGCAGAACTGCTGAGTCACAGACCAGCTGTGCTCTAATAACTCAAAAATCTGGATGCAGAGCTGATGATTACAGTCTGAAGCTGAATATAGGACTGCCTGCTCAGGTAGAAAAGCAAGCAAGAGAACAATGGAAAGCCTGAGGAGTGAGACAGCGTGGCTTCACCTCATTCAGCACACTGTGATTTCAGGTGTGACATGAGCCGTTTCTTGGTGGCGTGCAGCATCATACTGGTCTGGTAAAACCGAGCCATAAACTCCTTAACAGGGAAAAAGTGGAGACGTTGTTTTCCTATGCCATATGCATTGCCATACAGCAAAGACTGATTCCAAACAGCAAAAGAGAAGAAAGCTAATAAGATGCTGCTAGTTTAGCAGCACCTCATATATATTTAGCCTAACACCCCATAGGACAGTTACGTCATGAGCAACTTTTTTCCTCTGTGTCCTTACCTTGGTGACAGCGGGGTGAAATTGCCTTTGCAGCTTGGTTGCTGGATTGTAGCAGTGGTAAGCAAGGTCATGATATTTCTCTCAAACATCCTCAGTATCGAATCTTCATTTTGTTTTGTTTTGAAAACATAACACAACAATATAATGAAAAACAAGAGGGTGTCAGGCAAAACTGTTTGAAGCATGCAGTACTGCTGTTTTAAGAGACAGCTGTGTAGTGCAGAGAATGAGCAGTGTGTACAAGTCTAGAATGAGCTGGGCTACAAATAAATTATTAAGCTTTTCTAGGACATGGATGGGACATTTTCACCTAGGCTGATATGCGTGTCATCACATACAGCAAGAGGATAAACAGGTCTGGGCTACCTTGATTAAAACTGATAGTGACTTACACATCCTTATTCAAAACCAGTCTTACTCCCATAGAGGCATCCTCAGACAGCAATTTTCAGAATAATCCTGCATAACACTTTCCAAGCCTTTCTAATCATTGGTTTGTGTTGATTGGTAAAAGGCTTTATTGTGCTGAGTCAGAGATTCCATGTTTGTCTGCTGAATGATAAGAAGGGAAATGTTTTCAAGTTTGTCTTTTCATAGTCACATGGCTATGTAGCCTATGAAACGTGGAGATTTTCTTCTCCACGTGGAAACGTGGAAGATCCCTGCTGTAGAAAGTCATCCTGTAAATTTTACCTGGCTGGTTTGGTCAGCTTAGGTATACTTTTTTGCATGATAGTATGATTTAATCTCATGGAAAAGTTTTCAAATTCAATAAATCATTATGGACTTGGGGAAGGGGCCAGAAGGGGCGAGAGGAAGTAGTCAGATTACAGTGTGAAAAGTTCATTAAATTCATGCCCAAATCCTGTCACAAAGGACTGACATTATTATTTTTTTTCCCATTGAGAACCATAAAGGCAACATCGCAGCATCAGAATATATTTTTAATTATTGTTTCAGATAAACATTAGGCAACCAGGAGGAAACCAGACTGTCAGATTCTAGGGATATGCATTATAAATCTCTTCCATCTCCTAACCTTGCAACAGTTGTTGTCCTGGTCCAAATTTCTTGTCAATCTTTATGATGTCATGAAGAGAGCTTCATGTTTGAAGAACACATGGCAAAAGATAATTTTCTTGGAAGTTAAATGACTGTCTTAACTTGCACAACCTCTGAACACCCATTTTAGAGCACTGCACAGAGAAAGGGTAAGGTGGAATTCACCCTTTTGAAGTTTCAGTATTGGAAGGGACATTTAGAGGCCAGCTTCTTCGTATCCCTTCAAAGAACAAGGTTCAATTACACCTATCCCACCACACATAAGCCTAAATTGTCCTTAAAAAAAATCTTCATTAATTGAAATCTGACCTGTGTCATGTTATCTTGCTCTAATGCTTTCATAAATCTTGTGACTAGATTGTTCTCCCTTACATATAATTTAAATATAATTTGTTGAGAAGCAAGTCTATTTCTTCTGGGCCTCCCTCTCTTGGACTCAGGGTATGACAGACCACCTCCTTTTTTTCAAAAAAAACTTTTACGAGATCGGAGTCATTAACAGCCTTCTTTCTTGGTTTTCCTTTCTATCAAAAAAATAAGACTACTTCATTCAGCCTTGCCTCCTTGGCTGATCATTCCTGCTGCTTTCTTCTATCTCCACTTGGTAAACATCTGTCTTGCAACGCCCTAAATTGGATACAGTGCTTTGAAGCTTCTCCAGTGGCAAATAGAGCAGAATAATCTCATTCCTCTGTCTTACAGCCAACAGTGTTCTTAAAACATCCCAGAATGTGATTCATTCTTTTGAAGCAGCCTCTTGTACAATTGTGGCAGGTTGTAAACTTGGAATTATTTTTCCACCCAGTTGCTACTGGGCCGTTTGAAATCCTCATGCCCAGTTTCAAGGCTACACTTGTCCTGTACAGGTCTCTGGTTTTCTCCTTTCAAACTGCAGATTCTCATCTGTCTTTGAAACCCTATGAAGGCTTTCTAATGCTGAACTTCTTATGTAGGTGCTCTCCCTGCTCCAGTGGCCACATCAGCAGTGAGAGTATTGGACAGAACATGGTCAAAAGCAAATATGACTGCTTGAAGTGCCCCCCAGGTTGACCACAAACTATTATTAACTATAGCTCATCTGAGACTTTTCACTGCATTCAAGTACTAAAAGGAAAGGGAGCTCCTTTGACAGCAATAAATAAATTATAACTTGGCTTCAGTATGACTCAGTCAGACTTGCTACAGATGGAAGGAAATTTCACCGAGGCAGTTGCATCTCAGGTTGCACTAATACAAGTAATATTTTGAATACATCTGCTGCTTCATTTCAGCAGAAGAAACATACTAGCTTTAGCCTGGATAAGCTGCACTGCTTTTAAAAGACATAAATGTTTTTAGACCTGTAAGTGTTGGGAAAACACATGGATTAATTTTTTGTGTCAGTGATCTTGAAAATCTGGACTTGGAAGCGTACTGCAAGGCAGTGGACGTACAGAGAAGATATATGTAATGTCTCAGAGAGAGGAGCATGTTTCCTCTTTCTTGAGAGGTACTTTCAGAAGATTTTGTGAGGCTTTGACTCTCAGTTCAAGGCACAATGAAATTCATTAGTTCTTTGCTAATGAAAGTGTTGGTCGCTGTTGGTGGACCCTTGACTGAGAAGAAAGGAAAAGAGCACAAACCAGCTGCAAACAGATTGAGAACTTGAGGGTAAAAAATCAAGGACAAGACCAACAAAAGGTACGGTGTTGTTGAGGTCTGCTACAGGCACCTGATCAGAGGGAGCCCGTCAACAAAGCCTTCATACTTCAGATACAAGCATCCTGCTCGCAAGCTCTCAACCTGAGGAGGCATTTTAACCACCCAGACGTCTGTTGGGGAAGCAACACAAATGTCTGTGTGCAAACCAGGCACTGGAACAGGTCTAGTGGAAAGCATCCCTGCCCACAGCAGAGGTTTGGAACCAGATGAGCTTTAAAGTCGCTTTCAACCCAAACTGTTCTGTGATTCTTTGATAATATATTGCCCCTCTCCTGATACACCACTGTGACTATAGGTTGAAGACAACCTTTGTTAACACTGAGAAATTACTACTTGATGTTTAAGGGTACGGGGATGTGTTAGGACACCTCAAAAGGCATTACTTCCTTGGTAAGTTCTTCCTTGGTTTAGCAAGACCAGTCCTTCCTTACCCTGTCTACTCCTAGAAAACCCTCCAAAGACAGAGGCAAAATCTGTGAAATTGGAAACTAAGTAGTATTTTTGAGTCTTGTTCTAGTGAATAGTTTTATTTACTCTGGAAAGCACTCTGGAAATGTAGCTCTAAGACAGTGTATGCTTATGGAGAGGTAGTCTTTAAATGGTAGATTAAAGCATTACCTTGTGTAATTTTTTCTTAGTATTGCCATTGCTCAAGTATGTAAACATTTCTGTCAACACCCTCCCTCTGAACCATATCGTGAATTAAAGCAATACAGTGACGCTGGCTGGTCAATCATCACCGTGCCCATCTTCAGTGAGTCTCAGGCTACCTTGGCTCTCACAGCAGATTATAAAAGCACTCAGAGAGTCACAGACAACAGAAACTGCTGCCCAGGTTTTCAAATGTCCACTCTGTAATCAGTTCCTGGGTTTTGAGTGTTCATTTTCAGGGAGCTGCTGATGCCTTCTTTTACTATTCGGTCCAATTGGCATTGATGCTTTTCAGTACATTATGAATTCAGGATGAAAGTACTTACTTAATCTGAGTACATAAAATCAGTGACCACTTCTGACCCTGGTACAAATAAGAAGTTACATTATTAAGAATTGTTATGCTTGCAGTTAAAGACAAGGGGAGCAATTTATTAACACAAAACCAGCACCTCTTCAATGGTACTTGTAGGAGTTAAAGTACTGTCGTCTAGAGCAGATGTTGGACTGGCATTCATGCTGGAGCCAAAGGTGCAGGCAAAGTTGTGAGCATAGGCTTTATCACTTTAGAAAGAGGGCTCACTCTTAGTTCAGGTAGCCACACGAACATAAAGTATTTAATAGATACCTCAGGCTGAACAGTGCTCTCTAATATCAGGTACGGGGGAAAAAAAAAAAAAAAAAAAAAAAAAAAACAGTCCAGAGAAAATACATCTTCTTTTTGCATATATATTTTGCAAGCCAAATGTTATTTCTCAATATTACCTTTTAAAAATTATGCACCCAGCTGTTTAAAAAAAAAGCTGTGCTGGAAAAGAGCCTCTCATCAAGAATGAAATGCGACAAAAGGTTGATCAGGGGAGCTCAGAGCTCTCCGTGACAAAGTGGAGGAGAGTGAAGCTGGCTTGGTTCCTTGGGGCTGGCAGGTCTGGAATTCCCTTCATCACAAGTACTGTTTCACTTCACCTCAATGAGTCACGCTGGTGAATCTTGAGGTTAATTATTAGATAATTCTAATGCACATCAAAGGCTTTTGGAGGCTCCTGAGTCTTCACAGTTTAATATGTTCATTTATCGAGTGCAAGTAGGAGAAATGAAAAGTAATTAAATGATTTTTTTTTAAGACTTTTAAAATTGTCTATTATTTTCTAACTCTACTCATTGGGCCATCTCTGTGATGTTGCAGAAACTGCAAAGTAGTTCTAAAGGGATAACTGGTTTGCAGTAGTTTAGCTTTTAACTTATGGTTAGCATTTGAATTTATTATTATAGAATCAAAGTTTATTTGGATATTCCTCAGGCCAGAGCAAGCATGAACTTAAGTCAGTGGTTACCTTTCCAACCAGTTTTAGAATCACAGGATGGGTAAAGTTTAAAGGGACCACAGTGGGTATCTGTTTCAACCTCCCTGTTCAAGCAGGGTCTTCCTAGAGCATATAGTACAGAATTCCAGCCAGAGGGTTCTTGAATATATCCAGTGAGGGAGACTCCACAATCTCTTGGAGCAACCTGTCCAGTGCTTGGTCACCCACACAATAAAAAAGTTCTTCTTCATGTTCAGGTGGAACTTTCTGTTTCTGCCCATTGCCTCTTGTCCTATTGCTTGGCACTACCAATAAGAGCCTGGAAGTGGTACTATATTTCCAAGAGGTCAGCTGTCCTCACCTTTATTTAGATTAAAAAAAAATATTTTCTGGCTTTCTAGTCCATCACCTTTTCACAGGTGCAGACCTTTTCTTTGAACCTTAAGATGCCTTGTTAACCATCAACTGACAACATGACACGAGCAAAATTCAGGAATTGCATGTAACAATCGGAACCAAAAATGTTTCTTTTTTTCTTCTATTACCTCATATCAGTGAGGGGTTCATCCCCCACAGTCTCATTCATTCTAGGAAGAAAATACAGTTAGAAGAATGAGTAAGAAAAATATCTTCCACAGAAATATAAAACACAGGTGCATTCCTCTGTGCATGTGGTCTGAAAAATAGCGAAGGAGACTACCTGATCAGTGGCAAGAACCAGAGAGGAGGAAATTTGCTCGATTTTGTCTTAACAGAGTGACACAATGCTCTGCAGAGCAGCAGGCTGTAAAAGGAAACCTAAGGGCTTCGCTTTACAACCCATAGTTCCACAGAAAAGTTGGGTCTACTGGAATTTTGCTGAAATAATAGCATGCAAATAGAGATCCACAGTGGTACATAGCACGGCCCTCTCTGAAAAAAGTCCAGGAATTGTAATGGCTTGGAATCCTTCTGCCATCCATATAAGACTACTGAATTCTTACAGGTTTGTTTTTTGTTTTGTTTGGTTTTGTTTTTAAATAAGGAGGCTAGATAACAGAAAACAGTCCTTGGGGAAATGCATTATAATTACATTTCTTCTTGTCTGATAAGTGCAAAATCAATTCTGCAGTGTTTTGCCTGCATTCTGCACTATTCTTTAAAATGTCAGCAAAAGGTTTTATTACTATTTATTACTAGTTATAGAGGAGGGGGTCAGTTCATTCACTAAACCTAGCAAGGACACCACACAATCTAATTCCTTGTAAGAAATGTAGTTTTCATACTTACTACATCAGGAAACAATTCTGACATAATAATAGAGTGCAGTAGCTCTGAGGGAACTGTTCTGAGATGTGCACCAGGAGTCTGTGAACTGAGATATCCCCTCAGCAACGAGCAATTGTAAAGGGAGGCCTTTACAGGCAGATAGAGAGATGTGAGAACAAACTATTGACTTGTGTTTAAAAGAAATCAGGAAAGTGGCTGAAGGGTTGAGGATGGATGAAATCAAGAAAGGGTATCAGCTCAGATTTTCCAGACACTGAATAATTACAGTATTTCATCTTGTACATCAAAAATCAGTACTCATTACTGAACAGCCTGGGCTTAAAATATAAGTGAAATCACAAAAATGAAATATAGACCAGAATTATATATTATTTACAACATTACTGCTTTGCCTGTATGCATCATATCCATTGTGTATTTCTTTACTCTGATAACAGATCAGACTTTTAAGAAAAAACAAAACTCAGAAGTGCCCTTTCAGATACTTCTTGCTTTCTTCCTTTAGGCATTTCCAAATGATACTCTCTTTTCTGTGAAGGTCTAAGAAATGTCCACTAGTAACAAAACATATCAGATTCTTAGATTGATAAAATATTTCTGAATTATATACCACAATTAATACAACTGAGAAAGTTACTTATATTGCACAAGGACACAAATAACATTATAGTTTTGTACTCAGTAGACTCCTTTCCCTAGCTGAACAGACATAAATATCCATCAATACCTGAAACACTTTTCAACTATTATGCTTCCAAACAACTTTAAAATTCTGGGTAGTGCATAGATAAGCACTTTATAGGCAGGTAGGCAGCTCTAAATTACTAACACATGATTTCTACTGATCATACCAGCAAACAAAATATGCTCCTACTCACAGCTGGCAATCTACTGCCTGAGAGAAACATTAAACTCTGATTCAGTTCTGCAGTGTGAGTATCTCCAGATAGAAATCCTTCCTCCTTTACTCTGGTAGATATGGCAATATACCTCATTTTTACTTTTAAATCTCTCACATTTTGAAAAGTGCTTTAGTTATGCTGAAATAATTGTTGGGTGGTTTTGTTTTGTTTTTTTTTTTTCTGAAAAGTGGTCTTCATTATGACTTTGAACAGTAGTCTTTGAACTGAGGAAGGCATTGCTATTGCTCTGACTAATGACCTAAAGGCTTAGCCTGAAACCCTCATCAGCAGCCGGGTTTGTTCACTTCTTCCCTTGTAATCACTGTGAAAGAACATCTTGAACAAAGGTCCACAGTGTCCTAAGGATCTCTATTTTTATACAAAAATGGACAACATCTGGGGATAAAGATACATCTCAAAAGTAAATATCATATACGTGCTCACTTAATAGAAAGAGTAACCTGGCCCTCACCTGGCACCTTTGTGATCATGTGGAAAGTAAACTCCAGAAAGTACCTGAACTTCTCTAAACTATGACAAGCTTATATTGGGCAACAGTGATCAGAATGACATAACAAATGATCTACAGCACAGGGAAACAGACTGAATGCAGAAGTGTTTGTACCATCAGGAATTGATTTGATGATTATGTCAATTACTCTTGGCACTAAGCTTCCTGTGGGTTATTTTCCGATTGATCTTTTGGGCATCTGTGACTGTTGCCTTATCTATGCTTATTTTCAGAGAGATTTAATAAATGCTTTGTTTATCATAAATCATTCAAAATTTCACCTCGTGTGGAGTATCTGCTTGCTGTTTGGGTCAGCTTTGACTATTCCTTCTCCCTCTTTGGCAGTAAATGCTGTTTCTGAGCAATAACGTTATTCACAAAAGAGCTCCCCCAAACCAGTCTTGATTTGTGAGATAACAGAAGAGAATGTAATTTGCCAGAAAAACCCAGTCATATGCATTTTTTTGCAGTGTACTTTTTTTTTTTTTTTCCTGGAACATGTTTTTTATCTCCAAGTTTCAATCCTTTTGACTTACTGATGCTAAATAGGCTGCTGTAGCAACTTCTGCATGCTAATGTGTCAGATATTGATGCTATTTACACGATACCTCATTTAAGAGCTTAAACACACATCTTTTAATGTTGCAGCATTTACAGATGCAAAGACGGCAGAGGAAATGGCATTATGTCACTTACCATCATTCCTTGTTTTGCTGTGTGACAAAACAGAGTGGCAGTCTTATTTTATACTTTTTTTTCTTTTTTTTTTTTTTTTTTTTTTTTTTTTTTTTTTTTTTTTTTTACTAAACATACTGGTAATATCAGGTTTCATTTTTTTTTTCCCTGAGAGATATCTGGGGAGTACACAAAGAAATGGATTAACATTTTTTTCTGCATTAGTTTTTAGAACTGGAAGTACTGAATCTTGGAGGAGATAAAAGTAAAACCTCTAAGAAAGGCGTTTGGAATTAACTAGCTGCTCCCAAAAATATGCATTCAAAAACCACAAAGAGCTCAGTGGTTTTAATTAAAAAAAACAAAAAAAACAAAAAAAAAAACAAAAAAAAAAAACAAAAACAAAAAAAAAAAAAAAAAAAAAAAACCCTTACTTTTCTCTCCTAACAGTATTATTTCCATGGTATGATATGGCATCATAATAATACTTTCCCTCTACTCTGTTGTAGAATCATCCAGGAAAAGAGATCAGATAAGATGTGAAATGTGAGAAGGGGCAGAAGCTTTCAAGCCTTCTGTAGTTATCACAAAATAAGTGAAAATGGTCCAACCCCCCTTTTTTTGTTGTTTTTCTTGTTTGTTTATTTGTTTTGTTTTGGGTTTTTTTGCTTTTGCAAAGCACCTCTAAAGGTTCCTGCTGTCATCCATTCACATCAACTGTGAGCAAGCTATTATCTTTGTGGACTCAGGATGCTGGTTTCAGACTTGTCATCCCTAAGCAGTGATGCACATCATTTATTTATTTATTTATTTATTTGAATGCTTCAGCTTGTGAGGCTCAGGCCTGCCCAGCATTCTGACAATCAGGGTTAATTACTGTAATGCTTCTCTGGCAGGTCCTCCTTCAAACATCTTAGTAATATTGTAGCTCATCCAGGATAATGTTGATTGCTACCTGTACAGGACTTTGTCAGCATATTACTTCCACTTTGTGCAGAATGGGCACTTGCAATTTGAAGTGCTCAAACCAATTTTTAGCACAGATAAGCAGCTTGAAAGACAGATTCTCCAACAATCAAATCTCTGATCCGTGGCCTTCTCAGGTACCTTCCTGTTTGTTTGGTACTCTAAGAATTACTTCACTGAATACCTTACTGCTCCATCACTCTGAAGGCAGCACAACACAACATCTTGTTTCTCCTTTTGAATATTTATGTGAGGTAAGCCTCTGTTTGACTATGTCCGTCTAATTTAAAATATCCTAACAAACAACAGTCTACTGTTAGGAAGAGTCTCCCTGTCCCCCTGACTCTTGTTTTCTTCAAGGGTGACTTTGAAAAAAACTCCAGTACAGAGCCCAGATGACCATTCCTTTGCTATCTCCATCTCTTGGTTTGTCCACGCAACATCTCAGATCTCATGACTAGACATTTAGACTAAGACAAACTCTGACTGACTGTGGACAAAGTAGGAAAGATGTAGATCTGTTAAGCACTGAGCTACTGAGGGGTGTAATTAAAGCATGTGGGAGTCCACCTGGTTTCAAACTGACCCACTGAGAAGTGCTCAGAGGATGTACTCAGGTATCTTTGCTGTAGAGTGGTTACCTGAAGCTGAAGAAGAGCGTCAGCTAAACACATAACAAGACTTGAATCATCTAGGTTTCGTTCATCTTGATGTCTTCAGCATCTTGACAGCAACAGCTCCAAGTTATACAGCTTAGGCTTTTACAAGTCAGAATAATTAAACTTTTCAAAACGGTATGTCCGCAAGCCTGTGAGGCCAGTGAAGATCTGCCTAAGCTAATCAGTGGGGAGGGCCAAGTAGAAGCCAAAGAAAATCAGGCTGTCATAGGTTAAAACAGCCCATGGGTTGCTGAAAACTGTGAGTTGTAAAAGTAAGCAGTTAGGAAACTCCCCCAGCAGTTGGGAATGGCTAAATTTATCACCGACTGAGAGTACAAGTTGGTTGCTGTAACTCTTTCTAAGGTAGTCCCTTTCATTTAGGGAAATTTCCGTCTATTTTGCTGCCTTCTTGAGTGCTTTCTGTCAACAGTGCTCAAACAAGGACTGAAGGTATGATCCAGAAGTAGCACCACTTTGCAACTTCCACCTTATGAACACACAGTCAAGCTGTTGACATGATTACATTCAAGCAATGCTATCAAGTATTAAGTTGCAGCCCACCCTTATGCTAAGCTCTTCTTACAAGCAACACATGAGTAGTTTTTTTAGTTAATTTACTGCTTATAAAATTTAGTTCATTGCATCCAAATCAAAATACAAGAAAGAACGGATGACCAGCTGACTGAAAACTCAGCATTATGTAGCCTTGCAGTTATTCCAATACACTAGATCAAGACAGCCAATGGATAATTTTACTTCAACAACAACATTTAGCTAGTTACCTAAAGGCATAGTAATGACCCATGATGAATGAGAAATAGCTAAATAAATTTATGCAGGCAGAAGAATTTAAAACAACATCTCAGTCCAAGGACAAATGGCTGTACCTGTGGGTTTAATTGAGAACAAAGAAAAACTTTATTTATTATGCATGTCCATTTCATAGAGATTAAATGTAATGATGACTTTTATGCAGCAACAAAAAAAAAAGCTTATTTTTGAGCACAGTTGTATTATGGAAGTTGAAAGTCTCAGGCCAAAATTCTCAAAATAAAAAAATCCCAAACAAAACAATATTTCAAACAAAATTCTGAGGGTTGTAGATGCCTAAATAATTTAAATTACTTTGAAAATGCTAATCTCAAATTCTAGCAATAAATAGTGAATAAAAGGGGTGTGACCAAATCCCTTTGTACCCAGCATCAGTAACAAGAACTGTGCTGGGGAGGTGCTTAGCTATATTTTAGACAGTACAAGAAAAAATGTTAGAGTAGGCTTAAGGGAAGAAGGATGCCCAGGTGAAGCATATGTGGGTTTTCTTCCAGTGTTATATCATGAGAGGTTACTGACAGTTACTCTTCAAAATAGGGTACCATTTTATGGTCAGCTTCTCATGGCATTTCTTAAGTCAGTTTCTGTGGTTGTGCATTATTTGGGTTTATATTGTATTTCATTTTTATATTGGGTTTTGTAATGGTTTCTTCTGTATCCCCTATTCCCATGGAAAATATATCATCATTTTGTGCAGAATGGGCACAGACTTGTCACTGCTTCTTTTCCCCACCTATTCTCCCATACGGGAATGTAATCCAACTCTGTTCCACTCCCACCTTATCCCAGATTGGGTAGTGGCTTGTCCCTGCCTCCAGCCCCTTCCCCCTGGATAAAAGCCAGGAGAAGCACCTGGAAAATTCTTCTTGGCTTGGGGATGGGGACTGGACTGGGTTCCTGACCCTGTGGGGACAGGACCACAGGAGAAAGACTTAATAAAACCGTGATTCCCCCCGGACCAAGGGCAGACTCTCCTTTTGCCATCAACAGGGGCCTGCTCTCTCTAAAGGAAAAGGTTCCAGCCTCTCTGGGATCTTTGGGACCCTGAGGGAAAAATCCTTCCAGCTGTGGTTTCTCTCTCGAGCTAGCCGAGGCAAAAATGGAGCCAGGGCTCCGGGAGAGAGAGAGAGACGCAGCAAGTTTCCCCCTCACTGCTTCAGGTCCACCTACTCTTTTTGCTCTTTAATCATTCACAGTTTTAACACAGCTGGATGTTCAAAACAGTTTCTACATGGAATATTCAAAGATTTGACACCCAGCTTATCCTGATGTTGTACAATACACGTGAGAGTATTATGCCTGATAGTAGCATGTCATGATGAATGAAGTTAGATACATTGTATGTATATAAGTATTACAATTAATAAGGCTGATTCTATTAACTTTCCTTACCAAGGAAGACACTAATATCAGGATGAATTTTCTTTCTTTTTTTTTTCCAATCGAATACATTTCATATTTGCCTGTTTAGAGGTGTTCTACTATTAGCCAAAATGAAAAGAGTCCAGAAACACAAAACAAGAAGTTTTGTTCTAAGTCTTTAGTGCTTATCTGCTGAACACCAATGCACACTCTCTTGTTCCTTGGAAGGGTAAAACAAGACTTAATTTTCCCCAGAAATATAAGAAATATGAGCTAATAGGCTTCTAGAAAAGTTTCCAATGGACTAAGAGTATGTAATCTGTTGCTGCAGATCAGATGGTGTTTGGTAATCCCCCCAATTCCTGCCCTTGTGTGTATTTTTTTATCAGTCTACTGCAAAGAATTTCAGTAAAAGAAGTTATATCTACATAGAATGGGACTTGGGAACAAAGGAAATAATCTGTTAAGAGGAGGAAAATGCACTTGGAGAACTAAGCAGTGACAAAGGTCTGGGAAATAAGACATGTGCTGTGAAAGGAATTTTCACATGCAGGATTTTGCATGTAAAACTCATGCAAACATCTCGTGTTACCTCACAGTAAACCCTGAATGAAACAGTCAAAATTTTTTGGCTAATATTTTGAGCAAAATACGCTTGATTACAGTTGTTGCCCTTAGAAGAATCTTTATGAGCAGTCTGAGGCATGGACATGCTTTGGTGAAAAAACCTGAACCTGCTTCTGAAAAAAACTATTGGAGAAATAGAATCACAGAATAATTGAGATTGGCAGGGATCTTTGGAGGCCTTTAGTTCGACATTCTCATCAGAGGAGGCTCAGCTGTGAGATCAGATCACATAGCTCAGGACTTTACACTGCTGGCTGCTGCAAACCTCCAAATGCAGAGGTTGCATCAGCCCGCAGACTGCCTCTTCCACTGGCGGGCCGCTCCCACCCCTCTTATTTAAATGTATGCTCACTGTCAATTTTCTTCCTGCCACACACTGCTGTGAGCAGCTTGGATCTCTCTTCTTGGAGTCTTCCTCATGGTCCTAGAAGGCCCTGCTTTAGGCCCCCCAGAGCTTTCCCTTTCTCAAGGACAAAGAAGTCCAGTCCCTCAGCTTCTACCCTGCAGGGCATGTGCCCCAGACTCTGACCACCTTGGTGTGCCTCCATGGAATTTTCCCCACTCAATCCACGTCTTTCTTGTTCCAGGGTCTGAAACTGGATACAGGACTCTAGCTTCCCTCTAAGGAGTGCTGCTAAAAGGGGAATGATCACGCCTCTTGGTGTACTGGCCATGCTGCTCCAGATCCAGCCCCAGATGCTATTGTCCTTATTGGCTGCACAGACACACAGGAGGTTCCCAACAGAGATCTCCTACCTGAGCTCCTGCATCTCCTATCTCTGCAAAAAGTAAGCAAAGTACTGGTGGACCTGTTCTTCAGTCAGTAATCTTGAGCTCTGCCCTGAATTCAGCTGACAGCTCCAGATTTGCTACCTGGAGTCAAGGGGGAAAAAAAAGAAAAAAAAAAAAAAAGTTTATTTTCTTCTAAGGTGTGCTTCTTTAGCTTAATGCTAGGGACAGGAAAGAGGCAATTTTTTTCTTCTGACCCTGTGTTATACTTTCTCCTAATTCATCCCACCCCTACGGAGTTTTATTTTTCCTGACCTAGCAGACTGTAAACAAGGCACTTTTTAAAAAGTTATATTACACAGATTCTATACCCAGGAAATGTTCAGAGATACCTGAGGCTGTTTGTTGAACTCACAAACTGGAAATACACATGCTGCCCTGAGAATACTGATTTTTTTATTATTATTATTTTTGGAAGAAGCTGGACTCTTTTCATAGGTTTAGCCACAGGAGTTACAGCTAAACCAGCTTTGACTCAGCTATGTCTGCCTGGGATGTAAGGTATAATACCTCACTCTGAGCTGTCACAGCTCCTGGTGCCCGAGCTGCCCCTACAGCACACAGCAGTCACTTCTGCGCAGTGTAGGCATATCAGTCGTTTGTCTGAGATATATCTCAAGTGTGTTGTAATGCCTTCTGGGTAGCTGCTGGAACTAAGAATGAGCTAATATACTCTCTCTCTCTCTCTCTGCCAGACTTATTAGTTGAGAATGAGTGTTGTGAGGACTACAGCTACGTGTCTGCCAATACAGAGATTTGGGTTTTGCAGCTGGCTCAGAGAAGGGTGAGATCAAATCTGCTTGAAAAAATACTCTGTACATGTACCCTACCACAATCTCACAGCTCAGTTAAGCTATGTTGCCTCTACTATTGTTTTTTCCTTTCCAACTAATTTTAAGGTTTTGTTCATCTGAGGAACAAAGTGAGTTTTCACACTGTGATTTGTATTTTGTTAAACCAGAAGCTTATTCTATATCATAACTTCTCTTCCTTCCTTTTCCAGACCTTTAAAGAGATAACTCTCTAAGCCAAAAATCAGAGACCCCTGTTAATCTGAACAAACCTACACCAGAAATTACCCATGTGGCCCACTGGAGACTGAATTCTTCCTGCGTTTATATCCATATCTAAGTATTGTCTCCTCCATCTTCTCAAATCCACAAATACCCACTCAGCTGATATGAGCTGTTGCTTTCCTTTCCTGACACACACAGGGACATGTCTGTCTCTTGAAAGTCGTTAGATAGATTGAAAGGAGGTGAGAGAACTAAAAACAGGTCTGGGTACACTTTAGCTTGTTACAATAGGTCGCCTACACCACTCGAAGAGGTGACTCATGAGTAAGCAACTGCTTCATACAGGAATAACTTTTGGAAATATATTGCAGAATTTTTTTTTTTTTTTTTTAATTCATGATGGGGCAGATCCTTGTGGCTCGCACCAGTGCTACATCCACACAGGCCTGATGTCATTGCTAGAAGCTGTATGAACCTGCTGGTACATAGCCACAGCCTTGTGGGAAGATAATGAAATGTGTCTCTATTTCTAGGAAGAAATTCTGTTGTGAATTTTAACTAAAAACAAAAACATTTTTGCTTATAAAAAAAATTCCAAGGCTACTACCCAAAATTGGAAAATTCCTTTCCCCTCAGGGCATACAGTTTCCCATTAAAAAAAAAAAAAAAAAAAAAAAAAAAAAAAAAAAAAAAAAAAAAAAAAAAAAAATCTGATGTTTTCTGTGAATTTCATTCACAGAAAATGCACTGCAAATTTAATGAACTCTGCTTTCTGGTACTGGAGGAGAAGAGCTGTAGGTTAGAGTTTGTTAATGAAAAAGGACATGTACTAAATAAATGCTGAATATTCAGCTGAATAAATGTTATTCCATGACCATAAGATGTAATTATGTCAACACAAATATTTTAGCACCAAGTAAAAAGAAACCATAATAAAATTTAAGCAGCTCAATGAAAATAAAATGACATTGAAACTAAGGGGCACAGAAGTTGAAATAAATAAATGACAAAAAGCTATATATTTCAATGCCATTTCCTGATGTTTTTAAACTAGCTATTATTATGTGTAAAATAAGTGCAATTGCAGATAAAAATAGAATTTTTTGCCTTTTTCAGTATGCAGGGCATACAATAGCACTTTAAAAAGATTTTTTGAAAGCTACTGACACTTTTTAAATCATTTTTCCTCTTCCTAAATAAATTCATTGGTTCTGGAAAGTACTTGGCAGTGTTTAAAACCCCACTGCCACTGAGTCCAAACAGAATTTTGACAACAGATTAAAATTTTATTTTCCTTCTGGAAATCTTGCCCATGAGAGCAACATCCTTTTATCCAAACATGTCCATAATCGACTGCCTATTAAAATTCCTTGGTCTTACTTGAAGCATAAAAAAAAAAAAAAAAAAAAAATAGAACTTGTACAGCCACAAACATTTCCAATTTTTAATTTTAAGGGTTAGACTGGGATGATGTTCTAATCAGACTCAGCGACCTTCCTAGTTTACATCCAATCATAAGCTTGATGCTGAAACACAAGGATTGCAAGAGATTGCTGAGAAATGATTGAAGCATTAAGTAGTCTGTGTAAGGTGTTTTTCACAAAAATTTCAAATCAACAAGAAATTTGAGAAAGCCATGATGCATTTGATGAGCCACAGCAGACAGAGATGTAGTTTATCAGATAAAATATTCTGCATTGTTTCATTAGCTCTAGACATGAACAGTACCAACTAGAGTCTGAAAAATAGATCTTGTGGTTGGTGATAGATTTTCAAAGGTTTTGGAAAGATGGAGATGATGTTTCCCATAAAAACAGAGATGTTAAAGTGTTATAAAGCATTGCTGCATAATAAAGATATGACCAGCAAGCAGCTCTTTCTTGACAATAAGAATGGAAATAGTAAAAGCAGGGTTGGGAGAATTTGTCTGCAAGTTTCCCATAGGAATACATAACTGTTAGTTAACAAAGGGTCTCTTCCCATTATTGCCCTGGAACTCAAATAAATTGTTCTCACAGGGGCTGGGATGGGCCCTGCACGGCCTTCTCTTTCCAAAAAGTCATCTCACTACTACATGTACCCTGAAATCCAGAGTTTCCATTTTCACTAGAATTGTTAGAAAAATTATTTCTCATTAGTCATTTCAAACTAGTGTATCTAAAAAGCTTACAAAGCTTTTTAAGCTTTAACTTCTATACTGGTGAGTAGAGAAGTTTGTTTTGCTAAAAGCAGCATATAAAAATGACAGTTCGTGCCAAGACTTAAAGCACCCACTACTTACCTCTGAATTTAAGGTATTTCCAGCAGCAACATATTTTGACCATAGCTGATTCTCTGTGGCTGATTAAACAGCTGTTAATCTGTTTTGTCAATTTGGGAGGGCAAGAATTTTGCTCCCTCTGTTCCTGGATGATGTTACTTGACTTAGTGTTCACTGAGTGTCTTTCTAATTTTTCCTTAGAGAGTGCTGTATACGATAGGGAGCTATAAACTATATATTAGCATCCACAACTCCTCCTTTTTGTGTCTTCTACACGTGCTGTTAATTTCAATAGTTCACTTCAAATTCAGTCTTGCTTCCAGATTTCATATACTCAGTAGGATCAGGTGTAGCACTCTAGCAAGCTTAAATTCGTGTCTGAGTCAGCACATGGAAATTCCCTCCGAACTCTGGGATTCCTGCCAGCATTTTCAGTATCGCTTAGCAGCTTCCATCAAGCAATGTTGAATACAAACATCAGCTTCTACAGGCTCTACCTGTCCCAGTTTTTGCAGGATTTACAGTTGCACTGTACAGTGAAGGAGCCCATGAGCTATAAGACTTGATGAAACAAAACTCTGGAACAGACATAAATAAGGTCTGTGTTTCTAATAAAGTGAGATTTGCATTGCTGGTTTTCCCCCTAATGCTTCTATTCATATTAGATCACCGGCTTTGCTTTCTGTCTTATCCATTAGTCACACTAACTTGGCGTTTCTAACGTGCTCGTATAGTCACAAACATTCCAACTTCCTTCGGGGCTCATCCAACCTCTCTATATGCAGTCATAACTGCTGGGGGTAAGCGAGAAAGAGGATTCACCAAACAGTGTCCTTCCCTTCAGAGAAAACTCTCTTGTGAATAAAAGCTGCTAATTCTTTTAGTAATGTCTGCAGCCTTTATTATAAACAAACCAGCTGAAAGCATTGTTATTTGAAAAATACTCATAGAAAAAGAATCTATTTTAATGGGAATAAATATTCAGGAGATTATTTACTCTGTTTTAAAAAGCCTGTTTATTATTCTCCAAATAAATTGGGAGTGAGGAAGGGGTGAGCAAGGACGTTGTGCTCACAGATAACGTGAATATACTTCATCTCCTAAGTGTGATGCTTAGGTTATCATGACAAATAACATCACGTGATCATTCATATGATGAAGGCAAAAACTATCTACCGTGGCTATGAGTTTACACATTTATTACAACTTAGAATTTACTTCTGATGAGACAAACGCAGACTGTGCATGTCAGTCTAACACTGTCTGACAAATAGAAGTTGTATTCAAATATTTGGCACAGGGGGCATTAACCCTGGAGTAGGCTTAACATGTGTCCATTTGATTTTTATGGAGCTCCATTTGTCATTCTGGCTCCTGAAAGAGAATTCCCAAATGAAACCAACTAAAATAGCACCACAGAGAAGTATTATCTCCTGCTCAGGTGCTGCTTCTCCTTCATCACAGTAATCGAGCTATTCTCAGAGGGTTCATCTAGCAAAGGTTGGAAATGAGATGTGTATCCAATATTCGATTCCCTTCTTTATTAAAAGGGACTCAAATCCATCCTCCTCAGAAGCTACGCCCCCAGAGCAGGATCATGGGAGAAACACTTTCATAATTTTTATTCTTAGAAAGCCATAAATAAAGGTGGAAAATAAGCCAGCAAGTATTATTTTCCAATCTAGCCATCATACTTCAGAGGACAGAGTCTATGAAGAAGGGACTGTCGTACCAAATGGTTCACAAATTCTACATGAAATTGGTCATAGGGCAAAATGCGTTAAACGGGTCTTCTCCTCCATCAGTTTTGCCTCCCTAGGCTATAAGATTATGGGCCTCTTACTCTGTTCCTATAAATTTTCAGCGATTGCATAGACATTGAAAACAAAGAGGACTGGAAACAAAAGGAAGTGCTGGCTAGTTGTTTTTATTGCCCAGGAATATATTGTAGACGTGGGAGGAAAGGAGGGAGCCCCAAACCAAAACACTCAAAACTTCCACTTCTGCTTTCAGAAATGGTTTTAAATAAAAGTGTTCTTGGTCCACTGTACCTCTGTTCAATGAAATTCCCCAGAGTTCCCATGCAGGCATGTAACATTTTGAAGAGGCAGGATACAAAGGCTGGATTGGCAAAACTCTTCTCACTGGCTGCTTTTTGTACTCTGAAACATGTTACTGTCCATTAATTAACTCTGTAGTGATCATTGCCAAAAGGCAGGACAGGCTTTTTCTGCGGCACATCAGCAACAAAATAATGCATTCTGGATGGAACTGAATGGAAAAACTACAATACCTGGGCCCTAGAAAAATCCATGCATAGATCTGACAATAAATAAATATGCACCATATTTAATAACACATCAGTGATTTGAGGGACAATAAACTTTCAAAAGGATCTTTTTTCTCTCCTAATAAAAACAAAGGTGAGTTCCTACTCATAAAATGATCATTAATCCTTCCACAGTCTCTCTTTCTACAGACCAGTGGCTTCTTAAGATATGCACTCATTCACTTGAGATATTAAGTCCACATCTTTAATTAAAATAATTCTAACATAACCACTGCTAGTGTTTACATATTTCTTTGATTATAAAGGAAGAAAATCAAATGTCCCTGAGTAAACGATCTGTCTCCAAGTCAGTTTCTTTAAAATGAACTAAATAGAACTATTTTACTAGGACTTTGAAGAGAAAAACACTGGATGCAACAGGAAGAAGACGTTAAGAAACGACTTACATACAGTTCATGACGTATTATAAAATTTGTTCTCTTTCTTGTCATTGTATAGAATAGTTGTTGCTCAGATTGAAACTGGAGGTCACGTGTTTATTTTGAATTTGAAAGGGAAAAGCAGATGTTGAATGAAACCTGAGGCCTGACTGAATAACTGTGTTTGAAAATTCAAAAACTCCTGGCTTTTATATTATATTTTTAAAATTAGCAAATGGTGCTTATGCCTCAGCAGAAGACGAAAAGCTGATGTGAACCATGGTGACCTGTTTTAACACTGTCAGACAGAAAAAATACACTCTGTATATATTTTATTCTACAATTAAAAGGTCTCACATAGAGGATAAGCATAATGGTTTCATTTTAATCCATCTGCTCATTGACATATTTTCTCATCATTTTGGAGGGAAAAAATAGCAGTTTGTACTAGACAAAAGTTTATGCTTTTTTTTCTTTTCCATTGAAGAAATTCATGTTAATTATTCTTCTGCACCTGCTTAATGGGGCTGAAGTAATTCAATTGTCATATTGTTGTAGATTGTTGCTTTGTGTAATGTATCACCCCTGCTGTTTCACTTGAAAAAAATTCTTTACTCCTTCATTATTCAGCAAGGCCTAATGATTATTCCAGCATTTGTACATGCTACACTGTTGTTTTGATTTTAATTGACTTCACTTTTTTAATTAAGTACACCAGTTTGAACGGTGTTGTTGACATGCATGGTTTTGTCTTTATCAGTATTTTTTTCCATTTGCATTCTGTATCTACTGGCAATTTATTTAGGTCCATTCTATGGGGGGAGTATATGGATAGGCACTTTGCAAGGTTCATCATCTCATTTCACACATTAGATGTATCTAATGGCCTGAAACATTTGAAAATATTCTAAAAGTATTAGCTTGAAATATACACTGCTTTTGCCAGTGCTTTTTACTTCTAAACATTGCGTTCATAACAGAAATTCTCTTATATGCTAGGATGGACGTAATTTATCTTTTATGCAAGTTGACTACATTATTTTTAAATTTTGAGTTTACCATAAAACTTCACTAATAAATTTTTGAAGTTCATTTGGGCTGGCTTTACTTTACATCTTAAGAAAAAAGAAAAAAACCCCATGTGTTGCCATAAGAAATTAATGCAAATACTAAATGGGCTTCTGAAACAAGACCAATGCTGCTGGATTCCTGCAATGAAAATATTTTAGCTTTTCAAGGGGTAATTTTTCATCTAAACCTCAAATAAAATTTTTTAAAGTCCTTGGACATTGTTCTCGCATCATTTAAAAAAACTTCATGTAACTGATTTGTCATAAATACCGTCATTTATAAGCATTGCATTAAACAAATTTTCCCACAGAATTAATTTGTTTCTCCTTCCTCCCTAGTCCCAAGTTTTGAAAGCATGTTTCATGAGTTATCACAGCACAAGGTGCTAAAAAAATGGACTGGAGAGGAAGTAATTTCTAATTAATATTATTTAAACAAAAGTGGTAAACACTGCAGAAGCTGAGAAATTGCTCAATGCAAAATTAAAGGAACCTTAAAGATCACCAACCCCTCTGCCATGGGTCAGGGACAACTTTCAATAGATCAGGTTGCTCAAAGCCCCACCCAAGCCCTGGACACTTCCAAGAATGGGACATCCACAGTTTCTCTGCACAATCTGTGCCAGTGCTTCAGCATTCCCAGAGTAAAGAATTTCTTCCTAATATCTAACCTAAACCTGCTCTCTTTCAGTGTGAAGCCATGAGTCTGTTTCACTATTTGTACAGGTTTTAAAAACAAGCCTGGCTTAGTCCCGCTGACAGATGTCTTATTTCAGTGAGGAAACTGTGGAAGGGATAGCATGACTGTTTTGTCATTGAAAACAGCATTGAGCATGCCAGAGAGAGGAGCAATCCCCGTACGTTCTTTTCTGCAAAACCCATTGACCAAGCACTGGCTGTGAATGTACCATGACTTCTTTCTCCCTGGAGCTGTGTTCAGACCTCCTGTCTCACAGTGTGTGCCTCAGTGCTGTTTGCTGAGCTTTCATCCTAAAAATGGCATGGATGAGAGACAACTCAAAAAGGACTCACAAAGTGTCTTGTTAGTGACGCAAGAAGCCAATTTCTACAAGTGGAGATTGAGCCATACACCACCAACCATGAGAATTAACAAGAGAGGAAAAGAAAGGAAGAATTTCGCTGTAAAATAAAACACAAAGCACATCACTAAGTAAAACATAGCAGCCAGTGTTTCCAGGCAGCTTTTCTCCTCCTTTTTTATGTGTATTCACCATCATATTTCATTCCCGAGATGTGACTCCAAGTATTTACAAGTCATAATACACTTTAAAAATGGCAAGATTAGAACACTCTTTGCTCTATACTTTTGCATTCCACTTCCTTGGGATCCCTCTCTTAAAATGTTTATTTTGAGGCTTTGCAGTCTAATTTTCAGCTTCCTATATCACAAAAAAAATATTAGGTTTTTTAAAATTGTTTCCAAAATTTCTCAGATTCTTACCTCCTCCAGATTTGTAGGACCTGTTGTTAAAACTGATGAGGTTAATGACAAAAATTTGATCTCTTGATGCTGTTTGATCACAAACATTTCCAGACATAATTTTAATTCTACCTGCAAAACAATGTATCTCTTAAAGAGATTCATTTGTGGGATGGCCAATAATTAAAATGAGCCAGTGACATTTTACACATCCAATACACAATCTGCAAAATACAGAAACAATGACACACAGATAGCAATGGGGGGAGAAAAAATCCCAACTGTGAGAGATTGCTAACTGGCCAATAAAAATCAGCTTTTCTCAGCAAAGGCACTAATACCTCCCTTGGGAATTTAGGGATAAAATTTTATGTATTTAAAGAAGCCACAGCAAGGAGAATGGAAATGGAACTAAATTGTTCTAGAGACTGAGGGAGAAATATCAGGGAGTGGCAGTAAGATGATCTGTGAAAGAGTGAGAAGACTTGAGGAAAACAGAGACCCCTATTCTGCTGAAGGACAGAAAAGAACAGGAATGATTGGCTTCTGCTGAATCAGAGGAGTTCAAGTTGTCTTTGTCCTCTATGCCAAGTTAGAAAGCCCTCCAGGGGAATGTAAAAGAAACTTAATTATTTTTTCTTCTCCTCTTTCTCTGAAAGAGTTAAAAATTTGTAAACACATCTCAGTACCATCACTTCACAGCACTATTGCAGGACTCAGCTTTGCAATCACTGCTGTGCATTTTGCTCCAGGAATGCTTTGAGATAGACGTAGAAACAAAAAATCTACTGTCATAGTGCAAATATTAGGGAAATTGGGGATTTGAGGCGGGATCCTTCTGGAGCATGTAGTCAGGCATTGGTGATAAGCTGCATTAATTTCTTTTACCTAATGGCTTTGCAGTTTCCTTGGCCTGAGGAATCTGAAACGGAATATCAAGTATTGGCCTGCAAATACAGACACAGATCTGACAAGCTTAATTATGAAGGAAAAAAAAAAAAAAAAAATTAAGCAAGAAGCCCTCGTAACAACAGCAAGAAGAGTAGGTCAGGCTTTCTCCTCGAAAGGCTGCTCCTGCAACAATGAATCACATCGGGCAAATAAAAATAGAGAGCTGTCAATTACTCAGCTTGCTGCACTGATCATCTTGTGTTTCTGAAACATTTCTTCTCAGTTCAGCAACTGGACAGGGCTATCACATTTTCATTCTGGAAATCACATACAGGGGGAGATGCGGGGACAAGGAGGAGTGGGTCCTGCTGTCGCAGCACCCCAGGAGTGCCGTCCCCTGCCATGGCCGGGCTGGGGTCTCTGCTTTAAGGTTCCTGCCAGCAGGCACCGAGCTCAGGTCAGCCTGCGGCTGTCCCTGCGGGGAGCAGCACGGGTTGCTGAGGTGCTGAAGGAGGAGGGGGATCCCGGGCTTCCTGCTCTCCCTGTCCGAGCAGCCCCTCAGGCGCCGACGCCTCTGCTCACAGCTGGGCTGCTGAAGCTGTGCCCGCTGGGACACCGCACACAGCGGTGTTGAGCCAAGCTCTGGGGGAGCCAGCTGCCCCCCGAGCCCATGGAGCAGAGGAATATGCAAGTGTGTCCTTACTGTGCTTTTGCTCAGCTCAGACTGCGCTCTCCCCCTGCCCCCGAGCATGGCGCCAGCTCCCCGCTGCCAGCCCTCCTTTCCTACCCACACTACAAGGCTGTCCTCCAAGCCTGAGAGACACCCTCAGTCCTGCCAGTCCTTCCAGTCCCCCCAATCCTTGACAAATCCCCATTTTTATAAAAATCTGTTGTGAAGCGCATCTTCCCTTCTCTAACCTCCCTGTGCCACCCCTTGGATTGCTGGAGTACTGCGGCTCTCCCTCTCCATCTACACCCCGACCCTTCCCTTGGCCATCACCATCTTCTCGGGGGCTTGGCACATGCAGTGCCAGAAAGCAAAGAAGAGGGAGGCCCACAGCTCAGATACCACATAGTCACAATCACAGGATATTCTAATTCGGAAGGAACCCACCAGGATCACCAAGTCATCATCCAGCTCTTAGATGAATGGCCCACACAGAGATTGATCCCACAACCTTGGTGTTATTTACACCGTGCTCCAGCCAACAGAGGACAAGCCCTTCTGCCTTCAATGGAAAAATATCTGTGGGACTTCTGGCTGAAATCTCAATTCAGTGGGCAAGGGGTCTGGATCATGGGTATATATCCAGATGGACACGTCAGGAAAGCAGAACAGCAGCTCAGCAGAACAGAGACATAGAAAAAACATTTAGTAGCTGATTAAAGGGGAAAAAATCCTACCCTATGAAGATTCATTCTGCTGGACTTGCAGATGGAATTCAGCAAATGCAAAATTTTAAAAATTCTTTTAATGCTTCTTCAGGTTAAATTACAGCACAAACTTTACCATGGAACTCCGCTTGATATCTACATGATTATAGACTGTTTGCATCTCTCATATTTTTGCATGTTGATAACTTACTACTGTTTTGTTGTAATCCTCTCCATTTCCAGGAGTTTTATTATTTATAATTTATAATGTTTTTATTTCATAGAAAAAATATCATACTATTATGTTCTGGACTGAATAATATTTTTAAGCTTCAGCAATTTTCAGTGCTTACAATTAATTAAATACATCATATTCAAATAGATAAATTTCAAATGCTACTGAATGATTTTTTTAATGGTAACAGCGTGTTTTATGGACTTTTTTTTCCTTGTATGCATTTTAAATATTTTATTGTTTTCTTTTATTATTGCTTTTTATGTGATTTCAAAACAATAGATTCTTTGTCCCATTGTCTTATAAATTAGCTTAGCATACTATTGCTAGAAAAATTGCTAGTAAATTTTGTATCTCTCTTAATATAAATGGATCATCATTTCATTTATAGTTTACAATTCTATTACCAGCCATTAGACTTTTAGACATGGAAAATTCCATCTCAGATCCATTTTTTTCATCCATTCAACTATGGAAATCGTCTAAATACGGCATATTCCTCTACACTATGTTTAAAAAAATAAGTTACTATTTTTTAAATTGAATCAGTCAGTTTTCTGTTTCATTTTTATGTATTTCTATAAGTACTACAGCATTTTATATACTTTTAAAATTTCCCAAATCCTCCATAACTCTTACTGCTTGCTCTAAAATGCAACCAGTACTCTTTCTAAAGAACAGTAGATACAATATTATTGAAAGCTTTCTTCAAGGTTGAATCACACTTTTACAGGGATTTGGTATATGGAGCTTAATTTTCAAGAGGGCCCCCCAGTGAGATTTTAGGGACCCACTCCAGGTCCTTCCTGCCAAAGTCAGCTCTTCTAGAAGCCCCCACTGTATCTAGGCACCTCTTCAGCAGGCACATTCTCCGAAGCACTTGGGTGCATTTCTATGTCAGTCACTTCCGCTGTTTATAAAACACTTAGGCAGAACACGCTTTATACCAAGACAGCAAGCTTGGCCATCCTGGGTGATGAGCTCATCTGGCCCTCATTGTGTCGTCTGAGAGCAGAGCTGTGTAATGCGTGCAGCTAGGCCTGCCTCTTATGTTGGTGAGGTCCTCTAGGTCACAGTTGTATGTTTGTTTTCTCCATCCAGTGGGTAATTTGGTTTTTAATAATGTTTTTGACCCCATTTGCAGATTGCGTGCCATAACTAGGAAGGGATGGGCCCTGCAGTAAGTAATTAAGTCTGCAGGAGCAGGGCTGCTTATTTTTCATTGCAGCAGATAATCAGAATGCTGTTGCTCAAGTGTAAAATGCAGAAATTAATGATCCTATATAATACAGATTAAAGCTTTCATTTTAAAAACTATCAGTGCAGAAGAACAAAAGTAGGGAGCCCTGCACCCACTTTAGAATTTCAGTGTATGATATCTCTAACATACTTGGAGAAGCTGCCTGAATACAAACCAGAACAAAATTCAATCATGTAATAGCTTAAATAAATGATCAGATCAGAAATCTTAACTATGCAGCCATCCTCATTGCTGCTTAGAAAAAGGCGTTGTTGAGTGCAAACATTCTCCAGCAGGTTTTGTAACCTTCAAGCTTTTATGGGTTTAATAAAGCAGAAATATTACTTTCCATGAAAAGAATAAAACTGTGCATTAAAAAGAACAAAGATAATATTTCTAACTCCTTAAAAAGCTTGGCTTCAGAGAAAAATAAGATTTTTCTAGAAGAGTACCTTATTACTCTGAATCCCACGGAACTTCTTTATGTACGTGCATGGGCATCTAGAAACTAAATGTGTTGTTGCCACGTTGTAGTGAGTATTCTTACAGCCTGAAAGCAGATTGGGATCCCATTTTGCCAGGATGGCAATAGAATATAAAGAGTAATCTTATGAACAAAGAGGTCACACCATAGTTCTTGTCTTGGCTTGAGTGCAGACAACATACAAAGGCTGTCAGTGGCAGAGATTGGACAAAAGTATATGAGGTACATAAACTACAGGTGACAAAGTATTTGGAAATAGGAAAATACTAATTTCTGCACTTTTTTTTTAAGTGATGGAGGAAATAATAGAGATTTTTGACCTGTTTTCTTTACACCAGAGAGACAATATTCTCAAATCAATAAAACACTCAATCAGTATCATGGAATATCTGTAACATCTCTACAATTTAAGGAGGAACCTGAATAAAAAAAGGTTATTTCTTTGTACCTTGTATTAGACTTTGTACCTTTTGTACCCTGACATAGACTGTTTTTCTGTCCCTCATATTTCTCTTTCATATTTTTAGACTCTCTTTCACTTCTCTGATTATGCTTATGGAAACTGGTTTCCTCATCATCATCATTCCAATCATCATCTTTTTATTTCATTAAAAAATTAAAAAAGGGTGACACTTTCCCCTTCTCCAAATGTCTTTGGATAGTCTTTAGTCTGATTGCCCTGACCCAAAGGGATTGGACATGATCCTACTCTGAGGCAGCATTGCAAGGATAGGCCCAACAGGAGTCTCTCCACTGCTTTGAGTGACCTTTAAATAAGAAACTTCATCCTTCTCCCAGTCTCTCAATTTTGCGTGAAACTACTTAGAGACGAACTAGAGAATGAGTGAACCTTAAATAGAAAAATGGTTTGTAAATGACAGCCTATCCTTTTGCCATGTAACAATTTCTCAGTCATAATAACAGTACACATCTTTTCTCTTTTCCACCAGAATAACTGCATTTACCTTGCCATTAATAATTCACTACATAATCACAGTGGATTTAAAGGAGAGAGGATGAACCCTACCAAGAAAAGAATCTGACACCTACTGTCATAAACATTCTTCTCACCAGTAGACCTCATAAATGGCATTTTGTGCTACTCTGCTGTGTACACGAAGGAGAAAAACTTGAAGGATCTAAGAAGTAATTTTCATGCTTCCATTGTGATTTAATGCGTACTTTGACCAGTTGTTTGACCAGTGACTAGAGCTTGAGCAATCTCCCTGTCTCTGAGAACCTACAAATCTCTAAAATCTACAATCAGATGATTAACACTCAGATAGTCTAAACCTGGAAGCAAGGCAGATACATAGACTTGTATGCCTTTTTTTTATAAATTTAAATGTTCATCTTTCTGATCTACTGATGATCATTTTGTTTTGCAGTTGGTGACAAAATTAACAGAAAGTGATTTCTCACAGGGACTCTCTTCCCAGCCCCTATGCAGTGATCATTCTGTCACAGTGATAATTGAAATTTATTTTGACTGAAGTTCACCATTTCACTACAATGCTGAAATTCAGTAGGAAACCATTGTAAAACCTTGAGAATGGTGTTTCTTGCCCTATCTATCCATGCACTGCCTGACTCAGGATAAGAACAGACGTCTTTTCCATGATTCCTGTATCCATTTTGCTAGTCCTGAAAAGGTCAAGGTATTGGTCTTGGCTTATACATCGAAATGCTGAGAGTTTCATTATATGGTCTATCATGAGCTCATGATTTTGCCACGGTGAACTTGGTAGCAAGAGAGCACCAATAACCCACTCTTCAATTTTCACTCTAGCAACAAAACTACAGCATGACTTTGCTTTGTGTGGTGCGATCGATTCAAGGGATTTGCGTGCAGGGTTCAGTAGGTCAAATTCGATTGCTGAAATTCCAGAGTGTTGACATGCCCGAAAAACTGCAAACAGCATTTTGAACAGTATTAATGTACTCACCCTGAACATCAGGCAATCAAAAATATATGGCTATTGGAAACACATTTTGAAATCATTATTTCTATACAGGATATTTAGTGAAAAGGCTAAGAAGGGTTATAAAACAAACATTAGATACAGAGGTACTGAACCAAACTCAGTTCTAGGTCAAATCCAGCACGTCACAGAAAATATTGTTTGTAATAATATTTTCAATCAAATTCAGGAGGAAGAAAAACAACATAAAGAACAACACAGACGGTCCTGCAATATCTGCATCTATCTGACACAGACTGTCATATATACAAGTTCAGTCCTGAGCAAAACTGGTATTGTGTGCCTCAGAGAATAGCTTTACTTATTCCGAGAGCAGGCCCACATTATCTCAAATATCTGGAATACCCAGAAGAGCCATTCCTGAGTAAACACGGCACCCTCAAAACCAGATGTAGCAGAGCTTGAATGACTGAATTGTCCCAGCACATGCCCTGATATGGGAGAGCACCTTCATCTTGGGGGAGGATCAAGATGAAGGAAGTCAGCAGCTTGAAGGAGGAAGCAGAGATCTGTGAAGGAGGGGGAGGAACACAGGGGAGAACTGGGACTCCTCTTACCCATGGCAATGCGCAAAGTGAATGGAATGTGAGGAAGGAGAGGACAAGAGACCCTCACCCATATTTCTCTGAACCATCACCACAAGTACCTTTATTCTGTTTTATTTCACCAGTAGCTGCCTACCCTGCTCCAATGGACCTTGCTTTCCCTCCAAATCTGTCACTGCCCCAGCACTGAGAATCTGCTTTGGAAGCTAGTTGTACCTGTAGTACTGAGAAGCCTGCAAGAAGATCCACTTGCAGGGAAAACTCCTTAAATTTCAAATGCAGCTATAGTTTTCAAGCACTGAGAAAATTTCAGGGGACTTTTTTGAGAGTTAGCTGCCAGCTGTCATAGAAATTGCTGAGATCTTCTGTTCTGGACACTTACAGATCTGCAGTGTTTGGACCTACTTGTAGCTGTTCTCAGAGTAATTTTAAGTCTTAAGAGCCTCAGAAGAGTCCAGACACTGTTCTGGCTGTGAGTCTCTCAGTACAATTTTTGTGAGGAGGTAATTCAATAAAACCTCCTTGGGAAAATGAAATTCCTGTTTCACAATCTGTCCTGGACTCACTCCATGGGACCTCTTTACAATTTAACCCTGCCCCTTCCCCAGGCATGGGGAAGGCCCTCTGGGACTTAAACCCGAACCTGTGCACACACCTCACAATGTCCCTAGGCATGAAACCACAATTCTGCACAGTGTTTTTAATACCTTCTGTGGACCAAATACCCCTCAGCTTTGCTCATCTCTGTGGTGTACTGGAGGTGGTTTTTTTTCCAGGAAGGCACATCACTCTCTGTTTCATTTTCCTTCAAGGTGAATAGTATAGGTACCACTCTTTGAAAGCATCTTAAACTTAATCTACTGCAGGATTGCCACCATCAGCCCTCTCGGCAGCTCATATTAGTAGCTGAGAGATTGTTTCCTTATCATTCCTGTACAGACCTGCCTTGGAAAACCAGCTTGTTTGGGGTGGAAACCATTTGCTTGTCCATACACTTGAGAACGATTAACAGCCATCAGCTCTTACTCTTGGTTTAGGGTTAATTCAAGATGATGCAGGGAAACCACAAGCATACAGAGACTGCAGACCAAGACCTAAATCACAGAGAACCCAGGCAGAAATCTTAAAGAGTGGACAGCAGCTCCAAATCTCACACAGCCAACCTTGCAGTGGAAAGGGGGAAGAGGTGAGAAGCCTGTGTACCTACTCAGCCACCTGCTGAAGACCCTGCAGGACAGAAGTTTCAGAGACATGGACAATGGGGGCTCTTGTCTGTTGGACAGACTAGGAGGAGAGACTTGAAATTTCATTATTAGACATCATATTAGATGCCATTAGATCCATACATTTGTTTTCCTGTTCAGCTAATGTTATTTTTTTTTTTTTTTACTGGCACTGAGAATCTCAAAGTAAGGATCTGTCTGCCAAGGTTCCACCAAAAATGTAGCCCTTTCTTTCATTTAGTCTCATTGAACCCAGCAGCAGCTAGGCTCCCACTGGGCTCACTGCTCTTCCTGCAGATAGCTCCATACATACTGGATCCTTTATTTAAAAGATATATGTATGTGTGTGTGTGTGTGTGTGAGAGAGAGAGAGAGGGAGAGAGTTCAAGAAAATCCCAGAACCCCTTTATTATTCCTCTTTCCCCTTCTTATCTTTTAGTTCTTTAAAAGGAAATTCAAAATAATTTACTCATTCCTATTTCTCACCATTCCTTCATTGACAATAATGTAATTCTCATTAGACCCATGGATGGGAGGTTATATGATTTTGTATTTCAATATAAACAGAGGCTGGCAAATGAATTTCTTTTAAATTTAGTTAGAAATGCAAGTTAAACAGAGGGTTTCAATTGTTTTCCTCTTGATAATCATCCTCATTTTTAAAAACCTTATCATCTTTTTGTACAATGGAAAAAAGTAAGCTCCAGTTTTTAGCTAAAATGTATGGCTATCATTTGCAGAACTGAAAAGGGAAGCCAGTTCATTGAGCTCACCACCATTCACAGTCATTCATAAAGTTGCCACATTAAGAAACCCTTAATGTTTTACTTTTGTAAAATTTCATGCCAGCAGTCATACTATAAGTGAAAGGGATTTCCAAGACAGAAAACGTTCCCAGTGTACTGACTAAAATTCAACACCTTTCACAAACATTTCAGGTTGTTTCAAATTGTTCCAATTTCCGTTATCTTGTATAGTCACAGCATTTAGAAAAGACTGGAGTAAATTCACAGGAAGTTCAAATGTCAAAGGTCTCCAAAATAAAAGCAGTGTAATATAAAGAATACCAAAAGAATCTCAGTGAGATTTCTGCACTTTGGTTATCTATCAGGTTTAATAGGGCAATTTATGTAGCCAAAGCTTCTCTTATCAGTTCAACGGCATTTTGTTTTTATTTTTCAGTGAGCCAGAGACCAGTCCTAATTTTAACAAAGCTTTAAAGTGCACGTGTGCCAGTAAAAAATCCTGTGCATTTTAAATTTCTTTTGGGCAGCTTCTTCAGTCTATTGGAGCAAAGACAGGATTTTTAAATTGTCAAAAAGATGCCAGTTTCGGGCGTCCTTAGGATAAGCCAATCTATTCAATTCGGACAAAACCCACCAGTACATAATAGTCTTTACAAGCTCATAAACCACCGTACCACCCAAGATGTTAACAAGCTGGCATGTTTTGAGCAGCAAAGATAGAGAGGAAACTGTGTTTACATGTTTGGCACAAAAACTAATGAGGAAAGTCAATTGGCCCTTTGTCTTGAGGGTCTGAAGAGCCGCGCTCTAATGTTTGGTTTCTTGGTTGGCACTTGTTCAAGTAATCACTCGTGGCCTGACAAAGCAGCACTTGTGTTTTGTTAGTGGCCATGCTGAACTCTCCTGCCTGGGCTATGTTGTCTCTCAATAGAGCACTGCACCAGAGGGCACACTTATTTGAAAACACTAAATCAGAGCATGATGATCTTTGCCCGACAAATACAACCAAGAGAGGAGGGAAAAAATGTGACAACAGCTCTCCTTTTGTTAGAGAAAGTGGGGAAACAACAACTGGTGTGTGTGCATGTGCATGCGTGTAAGAACCATTCTGAAACACCACTGACAAAATGAGCAAAACTTAGTTTCCACAATGCGATGCTCAGAGCCAACTGGATTTGCTCCATGCTTGGGAACAGGACATCGGCAAAGCTAAAATTCATGTTGCTCACAACTGGGAGAGCAGACATAGCATTGTTAATGTCTCAAGTCAGTCTGGCACTGGCAACGAAGCTACAGGCTCAGAAAGAAGTCATATGGTGCGAAGAATTTGAAAGTGACAGTTTCATCTACTTAAAACAGGTAAAAGTCAAACCCTGGAGGGTCAGGCTTCTTTATCTGATGAAACTCAAACCTTCAGCGCTCAAATGCTTTAAAAAGCACAAACTTGTCAGCAAAACTGGGCTGAGATTTGTGATTTGGGAAATTGGACTTTTTTGAGAAACTGTTGGTACTCCTTGCCAGAAAAATGATGAGAACAAACTTGCAAACTCTGACTCATGGCAGCAGCTCCACTGACTGTAAGAAATAATTGCACGTAGATGAATTAACTGTTCCACTTATGACGTCTGTATGTAAGAACCTTCACCAGTCTGGAGGTGGGAAAAAAAAGGCCCAGAGGGATACAAAAATGAAAAATAATGACTAAATTGAAGATTCTTTATCTTGGGCTATTTTGTTTAAACCATCTTTGCCTGTCACTTAGCATCTCCTACATAGGATACATAGACTATATTCAAGTATCATAACAAAGTTTTATATGTCATCTTCACTTAGCTTCACTAATTTAGTGAGACCATCTACTTTTAATGCAGCTACTTATAGATATGTTAGATATATGCTTAATGACATCCAGTTTTGTAGCTTTAATCTGCAAGCTTTCCCAGACTTGTGTGGGTGTGAGACAAAGAGCAGGTGGGTACTGTTTAAAATGTATTTTTGAAGGACATGAAAAATCCTAATAAATTTTGTTTTAGTGATAATTAAGCCTGAAATTAAATAAATGCAATATTAAAGTCTTATCTATGAAGAATAATTTTTGTTTTCATAGTTTAATATTTGAATTAATTTTGAAAATTTTCCTGTACTGTGACTATTTATACTCATATTACAATTTAAATTATATACAATTGGCGGGGGGGGGGGAAGAGTAGGAAATAAAATAGTGCAAGAGCCATGTCAACTAAAAAAACCCAAAACCGAAGTTAAACCAGTCAAAAACCAATTAATAATGTTATCTCTGAGGTTTTTTAATTTTATAAAGATGCAACAGTATTCTGAAGTTCAAAATATGGCTCATGACAACCTTTCAGAAAAATAAAAAGCCTAAAAAACTTGTGGCTTTTCAAACAAATAGAATATTATACTCATTATTATACACATTAAATTATACACATTATAACTGAACAGTCTCTGAACTTTTCCTGCCAACAAAATCATTAACTAATCTATGAAATTCTGTAACAATTCTGGAATCATACCAGAGGGACAACAAATTGTGTTTTCAGAAACTATGTGTCTGAAGATTCAGCCTTTCTTAATTTTTGTATAAGATTCTGGGCATAATTTTTGGATTTCAGAAAAACTGCAGTTAATAAATGTTGTCTCCGGCTCAAGATGATCATCTAATTGTATCAGGCTATATGTGGCAAATAATACTGAATCGCTTGTCTGGTAAAATTCTAGTGTGATGGGTGTAGTAAGGCATTTCTGCATTCAGTTGGGTCTTGGTAGCTGCTGCTTATCTGTCCTGGGACTAAACTCTGCCTCAGGAGAATACCTTGAAGAATTATTTCAGGGCACTGGAAAGGATGTGCTACTTTGACAAAAAATATATATTCTTACTGTAGTCTTAAGGCTCTTTGGCACACTGCTCCAACACCCTCCCTCAGGAGAGAACTCACAGTGAGTGCTCATTTGCAATTTTTAACCTGCCCTCTGTGGAATACTTAGAGGCTCATGACTAAAATCCAGCTTTAGGAGGAGCTAGTATCTGCCCAGCGAAGATACAAATAAAAAACTCCACGATTTTTTATGAACTGAGCCCCATCTGCATATTCCCTTAAAATGCTAAAATGATAAAACTTTGGTATTTTTACTCTGTTTTGGAGTACAAAATAGACATTTTTTTCTATTACACAGCTAAATTTCTTTCTGTCATACAGGTCAGGAATCAAGTAATCCCCTTAAGAGTAGTGTAGGAAAGAATGAGTAAATGCCATATATAGCTGACACTGAACCTTTAGAAAAACAGTCTCTATTAATTCAGACCTGTCAATACTTAAGTTTACCTAGGAGACCAGCAGTTTCTAAATTCTGTTTTTGTTTCCTCCTCTTAAATTTGCCATTCATTTCAGTAACACGTTTTTTCAAACATCTTACAAGACTTTCCTTGTCTGAAGGGACAGAACACAGTACTCCCTCTGGTTTAGGGATTACTGTTAACTTGTGCATTGTAATGCTGTAAATTACATTTTAAAATACAAATAAGGCATGTAGCAGGTAGAACAACATAAAGAAATTTTCAGCACTTCCTTCAAATTTTAGATCCAACTGGTAATCAATTTCTTAAATTTCTGCATTATTTGTCTTCACAATTTCTCTGTGTTGGATGATATTAAAATTATTACAGTAGGTTTTGATAATTATGTATTATGGATACTCTTTGCTGGTTTACAGAAGACTAATTGCACGGTGTTTAGATGTATTTTTTATTATAAACGGAATTATACATTGATTATTGTTTCATTCTAACAATAGTAGTCAGAATTAAGTACAGAGAAAGCTGCAGACTAGAGCACTCAAAAAAGATAAGAAAAATTAAATGCTTTAACCTTAGAATTAGCTTTCCTCTATGAAATACAGTTATTCATTATTTCCCTACTGTTTAACCAAATCTCCTTTTTTGAATTGATATTTATAACCTACTGGTGTAGTATGTGCACAGACACATGGAAATTATTCGCTTTGTGAATGAAAATTTCACAAAATATAATCTTTGAGAGCTAGTATTTGTGTAGCATTCTTATAAGGCGAATTCAGTAAGGGCAATGTCCTCACCAGTTAGACCTTTAAACATTTCTTGCTAGTACGAAACCCAAGTTTCTTACCTATAAAAGAAGGAAACAGAATCACACCATTTCAATGTGTAGTTTGGAAGCAAATGTAGCACTTTGTAATACAAGTTATTTCCTGGAAGTTAAATTTATGACATGCTGAACTAAAGCGAGCAAATAAGTGGTATCACACTATCACAATGTGACAGATACCCATAAAGGATGTGATTCTATAGCACTGCCAGCAAAATTATGGAGAATAGGAAATGTTTTCAGGAATTTTTACCCTAAGCCTTCAAGGAAGTTTAGAGAGACAGAAATTTTAGTGCTAAAAAAGTAAATGTGAAATATACCTATTTTATCTGTGTTGTTTATGCCAATGGAAAGATACATTCAGCCTGACAGTAGAATTATAAAAATACAACTCTTTCCTCAGACTTTCTTTGTTTGAAATATCTCTGTGCAGAAGAACAGATAGAGTTAGCATCAGTATGTTTCCTAATAGAGAAACTTCTGCAACAGGGTTCTATCCATTATTATAAGTATGAATGCTTCTATGGATATATTTGTTCCTGGACACAGTTGGCAATATATTGTCTGAATCAAATGAAAATACAAATAAAATAATGGTATATCATTTGAAAATTAATGACTCTCACATGATAAAACAGTATAAATCTCTGGAGCTGAAAAATTGAGATACTAATGAAAATACCTTCAGTATGAAACATACTCAATTTCATCAACTCTCACAAATATACTATTTAGTCCGTTTTTTTTCAGCAAATTCTTACAAGACTTGGAAAATCCCTCTGCTTTTCTAAAACTACATCTTTTCAAAAGAAATACAGAATGCTAATTTTCATCTAACCTTACTCAGACAAAGCTCTCATTTTCTTCATTGAGAACTTACTGTGAAAGTAAACATCTAAACCAATGTGCTGCTTTAGTAACTGGCTAGGCTACTAAACCCAAACAGGGGCAGCTAACAACAACATCTTCATTGATTTCAAACTGCACCTGTCCATAAATCCTACTGATAAAATAGAAAAGAGAAGTCCGACTCTTCAGATGTCTGTCTTGTAAGATTATTTACAGTCCTAATTTCAAACACTTCCATTGTTTTGAACAATTTCTGTGTGAAATTTTCCTTACATGTTTTTATTAGACAATGATTTTCTTTGGTCCTTAGCTTTCAGCTTTGCAAACTCAACATGTACCCTTTACCTTGGCAAGTTATTTTTCCAGTGGCAGCATAATGAATTGTCCCATTCTTAATGGCAGGAAAGCAACACGAATTTGTGCAAATAAATAATACATAGTCATATACAACTGGTGGAGACATGGGAGATAGACTTATTAAAGTACATATGTGGACACAGTTTTGTGTCCATATATGTACTTTACACACTTAGCGTATGTACTTTATATGTACTTTAAAGCACACTCAGTGCTTTAAAATTGAACCAAACTGGGGACATGGTACGTTTACTTTGTTCTGCCTTTAATTTCCAGACTATGTGTTCATGGCAAATGAGAGGTATGTATGAATTTAGAAATGTAGGTATTTGCTAGAAAGATCTGGAGGATCTGGATATTTCAGAGATACTGAAAAATCACTATCTCTTTTTCTTGCAAAAGGAAAGGTAATGGACTATATTCACTCTGCCCCTGAACAGATCTGGCAATGAGGTCTTGGAATTTATAAACAGAGAGAGAACCTCTGGCCAAGATGCTTTTGTGGAGTTGTGAGGATGGGCACATGCTGACCAAGGCACTTTGCTTCCACCAGCAGCTGCCTGGCCTTCCCACTCCTTCATCTTAATCACCCTGCCCATAGAGCTCCTCTCAATGCAAATCCCAGTGCTATAGAGGAGTGTGACATGGGCAGCTGAGGTCTTTCTTCCTTGCCAAAAGAAAAAACTCTGTTTGTGGAGGGTCCCCTCCACGCTTGGATGAATGGATAAGCATCATCCCTGCATACATGCTGCCCTTGCTGACTGAACATCATCATTTCCTCAGTCTGAGAAAGTGCGGACCTGAAACCACAGCAGTTCCTCGGCCTGTCTAAATTAAGGCTTTTTAATGCATCACATATGACTCTTGTGTTGATTTGCTTATATTTTAGACTAAAATCCTTCAAACACAAGCACAATACTATGGGTGTTACATTGAGCCTTAATTTTTGTGCTCCCGAAGGTCCTGTACACTTTGACAATAGCCTCGGCGGACAAAATCTCTAACCGGGTTTCTGAATAGAAAATCCACTTCCAGCAAGTTCGATTAAGCTAGCTAATTTTCAGTCAAACACACTAATTTTGAGACAGGTTTTTCTGATGTTTTCCCTCTGTTTGCAATTTGCATCTTTAAATAGCTTGGTGTATCAAAGCAGCAACGGCAGTAAGGTCACAAGGTTTTATGTTAAATAGAAACATCCTCAGCTTTTTAAAGAAGAAACAGAGAGCAGCTGATCTGATGGCGCATAATTTTCTTTCTTTCCCTTTTTCTCTTTTGGCTGAGAAAGGAAGGATTGGAGCTTCTTATGGATCACAGACATTTTACTCTGGAAGAAAGAGCAGATCTATAGGTCTTTGTGCTCTCGAAAGCAACACAGAATCACAGGTGTCCTTGATTATCAAGAAATCCTCTTCTTTTCTAATGGTTAGCCTTTCTCTCCCTGAGAACAGCAGGTCATCTTTTGGGCATGAATATATCATTTTAAGGGGCAAAAATTCAATCTTAAAAGCAAAATTTTGAATAAGTTATATGCTGATTTTGAAGATTTAAAAAAAAAAAGAAATGCTTGTCAACATTCAGTATACCAGAAATCCAGGCTGTGCTGACCCATCCAGAGTAAATAGTAATAGTAAACAGATGTTTCTCAATCAATTCTGCCTGTGCTATGTTTCCATTTCTGAGGAACAGCAGTAACAGCACAGCAAATAAAGTGTGACACAACAACATCTTGCTTCAGCCTTTTTCCCAGTAAAATTTCTTTTCCCCCCACTCCCTTTTTTTATGGTCACACAAAGTGAATTTGTGGGCTATAGCTACCCTGAAGCAGCTTTTTGTGCCTTGGGAGACTGTCTGGTCACTGGGATTGAAAAAGCCTGGATCTCATAGCTCTAAGCAGTTTTGGCCGTTGCTGAAGACATGTATCAGTAAATACTCTAAACTGAACTTAGCACAGCATCAAAGGTTCCCAAGACGAGCTGCCCTGACAAAGCTATTCTCAGCCCATCAGGGCTCTGGGACATGCAGCCTCACACTGGAAATGCTGCTGGCTGAACTACTCTGTGGCTCTGCATCCACCAGATTTAAAATCAATGTGTTTTTATCTCTACAAATATAGATGCATATAAGTTTGAGGGGGGCTCAGCAAGGAATGCTGAATATCATTAAAATCATCACTGAAAGCAATGGCTTTTATATAATTCCATGTTTGCACATGTAGTTATGAATATATAGATGGGTGAACATGGGATGTGTATCTCGACAGGTAAAACTAGATTAGAGTAAATGTGGCGCTGCTTATACCTCACATATACTGTGACTGATGCATCTAAAACTTCGTGTAATCCTAAGGCTGCCAGTTTTAAAATGCTGATACATAAAAAATTATCAAGGCGTTCCTGGCAACAGGGAAAACATGCTTTGCCACATGCACTGAGGAAGATCTAGGTGTTCTGACCCATGTGGAAAAAGATAAACAGAACAAAAATATCCATTTTGAAGCAAATATAAAGATAATTTTATCTCTGAGTCCTCTTTGGAGAAAAAATGTAGTATGTGATGCATTGCACTTTTGCTTCACTTACAAGTCAGCAGCTCCAATTAAGACAAAACAGCTGGAAAATTTAATTCAGTTTAATTCCCTATATATTTTTCCCTTTCCAGAGAGCCATGTGATGTGGTAGAAGATAAGAAACCATGTCTTGTCATTCAATATTTATTAAGCGAACGAAAATAACCTGTTTTGTAGAAAACAAATTTCATTTTGCCTGTCATATTACAACCTAGTACCAGTCTGATCTGTTGTATAGTCTCACTGAACCCAGTGACTTTGAAGTACATTGTGTATACAAATGTCTTGCCGTAAGTAGTCCTGTGTATCAGCACATGTGGAGACCAGCATGAACTTGCCATTCAGAGAAATACAGGGCAGTGAAGAAGGGGAGAGAATTCAGTTACCTTTTCTTCCTTATTTAGGTGCTGCACAAGAATATGAAAGTAGTTCAACAAGGCAAATTATACAAGAACAGTTCTTTTGAGTATGTTCTGATGTGTGCAAACATGACATATTTAATTAGTATTACATTCTATCTCTTATAAGAAATACAAGATTCTAGATAGGATAATTATCTTTTAACAACATACAGCTGCTAAACTTCTCAGGAATATGGTACCTAACATTGGTTCTTAGAGCACGTCACAAATAACCACTTTCACAGCAGAACATTTATAAATGTCACGTCATGGAAGACAAAAGCTACTATAGAAAAAGGGGAACATTTTCTTATAGATAAAGCAAGGCCTCAGAACCTCACACCTGTGCAGCAAGCAAATGTGATTAAAGGCAGAACAAACAAGCAAAAACCTTGCATTAAATAGATCATGAATTTGCTTGTGGGTCTGTAACAGATGTGTTACTAAGGATGCTTTGTTTATCCAGTTGCAAGACTGTCGAAGAGAATCATTCCAGTGATGCTGCTTATCACACTTTTAATTCTGCTCAGGCAAAACTGTTAGCTTTGAAAAAGCAATTTTTTTTTGGCCCTACTCTATCTGGCTGCACAGAATTTTCAAAGCACCACAATGTTGTAAAAAATGCCCTTTTAATCAGATTACCCTTGGCGAACGTCCCAAACTCAGGCTGAAGTGCAGTGCTTGTGGTTTCTCAACAGCTTACACTAAGCCTGCACCATGGAAATAATCTACTTTTAAAACCCAGGAAACAAATCGACTGCACTAAGGACATAAGTCGCTGTCATTAGGGAGTGATTAAGCTAAACATTTTTATACACTCTGGTAGCCCAGTTTCATATTGTGTACCTCTGTGCTGAAAGAGAGAATGGCACCCCAAATAACAGCTTGTTTGATCCAGGGACCCCAAAAAGATCTAGTCTTACACAAATTAAACTCCATTTTCCTCTAATAACCACAAGAGGAAAAAAGAGGGGGAGAAAGAGAGAGAGAAAGAGATTTGCTTTTAATTAATTAGAAAATACAGTAAAATCAGCTTTACAAGCAATAATTCAACTGAGGATCATGAGTTTGATTAAAGACTGTACACGATATTTTTTGACACACATTAGCCTCTCCTAAAAATCCTGTCACCTTATATTAAATTACTGCTACTTGTTTTATACAAACATATTTCCTTTAATACATAATTTATATTGGAAATTCTGTGTGTTTTTGAAGAGGCAGCTACCATTTTTACAATTTCCCATTATAATGCTAGGTCTTCATCTTTCTGTGATGTTGCATTTTTCATAGCGGGAAAATACGACATTGAGATATTTGAACAGAAATTACTGTACCTCCCCCAATTTCCCTCTAACAAAACTGCAAAAAAGGATATGGATCTGACTCAAATCAAATTATCTGGCGTCTGAGACAATCTTGCTATTTCAGTACTTGCAGATCCTAAAGAAGAAAGGATCTAGACATCAGATCCTGGTGCATGAAGAGCAGAAGGTGTGTTTGTGGGAGGGAGAGTTGTTTTTGTCTAGTACATAGGTCTGAGCTCGGGTCTGACATAGATGACATGTTCAACTGGTCTAAGGTACAAATCAGGTCTGTTCTTGATCCCTACTTTGGACATTCTGCTGATAGTTCATTTCTAATTTATGAAGCATGTCATTAATCCTCAATCTGTCAGCCTTTTTTGACAATAATTCAGCCTGACAGTTGAAGGATTAATATTTATTAAACACCCCGTACTTTAGTAGTCAAAGAAATGCTCAATTCATTTCCGCGGCAAAATCTTCCAACTCGTAGCAAGCACTACCCCCAATCCCTCCATGCTCCCCTAAAAGCCAAATAAACCCAACAGACAACACAATAGGAATAGCAGATGACCAAGAGATGCATAAGAGAAACAAAACAAAAAGAAAAAAATGTAATTACAAGTAATCCTTCAAAAGACTTGGTATTGGATTCATTTAAGGTATTCCTCTGCCCAAGCATATGTTTTCTCACTCTTCCTTCCCCTTCCAGCCCTCCCCCTCCCTTCCCCATTCATAAATTATTCATAACCTGATAAATATGCAATTTCAAAAAAGTGCAGACACGGCAGCACTGCATTAAAAAAAAAAAAAAAAAGAGGCTTGTGCTTTTCACACAGAAGACCTGAGCTGCACTTAACGGATGACAGATTTTCCAGTATTCAAAAGCTCTATTATATATATGATAGGAGTAAGACAGTATTTCTGGTCTGATTCCTTGCGAGACATGTTGTGAATTGTCTGTGGAAAGCTGTAGCATAAAAACAAATGGTGTTGTTAGTTTGGTTTGGTTTGGTTTCTTCTTTTTCTTTTCTTTCCTTTTTGAAAGACAATATATGGTAAAAAGCAATGATGTTCCCACCATTTAAAGTGTGGCTCAGCACATGTTTTCAGGTCATTATAAAACTGGGGAGTGAGTACTGCAGGGGAAGGAGCACAGCCACACGTTTTCTCCTGTAGCCAGTGCAGAATTTGCAGGTAGAGCACGTGCTGTACGTAATTCTCCAGTGATCCCACTGGGAAGGTCTCCCTCCTCCCAGAGTCCCCCTAAGCAGTGGCCACTTACGGGCCATCGTGTGAATGCTCTTCAGGGGCCAATTTCACAGGCTCGGCAGCAAAGTGCTGTGCCTGCTGCTTGCATGCAGGTAAAGCCCACCAGAAGTAAGATGCAGGATGAGGAGCGGAGTACCTCCATTTTGTGGGCTAATTGCTTGATTACCACACTGAAACAAAATGGAGGAAAGTCTTTCTTTTTTTTTTTTTCTTTTTTTTTTTTCTTTTTTTTTTTTTTTTTAGAAGGAGCCCTGGGCTGATGTGACGGAAGAGACAAAGTATCACAAGAAAAATGGTGCTTAAGGAGTATCAGTCATAAAATCACTAATATGAAATGGAATATGAGAAATATAGATAATGTATACACATTCTCACAGCTAATAAATGCAGAGGACTCACGTACAGTTGATCTTTGGGTTTAGCAACAGTTAGAACATAAAAATGATTTCAACCCATGAAGTGTAACCTTTTGGATGAGCATTTAAATTGGAAACACCATGGGTAAGAAATAGACCTCAGCATTTAATTTGGACTGGTTAGTTGGAAGCCTGTATTTACTGTAAAATAATTTCAAATTTAATTAAATAACAGTGCTGATGCCAGTCACATCAGCACTGTAAAGATGATTAATTGCATGCTTAAATGAAATATAAACTGCCTTAAAAGTAACATCAGTGCAGAGTCCTGTAAGCAGACACCATATGATAAATTTAAACACAAGAGCCCACCTGCACCCCTTAGAAACATGCCATGGTTAAAAAAAAACAGGCCCTGTGCCTAAATGTAGCAATTGTACAAAACCCAGAGCCTTTTATGAGTTTCTATTTTTCAGGCAAGCCTGATCTATTCCACCCCACACCCCCCCCCACACACCCCCCCGCCCCAACCCCTTGAAATGTTTTGCTGTTTGTTTGGGGGTTTTTTTGCAGGAGAGCTTTAGCATGATTTGCATTGTCATCCCATGGGCTGGCTATCGATAGGCAAACAGGGGCTGAGGCACTGTAATTCAGGGCCACACTGTCACAAGAAGGCAGCTGGACGGTTATATATTCCACTTTGTTTCCATTGTATTTCAATCCTCAGAAGAGCAGGACAAAGGGACTGACAGAGTTAACCATGGATTGTCACCTTAATTTGTCCAGTTAAGCAGATATGCAGAAATGAATGATATTCTGTTATAAACAAAACACGGAAATAAATAAGCTGGAAAACAGCATTTTCTAGACTGAACTACCTGTAAGACAAAAAAATAAAAAGAAAAGAAAAAAATATTCAGGTGTATTTATAGATGCTACATCCTCTACCGGGGAAATAAAAGCAGGGAGAATCCTCAGATCAGCACACAGAAAAACCCTTCCCGTGTAACACTGTCTATCGAAACCAGCAGAAGAAAGCTCTCTGACTAAGGGCTGGGTTCTCTTCAACTAATCTGCATAATCTTGGTTTATTTTTCAGGAACACTATGAAAACAGTGCTTCAAAATAGAAGTTTTTATCATGAATGTTAACACTTTGTGTCAGGGAACATTTCCCTGTGTATGATAAACTTGTTTGTGGGACTATACCCTTGACACTGTATAAGGAGGTGCAGTAATACACATGTGGAATATAGTAAACAAAGCATTTCCTGAAGAGGTACCAAATTGAAATTTAATTTTCTAAAAAAGTAAAACCACTGAGTGCAGTTGAATTTCTACTCTTAATATGCTCTGAATTAAATATAAAGAGTGTAATATTTAACTATTACTACTTAGGGAGATGAAAAGCAGGCAAATGCTGAGGAAAATCAGTGCTGAAGCAAGAATTATAATTAAAATCCAAGACTGCTTTTTTTATTTTTAATTTGAACATGTTCAAATTTCAACAAAATCATGTACAAAAGAAATTTAAAAATACAACTTAAAAAAATTAAAAGAATCAGTTGTCTTTTGCCTTCTTTCTGAGTATATAAAATTTCTGGCTTATGCTTCTGATCAGTAAGGCAAATTGAACTGAATATAAAAGGGAGATGACTCAACAGAGCAAAGGTCAGTACTGAAACACCTTAATTTTTTATAGAAGATGAAAACAAGCAGCAAGAAACCTCGCTGTGGTCTCTGACAACCACGTGTTTATTAACTATATGAAAGACATAATCAAGCTCTCATTTTGCCTGTATGACATACCTCACCAGACTGGACAAAATATTTGCCTCTGAAGAAAAAATATTTAGAAACACGTCATTTATCCATCGTTTTTATTTACGAGATAAGCATTATTAGAAGATGTGGTATTACATATCACAATAATATATTCATTTCTGAACATGCAGTATTTTAAACAGACATGAAAAACTAAACGTATTTATTATTTTAGCATTGCTATTAGTTTATAATTGTAGATTGGATGAATTTTGAATTAGTGTATACATTTCGTTATTTCACTTGGTGTGCACCAATTCTTTTAACAGTGCAAAAACACACGCTAAAATATTACATGCCATAGTACAATTTAAAGTATCTACTTGAAGCTATATTATGCATCAGAAAAGGAAAAAAAAATATAAATCTTACCCACATACTGGAATGCTAATGTGCATCCATCAAAGGGCTACATATTCATAGTAAAGGTTTCAGCCCAAATAAAGCCCCTTGCATTATCGCACACATGCAAAAATATGGAAGAAAAATGAAAAACTCTTTTTTCCTTTACCAAAATTGTTTAGGAAAACCGAAGTACACCAAAAAACCCATTTATTGTCCAAGGAGAAAATTGCACAGATTTGTCTTTCCTTGGAATTCTATGCAGCCAACCGTAATAGCTCTTTGACAGTTCACCTGACTGCAGCAGAAATGGGAATGTGATGGTTACAGTGGATGACAGAAAGGGGCCATTTGAAGTGCTATTATGCAGTTTACATGAGAAGATTTCCACAGATTTTGGGTTTATTTAGTTATGTTGTGTATATTTTTTGCCTTTTTTTTTTTTTAATTCTTCTTCTTCTTTATGTTTTTTTTTTTCTTTTATTTTTTTCTTTTTTTTTCTTTTTTTTTTTTTTTTTTTCCTTTACCTAGCAGTGTATGCCTCCCAATAACAAAGAACACCTTCTTTTCTGGAGCTACCATATAGAAAACAAGACATTAAAATTTCATTACTATTTCCAAACTGGCTTGGGAGAGTCACTGTGCTTCACTACTAAAAATGGAAATGTTCTGTTCTCTCTTGCCCTGATCACATTTTAAGACTGTTATGTGTTATGCATATTTTATTTCACCCAGTTTACCCAGCAATTTTAGACAGACTAATATAAACCAGGTATTGTATGTTCATACTTAAGCAGAGGTATAAGTGGAAGAATAATTTTTTAAATATGCATGTTCGTGGGATGTTCGGAAACCTTTTGAATTAAGAGTTGAAAAGGATATCCTGTAAACCTTACACCCTGAAAAAATAATCTTTGGGCACCTCGCTGGAAGGACCCAAATCTGCAAGCTCTCGTTAGGATAAATGGTCTGACTGAAGCTAATAAGTCTTCTCAGAAGAGCAAAGCCTACTCACGTGAGTCAGCACTTATAGCACCGGGCTGTGACATATAAGCATTTGATGGAAAGAATCAAGGTTTTTTTTGCTTTATGGGATTGCTATGCTGTACAGGTCTCTCCGTTCAGAAACAGATGAGCCTAAACCAACGAACAAATGCATACGGTCCTTTTTCTATCCAGATAACATACAGAAAAACATGATGGTGACGTGCTGGTTGCTTAACACTGAAATGTTTAAAAGAAAAGACACTGTGTATTAAGATAAAAGGATAAAAGTGATAATGACTGAGCTACACTGAGCTAACTTACTCTGCATTTGCATGTCATTTATAATTTTATAAAGGAGGGAACACAAGGAACTGTACCTTTGATATATTGTTGGCAGACCTTCTATGTTTCTATTTTCTGCATAGGGTCAAGACTGTTGACATGGGATTAATCAGCTGTTCCTCCTAAACCATGAATCAGGACAAATTGTTGTCGGTTTCATACAGTACAATCGCTTGAAAATAGAATTAAACATAGAAAGCACTGAAATATGTGAAACCAAGCAGAAGTTACAGGCAGTAATTGCAACATTGGTATAATGACAGATCCTTTCTGCTTTTGCATTTTGAAGAATTTTGGCAGTAATTACAAAAAAGAATGCTTAATTTTACTGCCACTTTCTGAAAATGCAATGATTCTTTGAAGCATATTGTTCTCTCAGAGCATGATATTTTACTGAAAGGTAAAAATTGTTCATCTCTTTCCTTAAGCAGATTTCTTCCTATGTGTATTTCGTCCAATTTACGAGGAAAAAGAGATTCTGTTATCTTCTGCATATCTTCTAGAGAACATACACCTACACATAAATGTAGCCTGCCACCTGCATTGTTGTTAGCTTATTTGTCAGGCTGTAGCATGATAGGATTTGAGAATATTGGGTGCAAAGTGTCTTCAGGAAGAGGGAGAGAAATCATTCACCATTAGAGATAAGTATGACAAGCTCCCTTTTACACTAGGATACACTTGTATTAAACAGAATGGCAGGGTGCCTGAGTGAGATAGCATCTATTACCAATGATGACATGAAAATGGACACTTATTAATCACTGTTTTCAAAATAATTATCCTTAGCTTTATAAATGCTATAACTAAGGCCGGATTCCTTCCCTAGGCATTCCCTAATATTCAAAATACTTCTTTCTATTACAGTCAAAACTTAAATTATTTGGTAAAACAGGTGTTAAATGTGTACAGCAAATATGCAACTTATTAATGGTTAAGATGTTAATATAAAACAGACAATGTACAGTTGTTTTAGAAAGTTTATAGTTATTCAAAATAGGTCATAACTACTGAAAAACAAACACTTGATCTGATCTCTGTGTTATTTCATAAATACTTTTTTGGAAGCTCAAATATCGCGTAAAATTGTTTGAATTTTTACCTACAGAATGGGATTTCTGTGGGTCACAAACAATATTTTCCATTATATAGGATATTTCACTAAGAGGGATGTAAAATAAAGATTATGGAAGGAGAAGATTTGGAGGACTTTTGCCAGTGACAGTACTTTTGCTGATAAACAGCTTTTATGTGTTTTGTGTTTTATTTATTTTCAGCACAATTCATTGTAGAGGTTAAGCCTCTCTCAGATTTGCAATCCAACCATTGTATTAATATGAAAAACTTCCATAAACAGCTCAGACAATGTAATGTCTTATATTCAAGTGCTTCCCATGCACAAAGCATATCAAAACCATATTTTGCCTCTAGTACTAATTATGTGTATATTTTTATTATGTATATTTGCATATATAGTGCTATATGGACACTATAGAAATATATTATTTAAGGGAATAATTTTGGAAAAATCCACTATCTTTACGAGATGTGGATATACTGCTTTCTTTTATAAACATGTTTTATTTAAATTTAAAGTTGGGTTTTGAAAAAACAATTCTAATGATGAGATAACAATTTAGAATTTTAAAGGAAATGACAACATGACATTATGAAAAAATCTATTCATGTTCAGCAAGTACACATGCATGAATGCATGTGAATGGCTACAGTGTTTTAAATTTTTTTTCAAAAGTAACCATATGAACTCGAAGTCCAATAATTTTACTTCCTGTGCAGCACTTTATGTCACGTGATGGCTAAATTTCATTTTATAAAGTTACTCTAAGTTCTAACTGGCTACAATAATAATCTGATATTTTAATTAAAGAATGCAGGATGTAATGCCAGACTGACAACATGTAATCATATAGCAGTCTTAACATGTTGCTACTTTATTCCAAGTTGCCTCCCAAAACCAAATAGTTCTAGATGGAAAATAAACAGTCAATAAAGAAATACAGGAATATTGTCTGGATTTGGAATAATAATTGAACATATATGTCTAGAAAATGTATGCATTTCTCATTTAAATAAGATTTTGGAGGTGACAGTCATTTTACTAATAATGAAAAAATTAATATCGCAACAATTGTTTGTTCAGTGTAAATATAAATGATGTTTACCACAAGCTCCTATAAATGATTTGACAATGATTTATAAGTATGTCTAATAAAAATGTTATATTTTTCCCATTCTAGCAGACAGCTAAATATTTTATAAATATAATTCAAAGCAATGTATTGGTTTATTCTGAATACCTTCCTTTTTTTCCTGATCTTTTTTTTTTTTTCACTTAATAAAATTCCTTCTCTCCTAAGAATACTTCAAATTAAAGCAGGTAGTTTATCTTTTTGTTGTTGTTGCTGAAGTAGGTTGTTCTTCTTTCTCCCCTAGTACTAATTTGGTAACTTAAGCAGCTCTTGAACATTTGCAGTATATGTTATTAAGGATTAAGCCTTGAATTTATTTGTATAGGTAAAGAACCTGGTATTGCACAGGTCAAGTGGTTTCAGCATGAACAATAAAGCAATACATTTAAAGAGGTGTTAGTGTCTCCTTCCTGAATCCCTTTTTTATTTCAAAGTGCAAATACGGTTATAAATCACATTACCCAATGCATACAAATGATCTGAATTACAAAACAGACTGGAATATCTGCATCTTCTGTTTAACCTGTGGAGATGACTCATATAATTGAATGGGAATATGGATACTATACTTATGTATAAACTTTGACTAACTTGTTTTAAAGATAAGTGCTTCATGGAGGAATGAAGAATGTGTCTGAGATACTAGCAGGATTAGCTTTCTGTACGGCAACTAATCCACTAAATGTCTCTCCCAAATTTCTCACCTGATTTATTCGGAACAGACTATTCAAAAAGATACAGCACCTCTGCACTTCTCTGTCAAATTGCCCTTTTTTGTTTAAGAGAGAGAAAGTGCTTCTCTGTTTAAGTATAATAAGTATAAGTCAGGAAAAAGTACCCATTTTAGAAAGGTTATGATCAACGCAGCTTATTTAAGTACCAGTTTTCCTTTGTGCATAATTTGTGTCCACCTCTGTCGAGGGAAACATCTCTTTAAAAACATGTCTGAAAACAGTTAACCCCCCAAGCCAGTGGATGTAGCCAGAAGGTTACCCTTTACCAAAAACTCCGCTGCCAGGTGTGTGCGCCATTTGGAACCTCTCTGGACAAATGCTAATCTGCCGTGGGAAAAACAAACACGTTTCCTCCGCAGGCAGTTACTCTACGTGTTGGAAGATGAGATTTGGAGGGGAATCTGTGGTGATGACCACTTTTTGGAATGTATGTTCTCTACGTGAAAGACCAAAAACAAAAGCATTTCCCCACTCCAGTGATGACTTTTTTTTTAAAATGCATTCAAATTGTGAGTTTTGATACATGACATGTGACATTCCTTACATGAAAATCAAATGGAAGCCCAGATATTTTGATGCCAGCTACTGCAGAGAAGACAGTTATTCTTCTTCGGAAACTTATACTTTCCCACTGAAATACCAGTCCAGTTGCAGGGAAGATTGTGACCACTTGACTATTTGGCAAATTAAATGCACTGTAAGATTTAAGCACTCATCAAATATAAAAGAGTTGTGTATCAAATACTCAGCCCAACTCTGGTACTAAAGGACCACCTCTGCCTACTTCTGGATCTTGCTTTCCTAGCCTCCTGGAGAGCAGCAAAAGCCCTGGAGAGTAATGGCCTGGAGACTGCTCAACAATGCTAACCTCCTGTTTGTCAGTATCAAAGAAACACTGCCCTGCCATTTGAAATTGTTTTATATCTTGTTGGTCTGAGATGATCTGGCACTGTACCCCACACTGCAGCATGTGGGACTGAAAAATACCTGAAGCAGCCTTGGGGAGCCCTGTTAGAGGTGTTCCTTGGCCATGAACCCCCTGCTGCCTTTCGTGGTCAGTGAGACCGTCTGGTGGGCGCTCTCTGTTGCCTTGTGGGCATCAGGTTGGGCATTCCCAGGGCAGCAGGAGGGCTGCTAGGGATCCTGTAATACTGAGCACATGGCTCAGGGGCTGCCTCCACCTCTTTCAGCCTTTTACCTCCTCTTGCCATTATGTGCAGATCCTGCTGAGCCCAAACTGGAAAGAGCCAGCTCTCACACCCTCTCTGCCTCATAATGAGTTTTCTAACAGAACAGCAAAAAGAAAAAGCCGTTTCTTTGTGAAATGGTAGGGAAAAAAAGAGGAGTGGGATCGAGCTTCGTATGAAGAAGATATAGTAGGAAATCTGCTTTGCATTCAGAATTCTCCTATATTAGGCCCAAACAAGGTGATATTACAAGTGTATGCCTCAAAAGCAATCTAACAGAGGGGAAGGAAACCACACTAGAGGCTGTTTCCGTAACAAACCTTGCATGAACTTCATAGCCTTTTCATAGGGAAGGAAATTAGGGGGTCAGGTAGTGTCCTGGGTGTGACTTTGCTGAGGCATAAACACTTGCAATCTGTACGTAGATGTGCCTTTAGGCGCACGTGTGTGTGTGTGTGAGTGTATTTGTATGGGAGAGAGAGTCAGGTCAGGTTCTTGTTCATGACTTGTGAGAGACAGAAACAAGTGTATTTACTTGCAAGTCTGTAAAGGACATCAGTGGAAACAGGATTAGGCCTGTAATACTATTCCTTGGCCAAGATCTACTCTAGAGAAGGTCACTTTGGTGAAAAATATGTGAAATTGTTATGACAGCTTTTTTAGTGATAATTTGATAAAAGAGATATGGTGCAAATAAAATGGTACACACTGTAAAAGGCTCCCAAGCTGACTGAAAATCCTTTAGTACCAACCTGAGACATGCTCAAACACTGAAGACCAAATAATTATAAATCATTCTTAGAATGGAACATGTTTTTTATTTTGACGAGAATTTTGTGAGCTTTTGAAGGAAGTCCCCATGCATTCCAGCTGCCTGATACTGCTCTACTATTTAAGTCAAGAAATGTCATTTCAGAAATGTCAATTCAGAATCTGGTAGGATTTACCTATGTTCTGCAAAAAAAGAAAATATCAGTTCTGATGTCTGAAAAAATATTTTCTTCTCATAAACTAATACTGATTCTGTTACTGAGAGAGAGAACAAAAGGATATGCTGGGGACAGCAGAGGCTGTGAAGCACTTCTAAAATTGCCTTGAGATGTACCACCACTCCCTCCATGCCCCTCTTTTTGGATGCCGAACTTGGTATAATTTTGTAAGGGAACTTAATTTTAGATGTAAGTGCTCTGCCCGCCTGCTGAAAGGCACATCCAGCTGCAACCCCAAATCCAAAATGACAGCATTTTAAGTTGCTAAATATTTCTGAAAATCTCACAAATCTGAAATTGTTCATGCTTTCAGGAAATAATTCTGCAGTGTCAGGTGTTCTGAACTGTATATAAGCACTCGCTTCTGTGTTTTAATGTGCTGAAACCATAAATGCAAGCTTACCCAGAGGTTCAATTGTACTACTGTAGTTTTTCTTTTCAAGTCACAGAACATTGGAGTTCTTTACTATGAAAGCTTCACACAATATTCTTTAAAGTGTAGTATATCAATGCTTTAAAAACAACATCTAAAAAATGAAAGATTTTGCCTATTTTGTTCAAATGAATATGCCCTAAGTTATGTTTCTCAGTTGTCCCAATTTATTTTAATATTAAAAAATCTAATCTCTGCTTGTAAAGCAGATTATGCATGTATTAAATTCTTTAAAATTAGAATATACTTAATGCCACATTAGTTCCAGGCATGCAAAGCAGGAGAAAGAATTATACACCTAAACAACAAGAATGGTTTTTAAGCTAAAAGTTTCTACTTTGCTCCAATTCTCATTTGGTAAAATAAAATTACGTACAATCTACCATTCAGTGAAATGCCCTGATGAATTAATTGTTCGCCAAATAAATCACAAAAGAAAAGATTTAAAGCAGCCAATATTTTGAATTGAGTGAAAAGCAAGACCAATGCTTTGTTTCAGCTGTCTATAAAATTTGTACATCCTGCTCCTTTTCCCTTCCTCATCCTCTCTTGCCACTTGGTTAGGTAAATTCCATTTTACACTTCTAAGCATGCATTCTGGTGATGGTCTCAGAATAATGCTGCCGACTTCCCTCAATGCAGGAGGAGGTCAGAGCTCATTTGGAGTAGGGCCTAAAACACACGAGAACTGTAGGTCCTTTTGTCCTCAAGGTCCGTGGCTACAAGTTCATTCATGGCAGCTCGCCAGCAGTCGTTGTGCTTCGAGGTTGTTGCTCCTGCTTTTCTGCCTTACCATCAGAGGAGTACTGCCTCCACTGCTGCAAGTGTGTCATCTCCCACAGGCATTGTTTTCTCCTATTAAATCCTCCACAAATCTTGTTTTCTTGGGACCAGGGATATAGTAGGTTTGTTTCCCTCAGTTATTATTCTTGCTATCCAAAGACAACTGCTTGTGATTACTAGGTGCTGCAGGAATGTGTGCACAAATTCTTAAATATTAAATAAATAAATAAACAAACAAACAAAAAAACAAATAAATGAATACATAAAAAAGCAAATGCAATGGAACTGTCATTCATTCATCAGAAAGGGGATCAACTGCCATAACAGCTCTCACAGGCTGTGGTAGGATGGCTTCCACAGTGGATGGATGAGGCTCCTATGACCAAATTAAAAGGAAAGAAAGAGAAAGCAGAGCATCACATAGAAAAAAAAAGACTGAACTCAGGCATGTAGCACAGGCACTCCATCTGTGCTGCCCATCCACTATGTGCAGCTGTGGTTGGATGAAGTGCTGCACGTTGAGTAAATGTCAGTGGATGCAGCAACTTTAGCTCACGTAAATGTTTAAAGGAATTTACTGCTGAGTGCACTGAGGTTTTTGCCTGGAGAAGCACAGAAAGGAGACGGCATCTGCTCTTCTATTTTACCATGAAGAGTTCTTGATGTATTAGAAGAGATTTGGCTTCAGAGAGGGCAGCCTTGCCCTTGAGGCAAAGCTCCTCCTGACCCCTGTGGAGACATGATTTGACCCCCTCACTGAGGTCTATTTTATGGGGTAACGCTAGGAAAGTTCTTCCCATTGCCCTTGCTGGAGTGGTGAGGTTGTGGCCTTTTCTTTATAATTGATGCAGTGCCAGCATTTTAAAGGACAAACTAGAGAATAGGATATAGTAAACAGACAACTCATCCTGAAGGGAAAACAGAAAGCTTTCTTGAGTGTTTGTTGTGTTATCCCTTATTTGAAATTCTGTTTATGTTGCTAAAATTTGCATATATTCTTTTTAATGAATACTACTCAGCTTAGAGACAGTGAAAGATGCAGAATGTGATGCTTGTTAATACCAGTTCATTAAGTTAAGCCAGACCTGATTTGCAACAAAACCTTATGTTCTTGAATTTCACAAACAGCCTGTGAAATTATTTTCTTCAAAATCCTCAAACTATTGGAAAGTGTCTATCTGTCTATGTGAAGTATTTGGGCAGCCTTCACTGTCAGGGTGTTTAGGTATCTCATGGTCTGCTAATAGATTTAATCGCACAATGTCTTATTAATCAGATTTCTCTGTCAGCTGCCTCAGTCTTCAGTGCCTTTGGCAGGGTTCAGCATGGTGCTTTTTAAGGTTGGTTTGTTCTGTTGCTAAGGCAGGAACGCTGTGTCCATGCCCAAGCTACTGCCCTGCATCAGCTACAGCTGCCTGCTTCTCTACAATCATTTATTAAACTCCAAGGTGAACGTCATAGGAAAAATATAGAAGGTATATTATGTCTGCCTATTGTCTTTTATGCCAAAGCCTACACTTGCACGTTCCCATAAGACTTGATCCCATGAGTCATGTGCTTCAACAGGCGCTGAGAGAGAAAGCCAGGACTAAGCTGCCAGGACTGCTCAGAGGGACATCTCTAGTCACCTCAGAGCATCATTCACATTCCGCCTGAACAAAGCACTAAATCTTAACTTTGGCACGAATGAGAAGCAATGGCAAAAAGTGGGACATTTATTTTTAATAACTCTCACCCTTTGTAATCTTTCTCTGGGTGAAACGTATCTGTCTACCTTTACATAAGCTGGCAGCCTGGGATCTTCTATATTTTAATGCAAGGCATTTGTGGGACTGACACACAAATAGAAACACAACATTCATTTTTGTGTGTTCAATCAAGATTTGTTTTGGTGTTTTAAATTCTTTTGATTATTGCACCGGATGACACCTATGGATCAAATAATCTAGTACAAAAAAGTTCTCCATTTAGAACTTTACATACTGTGTAACCCAATTAACTAATCATGCTCACCGTGTAGAGTTAGAAGTGGGTTTCCTGCCCTGCTACTCAAAGCCCTCTTCCCATGACCATCACCTCTCTTGATTGGCACCTTCTGCAATAACTGCCAATCAGTGCAAGAAATTCACGCCTGCCAGCAAGAAAACTTTAACAGAAGCTGAGCTGTAAGGATAGGGATTCTCCTGCATTTGGACAAGAGTACTGGACAAAAAATCTCACCTCGTTCAACAATTGTCGTTGAGTGTACCCAAAATATACATCACAAGACACTCAGAGAGGTTTCCCTCTCAGAAGACAGGAAATAAAGGTGTACTGTGATCCTTACAGGTCCCTTCCAACTCAGGATATTTTATAAACTTGAACTTTCTAAATCAAATTTCCCTAAGAGGTGGAAATTGATGCCTATGCAAAAATAATCTCTATTTTCAATCATAGCACTTCTAAAAAGTATTTTATAATGAAAGACAAACAAAAATAATTTTCTCAAGTGATAATTATAATAACTTTTTCTTTCATCACAACATATGAAAACTTCATCTAGAAATTAACCAGTCACCTGAAATAAACCTCCACAAAGCCCTGGTTCTCTATTTCATTTCATAAAATTAAATGTCTGCTCCACCCTACCCATCCTGATGAAATTGAAGGTGAGACTCACCTTTCTTACATTTACGTTTTCAATAAACCCATTCAGACATATAAACATTAGAAACATTCTAGTCTGCAAATTGAGGATATCCAGTTTTATATATGTAGTGTCACCAAAGGCCAGTTCTACCTTTGGATTTTATCCCCCTATGTGCCCATTCCTAAAGTTTAAAAAATAAATTATGCTACGGTGTAAGATGGAACAACAAATTTGGTCATTCTTCAGGAAAAATAGTTTTAAACAGAGCTACGTACTACGTATGTTTTTCTCATTACTAGCACTAACAAAGAATATTGCTGGTTTCCATTAGTGCAAACTGCTTTGCAACTTGCATTCCATGTATTAAAAAAAAAAAAAAATCCCTCTGATATGAGAAATAGCTCTTTTCTCTCATTCCTGCTACAAAATCATAACTCAGTAAGATGGTGCAGTATGGCAAGATGAAGATCTAAAAATTCATCCTTATATCAGCTATTTTTCTATGTATTTCTTTGTGTGCTTTCATATTTCATATGGTTCCAGAGAAACACCTATACACTGCCATAAATGCTCTCCTAACACAAATTCTAGGCACTGGGGAATCCAGCCTTTTGCTGACTCAACTGCTGTAGTAACGTCCCAGAACAACATTACAATTTAATTCTAGTTATTTTTTAAGCCTTATTACCTCACAAATTTAGGTATCATCAATGAATTATAAACATCAAGGGAAAAATAAGATAGTAAAAACATGCCAGCTGTGGACAATAACAGAGGAAGCAACAATGGACTTCTACAAAAACAAAATATCTCAATACCATTCTGTAGTACAGTATTTTCTTTTCTTTTTTTTTTTTTTTAAGAAGAGAAAATCTTGGTAGGATAGCTTTGCTTGGATCTGGGTCAGCAAGAAGGCACGCATTAACCTGATGAATGTTGTGCTGAATTCAATGGGCTATTCAAATGCACGCTGTCACTTGCCTCAGACGTGTCTGCAAACCAAAGCCACATGTAGTGGTAGGTTGTGTAAGTTGCATTCTTAAAACTGTCTGGGCGATTTATAGCCTCACAGCCTTTTGACAATGCCAAATCTTCGAGGAAAAAACCCCAAAAGCTCAGATTATCAAAACATTCAGTGAGCCCCTGAAGTCTTCAGTCCCAAAGCAGGAGCTTCTCTTCCCATTTAGAGCTGAAGGAATGTTAAAACCACTGGGAAAAACAGTGCAGTAAGATCTCACTTGGGGTAGCAAGAACTAGAAGACTGATGGAGGGGAGCTTTGGCACCTACCTCTACTCAGATGAGTAATTCCTCTCACTTCACAGGGTAAGCAGGGTCTGTAAAAAAACCAAATATGGGTTTTGAGCAGCAGTTTTGTGGATGTGCACTAAATAACGGGTTTAGACACCTTTTTGGAGATCAGTACTAATTCCTTTGTGCTAATTATATTAAAAGAAATCTGAATTTCTTTTGCTGTGATTCTTTGTTTGACTTCAGGGGAAAAAAAAATCATTTGATGCATTATATTTAAATACCCTTTGCATGAGATGAATATAAAATGAATAAAATAACCCAACTCTGAACTCAGCCTTGTTGTCATGCTGTGTGACACACACCTTTGCTACCTTCCCTCTCATAAGAAATGTAATAGACTTCTATTTTTATTTCTGATATTTTAACTGTGTTAATAGAGTTGTTAAAGCAACTGCACGGAACTGGACCTTTCAACACATTGAGGAATAAGTCAGATGAAGAATTATGATGTTGGGTTTTTCTTTTTCTCTTAAACAAGAGAGGTTAACATTGAATTCCTTGTAACTTAAATACAAACGTGGGTACTGATGAGCATCACCCATGTAAGGACAAGAGTCTGTTCTTGATGGAGAAATAGGGCAAAATATCTTTTGTCACTTACATTGGAAAGAATGAACCTCGTAGCTTGATGGGAAACATGACAAAGGACAATCCACAATCACCTTATGACCTTAGAAGTAGAATTTCTATACACACACACACACACTCATTTTTAACTAGTCTGCTTAGGGGCTGAACTCTAAGTAATCCCTGAGGACCACTGCATGATTACTTGATTTAGACTACCTTGTAGCATTTAGGAACTACCTGTGTTCTACCTTTCCTTGCTGAAGCAGACACATATAGCAGAGAATAATAAAAACATATTAAAAACATATATGTGCATTTTAAACACCAGGATGAATGCCACCTTCACCTCCTGGCCAATTTCATGTTTTCAACAGCATTTCTTATCATTTCACTGCTGACTTATTCTGGTCTTATACTTTTATATGGTGTCAAACTGCCAAATGATTTTATAGTGCTGGACTTCTTACAGTATACATTTCTATCCACAATGGAACAAAGTGAATTATTGTACTCAGCATGTACCTTCACTTCCAGTCAGTGCCCCTCCATCCCTTTCACCCAGTCACAACCAGCCTGCTTACCCAATACCCATTGCTGTAGCACTGGAGCACCCTCCTCAAGTCAAAACAATGCCAGTCCTACCTGTCTCATCACCTTTCCTCCTCTGCCAGGTGCTGCAAGGACCCCATTAGGTATGCAACGTGCATCACCTATTTTAATACACTGTGTATCATTTCAGTTTACTACTTTTTAAATGCATGTAGATGGAAAGATAAACAATAAAAGAGGCTGAGTCCTGTCAAGTGAGAACGATGAGCCCTACTTCATGAAAGAGGGAAGAGGAAATGAGTTATGATTTGTGGGAAACCTTCAGTCAACTTTCCAGTACTAAGAGCTTGCTTGTTCCTCAAACCCAGATATTTTAAGGGGTGGCTTGAGGATATAGGTTCCTTCATTTTACCTGTTGAGAAACTGAATGCAGAGAGAAAAGGAGCTTTTACCTAAACCTGTTCAGTATTCTCGCTGTCATTCAAGGTTGAGAAGCCAGCCATTCAAGGCTGAGAAGCCACTGTGAAAAGTCCTTAAGGATAGCTAAAATATTAACCGGTGCTACCTTAGACAGCAAAATATATTTAACTTGTCTGTGCTGGTTTTGGTGGGGATAGAGTTTATTTTCTTCATAGCAGCCAGTATGGGGCTGTGTTTTGCACTTGTGTTGAAAACAGTGTTGGGAACTCAGGAATGATTTCGTTATTGCTGAGCTGTGCTTAGACAGCGTCAAGACCTGTTCTGCTTCTCATTACACCCCACCAGCAAGACTGGTGCTCATAGATATCCCAGCTGTTGTTTTGGATACATATTCCTGAGGTAGACATAATCCTCTCTGCAGCTCTCAGGTACAATCCACTGACTGGTCCTGGTTGGTATTAAGGACTATAGTCAGAAATATGACGTGGCTTCTTTTTGGTGCTTGTGTCTTTATTCCTTGCCATGGAAACCAGGATCTGGGGAAAGACAGCAAGATGACCTGTTCTCTCCTTGATCTTGCTCTAATACGTATTTGGACTCACAAATCAGAAAGTACTCTGAGGATCCGCAGTTTCAATACACCATTAGTGAGCATGAGGAGCTCTAATAAAGCACAGTTGTGTCTTTACTCACTGTTTGACAAACTATTTCCTAGCCTGAACTAGCCAGAAGCCATGGTCTCCACACACATGTTGGTCCTTGGCTCTTCTCCCCACAAGTTGTCCCCTGTGAAGCTGCCTTCCTCTGGGCTGCTGGGGCAGAAGAATTAGGGGTACAAAGTGCAGCAAAAATGTGCCATGGAGGCTGAGCCATTGCCTTCATTTGACACATTTTGAAGGCCCTTGACAAGCTGAATATAAATCAATATCTCCAAAGGTGTGGTTTCTGTTGGAAGGTCTACAGCAGTATTAAGTCCCCTTGGCAAAATGCTTCTAAAACAATCAACAATAAGAACTTCTTAAAATGAGCAAGACTTAGCTATCATCCTGAGATTTTTCTTTATGGGCAATCTATGTGAAGTTTTCCTGTTTTATCAATCTTCATCTTTTGTAATACTGTACATTACAAAAAGCTGGAGAAGTAAAGAGATAAGTAAATACCTGCAAACTTTATCTCACTACTAAGATTCTTACAACCCAACTATTTTTTTTTTTTCAGCAGACTCAGCTCAGTTCTAACAAAAAATATGGGGCTCTTTATTATTATTATTATTATGACAACAGTTGACTCTTAAATTCCTTTTTTGTATCAATAATATGGAATATTTTACTGGTTTGTACATCTGAGAGTTATCTCTCCATGTAAAAAAAATTTGCCCATTTGTACATATAGGTGTGCAAGTATGTACATAAATTAGAAAGCTGCAACTCTAGATAACAGCTTTATGTGGATTTAGATGACTAGATCTAAATCTTTACATATAAATATCATGTGGGCATTGTCATACTAAATATTTAATACATTCTGGAAACAGTGCTAAAATGAATAGTATATAAAGACAAATGTCAAGTTACAGCTTAAAAATAAAGTCATTACTTTCTATCATTAGATATGGATACTTTTTATCTCAAAGTAGTATGTCACACTTGTATTTTCAAAACTGGCTTTATTCTTATCATAGGGTTATTAAGAAAAAGAGAGTAAAAGTGCATGATTACTATCCAGAGGTTTTACCCACACCTGCATTCTTGCATCAAAATGGGTTCTATTTTTCAAACACGTCTCTCTAATGCAATTCCAAAGTCAAAAATTAATAGAAATTAAAGGAAGCATTTTATTTTCAGCCTTGAATAACTGTGTCTTTAAACAATACTATTTTTTTTTTTTTTAACTAAACAAGATACATACCTAATTATTTAAAAAACACAAACTATCCTGTGGCCACAAAAGGAACGCATTTTCCCATGGCACATCGGAATATATTTTTTTTAATTCATTCATAATCAGTATAACATTCCTGTCTAAAAGAAGTTGGCAGATTTTTGTTTATAGTTTCAACAAAGAGAGCATGTTGTTTTCATCAAAGGCTCCTCAACACGTAGAACCAGACAGTACAGCAGATGCTACTGCATCTTCATATTGAATTTATATTTTGAAATAAAGGATGAACTTTGGTTATACATTCTTTTGTGTCAAAAATCACCCCTAAGCTCTTCCTCTGAGCCTCCCCTTCCCAGCCCTCCTAGTGAGGGAGCAGTGTTCACTGTGGGCCTGTCCCAGTTAGCACTTGCTACTTGATATGCATTTGAGTCACCACCACCTAAAGTAGCCCATTTTAATATTAGGAACTGATACTACAGGCCATTTAAAAGAAAAAACTTATGCTTCAACCTGTCCTCTGAACAGAGAAGGAATAATAAAAAATGTGCAGTTCTGTGTATTTCATCACAGACTTTAGGAAGACTGACATAAATATTGTAAAATGTTCATTCATCAGGAACTTTATAAACTAAGATACTGTTATTTTCCCTTTGCCATCCATCCAAAGAACATTGGAAAGAGTGTAGAAATAAAATATGGTCAGACATTTTTCCAAGTACAATCTAAATACTGTGCTATATCACCTCAAGACTTACTTTGGACAGTGGTAAATATTACAATTTGGCTTAAAGGGAAGAAAAGGGAGAGTAGGGATGGTCAGTGTGAAAAAGCAAGGCTGAAGTTAATTATGTCTTGTTTGATCTGCAGATCTCATTGAGATTTTTTCTTTTACTTCTTGCAAGTCAAAACTGATTATGCACTGTGCTGTGAGTTGATGAAGGCTTGGATCACAGCACAGCGGGCAGTCAGGTAGCCAATGCTGTCGCAAGTAGCCAGCTGCTACAAGCACCCTGTGATTCCAGGGTGGAGCTGGGTCCTATGCAGGGATCTTTCCAAAATCACCACTTTCCTCCTTTTATTCTCCCCAGGTCCCAGACACATGGCTTACACAATACTTGTGGTTGCATTTGCCTTTACTTCTACCTGTTGTATTTACTGCCTCAAAGAGTAGGTGTTGCTTCCTCTTTCTCTATGCTCAGAATTCCCTCCGAGCTATGTTTTCTGAAAACTGTCTCTCGCCTTCCTGCCTAGCTTTGAGTTCTCCTCTCTTAGTTCACTAAGAACCCCTTGAGCAGTTCTCAACAATGATTTCAGAATATATTCATAGGCATTAGATAATGGCTCCAGACACAGGTGGTCATCTCAGACACAGGACACCTGTGCCAAGAAGAGACAACATCCACTTAAAACGTTAGGGAATTCGGCATCCAATTAGAGAGCACCCACCTCTCATTTTCCCTCTGTTTCTCTCCTTTTTGATCCAAAATAGAGACCTGAAGAGTGCATTGTGCAGATTGAGGAGAAACAGAAAGCACATCTCACCCTTTCTCTTTTCAAGCAGAAGGATGATAATCAGCAGTTCTGCTGATGCTCCCTAAAAGTACTTATTCAAACAGAAGTATGGCCCTGGCTGGGTTGCCTGTTTTCTGAAGTGTTAGAATGCGTGCACTGTGCTGTGTAAGCATTCTGCTAGATAGATAGACCAAAATACAGAAAATGTTCAGGAACTTGCCCAAGGCCATATGGCAATTCAGTAACAATGCTGTGAATTAAAAACAAGGTTGAAGTATTTCAAAGAGAAATATCTTCTCACAGGGAAAGAAGGCTTTTATCAACAGTCCTGGGGAAAGCAGAAAATTGTGAGCTCTTCAAGTGGTTCATTTTTGCAAAGTTGTTCCTAAGAAATGCTCACCTGTTAAAAATGGCTTGTTCCAGCTAAAAGTGGAAACCTACTGACAATCTGTTCAGAAGTATTACAGACAAAAAAGCAACATCTCCAATGATTCTCAGTCAATTACTGAACACAGCACAACCTGAAAATCTTGAAGTTTTCATGGCAAAACAATTTTGTTATTGGTGTGTTGTGTTGATTTTTTTTTTTCCTCAAGAGCATGTCCCAAAAACATGAAGGTCACCTTCTGGCTTGACCAGGAAGAGGACAAGGTAGCGTGTTTCCTCCGGATGTACGTGTTGCCTCAGCAGTGGTAACTGGAATCCGTCCTGTCCCAGCTTCCTCTGCCGCAGCTTCAGCTTCTAGTCTCCATCCTACACGTGAAACTCAAACATTTGCCACCTTACTGATCCATTTTTTATGAACCGTAATTACCACAGCTACTTTACCAACAAAACGTTTGGGAAAGGGCTCTACCTGTGTTAAGCATGGCTACACAAGGATGAGCTCCTGTGGCCACAGCAGCAGGCAGCTGCCAAGGCTGTATATGTGGTGCTGAAACAGAAAATGTAGCACAGTGTCTCCTTCCATTTTGGGGCACCTCAGAAGACTCATCACCTTACGCAGCTGACAATTTCCCACAGCCGTGAGAGGTTGATCCAGACAGATGTTTGAGAGGCATAGCCACAGTTGCAGAGCGGTGAGATCTTAGGAAAAACCTCCACCTATGATTATCTCCAGTGTGGGAGAGATGTGATTTCCTTCCAATATGAGGTCTTTTTCCCTAGTAAAACGAATGAGAATACTTTGCAGCTGGACTCATGGTGATACAGTTTGTCTTTCTACTAACATCACATGTAAATGAAACCAGAGCCTTCTTGAGTTTTGTATACACACAAAAGCTCTGGTTAAAGAAAGTTGTCACTTTTAAAGAAGCACTTTCTTTTTTTGAAAGGTAGCAAAACTTTTAAAGTTGCAGCACATTTGGTTCTATTTTAAATCAGAACTTTCAGACAATGTTTCTAATCAACTACAGTTTGCTGTAAGGGGCTTAAACCATTTAAAATATGAAACAGAGATGCATTCTTTACATTTGAAAGCAAATTACTGGACAAGTTTTATAGCAAATATAATTCAGTTCAACACTATGGTTTAATGAAGAAGTAGCAAAAGAAATAAATTATACATTCTGTGGTTAATTTAGTAAACATATATATTTGCAAATGTAGTTTCATCACTGACACACAAACGCCTTTGCATTAGCTTTGCTGTGAGATTGAGACAATTATAATGACCATCCTTTTTCATTTGAGTGTGGGTTTTACTGAGCATGGCCATGCTCTAGTGTCACTCACACGGACTGTGTCAGTGCCCTCGCAGAGGTGTTCTGACAGCCAGTCAGAAATGTCACACCTCCATCCTGGGTTGATTCGTGTCACCTGCACTCATTACATTGAGGTGGCTGTGCTGGCCAGAGTTGCTCAGGTGTGATCATGTAAGAGGAGACCATTCTGCCTATTTTCCTGACACATCTGTTCAGTTCTCAAATCTCATACTGACAGTTTCTATATATCGGTGAACTTGGGCAAGGTATTTTCTGACCTCCATAAAGAGTCAGACATCCAGACATCCTTGGTCTTTCTGGCAGCAGCAGCCTTCTGTGGAGGGTATGAGTGGGATAAAGTAAGAAAGATTTTAGGGAGAGAAATTCTATTTAATATTGCTAATGAGTTGTTTATAGCTGTCAGATCTATACTTTCATTCAGAATTTATATACTGGGAGACTTTTTTGAGTACAGAATGCTGGGAAAAAATACATTTGTTATTTTAAGAGATAATGCAGGCACTCTGAAGATGCAAGGCATTAACTTTTCAAGAAAGCATCTCTCTCTGTGTGAGACGGTTTGAATATGCATATTGGACAAATGGTGTGGATGGGAGGTGGAAGAATGAATGGACGGCAGAACTTCTGGTATTGACCAAATGTAGCCATTTCTGCTTCTCTGATGATTCATGACTACAGCTGGCTTTGTGACCTTCCTTCCACACGCCGGTGGATACTATAATGAAACGAGTTTTCTTCAGAAGTGAATATGAGATGAAAACAATGGTGAAAAATAATTGTGTGGCCTGTTGACTTGGAGAGAAAGTCCTTTTTTATTCTAAAATCTGCTTGGTGCCATAAGATGAAAGAAAAGCCTTAAAATGCCTAATATTATATTCCTAAAAAAGCATATACTTCTTCACATTTATCAAACTCTAGAGGCTCAATACTTTTCCTTATATAAAACTTCATTCCTGTACATTGTTTTTCACATTCCATAGAAAGCATGTAAATGCAGTCAAAAACATGAGTCTTTCACAATAACAAAATTGACAACCAGATTTATCTGAGAGAATTTGGCTCAGAGGGAGCACAACAGTGTCACTCAGAGGTATCTTACAGAATGATATTTTTCAGAATAAATACTTCAAAGAACTGAAGCAGGATCACAGTGTCCCTAGCTTTCAAGTAGGAGCTATGGGGAAAACAGAAATCAGTTTATATGAGTCAAATATAAAAATGATGTTTCTTCAAAACTCAAAAGGGCCTTATGGATAAAATTTGGGTGTTTATTTTTATGCGTAAAGCATCTGTTGTAAAGGACAATTTACACAATAGGATTTGGACAAAGTGCACTTTCCCTGGAAAGCACACAGGAAAGCACTTCTCATAAGGGGCATACACAGGCTGTAAATGTTTATTGTGTTATTGACAATTATATGTTTAAGACTGGGATTACTAGATGAGTTGTTCAGAAAATACTGTATTATGGCTTAATTGCTTCAGTATCTAATTCATTTTTAAAATACCCTGTAGATAAAGAAGACAGGAAAATACTAGATGCATGTTTCTGAATGGAAATTTTACTCTAGCTGCCGTCTTTTTATTGAGGGGATTCATGTTTGTTTCAATACAAAAAAAAAAAAAAAAAAAATTCTATAGTCGTCCTTCTTTTTCTTCATATCTACTAAACATGTTTGAATTTTAGCTTACAAGAAAAGATCAGAATTGGTTGTGAATTCACTGCCCTAATAAAGCTACGGCAGGTGATATTTTTTAGGTCTTTTTGTACAATTGACAGCAAACTTGCCGAGACTAACAAATACTCATAGTAACATTTTGGCAACCCATGAGATGACTGTGATCCCAAGACTATCACCAAAAGAGAGACAGAAATTGTTCTAAAGCTTTCTGGAGAAAAGAAACTTCCTTTGTTGCAAAAGAAATTATCTCTTGGATGGATATTTTACAGATACAGAAGTCTTATTAAGTAACCTGGTTTGTTCACAAACCAAGGAGGAATAATTTCCTGTAGCAAATTTTCCACTGTAAAATTTAATTATCAAGTCATTGGCTTCTAGCACTTCTCTTGCAACTATTCCAAAGACCAATAGACTTACTAGTCCGGAAGCTTTACATCTATTCAGACTATATTTTAGGCCATTGCACTTAATTTTAATGCACTAAATAATTTCTTGTGAAGGCCTGACCTTCTGAATATTCTAGACCAGTATCATATTATATACACTTTTAGGTTTTCCACCTTTCACCATGACAGAGACTATTTCCCTTGTCCCCTTTTCAATTTTTAATTTATTTCTATTAAGGTTGTCGAGATAAAAATGAGAAATCTTTTATTCAAAGAATAGGTTGCAGAAATCAAAAACTCCCAAGCATGATTCAGCATAGAGAGGCAGGGACCAGGTAGGTTTTTGAAACGTGAAAAAAACATTCTTAAATAACATATGTGGAAAGGCAGATCTGAGGATGTGATTAAGTTAGAAGTTATTGTATGACTCTCCTCCTGATCTCTGTATTTGCCAATATCTTCATGATATTGGTGAGGTGAGACCAATGTAAGAAAAGAGTCTTTGATTCTCGTTCCTCTTTGAAAAGATACTTGTGTTTGTGAAGTACTAAATTATAACATATATTCACATCTAATTAACTAGTCCATAAAGGGAATGTGCTCTTCACTTTCAAATCCCTCATTAAAGGATATTTAATGCTAATTATTTGTATTATTAGAATGCTTATCTGCCCCAATAATAAATTGGGTGCTTCTTGCAGGGGCAAACACAATAATGCCTTACAAATCAACAAGTTTCTTGACTTAGGCTTTATGACCTTTTTCATCACAAACTGTGGCATGGAATGTTACAAAGAATACCATATTAGAAAAATTCCCAAACCTATTACATTTGAATGGCATTTCAGGCTTTGTAAAAGTTCAAAATTCATCAGGAAACAACAAAGCTACCTGAGATCCTATCACAGACACACTTCATCTTCCTGATTTCCATGGCCCAAGGAGGAATCTCTTGGCAAAACCTGGCCCCCAAAGTCTCTCACAGACTCAGTAGTCCCAGAGCTCTCAGTGTCTGTAATATTTTTACACAGCTACTACATGATTTTTTTTTTTTTTAATTAGGAATTTAGGAATTCTTCGGTCCACAAATCTGAGATAACCCAGAACCAGACTCTCGGGCTGTTTAGACCTGTTGTTCTTTTCTGCCAAAAAGCTACTTCTTAAAAAAATTGGAGCAAAGTGAAATGAAACCCCATTTTACTATTTTAATTTCATAACACTATGCATTGGCTCAACTGCTATTCAGATTGAATAATTTAGAGCAGAGCCAAAAATCAATAGTATTAAACAGAGGAAAAAAAACCTGAACATTCTATTATTCCTGTTTTCTAATTCACAGTGAATCATATGAAAAAGAATAATTGACAATCAAGGGTTTATTCATGCCAGATTTTAAAAAGTACATCCGTTCCAGGAAAACAATTATGCATGTACTTAAACTTTAAGCAGCTGAGGGGTCCAGAGTATGGCAACTTTATAAACCTCATGTAGAAGTACCTCATACATTATAGAATATTCAGCTAAAATCCTGACCTTTAAATCCAGTATTTAGTTTATTAATCCCCATAATATAAACCAGTCAGAGATATTTTATAAATGTGACATATGTGCCTCAGAATGTGCATGCTTTTTCCGAAATGTCAACCTAAGGACACCATCTTTCTTTTCAAATATTGTTTTGTTTATGTACCGAAAATGAAAATACTAAATAGGTCTCCCTATTTCATCTATGCAATATGTAGCGAATGACAAGGAGAACTCAAAATTCCCTCTTTTCCAGCCACCTCTGTTAATCTGCCAACTACTCTGCGTGGTTGCTAACCAGGCATGAGGAACATCATGTCAGCCTCCCAAAGGATGACCACCAGAAATCATTATATCCCTGAAAAGGCTCTTTCCTGGGGAGAGGAGGGAGGGAGGTGAGCAGGATGCAGCTCTCCCGCTGCAATCCTATGGCTGTTGGGCATGTGGGGAGAACGTGGGCATCACAGGCAAGAGCATGGCTGAGCTGAGTTGCACCTGTAGTGCAGAGAACTCATATTGCAGATATTGCGCCAATATGGTCATTTATTGCCAGCTTCTGTCGTAAACTGGGTTAAAACATGTTTGTTGTGTAAAAAGAAGTGTGGCTCTTTATAAAGCTGTTGGAATTTCCCAAAGTAAAAGAAGCACTTTTAGAAAATACAGGCGCTATCTGCTCTTCTCTAACTTTTATATCTCGAGTAGGTGGTCACTGAGTTTGTGCTTTTCCTTAAGGGATTTCTGTATGTAACGCAGTAATTACCAGCGGCAAATGGAAAAACATTTATTTAAGGTTTTCTAGCATGCAAGCATCACTCAATGAAACATCCAATTTTTTTAAAGTCTCTTTTGAGGACATCTACATGTCTGAGCCCAAATCCCAAATCTTATAATCTCTTTGGAAGGGTGACATCAGAGCTTCTAATCTTATTTTCAGAATACTCCAGCATCTACAATTCACTTAAAAACATTAAAAATCTAAATGGAAAAGTCAAGAAATGGTGATTTTTATCATCAAACTCTTTCTGAAATAAGTCCTTACAACCTTTAAAGAACAATTCATTAATTTGTTCATTCATTGTGTAGGCTATTCAGAGAAAATAGCTTGGCTTTGTTTTGGTTTGGATTTCCTTGGGTTTTTTTCAGAAATAAAAAGGAAAAAACTTCACCCACATCACTAATTACCACCATTCTACCAACATGAGATTTCTTTCTCTCAAAATGTCCTTTAAATCACCTCAAAAATTACTCAAATGAAAATCTCAAGTTCTTCTTATAGGGTGAGAGCATATTAAATTGAATGCCAATAAACTTCTGCACCTTTTTAATTTCATACTTAACATAACATTGGCATTAAATTTTGTCCACGAAGAAGTAACCTAAAGTAACCTACTGGTAGAAACCAATGAAAATGCATACAGAACTTTTCTAAACCAGCCACCCAATAATATTTTATCCATAATTATTTGTGCTGCAACATTTCCCATAGAATCTATTCTGGAACAGTGCAAGGCAGAGAGCACTAGCTGAACAAAACAGTCTACATGAAAGTATTATTTTTTTGCTTCCTTCTCAGCCATTATAATAAAATAGTGCATATAGAACCAGATCAGCCTGTTTGTTCAGCTAACAATTATTTCTCTTTAAATTGCAAAAAGTTTAATGTCTGCCTAATCTTGACTGATAGCCCTAATCAAACTTTTGTTGTGTCTTTCTGCCAGCATCTGAAGAGTACTTAAAAGTAAACAGAAATGATGGAAAGGGAATCCCTATAGCAGAAATTAAGAAATAAAATACAGGGATTAACCTCCAGCCTTGTGTGCCTTTATCTCTTCTCTGCCTTGCAACTAAAGGGAGACTGTTTAACCATTTAAAAAGATTAAAAGTATTAATTAGACTAAGAGATAGAAACCTATCACCCTTCTGTCAGAGCAGACCAGAAATAAACCTTCTTCCAGATAAAAAAAAAAAAAAAAAAAAATCTATATTTTTAGAGTTTGGTTGAAACAAAAGTCCTGTTGATCAGCTTTCTATATTCCTATTGTTTTCTAAAAGATTAAACAAACGAGCCTGAAATTGAATAAACATTTTGATGAATTTGTGTATAAGGGGCAGAGCCACTACTTCCTCTTTATATCAAAGTAGCAGCACTTCACACAAACAAATATAATTCTGTTGGGATTTCATAAATCTATGTAAATAAAACAATGGAAGAAGATTAACAGACAGCCCCCAGCAGTGGAGCTCTGAATTGCCTTCTTTTTTTCCTCCCCAAAATGAGGAAACTACACAGTACATTTAAATTATGTAGAAAGTATTATAAATGTCTTTTGCAGCAGAAACAGATATTATAGCAAACTGCAGCTATATGCCATGTCTAAGGACAGATTAGACATCTTTTAGAGTCAGTTGTCAGTAGAAAATTACAAAATATTATTCAAGACAGAAGACGACTGGCAGAAGAGGATATACTTTTATCCAAGAATAACCCATTTTTGAATTTTTCAAAGTTGTGTGTGATTCTTTTTTAAAATCTTATGGATAAAAAAAAAATGCAGCTTTCAATCAGACATCCTTATAAAAAGAATAGATGGTAATAAAATACATTCATCCCATCATATGTTAAAGGTGACCCTGTTAGAAAAATAGATTATGATGGGGTTGGAAAATTGTAATGGGCTATATTAAATAGCTCTGTTTGAAATATTTTAAAGTCAGCTGCTAAACAGCAAAATTTTAAAAAAATTATATTAAAGGTCACAATCAAAGAAATTCTTTGGACTGATACCATTAGTTAGTAAAAAATCACTACTGAAAAGTCTTTATTTATCTATCTATAGATAGATAGATAGATACACAAATATTGGACACAGATACACAACTCACAAAATATTCATACATAACTACCCTTTTCTTTCTGATTTAATTATTCTATAAGTAGTGTAATGACCCTAGGGCAGAGTACACAGGATTTACACTGCTCTAAAAGGCAAAAGTTTGGCTCCCAACTTTTAAAACGTAATACTTCTTTATTTACTTAATGGCAAATCAGACAACAATCTCAGAAAAATTAAACTAGAGAGAAGAAGAACACTAGAAGGATTTATTTCAATGTCTTTTAGCTGCTGAATGAATCTCGGTATCTCACACAGATAAAATATCAATAGCAGAATGGGAAGAATATTTTCTAAATATTTTCATTTCCAAGCAAGATAAGCTGAATTCTCTGAAAACACTTCAGGATAAATTTGAAATTATTTGGGGAAAAAAAATTAAAAATAATTTTAAAAACCCTCAAAAAGTAATATACTGGGCTTTTTTTCTTCATCTTATAAGGTGATCCTAAAATGAGTCAAAGACAAGTAACTAAATATTGATGCTCAGATGAAGAGCTACAAAACAAAAATAATTTTTTTTAGAAACCCAAATAAAGAAAAAGCATTCGCTTGGGGATTAGTAGTCAAACAAGCAATTCTGAGGGTGTGTCAGCACCCTTATAATAAAGAATTTCTTCCTAACATCTAAACTAAATCTGTCCTCTTTCAGCTTAAAACAATTTCTGCTTGTTCTTTCAGTTGCTGGTCATGTAAAAAGACACTTTCTCTTATTTAGAAATCCCCTCTGTGGACTGAAAGGCAGCAATGAGGTCTCTCTGGAGCCTTCTCTTCTCCAGGCTGAACAATCCTGACCCTGTCAGCCTGTCTCCCTAGGAGAGGTATTCCATTCCTTCTCCCAGCCCACTGTGCAATGGGAGGAAAAGCTGTAACTGGGAGCAAACTCCATGAAAGGAGTCTCCATCTCCTTGTTCGTGACACTGCTGATGAAATCCAAGTTGTCTCTATGAATTTGTGTGAGTGCATAGACTGCAGTTTTCCAAAGGCACAGAAATTGGCCCAGCACAAGATTGGCTGGAGACACAGCCACAAAACAGAGCACAGAAAGCTTCTTTCCTACTAAATGCCTTGCTCCAAAGCAGAGGGATGCTTGAGCTCTTCAAAGAGAAATGTACCAGAAATTTCCTTTGTTTTCCTGTTTTGTGTTAAAAGGGTATTTCTGCCGCTTTTCAAACCTGCTTACTGAAAGTAACCAGAACATTTTTGAAAGGAACTTCAAGAGAAAGATAGAATAAAAGGAAAGAAATCAGCTGAAGCAAATGCCCGTTTGGGAATACTTCAACCCATGTACTTAAAATCTAGCAAAACTTTCACAAGCAGAAGCATTTTTCATAATGTGGAGTATAACTAATGCAAAATATCAATCAATCATAATATGGATATCAAGAAAAATATCAAATACTGTGCTGCAGTAAAATACTCCAGCATCTATGTTGAACAGCATCCAAGGCAAGGAGATAACTCTAGCAGCAACTGGGCTTTGGCACACTCCAGTACTCAGAGACCAAGGCATGTGGTGCAACCTTGATCCTAGACGAGGCTGCAACTGTTGAAGAGAAACCTTAACTAACTATTACTATGTAATAACACCAGCTAGGAATATGTGGATATCCTCAGATCAATATTCTTCTGCCCACCAACCTGGGCAATATTCCTCATGAGTGGTTGTAGGTGTTATCTTGAAAGTCTGGAATAAGGTTTGCTGATGAGCCAGAAAAGTGACTTCACCACTAGGACCATTTTTAGCAAAACCTGGACACTGCAAACATGTCAAAAGTATAATTCAAAAAGAAAATGCACACAGAAAAAACCTGAGTGTTTTCAGTCTCTTCCATAATCAGAGGCTTTCTACAGACTTTTTTCTTGGTTTAAAAAATGATCATAAAATAAATCAGAGAAAATGCCTAACTTACCATAAAATGTACCCAGAACTTTTTAGTCCACTTAAGACATGAGAAGAAACTACAATTTTCTTTATTATCATAAATACCTCTTTTCTTGATGCCTCTTTGCAGTTCATGCAATGAGAAATTGTGCCTCTTAAAAAATTGTAACCTCCTCAAGAAATCCCCACTGAAAAATTGATATATGAAAATCTCCTCCAACCTCCACACAAACTACGGGCCTTTTTTCAGTCTTAATATATTTTTTTGGCATTTGTTTTCTCTTCTGTGGAACAAGAAGCTTTTCAAGTCTAGGTGTCACAATATTTACAAAACTATACCCTCTCAATTCCACCATCTGCAAGAAGGCAGTGGTTGAATTCCTCCATATCTTCAGAAGGATAGGAAGGTCTGCATATCCAAGATTAAGGTACAAATCAAGTTTTAGCTGTTTGACTGCAAAGTCAAAACTGAGAATAGAATATTAAGGGTGATATGTAGAAAAATTGTTGTAAGTTTTCTTGGCAGAGGAAATAGTACGTGAAGATATGTATTAACTTCGCAGATTAATTTTTCCTTTCTTTGTAAGATTATAGTGCTACTTATTTTAACCTCTGTCTCAACATTCAAAATAAGAAAAATATTTTGCATATTATTATGCTCATTGCTAGAAGAGAAAAAAAAAACAAAAAACAAAAAACAGCTTTTTTTTTTTTCCATGTCTAAGAAAGAAGCAAAAAAACCCAAAGGTTTTTCATGCCTTTTTAGTGGGAATTTACAAAGGTTGCAAACTTGCTATGTCATGGTCCAAAGCAAATTAAAATGTTTGAGTTACTATGGAAAATACTCAAAATAAGATTCATAAAATGGACATTCTAAAGGAACACTGGCTCTGGCAGTGAGAGTGACTGCCTCTGTAATAATGTATTTCAAATTTTTTACCTGATTAAGTGCTTCAAAGAACACAAGAAAATATCAGTTTTTAAGTGCTGGTTCAGCTGAGCATTTTAGATGAATGTAGCCACCAAAGCATTTTAGATGGTGCTCCTTCCAAGACGGAGACTATGAGAGCTACACATGGAAGGCTGGACTCTTCCTTCACACGTACCAGCATAGCAGTGCTGATTTCAGTGCTGTTACGCCTGTGTGTTAACAATGTACATGAGAGGAGAATCAGGCTTTGCATGTCTAGTAACCCACAAGCACACTTTACATTCCTGTTCACTATCCTGTTGATGAATGAGCTGCTGCATGGTTCTCTGAGGGCCACTGACTTTTGAATCAAAATTATGATATGGTTGTGCTGCTGCATTTGCATGTTCTTGCACCTTCTAAATTTAAATGAAAACAGTGCCCACCCTCCCACCCACCAGAAAAAAAAAAAAAAAAAAAAAAAAAAAAAAAAAAAAAAAAAAAAAGCTGCAGCATTTTATAAACACAAAAATTGGAATTCATCCATTCTTATATGATCCAATCTAACTCACGTGACTTTATCATATTGCTATTGTCCTACCTGATAAGCTTACGTGTAGCATTACAAAATACAGAATAGGACACTCAAGAGACTTCCTAAATCCTAACTACATTCTGCTAGGACTTCCTTTGTCCTCTCATCCCCTGTTTTATATCATGGGCAAATGTCTTTCTGACCAGCCCCTCAGGTGAAGGATCTGATCATTCAAACACAGCCATAGTAGGACTACAAGCTCTCATTTCACTCCACCTCCCATAGATCCTATGGGTAGGATTCCAGTTCCCAGTTTCTTCTTCCAGTGGCACTTCTAAGGGTGTCAAACTCAGGCTTCTGCTGATCTGTGCAGGGCCAGGAACAAAACAAGCCCTGCATTGTGACCATTTCCAACCAACCAGAAAAAACAAACTAAGCATAAGTAGTCTCTGCTCAGCTCTGAAAGTGCCATGCCACTGTGAGGTCTTCAAGCTGCACACAATTGATAACAATGGGATTTAATTGTTTTTAAAAAGAATGCAGTTATCTACCATCAGCAGGTACAGTAGAGAGATTAAAATTCAAATTTATACCAATGCACCTTTGTGAAAATGTGTGTCTGCTTACATGTGTGCAAGATGACCAGTGTTAGGGAGAGCTTATTCTTAAACCTAATTCTAGGTCAATGAATCTTTGTTCATACGAGCAATATCATTCTAACAATAACCTGGATTTATTGCCCTAGAAATATAATATTAATAAACATCAGGGATGAATGTGATAGTGCATTCAGATCTTCTTGCTGATCGCATTTAGTACCAGAGAGTGTTTCAGTATGTTGTGGAGGAAGGACTGTACTATCTATTAATTTAAAATGTCTTTTTTCCTTCTCCTCCCAAGATCTGAAGCATCTGAATACAAATGTTGGCGCAGCCTGTCACGCACAAAATCTTGGCAGTTGACTATGCTCTGCAATAAAGATATTGAATTCAGTATAAACAATATAGAAACATTTCAAAATGCTTATGTGTTTTTTTATTACCTTGTCCCATTCTGTTTACAGTCATTCTTGCACAGTCTATCATCAATGGAAATTTAGCAGGTTTTGGGTTGGAGTTTATAATAGTACTTGCTCTACCTAATGAAATGAAAAGCAACAAGAAATAGTCTGGCACATGTGTACTAAAGCCATTTATAGATTCCACCTTAAGATCTGACTTGGTACAGCTCCGTAAGAACCAAATGCACATCTCGGGCCAATAGGCCATCTCATTTTCAATTATCATGAGGCCAGATTAAGTGCCCTGTCAGCTTTTCCAGCCCCACAGTTTCAACAAAGCCTCTCCCTATCAAGGAAAACTGCTGCAGTCATTGCCCTAACCCTAGGCCATTTATTGTTATACTCTTTAATTTAAAAAATAAATAGAAGTTCTTCATGCAAACATTTGCCAAATGGGATAAGATTGCCTTCAAAAATAGCTTTCTATAAGGGAGGCTTCCAAAGTAGCTGAAATAGAAGTTAGGCTGCATTTTTTTTACCACCTAACTTAAGAGAGTCATATGTACATTCTAGAGGCACTGAGAGAAGATATCATTAGTCTAATCTAATCTTCTGTAATTTTTGTTTTCAGTGACTGAATATTATTCCCCTACTTTGTTTTTAAATATAAAATGAAATTAACTGCATCTGTGAGGTTTTTTTCCAAAGATCACTGTGTCCGGTTGATAAAGCACAATGTGACAAACAGGTTGTACATTACTTTATATGACATTACTTTTTATGCATTGTCTTCTTGAACGTCTTATTAGAAGTGATTTAATCTCCCTGAGATACAGTTCCTATATCTGTACAATGGTAATAATGCTACTGAGCTGCTTTTTTAAATTCTTTGATGAATACACTATGTAAAAAGTAAGAATTAATAGGATTAATAGTCTTTGAGGGCCAGAACTGTCTAGTCTGCTCTTGTGTATATAGTAGGCCATTTGATATCATGGCAGTTTTATTTTTGCTGAGACCAAGACCCTTTGTTAGACTTTGAAGGACACAGAATTTAACATATTCTTGGAAGTTTGTTCCAAAGCTTATTAACACCCTACTTCTACCCCATTATTAATCTGTATCTCATACTAATCTGAGTTCATGCTAAATCCAAGACAAATCATTAGTTATCACCTATCTTTTTTTCCTACAAGATTAAAAGCTTCTTTTGTACCTGGCATTTTCTCCTTGCCAACCTCCTTACACAGTATGATCAAGTAATTTCTCAGTCTTTTTTCGATATTATTATTATTACTGCTGCAAATGGAGTCAGACTGAAAATCTCAGCCTGAGCACAGAAATCCTGTGCTTAAATACAAAATGAGAATAGCATAGGGTATCGGCAGTGCTAGCTCTCCTGTGGTGCCCTGCCAATGTTCTTTAATCTTGATCAGGAAAGACCACCTGCAAGGCTAAGCTGATAGTCTCATTCTTCCTGTCCATTCATTCCTGGGTCGCTGAGCTCAGTCTGCCAACATGGGTATCAATTAGTGCAAAAAACATCATCAGAATTTCAATTAAGCTGTGCTAGTGTCCCTGCATTTAAAGCACTCTTGTCAAAATTGTGCAAATTGAAAAAAAAAGCTTTGGTCTGTAATTAAGTCAGTCTTTTTTAGCCTGAGATCAAGTATATTTCTTAAAAAAAAAAAAAAAAAAAAAAAAAAAAAAAGATAAATTACTTTCAAATAGTGGGAGGAAAAAAAAGTAAGACAGTCAAAGATGTTATTCCTCTGACTCAAACACATCTTTTATTTTTAAATGACATTTTACAGGCCATTAGTTCATCATGCTTTTGGACATTAAGAGTAATAAAAAAATCCTTCTGCAGAGAAGCCCATGTTCAGCTTACTTTTCTTCTTAAATACATTTTTAATTTGTGGGCTTAGTGTGAAATTGTTACAGCAACACCCTTGCAGTGATTTACTCTGGCTTGCTGTGAAACAGGCAAATCTTTAGACATGTATGTAGATAAAAATGCTGATGAAGGCCAAGGTTCATAAAACTGCACAGAAACCTTTATACTAAATATGGGCAAATCTAATAATTTTCCTGTCTAGCTGAACCCAAATTTTTGACTCTGGAAATGAGGTGGATAGGCCCTGATTCTCATGGGGAGCATCAACCCCCTTGATGTTTGATGGAAAGCAAAACCAGGCCTCAGCACATGCAGTCCAGAAAGTTTCTGCAAAGCGCCGATTAAAGCTTTTTAACTCAGGTGGTGGAGGATCCACTGGGAGAGGTGTGGGTTGGATGTTGTAGTAGCAAGAAAGAAGGACTGGTTGGGGGTGTGAAATCTGGGGACAGCCTTGGCTGCAGTGCCCATAAGATGGCAGAGTTCAGAAGACTACATAGAAGAAGCAGGGCAGTAAGTACCCTTACAGCTCTGGACATCAGGAGAGCTAACTTCGGCCTCTTCAAGGACCTGCTTGGAGGAACATCACATGTTAGGGCTCTAGAAGGCTCTAAGAAAACTCATTGAAATATTCAATCATCACTCTCTCTGAGCTCAAGATCAGTGCAACCCTGTGAGTAAGAGATGAAGCAAGAAGACCTGCATGGGCGAGTAAGAAGGTTCTGGTGAAACTCAAATGGAAGACAGAAGTTTTCAGAGTATGGTAAACAGGACAGAGGAATGTAGGAACTTTGTCAGAGTATTCAGGGATGTGACAAAGAAGGCTAGTGTCCACTTGGAATTAAATCTGGCAAGGAATGTCAAGAAGAACAAGTTCTTCTAGTACATCAATGTCAAAAAGAAGACTAGGGAAATGTGTGTTCATTGCTGAATGAGGTGGAAGCCTGGTGGTGAAGGATACAGAAAACATGGAGTTGCTGAATGCCTTCTTTGCTTCAGAAAGCCAGCCCTCAGGAATCCCAAGTGCTGAATGAAAGAGAAAAAGTCTTGTCTCAGAATCACAGAATCACAGAATAATGAGGTTGGAAGAGACCTCTAAGATCATCAAGTCCAACCTATGCCTTAACACCTCAACTAGACTATAGCACTAAGTGCCATGTCCAGTCTTTTTTTAAACACATCCAGAGATGGTGACTCCACCACCTCCCTGGGAAGACAATTCCAGTGCTTTATTATTCTTTCAGTGAAAAATTTTTTCCTAATATCTAACCTGTACCTTCCCTGACGTAGCTTGAGACTGTGTCCCCTTGTTCTGTCAGTTGCTGCCTGGTGGAAGAGACCGACCCCCACCTGTCTACAACCTCCCTTCAGGAAGTTGTAAAGAGTGATAAGGTCACCTCTAAGCCTCCTCTTCTCCAGGCTAAACAACCCCAGCTCCTTCAAACGTTCCTCATAGGGCTTGTGTTCCAAGCCCCTCATCAGCCTCGTTGCCCTCCTCTGGACGCGCTCAAGCATCTCAACGTCCTTCCTGAACTGAGGGGCCCAGAACTGGACACAGCACTCAAGATGTGGTCTCACCAGTGCTGAGTACAGGGGAAGAATGACCTCCCTGCTCCTGCTGGTCACACCATTCCTGATCCAGGCCAGGATGCCATTGGCCTTCTTGGCCACCAAGGCACATTGCTGGCTCATATCCAACCGGCTGTCGACCAGCACCCCCAGGTCCCTTTCCGCCTGAACACTGTCCAGCCACACTGTCCCCAGCCTGTCTCCTCCCTCTGTTGAGGAGATCAGGAGAGAGATCATTTAGGCAAACTTGATACCCACAAATTCATGGTCTCTGATGAGGTGCAACCACTAGGTGCTGAGGGAGCTGGAAGATGATGTTGTTATGCCACTCTCCATCATCTTTGAAAAGTCATGGAGAACAGGAGAGTTACCTGAGGACTGGAGGAAAGCCAGTGTCACTGCAGTCTTCACCAAGGGGAAGAAGGAGGGCCTAGGAAACTAGAGTTTCCTAAAGCCAGTCCGCCTCACCTCCATCCCTGGAAAGGTGATGGAACAACTCATTTTGGATGTCATCTTTAGGTATGCGGAAGAAAAGGAGACTGATGGTAAAAGGCTCTAGCACCTGACTGATTCACCTCATAGACAGTCCAAACTCCAGTGTTAATTTTGTTCTGATTACCTGACATGAACACTGAAGTACAAGTGAAATAAGTACTGTTCCTCTGTATAGCTCAATATAGGCTTTTTTAAAGTTTAGAAGCTTAGTTTTCAAACACATAAATTGGTTTGCAGGAGAACTCTGGGCTCTTTACCCTATACCTTGATAACAGGAACCTTCTTTTTCCTTTTAATAAAACTTAACATCAATATTGTAGAACAAAAATGTGGTAATCTGCTTAACAATTCAGTTTATTGCATTTTTACTTTTGCTAGTTTTCCAGAACATTGGACTACTGTTGTCATACTATCACAGTATCTCAGCTATCTGTCATGAAACATCATATCCTGGAAAATAATGAGTTTCAAAATAAAGAAGAAAGAAAACTTTCTTCTAAAAAGCCTTTCTGTGGATACACTCTTTGCTTTGGAAAATATGTGTTTCATTGTCTCTTCTTGGTATCCCACAAAGGGAAGACTTCACAAATGCCAAATCTTATTATTTTCATTACAGTGTTCCTGCCAGACATCTTGGGGAAATTTTTGGAGGCCTCTATTTTGAGAGATTCAAGTTTTACCCACTTGTATATCAAGTTTTCAGAGTGTTACTTGCTCAAGCTTTGTGTTTTCTGTGCAGGAATGTTACAGAACTCTCAAACCTTATTAAGAAAAATGTCAGATCTTAACAAACATTTAGCAAATCCAGCTTCCTGACTATGGAACTGTGTATATAAAAATACTGTATATGCTTAATTATACACTTCTCTAAATTTTTGGGAAAAAAACTAGATGAGAAAAATAAGATTGAAAACTTGTTGACATAGAAAATACAGTTTATAGAATGTAGATCAATTTAAAAAATGGTTTCTAATACAATATAATGCTCAGCTTTTCAGACTGACCAAAAACTTAGCAAGAGTTTATAGCTCCACAACTCAAAAGTAAATATTTTAATTTCAAGAAACTGAAGAAAATGTTGAATCTGTATTCTACCATCATGATCCACAATGATCTCTCCCATTATAGCTGTCTGGTTTTATCAATGGCTTGTGCTGTTTTTCTAGTAAGGCAGTCTTAAATTAAAATACTTTTAAGTCAGCATTGAAAAGGACATTGAAGCATTTTTGAACAAAATATGAAAAGTCATCCACTACAACCAGGCATACACGATTTGGTAGCATATGTAAGATCCAACTTTCTGCATTTAAAACTTCATGTTTTCTAGTGAAGTAAGGGCTGGAAGAGAGCTGACAGCTATGTAATGTGATGATCACCAAGAATGGTGATGATTACATTTACTATCTCTCTCAAAGACAAAGCACTGTCCAAGCATCCAGACAGAGAGGGTGAGAACCACAGATGTAAACTATGTATGTAGAAGATGAGAAATTTGAACTCTGATACTACATAGTAACACTTTTTTATGACCTCTATTATGGTGCCACTATGTTCTCAGTCATTAAATAGAGTGAACAAAGAAAATATCCACACAACTGTCCTCTGCCAACTTTCCAGATTTCCATGCAGAAATCTGCCCAGGCATTCAAGCAGCTTTAACCTCTGCCAAGATCTCTCAAGAGCTATAGGATCTTCAGCCAACAGTTTACAAAGGACAGAGATGGAGGGGGGGCTGGAGAGGGGGGTTTGGTAGCTGAGAATGGCACTGAAGCTTACAGAGAGATACCAAAGTATATCTTGGCCCTTGCACATTTCATTTCATTCTCAGATATAAACCTTTCTTATCATAAAACCATCTCACCTCTGTAAAGCACACATAACAGCCTGTCATCAAGTGGAACCTGCCTAATCCATATCTTGGCCTCATTCCTCATCTTTGCTGTAGCCAGATTTCACTGCACTGTGGCCAGATATAAAGTGGCCAAGGCTCAAATTTGAAAGCCAACAGCAGGAGAACCACAGGGGGGCAGGGGATGCTTCTGATGGCACGCTCAACCAAATGGAAGGATGAATTTCTATCCACCTCTAACTCCCTAAGCCATGAAATAGGTGTCTCTGAGGAAATTTGGTAAGTACAAAGTGCACCCCGCTCCGGAAGAAATAACTTTTATTTTTGAACAACTTCAGATTCATGACCAGAAAGGAGCTAGCACAAAGCTTTCAGCATAATCTGAGATCAAAATACAAAACTCTTAATGGCATGGGGCATCCCACGCATTTGAGAAACCCCCTATTAAGCTTCAGTTCAATAAACTGATGAATGGATTACAGTGATAAAGCTGTATTGAGGTCCTTTTTTCCTCTTTGACGGGTATGGTGCTTCTAATATTCTGCATGCTAATAGCTGATAGTCAGCATCATACAGCTTAATGAAACAGGCAGGACCCAGACTCCTAGGGCCCAGTGCCCATCAGGCTATGCCACGTAATCTGTAGCTGACAGAAAGAACCTAGCAGCTATGTTCCACCAATGATCATTCAAACTTCAACCCAATTGTAAAGACATAGTTTACTTGGAAAAAAATTTTCATTTTATACAACAGGAGTAAAATCTTGGTCTTTACTATGGGGAGAACATATAGGCACACACAGAGTATATATATGTGTGTGTGTGTGTGTGTGTGTGTATATATATATATATATATGTAGAGTGTGTATATATATGTGTGTGTGTGTGTATGTATAAAGTCAGTGAAGTTGCAGACCAGAAAACATTTATTTGAGTGCCAGAGCCAGTAGGTGTGGAACCCACTCAGTTCGTACCTTTGTGGTCAGTGCAAGAGCTAAGGATTCGCAGGCACAAAAGATATTTCCTACATCCATAACATAGAGAGGTCTGGTTACTGCTGCCGAAATAGCAGCAGGAGTCACAGGGTGTCACACACCCACAGCACTGTCATGACTGGGTTAGAAATGCCAAGGTTACAGCCAGAATCAGCACTTGAAATAAAGCTTAAAGAAACAACAAACCCAGTGAAAATGGGGTTTAAAGCTATCAGCAAAGAGTTTTCTCTTTCTGATTGGTGTCTGCCAATGTAGGAAAATACAGGTTTGATTGTCCTTGATAACTATATGCGCTCAATTGTCAATTGCTTCTCTGAGTGGGAACCATCTGTAAGACCCTGAGTATTTTATCATCCTCTGAGACAAAGCAGCCTGCTGGGAAAATATAGAGCATGCCAGTAAATATGATATCTGGATATCATATCATGCTACAATGCATACAACATACAATACATGCTACAATACATACAACGATGTATGTAGATATTTTATGTACGTTATTGTCATATATCTTACATAAAGTTTGCAAGCTACCCACTTGCCTGCTGCAAGCTACCCGCTCAAACACCCAAAACAGATAATCAGTAAGTCTTTTTTTGGTTTTTGTATTTGTTGCCTGCAGGTGGACAGGCATCCTACCCCAGGATTGCCTGGGGCCTCTCTTTGTAAGATTTTGCTTTCCTCTACTTACAGTGTGGTCCACTTTCACCTTACAGGCTGTCAGCTTCCTACTTCAGCCTGAAAATCTACCTTTTACTGAAAGATTTCAATTGAAAATGATGTTTTGTTTCAGAATAAGGAAAAAATGTACAGTTTTCCTCTGGTGGAACAAAACTTTCCTTTGATATCCTTAATGTCTCATATGGCAGCAGAGAGAGTTAACTTCACACAGGGAAGTGAGGACGTTGTGCTTCCATAGCTTCGGAGATCACACGAGGAATTTCTTTTTACGGTGATTACTGGTGGATAGAGCCTAATGGCCGGTAATTAGGACTCTCACATGACATGAAGCACCTGAAAGAGCTACAGCTTGCCTGACCTAGTTGTCCCTGTTCCAGCAACAGCCAGTAAGGGAAAGGTGGCCAGTTCTCAAGGGTAATTCATTCCAGTCTAAGTAAGGTGTCTAGTGCAGGTATGTTGAATTATCTTTGGCAGCTTCCTTTGTCTTACACTGATTGCCTGAGTAATCAACATTTAACTTCTAGAAAATTAAAAAGACACACACACACTCTTATCATATCCTAATTGTTAACAGTGGCATGTGCTATGTTCATTCACTCAGGTCCTGTGCAGATGAATTTTTCTTCCATGGAAGGTACATATAAAGAAAAGGATGAGATGATCTAACCTGCTACCATGACATTGAATGCAGAGGCTCTCCCTGCCAAACAAGAGCTCAGAGGCACTGGATGCCATCTCTTTGTGACAACTCTTTATAGATTTTCAGGAAAACATCAAAGAGCTAAGAGGTTGCTATAAAAATCAATAGAATTATATTTTTAACTTTTTTATGTCTCATGACTCACTTTTCTATCTTAAGCCTTCTGGGGTCCCATTTTCCAGTTTCTTCTTTAAAACCATGAAGGGATTTTTTTTTCCTACTTAAAAGCAGAGATTTTGATGATTTCACATTGCTGCAAGAGCACAAATTTCAAAGAACATATACAGTTTCTCTGAGAAGGCTATGGGTAGGTCAGTCTAACTCCTCATTATAAAAAAGAAATAGCTATCATTCTCAGGTGTTTGGCTTGGGTTTTTTTTGGGGGGGGGTGGGGTGGTTTTTTGATTTTGTTTGTTTGGTTGGTTGGTTATTGGGGTTTTTAATGAGCTTTATTCAGAACATGCCTTTATTTATAGCTTCCTCAAATTATCTTGAAAATTAAATCTTTCCTTACTGATTTCCCCATCTAATCATGTGCAAGAACACTTTTTTTTGTTTCAACTGTTCTTTGATATTTGGTCACTCTCATCACTGTTTTACCTTGACTAAAATGATCAGCAACCTCAGTATGAATTAGCTGATAGCTACTTAGAAGGAAAAAGAATTTTGGCTTTGCAAAACCAACCATTTTCTTTTCAACAAGAATGTCCCCATTCTCCTTCATGGCCCTGATATCACTCAGATCTGGCACTTTCGGGACTACATGGAAAGCACTGATACTGGCTTCAGTGTTTCACACAAATCATTAGTATTTGCATATTTGCCTTGATATATTTTCAATCATTCCAAATGTCTTATACATATGAGCTCTAACCACCATGGCATAATCAGTCTTTCCTATAAATATAGCCTCTCTGCAGATATTAACTATTCAAAGTATACTTGGTTTGTAAGCTCCATAATTACAAATTAGGAATCTATATGGTCTGGTTACGAGAATTCCTTCTCAAAAATTTGTAGCCTTCTCTCCCATTGAATTTGGGAGACTAGACACATAAAATAACAGCAATGACAACTTTGCTGGGACACTGAAATTATTGAAAAAATAATCAAAATAGCCTCATTAACAAGATTAGAAACTCCAGCACTACCTGAAGAAGGAAGATGATTCTCAAAATCTCAACATTTAGTCATCTTAGAAGCTGCAAGAAATGGGCACAGAGAAATAAATTTAAATATGGTATCGAAGTAAAGACAAAGGAAAAACAAAATAGAAAACTATGTAACAAATATGAAAGAACCTTTTGTTTGTAAAACAGAGATGCTCTCTACATAAGAATCAATGTGTGGATAGATCAAAAAACCTCACAAAAAGGGGTGTTTTTTTACAATTATGAATGATCGCTCAAGGGAATTTTTATATGTCAGTTTTATACTTCCTCATGTTAAATGAAGTGAAACCACTGAGACCTCAGGCAGCTAACTGCATCACCAGGCAAGGATGGAGTTAGTAATTTCCTTTTTTATCTGGACAGTAAAAAATATTGCTGTGCCACCATAACTTATAGCTTGTGACAAGGCAAAACTTTATGACTTCTGGATTTCTAAGTGGGTCATAGGAGAAAAGAAGTCCAATGTACCAGCATCTTGAGAAAAGAGTCCATTGTATCAGAATTATTTTTTTTCTAGCATAATGACTTTAAGATGAAGTTTAAATTAATGGATTAATTCATATTTTCCTATCTATCTCTTGTTCTCTATATTGATTTTGGATTCCCATGAAAAGCAGTCTGAATCAGCTACTGCCTAAAACAGAGTTCAACTGGGGTAACACTTAACATTTCAAAAGCAAACTGTTCAGATTTGATAATAAATTAATAGGACAACATTTTTTTTCCTAAGCCTCCACTACAGAAAAAACAATGTAACGCTCTTCATCCTGATTTCACTAAGGCCTGGAAGTCTGATGAATAGAAGCAATCATCCAAAAGCACTACTGTCAGTCTAACTTTGCAATTTTGGTTCAAGATCTTTCCTGTAGGCTACAACTATACTGAGACTGGGTTAAAGAATGTGTCTTAGGATCTTTTATATTTTTGTATAGAATGTGTGGTGTCTCTCCACTGCAAGCATAATTTCATCCCAAACACAGCAGTCTCTCCAGTCAAAATTTGCCCCTGCGGAGCAGAAGGAAGCTGTAAGAATTTAATGGCTAAATCGCAGATAATGCACCCTAGTCTGAAAGGAGTACATTCTCTTTGGCATTGTCCACAATCTGTAAATCTCAGATGTTTATTCATTAGAGCAGTGATTAGAAACCCAGTCTTCCAGGCAACAGCCGTTGTCATTAAGCAATAGAGTCTGAATATTTACTATTAATATTTTAAGTATTTTATATTAAGTAGATTAGCTTCAGCAAGATGAGATGAGGGTTTCATCTTAGAACATGCTATTGTGTGAACTCCTGATCTGGTAGAAGATTTTCTAGTGAGGGAGTGAGACATGGCTTCAAATCTGTGTTCCAGAGCAAGCGATGGAAGAAAATGAGCCTGCGTAATATGAACGAGTGCTCCGTGCTCTGGGCTGTTTAGCATTTGAGATGGGTCACTGGATTTCGTTTGTGACCCAGACTGATAGAGACATCCTGAAACACTTTGTTACATCAGAACTTGCCAAGAAGATCAGAAAAACATACCCATGGTTTGTGAATCTTGCTGTGGTTTTGGCATTGGTCAGTTAGTTTGGCATTTTCAGGTGCACTGCTTGAAAGGGATCATACTAAGCAACAAGAAATGAAGGCCACTAGGAATTCTCTGACTGCAGTGTCATGCCAAGGTGCCCAGGACGCAAACAGGGTTAGGAAATAGCTAAGAATCCATTAGGAATTGGGTGCTTAGACATCTATTATATTAGGAATTTCTGTGAATTAACTCTTCCGGGACCAAATCTTCATATATCTTGTCCAAATGGTGGATCACACAGGAAAAACTGAAATACACAGACATCCTAGAGTCAAACATTTGACTGGAAAGAGGGAAACATTGTACCCATTTTTAAAAGTGGTAGAAAGGAGGACCTCAGGAACTACTGACCTTTCAGCCTCTCCTCTGAGCCTGAAAAATCATGGAACAGATTCTCCTAGAAGATCTCCTATGCTATAGCACAAGGAGAACAGTGAGGTGATTTGAGATGAACAGCGTGGCCTCACCAAGGGCAAGTCATGCCTGACCAACGTTGTGACCTTTTACTGGGGAGTGACCACAGCAGTGGACAAGGAAAGGGCTACTGTTATTATTTCTCTGAACTTCTATACAGCCTTTGACAGAGTTCCCACAACGTCCTTGTCTCTAAATTGGAAAGGATTTCATAAGTTGAGTTGAGTGGATGAGAAATTGGTTGGATGATTGCATCCAGAAGGCAGCAGTTAGTGGCTCCATGTCCAGGTGACAAGTGGTGTCCCTCAGGGGTCCATATTAGGATCGATGTCAGTCAATGTTTTCATCAGTGACAGAGACAAAGGGATCAAGTCTGCCCTCAGCAAGTTTGCAGAGCATGCCTGGCCGAGTTGTGTTGTTGACACACCTGAAGGACAGGATGGCATCCAGGAGGACCTGGACAAGCTCCAGGAGTGGCCCTTGGTGGACTCATGAAGTACAAGGCCAAGTGCAAGGTCCAGGGCCTTGATCAGGGCAACCTCAAGTATCAATACAAGATGGAGGATGAAGAGATTGAGAGCAGCCCTGTGGAGAAGGACTTGGGTGTTAGTGGATGAAAGGCAGATGAAAGGCATGAAATGCAATTGAGCTCGCAGCTCAGAATTTTGGGCCACATCAAAAGTAGCATGGCGGCAGGTGATTCTTTCTCTCCACTCTGATGAGACCCCACCTGGAGTACTGAATCCAGCTTTGGGGTCCTCAGCACAGGAAAGACAAGGCTCTGTCAGAGTGAGTCCAGAGAAGGTGCACAAAGATGATCAGAGGGCCAGAGTACCTCTCCTATGGGCAAGGGTAGAGAGAGCTGTGGTTGCTCTTCCGGAGAATATTCTAGGGAGACCTTAGAGCAGATTTTCAGTACCTGGAGGGGACCTATAAGAAAGATGGGTACAAACCTTTTAGCAGGGCCTGTTGTGACAGGACAAGGGGTAATAGTTTTAAACTAAAAGAGGGCAAATTCAGACTAGATATAAGAAAAAAATTCTTTGCAATGAGGGTGGTAAAACCCTGGCATAGGTTGCTAGGGGAGGTGGTAGATCTCCCATCCGTGGCAACACTCACTGGATGGGTCTCTGAATCACTTGATCTAGTTAAGGACATCCCTTCTCACTCCAGAGGGGTTGGACTAGGAGGTCTTCAAAGGTCCATTCCAACCCAAACTATTTCACAATTCTATATTTTGCTTTTGACTTGATGATCTCAAAAGGACCAAAAGGAGACTTGTTCAGTCTTCTAGGTCATATTGCACAGCAATGGTGCACAGTTTTTCTGCCTGAATGGGCTAGCTCTTTCTCTGTAAATATCAGCAGACATGATGTAGGCAGACCTAATCACACATGCAGTTGATCCAGTGCTTTCTGGACCTTAAGCTGGGACCTCCCATGCACCGTACTGCTGTGTTCAGGAGCTGACTCATAGCACAAGTGCAGTCAGGAGTGGGTTCCCGCTACCAATTAACACACAGAGCCTGTGGCTCATTTTCTTGGAGCCCTACTGCTATCATGTGGCCAGAAAAGAAGACAGCTGGGATCATGCAGCTGCCACCATCACTAGAATAATTAGTTTAGCCTGGAGCAAGCTCCTGTGCATCTCCAAGGTGCCCTGGAAAAGAGGGCAACCAGGATTAGCTGACAGACTCTCAGTTGAACACTTGAGAGATGAGATATCAAATTGATTTAATTCATATGTTGGATTTTTTTTTACAAAGTCCTTGAAAAATTGAGTGATTTGGGTCAATGAATGTAAAATCTTCAAAAGAATCAGGATATTTTTGTCTCAGTTACTAACAGGCATCCCACTGCTACAAACATATGAGACTTTATAGGTGATGTCTACCCTGATAAACAAAACAGACTAGGGAACCCTAAAGGCAAGTGTCATACTGGCTCACAGCCATCTGGCCAGATTCCCTTTCTTCCTCCCCAAGACAATGTGGTATAATCCAACCTGCCCATGGAGAGCAGGCCCTCACTTGTGTTATCCTCTCAAATGTGTAGCTTTTATCTCGATAAGTTCTATTTGGCACAAACCTGAGTTGTGCCAAGGAGAAGTGCTGATAACCAGCACTGTGGACATTCTTAGTCTGGCACCCAAACCCCTGCCCTGACTCTGCTCTGTCTACTGAAGCAGGAATAGCTGCAGAATCCTCTAGACTTCAGTGAATTCCTTCAGCCCTCACAACAAGGTCTGCCAAAGCAAAATTGCATCCAATTTCAGGGCCTGGAACTCCATATTAATAAATCTTGATTCTCCAACAGCTTTGACAAGCAGAATCCAACTTGTACCATATATAAGAATGATTATGACAAAATATTTCTCAATTGACAAATGTTTTTCTTCAATGCTGATCTAACCTGCCATAATTCTGGAAGGATTTCCCATAATGTCATCTTTTGTAAGAATGCACTCAAGGTCCCAGAGTTTCTGCCCTCTTTACCAGAACAACTTTAAAAGACCATTTTAATAGACAGTTTTGGCTTTTCTAACTTGAAGGGCAACTCATTTCAGTGGGATTGGACTATATTAACTTTAAAGGTCATTTCTACCTTAAACTATTATGTGATTCCATGATTAGTGTCAAACATCAAAATCGAAGCCTTTTTTAAGGTTTCTAAATACAACGAAATATCTTCATATAAAATATTTTGGCATGGCTGGCTTTTAAAAATAACTCCCAGAACCTGTCAAAACTTTCATCCGTTCATGACAGAATGCTGACCAAGAGTTCAACAACATGTCAGGAAAAGAAATAACAACGATAAAGTGGCATGCCTATTTTAATGTCATAAACTGTGAAATTCTCCAGAGTTGCTCAAATCTGTGTGTTTTCCCTGATCTGATCAATGTAAACAATCACATTATTGGTAATGAAGCTCATGGACAGTAGGTGACAGAATGACAAAACCTGTCCCTTCACTTGTAGAGAATTTGTGCCAGATGTTGTAAGTGCAAACATTGGACCTCAGCCAATATTCCAAGCTGCATATATGTTCACACTAAATTCTTGCTGGCATAAGAAAATAGGGAAGAAACATATATTCAAGGCCTTTTCAATGCTGCCTTTGGGGTTCTATTCATCCTTATTACTTCCTTCAGAAAGAATAATTTCATTATATGTTTTGAATTTCATCTTTCCTCATTTTCAGCTTATGTCAATTATTAAAATCTTTCGTTGACTTCCAGCCATCCTGCTGGAATTATGGAAACTAGATAGTGGAAGGTATTTAATAGAAACTTACTTCTACCGCAAAATCAGCTATAGCCGTAAGATTTGGGCATAAAATTTAATGGCAATATATCTGCATATAATACAAAACTGGAATTTTTTAGAGTGGCTTTCTGTTAAATTCAAATAAACCTCTCTGCCACTTATAATGCCTGCCTACCATGAAAGACATAAACCCTAACATAGCTATCATGTCTTCAACCTTGTCTTCATTCACTGGATGGATCTCTCCAACCCACATTAACATTAATTGGAATTCCATGTATGCATCACTTGGAGAAAATACTCCCTAAGATATTTTATCATTCTTTTTCTAGGCAGGAAGGGATGGCACCCATCATGCATCCAACACAGTTGTAAAATGCGCAATACTAAAGAATCAGAGCAATAACTAAATAAATAAATAAAAATGTATAGACACTGCCAAACACATTCTTCTTAAAAGAGTAAGAAGGATCAAATGGAAAATCTTTGAGAATTCTGTGAGAAGAACATGACTTAGTTACAAGTTTTCTAGTAATTACAAAAGATCTAAAACCTAAGTTCATCCTTTCTCCTTCTAGAAAAAGCAGCAATGTGGTGGTAATGACCAACCTCATTATATAAACAAGTCACAGTTAAGATGCACACAATTTATCACAAACATCCAGTGGGTAAAAAAAGAAGGAGGTTGTTTATACTGAAACTGGTTTTTGTTTGTTTTGTTTTGTTTTTAACAGAAGATGACTCCTTCCCCTAATTTTAGTATTTTGGGGAAAATAAGAGTTGTGAAAAGAAATACTTCCAGACAGCCTAATGAGAGCGGTATGTACTGATCAGGAAGCTTGGTGTCAACTCACCACTTCTGCTTTGCTGTGGGCAGGAACAAGAGGAGACATCAGTAGATAGTATCACTGCCTCACTTTTTCCCTCCTGTCTCCCTAGAAAATTGCAGCAGAAGAAAAGCAACCAAAACCCTTTCCCCTGATAAATGCTAAGCTGATAATTCTGGGCATGTCCAAACCACGCTACACATTAAGCAAACTAGCTCCAGGACCAAAAATACACTGGAAACACCTGCACAATGCTACACTCAAAGCAAATTAACTTTTGGGAGCCTACACGTCTTTCGGGATACCATAACATCCCACAACCTATTGCCTGGATGTATCAGCAGCAAACATCAGAGGTGCAGCAGGAGAAAAGGAAATACTTCCCTTAAGAAATTATCCCAGGATAATCAAAGTATCGAGGTCTCAAGGTAGGCATCATGTCACTCTTCCCACCTCTCTCTCCCAATAATTACATCATTCTGTTATTTCCTCTGGTAAAAGAAGTTCCAAGAATCAACATCCTTTATTTCACTTTGGAAAATAAGTTGCTAGTTGTGAGTGAGAGTTCGGCCCAGGCAACCCCTTTTTCTGTGCTTCCTGTGGAAGGAATTCAATTTCTGTGCTTCTGTGGAAGGAGATACATGCAGCACTTTTCTGCTTATATCGTTTGAGCATCACACACAAATTTGCTTACTCTGCCACTCTGCCATTCAGATCACCTAGGCTTTGATAGACCCTGAGAAATACTAAGTGGAAAGAAGGAATAGGAGGGACACTGGAAGGTTGCAATGAACTCAGCTCTTCAGCTACACTGACAAACAAGCACAGCTCACTGATGGCTGAGTTTTCCTGATATAAACCTCATGAAGTTCAACAGGGCCAAATGCAAGGTCTTAACTCCCAGGCTGGGGCAATCAGCACCAGTGTGGACTAGGGGTAGAAATGACTGGATCCTGCTGAGGAACTGGGGATCCTGGTGAATTAAAAACTGGAAATAAGCTGGAAAAGAGCACTTGCAGCCCAGAAAGTCAACCATATATCCTGGGCTGCATCAAAGGAAGGATGGACAGCAAATTGAGAGATTCTACCCTTCCACTCTGGTGACATCTCACCAGGAGTATTGCATCTAGCCCTGGGGGAAACCAGTATGAGAAAGACATTTTTCTGTTGGGGCAGGTCCATAGGAGACCTGTGGGAAATAGTAAAGGTAAGAAGACTTTCAGAAAGCTGTGAACTAGGCCCCAGAAACAGAAAGATCAAAAGAAAGAATTAGCTGCATCTGCAAAGCTTGAAAGTAGGAAAACTTACAATAGTACAGCAAGCAAGGACATGAAACAAGAGTTTGAGTTTTAGGTTTGGCTAGGATAGACCTTAAGACTTCAGAAAAATATGCCTAGCAAGATAGTAGAAGGTTTCAAGCTTAATAAGAATATTTTGTGTGTTGTTAATAGAAAGCATACAAGCCAGCATTGTTTGAAGCAGGTGTAGGTGTGCTTTTAGCAATTGGCTAGAACAGTTGTCTGTAAGCTTTAACAGTATGCTACTGGCTAGAAAGTTTTTTAAATGCCCTGTATCAAAGAGATCTTTGGCTGCTGCTGGCAGATGTGAACTGTTGCCATCTTTCAATTGTCTCAACCTGTTATGAGGCTGATGTCGCAATAAAGGCTCAAAGGAACCTCTCCCAGTGGTCTCGTCCTGTTCCTGCAAAACCCCAACACAGAGACCCACTGGAAGGGTCAGAGACATGCTTCACCTCCCCTGTGAGAAGCTGAGAGAGTTAGGGCTGTTCAGCCTGGAGAAGAAAAAGCTCTGAGAAGAAATTACTGTAACCTTTCAATATATAGAGGGTCCTATAAAAACAAGGAGAGAAATTTTACCAAGGCCTATAATGACAGGACAGAGAGCAGGGGTTTTGAAGTGAGATTGGACATAAGGATGTATTTTTTATGAGACACTGGAACAGGCTGCCCAGGGAAGCTGTGGATGCACATGGCAGGAGGCTGGACCAGCTGATCTTTAGAGGTCCATTCCAATACAAACCATTCTGTTATGCTGTGACAAAGAACCTTCTTCCTTTTCCTGCACTGACATTCAGTCTGCAAACACTGGCATCAACTTTGAGTTAAAAATCAGGTTTTTTCACCTCTTAAGTTGGAAGAGATGATGACAAAGACATATTGTTAGACCTGTTCTCAGATGAGCTCCTTTTCTTCCTTTACCTCCCGAGCAGGACAGTGGAAGGAAAGAGCGGAAACAAGGAAGAAATTATCTGGGCTGGCACCAGAATAAGCCTCTACTTAATGGCTTGCAATCATTGTGTTAAACCCAGGCCATAAAAGACTGAAACTTCCTAAAAGCTTTGGCACCAAACTTCAGCCCATGCTGAAAGGCTGATGTTTCAGCTTTTGTGTAGTTCAGTTGGTGTCACACATTGTCATGCCTGTCACATAAGAGAGCAGCTTCAGGGAGGTCACAAGCATAGGACAGTTCAGAGGATTAGTGCCTCTATGTTAATGTTCAAGACCCTCAAGTCTTATGCTCTAAGAACAGAGAAATTAAAATAATTTAAAAGAATAGAAATAGAGAAATTAAAATATTTAATACCTCCAGAAAAACTGGAAGGCTTCAGCTTAGGAAAAGCAAGATTTTGGATATTGATTCCATCTAACAAACTGTCATTGCAGCAAGTCATATCAGATTCAGCAAGGGAGGAATGAGAGAGTTACAGATTCTTTGGTATGCTTTATTTCTGGGTTTATACACTTGCTAGAACATTAATGAATCACCAGTACTTCCACACTACAAATGCTAAATAACATTAGCAGAAGAACTCATATTGGAATTCCCTTGTGTACTTATCACAAACCCATTTTAAGATGTTTCCAACTCTCCCAAATTTGAATACAGTAAAAATTATTTCAAATGGAAAGTCTTCCTCAAATAACAGTTTCAAATACTGGAAACATAGTGGAGCAAGCAAAAAGTAAACACAGACCTCAGTACACTGAATCAATACGGTACATTCAAAGAGTATCAAAATTATGTCTTTTCAAGTTACTCAGTGTTTGGAGGACAAAATTTTAGCTTTAGTTTTTGTCCAGAACTCTCAATTGTGTGATTTTATATCATAATTATTTGCATTAGGACAGTATCAAGTGAGAGAAGCCTGTATTTATAATGTCTTTGTGTGACTGAGCATATTTGTGAACTAAATCTAATTTACGTTTCTAACATATGTGGTCAGATGTTATCTAAGACATAACAGTTCATTTGAGCAGTTTCAGCGCTGAAAGAAAACAAGCTTTACCATACTGACAGAAAATTCAGCAAGTGTTGAAACTGAAGTGCATGAAAAACTTTCTGACAGATAAAAGTGACAGAGCATGTTAGACAAGAAAAATGAAGTCTTTTGCCATACACATACACATACATATGACCATGATTTTGTCTCTGGCATTTCATGATTAGATGGCTGTTCCTAGTTAAATAAATTCATAAATGAATAGCAAAGAATGTGGAGCCAAGACAAAAGAGCCTAGTAAAGATACAAAGAAACGGTATCTTTTTATTCTGTTTAAATAATCCATGTGTATTTGGGACACTTTCTGACTTATTTGGTTTTTTGTCATTATTCATCGGCACACATGGGCGATTATTTTTTTCTCAATGGATCAATCCTGTACAGACTAAATGCATTGTGTAGTTTCTAGTCAGATGACACTGGTTCACTGCCGTTATCCTAACCAGGGTGCTTTTTTGGGTTTCCAGATCAATCAAGCAGAAAACCTGTAGCAGGAATAAAGCCATATACAGAGCACTAAACTGGCTTCTGCAAGAAAAGATGTTCGCTTACTAGTTCTAATTTTTCTTTACATGGAAATTCAGGCTGGTGAAAACTCACAGTGATGGATATGCAAAACAAGAGGGAAATCTGAGCTAAAATGTTTCCAGCTCATATTCCTCTGCACTTCCCCAGCTATTTCCCAGAAAAATGAGCAAATATAGCTGTTTGTATTCCCCTGGTTTATACGTCACCACAAAATCTGCAGACTAATAAACCAAGTAACCTCATCACGAGGAAATCTTCCTGCTCCCTTTTTTGGAGGTCAGAAGTCAGGAAATACGCTGCCAGGGGGGCTGAGGAGGGTCCCTGGGCATCTCAGGGGGATGCTACCGCACTCGGTCATCACAGCAAGGTCTCAGCAGAAGAGGCAAAGGGAGCAGGGCAGCAGGGAGAGAACCAAGTGCACAGAACATCTCCTCTGCTGGCAAGTTAAGAGGCAATACAACAACCGGAAAAACAGAGGCAGCTTTTTGATTGCTGTTTTCCTCTCTAGGGAGATGAGAACCTGCCCAGGAAGCAAACGTCCGGGAAGCAGAGCTGCAGGCGTATGCCAGGAAAAAGTGATGGGCCTTATCATGGAAAAGTAGCTTCATGGGAGGTGTGAACAAGCAGAGCAACCTTGTTGCACACAGAGGAGCTTTAGTGACCTCTTAACTATAGCCCATCATAAATTTGGATCCCTAACTTTCAAGCCAGGCAGTCTACAGGAGAGGAGGAGGATGAGCTGGACAAGGTGGCCTTTGCACAGGCACATTTTAATTGTTTAGAAGTAACTATTTAACTCAGATTTAACTCAAAGGTCACATCTCTTCTCTCAGTGGTTTATGAACTAGTTTTTCTGCATTATCTCCTGAAAAAACATTTGGAGGAAGAAGCTAACTCAGGCCAAGTTCTTGTGTAACAGAAGCTGGAGTAATATCGTTCAAGGGGGCTCCACTTGCAGCACTGTGTGTTTTAATAGTCAAACCAATAAATTTAGATGAGTTTTAATACCTACCACTGATATGCTCTTGGTACTCTACAGAGAGTTGTAATAGAGCAACAACTCAGAAGCTAACAACATCATCCAGTTAGGTAACCAGTTCAAAGTTTGGCCCTGTAGGGGTTTTTTTGGGGGGAAGGGAAGAAAATTAATATTCTTTTTAGATGGAACTTAAAGTGTAATTTGAGAAGATTAACTGACAATTTAATGGATTGATCCAAAGAATGTTTTCATTTGCAAATAATCTCCTAAATGTCATCAAATCTCCAAAGCAACATGCAAACTATTCTGAGTCCAAAAATAATGAGTTATTGATTCTTTTGTTATGAAATCACTCTGTAGGTTGGCAGTATACCTTCAGGCCACAATCTATTACATGAGCAAATTACAGTACCTGATGCTGACAATGAAGAAATGACAGCAAACTTTTTCTCATTTAAATATAGGCTAGGAAAAAAATGTAAAAACTAACTTTTACCTCCACCAAATAAATAAATGACATAAGCACTGTTCTTTCACATACATTTCTGAACAGATGACTTTTACATATATGGAACCTAATCTAATGTGTTATCCAAAATTTCCAGAATTTATTTCCTACTGAATTTCTACCATCTACCTGTGTAGACTGGAAATCTATACTTATCTATGCGTAGGTATATGGTTTTAAGGAGTTAAACATATGCCTAAACCCATTTCAGAGGCAAAAAACTGTCAAAACCAGGTAGTACATAAATGAATTGAGTTCCTAAATGCGTAGATGACAACGTCACTGAGGACTGAAAGCACTCATTTATTTCAAGGAATATACTTCACCCCCAAAAAATGGTAAGAAAAACTTGAATACATGAGTTCCGTTCAGTTCAGACATCAACAGAGTATGAAAACCTCTCAGCTCGTGGTCTCTAGCTTTTCTTAGACCACCTTTATATCATTAATTAATATAGCTCAAGTACAAAGCAAAGCAAAGCAAAATGAAAACTTGAATTTAAAGCATTATACAAAGCCTAAAATTTAAACAGGGACACAAAATACCACCATTATGACACTTTACGCTGGAAGTTCTGTGCAAAAAAACCCTCAAAGACTTTGCCCAAACAAAACTAGTGGGTTCCTGGAGCAGATGTAAGTTAAAGAAAAAGAACACACAGCATCAGTCTCCAAAAGGAGCTCAGTTTGAGTCTGAGCCTGAGGTCAAGGAAGAACATGAAATACTGTGTACCTGTATTTTGATCTTTACCAGCATAGTGTTTCAATGCCTACTCCACCAGTCAAAATTATACCCATATGAGCCTGTGAAAGCCATTCCTGCTTTAGGGAAAGCACACTCTGGAGACAGAGACAATGGTATCCAGTCACTCAGCCCTCAGCCCAGCCCTTGCCACAGCCCAGTTTTGCCCTCTTTTGTCCAGTTTACCGCAGAGGGTAGTTGCTCTTTTTTCTCGTGAGTTTCTCATGAGATGGTGGTACTCAGCCTTCCTCTGTGTCCCACCACAGCTCCCACCATATACTTGTACTTCTCAAAACATGTTGGTTTTGTAAGGATACAGGACGAGAGCAGGGGAAGGACAAGGATACCACCACACAAAAAAAGAAACGGTCTGGATGGAGACCTAAGGATTTTGTCTGTGGGTGGAGAGGTTGCCTGATTTTTTTTTTATTCTCCAGAGGCTGTTTCTGCTTCAATCTCTGCTATGAGGTGGCTCTAGCCCTCGGCAGCTGCAAGGCTTGTAAAGGACTGAAACTTGTCTGTCAGGTATTCCTACTGATGTCAGTCCTGAGTTAGGTGGAACCATGTTTGTCCCTGGATTCACAGATGATGTTTTCCATGTGAAAAGAAAAGTTGAATTTGAAGATTTTGAAGAATTCTATCTTTTGAATACAGCTAAGAGAATATAAAAATGCTAGATCAAAAATTGTTGAGGTGGCAAAGGGGGCCAGAATATATTCCCTGAATACAGATTGTAAAATGTTCCAGGTATCCTTTTGATTAATTTCTTTATTTTCTTCTGTTTTTTAAAGAGTTTTACTTCCGTTGCAGATTTATCGTATAAACTGTCTTCACTAAACAACTAAAGTTTAGTTACTATAAATACAATGTGAAATCCAATATATTCAACCATTGTTTATACTTCTTGCAAAATAGTATAAAGTCTTGATACATAAAGACCAATATTTAAAACTGCTTCAGGCTCCAAATTAAAAATTATTCCCTCTTGTGTTGATTACCAAGGGATATTTGGAGAATCCCTTGTGATCACAGGACATTTCCATATTGCCTGTCACTTTAAGGTGAAAAATTTGCAAGGACTCTCTCACCATCTGTCATCAGCTCGCTTTAGGTAACACAGAGGACTGGTCTAAAATGGCCAATAGACCTCATGCATAATAAAACCCTTACACTTTTGCATTGTTTGTATTTTGACCTGAGCAGATAATCCTTCAGAAAGGGGGCTGTGTTTTGTTGCTTCTTTTTTCCTCACACAGTGACCATTTCAGTGCTGTCTTTTAAAGAGAAATCATCTATCCATCCAGAAAGTAAATTTAGAGAGATGTCTCTCTTACTCTTCGGCCTAAACAACTACATTGCAGACTGAAGGCATTTTATTAACAACACTGTGTTCCGTGAAAGCTAGTGGAAAACTTGCCTTTCTAAACTAAGGGGCTTTTTTGAGTTGACAGAGTCACTTCATTTAAACTGTAAATCTAGGTAGTTGTGAATGTTTAATACACTGTCAAGGTTTTCTGCTAACAGTCTTTCATTAAACTGATAATTTAAAAGCAGACAGCAATCTAGAAAGGAAAAAATAGCACCTTTCTGCAGCTTGACAAATCCAAGTTAGCCTGTTTGTATAGTCACTCATATAACAAGGACCATTTCTCATAGCAAAAGTCAAAGATAAACTTCTTACCACTATGTCAAGCACCACTTAAGACTTGCAAATACCATTTCCTCATACAATAGAGGCCTCTCCAGCCTATCAAGTTTGTAGCTGACACACTCATAGCACTGGTTATGGAATTAAGAAAAAAAGTTGGAAAAATAAAATCCTGGAAAAATGCTTTTATCCTCTCAGTTATCTACCTCAATGACTGGAAAATAAAAGACTTGATGGAGCATTCATCCCAGGGCCCTATCTGCCTCAAAGTCCAGCAGCAAAGGAAATTATCAGAAACAGTTGTTGTTAGAAACAAGGGAATGGATGAAGGGCAGAATGCATATATGATGGGGACACCCCTTCTGTCAGGATAACAGGATACGACCAGGATCCTCTAGGTTTTATGTCACCTTCAACACATACAATATTTGCATCTATAGAAGCAAGTCTATATTCAGGGCACAGGGAATTCTTCAAAGGAGGCATTACCTCTTTAGACTTATTTCTCTTGTAATTGGGGAACATTTATTTTTCTTCAGTCCACCCTTATATTTTAGTAATAAACCTTTTAATTACAAATGAAGTCAACTCCTTCCTCTGCAAAACAGGCTCCACTAATGCTATAAGGAATTACACTGAATTCTGAAGGACAAATAAATCCCTTGAGGTCCACTCCTTCTCTCCCACCTGCATCATGCACAGTATATCAGAAACACAGTCACATAAGCATGGGAGGGATTCCTCCTAGCTCCCCGCCTAGTTCTGTATTTCACTGAGCATGGTTGCCCATAAACAAACAACCATTTATTGTTCTATTACTGTGTTAAGTTCTGAAGGAATTACCTTCAAATTTAATCAAATTTCAATGCAGAAAATGGGATCTGTAAACCATGGGCTAGACAGACTGAGTCTAGTCTAAAACCCTAGGGATCTGTGAACTCCAGAGTTTCTGCTTTCTCCTGGGTCTAGGATCTAGGAATACACGCGCACACACACACACACACACACACACACACAAAAAAAAAAAAAAAAAAAAAAAAAAACAAAAAAAAACCCAAAAAAAACACCCCGCAAACTTCTGATATTGATTCCCTCCTCTCTCAAACAAAATTCTTGAGACATACATAAACAAGTTTCCCTGAAAACCAAGTTTGGAGAATTTCCATAAAGCTTTCGGCAATATAGGGATACAGTGTCACTTCAGATGCTGAAAACTCTCCCTGTGTTCCCCCTGCAGTATGAAATTACCACTTTTGCTTTTTGAAGGTATGACCATGATTTTTATATGTATTTGACTTTCAAAATAGCATGACATGCACAAGAGAACAAATAAAATTTTATCTCAACAACTTTGCTGTGTTGTAGATGTGTTGGAGTCCAGGGCATTCCTTTGGCTGCCCTGGAGGGTCAGAGACCTGGACAGGGGGGTCTGAGACCCCATCCCAGAGCTCAGAGGGACACTGGCTTTGATCTCAGTCCATGGGAAAGGCTTCCTGCACTGCGAGAGGGTTTACAGGCCACAAGAGTGTGAAAGATTGTAGTTTAGCTTATCACAGGGTGAAAAAACAGTAAATTTAGGTTTCTGCCATTGAAGTGAATGGGGGCAAGATGGAGAATCTGGGGCGTTGTCTCCTGCTTCTTCTTTCTTCTTCCCTCACTCCATTTTCTGCAGTGACGGTGGCACAAAGTAGTTCAAAGAGACTGGGTCAAAGCAGAGATGACCTGTTTAGTATAAGTGATAGACATTGGCAAGTAATGATAAATAAAGGACACATAGCAATTAGTATAAAAGATAACGACAGCCCAGTTCAGGAGGAGTCGGGGAGTCACCAGATGCCCGAGCAGCCGCACAGACCTTTGCTGGGCACTGAGAAAATTGTAAGATAAGAAAAATAAACGAAGCATGCAACCTTGAAAAATCAGCCCCTGAAGACTCCGTCTCTTCCTTCGGTTTGGCACAGAGTTTTACAGAGGGCAAAAAGACTCTAAAACCACCTGAATGTCGGGGAAAGCCCCCGACATAGATGAAGAACACACATGCATCACGCATGTAGCTCAGAAGTTCCCAGACATCTTTTCCTTCATGATATTAATCATCCATGAGTCATCTTTACATATTTTTGAGCTCTAAATACAACCTTATGAGTTCCAGTCAAGCTAGAACTAAATTATTCAAGGTCTTTGGATACTACATCTTTATGGTAAATATTTGGAGTCAGTTTCTGGTGATAAACTTAAAAAGTAAAGGATTCTAGATCTTGGTGCACTTCAGTGAAAAGAAATAACAGAAGGAATTCAGGAACAGTTGCAGAGCTACCCAGTAACCTCTGTGACAAACACTGGGGACTCCAGGGTTGATGGAGCATGGTTCTTTGCGATGGAGGGTTTGCAGCAGCCCATCTCTGTCACAAAAGCTCAGTGATTCTAATTCTGAGAGACGTGCTGATATTCTGCCAAAACATAGCTTGCAAAAGCTGTGCTTGCTTCTGCTTCTGTGCAGATCCCTTCGTAATCTTCATAAGAGTTGGCTGAAGGTATACTCTGTGACCTTGACTGGTGTTCTCTTGGCCTCCCCTCAAGGCATTCGGCATTCTTAACACATCCTGCTCAGGACACCTCCCTGCAGAGGCCGCGCATCTCCCTTCGGACCTCTAGAGTAAAGACTCAAACATCAAAATGTTTCAGGTAACAGTGCTCCCAGAGGGAAGAGGATGAGGAAGGGGAAGAGGAAGAGGATGAGGAAGGGGAAGAGGATGAGGAAGGGGAAGAGGATGAGAAAGGGGAAGAGGAAGAAGGAAGAGGAAGGGGAAGGGGAAGGGGAAGGGGAAGGGGAAGGGGAAGAGGAAGAGGAAGAGGAAGAGGAAGAGGAAGAGGAAGAGGAAGAGGAAGAGGAAGAGGAAGAGGAAGAGGAAGAGGAAGAGGAAGAGGAAGAGGAAGAGGAAGAGGAAGAGGAAGAGGAAGAGGACCCATTCTGTTTTGAGGAAAGACATGTAGGGTTCAGAAAACAGATATGTGAAGAAAAGGGTGTCTGAAAGCTACACATATCATACAGATCTCCAGACAAGAAATTTACAGAAAAACAGCAAGGCATAATTTAGTAGGTGTGTCAGTACCCTGCAGTGTGCAGAAATTTGCTGTTTGATTTAGTATTTTCTTTCTTCCAAGGGCAGTATTTTCCAAAGAAATTTTTCCTTTATATTTTGTTAATGAACATTAAAAAGCGTTTCTAAAAACACAGTGAGAATCTGACAAACATCCTTGAAATTCAAAGTAGAGCATTTCAAAAGTAAACTTTTGAATTCAAAAGTTTAGGGATTGGAATAAAAAATTATAAAAGTAATTAGAAATTATTAAATATTTTTTCCTCTTACAATCATCTATTTTGTTCACAGATTTAGTATTTTTATGACCATGTTTTGAGGAAGTATTTTTATTTATGACACCTAAACATAGCATTTAAATTTCTTCCAAAATGCTTTAAATAAAAATGTGAACACAATATAGAAGGTAAGAAATGTCAGTTTCCGTGCTTCCTTAAACACATGAAAATGCCAGATTTTACAAGCTAATCTTCTAATAAATGATATGTTGTATTTAACATATGGTGCACTCTGGAAAAACAAAAAAAATCAGATAACAATGTTCCAATATATCAAGATTCAGTTTAGCAGGTGTAAAAAGAATCTTTCTAGTACTACAAGTGCTGGAATGGCATATCACATTAACACTTCCAATGTCTTAATCTATGATTTCCATACTTTGAAAGAAAAAAAATGGATTTATTTTGGTTGCTTTCTGCACTTAAGTATAGGGCTTGTCTTCTCTCTGCCTCACACGTGTAAACACAAGCAGTCCTATCACAAAGCAATTGGCTGTTTTCATTGTCTTGTTAATCTTCCAGCCACATTTTTCTGTAACTTAACAGACTCTGCCATTTGGAATTCATTATAATTTGCATTGCTAATTAAAGTTGTTTCTGATGGATTATTTCTGTATTAAAGATTTTTTTTTTTTTTCCCTAAAGCTTCTTAGTGAAATATTTTTTAATCAACATTGGGTCTGTCTGGTAAAGAAGAACACCTTCACTTCATGGGTAAGCCCATACAATAGTATCTATATAAAATCTATAAAGACATTACAAATCTAAACAGACTCAATGGAGAACTTCTTATTAAAATTATAAATAAAGACATCTGAATAATAGAATTTTTTAAAATGCTACTCTTTTCCTGGAAAAACATCAGAAAAGGGTTTAATAAGCAAAAAATTAATTCTATAGCTTATAGTATTCTTAGGAATGGTGAGGGGTGAGGAAATGGTGAGGAAAAAGTACAGTATAAGAGAGATTGAAGAAATATGTATATAATGATTCAGATACATTTAGTTGTTGGAACCGATGAGAAATCACTGTAAAAGTGGTTACTTTATTTACCAGTCACTTGCCACCGCTATTTCATTGCATCACAGCCTTTCTCAGCAATCCTAGGAATTTTGTGGCTAAAGAGGTTTGAGAGTTTATGACAAGCCATTCTTTCTTAAGTACTCAGCAAGGACTAACAATTTTCTTTTGTGGTTTAAGCAAGGATAGACCTTCCATTTAACCTTTGAATCTGAGCTAAAACCTCTAGTGACATTATGCATGACTTAATGACAAGCAGTCAGAAGTGAAAATGTAGCTCTTGGCCCTGCCTCCAACAGAAGTAGAAGGAAGCTTTACCCTGGGAATAGGGCTGTGTTCTCATTGCCAAATCAGCATTTTGACCAGGGGCTGAATCGCACTCTCTGAATCCACAAGTCAGACCTGCGAGGGTCACCAATCAGAGAGAGAGGTGCAGCATTTGGTCCTCACTGTACTCTACATGTGGGTGATCACAGCTGCAGAGACATAAAGACACTGGAATATACAGATAGACCTCCAAGGGCCCCATTCTGGGGAAAAAAAAAAAAAAAGGGGGAAAAAAAAAAAATACAAATATTGTGTTCCCTATAGAACACAGTATACTTTTGTATGGTTATCCAGGTACTCTTCCTTCCCCCCCACCCCCGCCCCCCAGAGAAAGTATGAAAGTAACAAAATCTGTGGGATTTTGGAAACCTCCCTCCATCTACTGAATGATAAACTCCACTTGTGGTGCATTTGCTGAATATATGAAAATGCTTACAATCTGTTATTCACACTTTCAGTCAATTATTAAATTAATTTAATATTTAAATGATTTGTTTTCATTTCATTCCCAAGTCTTCCAAATTCTGTCATATCATGTTTGATCCAAATAAAGACATATACTTTATTTGTCAAATATATTTTTCTAAACAGGACAAATAGTACCTTGTTCACATTTGTTTGTAACAAGAGCTGAAATGGAAAATTCTTCCAGATAAACAGTAAATAAGTAGATTCTAGTATTTCAGTGCGTCATTAAATAAAAACTTAGTAATTTCCTTTGAAGTGGACATTTTGCTAAATTAATATTTTATATTTATTTCCAACCTAGAATATCAACTGAGCTATAAATTCCTGAAATGCTCAATGAAATAAAGTAGTATTTGTAAGTTTTATATCATACTGAATTATTAAAAGAAATGGTGACCTTTTTTTTATTATATCTGATTGTCTTTTTAAGCTTTTCCTGAAATTAAATAGCAATATTTTTTCTTGCTTTGTCATATGGAATGGTGACAAACCTTCTCAAAGGCATTTTAATAGATGGAAGGTAGTGTATGTAACCATAATTTCAGGAATTTATGTTAGAATGAGCTTATTTCTAAGCACTGAATATATACTTCTAAGTAATTTTTAAGTACTAACATTATCTGTGCCAGAGAGAAACATTTCCTTGTCACTCCTGTGGAGTCTCCCCTGCCTGTAACCTACAGAAAGGATGACTTGTGTATTGAAGGTTAATATCATGCAAAAACATTCCTAAGATAATAGCACAATGCTGGATTCTGATATACTGATTTTTAAGATGTTCCTGTTATGGTTCATCACATTTATGCACTGTGCCTACACTTGCTTAGCCTTATCCAATCCCACTTGAGTATTGTGGTTGGTAAAATGACAGCACTACATATATCATTTTAAAAATGAGACAGTAATAGGACTCAGGTTCATGTAAAATCAAACGTGGTCATACCACAGAGAAGTAACCCATAAATATTTTGAACATTAAGTAAAGAAATTAAAGTGCCAAGCAAACATCATAGGCTGTCTCCCTAGGACCATCAACACTTTGTAAACATGGATTTTCTTATAGAATGGGAAGTGAGAAATTACCAAGGCATGGTTGAAGAAATAGATATGTGTATCAGGAAGGACAGATGGGACTAGATCTTGCCTCCAGGTGTCAGGGGCTTTCCCCATTTTTCAGGTGATTTCAGGGTCCTTTGCCCCCCTGCACAGCTCTGAGCCAAACTGAAGGAAGAGACAGAGTCTTCAGGTTTAGATTTTTCAAGGTTGCATACTTTGTTTATTGTTTCTTATCTTACAGTTCTTTCAGAGTCCAACAAGATGTTTGCAGCTGCATGGATTTCTCACGTCTCCCCCTGAGCTGGGTTGTTCTTATCTTTTATACTAATTACTACGTATTTCTTATTTACTATTTCTTACCAATGTCTATCACTACTACTAAAAATGTCATCTTTACTTTGACCCAATCCTCACTAACTACTTTGTGCCACATCACTGCAGAAATGAAGTGAGGGAAGGAGAAGGAAGAAGAAGGAGACAACGCCCCAGATTCTCCATTTTGTCCCCATTCACTTCAATGCTAGGAATCTAAAATTACTATTTTCTCACTCTGTGATAAGCTAAACTACTATTTTTCACACTCTTGTGGCCTGTAAACCTTCTCTCAGTGTAGGAAGTTTTTCCCATGGACTGAGATCAAAGCCAGTGTCTCTCTGAGCTCTGGGCTGGGGTCCCAGACCCCCCTGCCCAGGTCCCTGACCCTCCAGGGCAACCAAAGGAATGCCCTGGACTCCAACATTCAGGCAAGCAGTTCAGAGAGAGAGAGCATAAGGAGAGCTCCTCAGGAGAAGGTCATCATGGTACTTTATGGGACTGACAAGATTTCATCTCCTTCCAGACCTGTTACCTTGCACCCAAATCCTGAAAAAGAACACTGGAAAAGAAAGAAGGTTCAGAGCCTGGAGAACTTTAACATTGAATCTGATAAAATAAGGTCATCAAGTCTTTTCTCCATCACTTTAAACCTTTTAAAATGTGTAGCACAGGACTTTTTGTAGTTATTTCTATTCTTTACTAGCCTGCTTCTGTGGAAACCTACGTGGTTACATTTTCAAAATACTTACTAGTAAAAATCCAGCCCAAGATCCAAAGATCCCGAATATCCAAGATTCTCAAGCTACATCAGTTAATCAAGTAGGCCCACAGTACAAGTCCAGGCACAATCCACAGTTTTATGTAGTGTATGTTTTTTATTGCTCTCCCAGTTACAGGGGGACACCATGAGTTTGGTTGTAACTCCCACATTATTTGGAGTTTTGAGTGCCTGGATTCTAAAATAGCCTGTGAAATCCTAGAATGGAAGAACGGAAGCATGCAACAGAAATCTCCGTTCTTGGGATATAATATTTATTGTGAAGAGTGAAAAGTAAAGCAACTCTTATTTTTTGCATCAACTCGAGTCTTTCCTTGTGCATCTAAATTGGAAATCTCTTCCTACGGGTGTTTGCATGCCTCAAAAAGAAACAAAAAATTCAAATAATTGAATAAATAATTATAAATAAATTATTGTCTGGAAGTCAAAAAACAACAGAGCAATACATCTGATGTAGCATCTAATGTCTGCTTTCCAGTGGACAAAGGAAGCTCTGTAAGAGAAAAGGGAACCAAATTTTGGAAAGCTGCAGAGTGAAGTCTGTACCTCTTTGCCCTTCCTTCCAAAGCAAGCACCACTGAGGCTTTCAACACAGAAGCCACATGAAGGAGGAAAATCCCTGCCATGAATGAGACTGTACCGACCTCTCTTCCTCCTGCACTGGGCTCCTCACACCAGACTCTAGCAGCTGTCTGTGGACAGCATTTCTCTTTCAGCAAACCCATGCTCCTCTCAGCCCTGCTACACGCTGTGCCACCAGACTTCTGCATCCTGGCTATCACAGACGTTGCTCTCCTGGGCTGTGACAGGGAGGGAAGCTGGCAGGCACTTGCCTGGCAGGTGGTCTTCAAGACCAGTGAGTTGAGAGCTGGTGACTCCATGCCCTGCACTAAAGGCAGGAGAATAACTGCTGAACCTCGTCTAGGAGTCTGTGGGGTTCCCCCTCCTAGGTGTTTGCCCTGCAGAAGAAAGTTTTCCCAAAGAAAGGAAGGTGAAATAAGGCATGTTTATTGCTCTTTTATATAGCAACTAAAGATTATTACATTACATTTTCAAGATCCAAACACAATGAGAGCAGACTGCACTCTGAATCAGATAAAGCATTCACCTCTTGATCAAAACAGGAATATATGCCTTGACTTTCACTAGAAAGCCTAACAATGTGAACAAAAGAAGGCCAAAGCAGAGATTGAGTTATTCTTCTCACAAGGCAAAACAGTTGGATCAAGTTGCATGAGAAACAATTAAATATAGCCCTCTCATGTCATGGCAGCTAATTGTCTGGTCCAAAAAACTTTAAAGTTACTGTTATTTTCAGTAACATCCCACAGATCCATGTCCCAGGATTTCATTATTTGAGAGGATGAAAGACTCAGGCAATCAAATGTAATTCTCTTCTTATTTTATTACTTTCCCATGTAAAATTGGGGGAGTATGGACAATTTATGTAGAGTAGGGTTATTCATCCCTACATGCTTTTACTCCTTAAAACTGAGTAAGTCCTTTCCAAAAATTGGTTCCTAAGCATAAAATGCCTTGAGCAGCTTTAATTTCAGAAAAGAGCAATAAATCACTTTAATACAAGAAGCAATATTTGATTACTCTGCATTACCCAGTAGCCACTTTACAATTATAATCCTTTACACTCTTATCAATGAATATATCACTTCTAACTCTAACCTCTCAATCACCCTCTCCCTCATCCATGTTCCTACTCTTTGGCAACAAGCCTCCTACTATTATTTAATATTAAATTATATAGCACATATGTGATGGTGATAGTCATGTGATAAATTGCATTTATCATGCATCTTTTAATGCAGCTGCATTAATCATGTCTCTCTTTCAACATGCCTGCTAATCCATCTCTGTCCAGGACTACTCAGTCCCATCCAAACTTTTAAGGATATTTGAACCTGCTCTGTTAGAAATGGTGCCCTTTCCCAAGCATGGAGTTTCATCACAGAAATCACACTGTCCCAAAGTTTGGCACAAATAACTTTGAGTCTATGTAAGGCTTAAGAATGAACCATGAGACTCCTTGGAGCAAAAAAACAGAGACTTACATTTTCTGTTGTTGCAAGTCTCTCCATATCTAGCCTGAGGTTGTTATCCATGATCCTGGGCCTTAAAATGGAAGCATTTGATGTTTGTAAAATAGGTGATTCTAAAGGTATTTAACACATGTCAACTGCTGGTTTATTCCCTCCTAGACCTCTAAAGCTGGGCTTCTAATAGACAATTAAAAAATACTAACCTTACAAGCCACAGGATTGCAAAAAAGTAACCAAAAAGTATTTTAGAACTCTTGTTACCTTTAGAACCTTGTTACCTCCTCGCCTTATAGGAGGTCCTTGTACTTTTGGCCAGTTGGGGCTGTTTTCTCCCAATAAGACCACTCTCATGGATTGGCAATGCAAAAACTCTACTAATTTGGCAGTCAGAAAGAGAGATTTGGCTTCGCTCGACGCCGACTGTGATTCAGAAATTATACATTGGTCAAAAGCAAAAGGAGTGGCAATCACAGTGTTTCTCCCATGGGTGTCGATTGCGAAATCTCTAGGTGAGTTGGCTCACCTAGAGTGTTGAGTAGCAAAACAGGCAAACTTGACATCCAACGCGTTGGCCAACCTCCTATCAGACGAGGAGGTAACAAGGCAGGCAATGTTGCAAAATCGAGCGGCGATTGACTATCTCCTCCTTCTCCACGGACATCGTTGTGAGGAGTTTGAGGGGATGTATTGCTTCAATCTGTCGACCAAGGCTGAAGACATCCACAAGGCCATCCAGAACATCCGAGACACGGTGCAAAGCATCATGAAAGAGACTAATGACTGGTTGGGCGGGCTGTTCAAAAATTGGGGGATTTTGGACTGGGCAGGCTCAATTCTAAAAACAGTTCTGTTAATTGTGTTTATCCTTATGTTAATCTTGATTGCGTTCGGTATCATTAAGAAAATGATGATCAAGTAAACTTCAAGCATCACCCATTCCCCCTCCGTCAATCAAGTTACTATACCATCTGCTCCCGAATTGGAGGAGGACATGGAATTGGGGGAAGACTCTGATGAAGAGGAAGCTCCGGAAGAGGAAGACCACCAGCCGGAAAGATGGGAAACACACCAGTCATAATTTGCCGAAATATATCCAGAGTCAGAGCATCTTCCTCCCCTGTTCCAGTTCTCCCCCTCATAAAAAAAAAGGGGGGGGAGATGTGGCAGTGCATGTTTTGATTTTGTTAAGTCTGGCAGGTTTTTATACTGAAATTGGTAATTGTTTGCTCCTCTGTACCCCTGGTTTTCCCCCAATGGTTTCTCCCCCAAATGTTTGTTATGCAATATTCCGTTACATGTCAATCATCCCCTTCCCTCACCTGTCCTTGTCAATCCCCTCTCTCTCCTCTTGGGCACCCTGTCTGTCACTCTGGGGCCCTTCCCTGGATTATGGAAAGTTCCAGGGAGGGTGTCAAGTGATAGGCTGGTGCCCGGGAAATCCCACACCCCTCCCCTTGTGATTGGTTCTTTGTTTAAGTGTTGATACCCACACCCTCCCCCCCACCCCAGTTACGCCCTTTGAGACCCTGATTGGTTGACCCATTGTCACCACCCCTTGATCCTCCCCCAGTTAAAAGTTTGTGCACAAGCCTTGATCGGGGCTCTCCTGAGCAGGTTTTGGTGAGGTGCAGAGCTCCCGGTCAGACTCTCATTAATAAACCCTTTGATAAAACCTACTCAGAGAGTCAGCCATCTGTCTGCTGCCGCCGTTGCACCTACCATATAGTCCGTCCACCAGTGTGGGGGAACCAAGGCCCCACAAGGAAGGAGGTCTCCTGCCTGGCTCGCGACCCCGACCTCTGACGCGTGAGCCGCAGTGGCAGAAACTGAGTTAGCCTGTGGTAGTGCCATCCAGGTGTGTGGTGGACACTGTGACATACGGATTATTTGTCCCATATGCTATGCTCTCTGTCCAATTGTACAGGGCAGCAGATTCATTTTTTTTAGCATCCATTGGAGATAAGCTGTCAGATCTCTATTGATCTGCTTATGCTGACTTCATTCCACACAACTAAAAGCTCTTTTTTCCTTAAATCCAATTCTTAAACATTTACATAGAACTTAAACTCGTTTTTTAAAACATTCTATAGTCTCTTAAAAAAGAATTACTGAGTTTGCAAGTGTTTCATGAATCTACACCACAATCACCAAACTGGTTTGGGATAAATTGTATCCCAATTGGGAAAGCAAAGAGAAAGAACTGAGCAAGAACCAGAAAAAAAGCGTTGAAAACTTTGTTCCAAAATAATAAAATGTTTCAGGTTCCCCAATTAAAAAAACTTTGTGTTAGAAAAGTCTGTTCATATATGTATATTTAAATCACAAAAATGCTCTATGCAAAAAAATATATGTTTATGACACAAATATCATTGATGAACACCAGATCATTTTCCACAATTTTGGGATAACTAAGACACTTAGAATGTGATTAGTCACAGCAGATGGGAGTGCTTATGCCATTAGAATTAAACATATGGGCAAGTATTTTGTTGGATCAGGATTTATATGTTTTGTGGATCTGTAAAGTTAAACTATTGGTGTAGGCATTCATACAGGCACAGCTGAAAGGCCGTTCTTGAAATCCTGTCTCTAACAGAATCAAGCCCTAACGGAACACTGCTCTCTTGTGTGCAGCTGTGTTTTTTGCCCCAAACCTATTGCTCATAGGGCAATGTGATAGGCACTCTGACCACTCACTGATTTTCTCCTCCTCTTCCTCCTCCTCCCTAATTTCTCTTTCTAATTTCTCTTCCTCTCCTCTTTTTCTCTTTTCCCCTGGCTTTTTCCCTGAGACTCCCCAGTGAAGTGTTTATCATTACATGTTGGGATTGAAAAGCAGGCACTGGTCAGCTACTGGAGCACTTTCCATCATCCTCTTGCTCTCTTTTTCTCACCATTATAAATTAAAGACAAAATATTATTAATCCTTTTGGGTGTAGGTTCACAGGGAAGAAGAGATTAAGGGGGCATTGGTACTCCCTCACAGCCATACCCAGAGGAGCAATTGCACCTGTCTTGTCCCCTCCTCTTTGTCCTCCTGACACTTTGTCTTGGTGTCATGGGAACTCACTGCTAGAGAAAACTTCCTCTTCCCAAGTTCTGGGAATTTTTCAATGCAGTCAGGACAATTTTCCTAATTTTTGTCCACAAACATGGACAAGGAATCCAAGAGATACCTTACTGCATATAATGGAGTATAGAAAGTTTGCTGTTAATCCTCTTCCATGGCTTTACTGGCCTCACTCCATGAAGTTTCAATTTTTCCTTTCACTGAGGCAAAAAAATCCTTAAAGTTTCACTGATAAATTTTCTGATCCCTGATTACTTCTGTATCTCACCAAATTTTCCTCCCTGTTCTACCAAACAATGTCTATGGCTTCTGCATTGGAAAGAAGCTCACTCCATGGCAATGTCAGTCAGCCACAGAAAGTAAATCCTCAGGTCGAAGAAACTTTTCCTTAGGGGATCCCCATGTCTCAGAAAGACACTTGGGAGACAATGAGGAAAGGGTTAACTTGAACTCCAGTCCTTCCAAGTTCTGAAATCCATGCTAAACCCATCTACAACTAACTGTAGAGCAATTCAACTCATACCTCTGGTTATTAATTGTCAACTCAAAGTTCTGATATGCAGTTCATCAAGGACTCACAGTGAAAGGAGGTAGGAAATTTAAAAAAAAAAATTATAAATCAGACATCATCTTTTCTAAAGCACAACAGAATTTGCTGTTGTCCTGATACATTATGGCCACTCACAGCCTTAGTCATGTGAAATCACTTCAAAAAGAATTGAGGTTTAACGAACAACAACAAAAAAGCTTCAAAGCTTTCCCAACAGCAGGAGACCTTCTTTTTAATTGGGAGCATATATCTGAGTAAAACTAAAAATATCCAATAAAAGCAGATTTTGAAATTGTATAAATATCAAAATGATTGAAATATAATATTTAATATTCACTTTTTCATTGTTTTGAGGCCAAAAAGCCCAGTCAAAGCTTTGTACTTCTTTCATTATCACTATACATTTTGACAGAAGAGGTGCTTAGGCTCCCGTAAAATCAGATCCTTCCTGTTTCAACAGTAAAAATATCTCTGTCCCAAAAATCTTGCAGTGTAAGCCAGGAGACAACAAGTAGATAAAGGCAGAGAAATGGGAGATCATATGGAAACAGTCAGCATGACAAGTGGCAGTCTCAGTTTTGGCTCTTCTTCCACCCTTTGCAAACCCTTTCCATCTACCAGCCCATCTCTGTAACAATAATAGGAGGTATTATTAACAGGTTAGAAACCCCCACCTGCTTGAATTTATCATACGGGGGTGAGAAAGACAATGCCAGTAAATGCCTCATGCCATTGTCTTTGTTAAAAAAAAAAAAAAAAAAAAAGAAGAAGAAGAAGGAAGAAGAAGTTGAAAATTCCCCAGAAAGAAACTGTGACCAGAGGTGAAAACAAATGGAGATCAATTTTTATCCAAAATAAAAGATTGATTCTTGCAATTACAAGAAGTGTGAACTTTATTGAAAGAACACTCCAGGTAAATATATTTTAAATAGTCTCTAACGCAAAGTGTAAACCAAATGAAAGCAGTCTCACTGCACTTAAATAAATATCTTTTGCTTCATCCTTTAAGTCAACCAGATTTCAAGTTGCCTTTGGGAGCTTGGATTTAGGAATCACCAATGTTTTAGAGCTATAGGCTTACCTAGTTACACTAGAGCAAATCAAATGAAAGAAAATGCACATAAATTCGCATGAGAATCCAAGAACAATACGGGATTTTTCAAGCAACACAACCTCAACCCCCATGATATGAAACATTCTTTTTCTATGTGAAATGTATTACAAGAAAATAAACCATTAGAAAAATAAAGACTTACTCTATGTAACAATCACATTGAAACCCATTTAATGAGATTTCACAGCACAAAAAATTTGCCCCATTCCAATTCAGTCAAAACATGCCAGCCAATCGTGAAAAGCTATTAGAGAAGGTGAAGATAGTGTCCTTTTATCCCACATTTACATCTCTAAAAGCTGCAAGCCTTTTTCTTATATTTTAGGGAAAAGAAAGAAAAATTAAGGGTACCTAACTCTGTATAAAATTGATTTGAAAATTATATCTTTTTTAAAAAGAATGAAAACCTCAGAAATTTCTGAGATGAAAAATAGGAAATAGGTAAATGCTCTTGTGATTGTTATTGTTAGCAACACTGTTAATCATAGTTTTATTAATATATTAACAATACGGCTTTCAGTTTCTAAAGTGAGAGCATTCTAACTTCCCCTTCAGGCAACTATTGAGGAAAAATAATTAAATGTAAATAAATTAGTAATGTAAAAGGATTTTATCTTGCACTTAAATAAGGATGCTGTGAAAATTTCTGTCTTGTTCCTAATGAAGGGTACGTATCTCCCTTAGAGTAGCCCCAATTAGGTCTTACCCAACATTAGCACAAGCAGCACCACTGACTATAGCTGGGACTGAAGTGTGTGGCATTATACATGTGTTTAAAATTAAAGTTATCATTAGCTTTTTCAGTCAGACTGTCTGTGTTGTCACTATCTATACTGGTATCTTTATTTTGTGCCATTACTAACTATCTTCATTCTTTAATAATTGTGGAGTAAAATACACATTCCCCAGCTCAGCTATGTGCAATTGCTTTCATTCTCTCTAATTCTAGAAAAAAAGTGAGACCCTGTGACATGAGAAATCAAGGACACCACTTCAATAGCTGTTTTAATATCTGGATCTCTGAAGCAAGAGAAGTGAGAGGAGGTAGCAGTCAGCTGTCTGCAGGCTCGATATCCCAAGCCTTGCCTTTCACCTGTTCTTTCTACTTCTACATGTGGCCTTATCAGGACAGGGGGTGAGTCAGTCAAACACAAAAGGACAGAACCAAAGACAAACTATAGCTTTGCTCCTGCTCACTCCTGCAGCCACATAGGACTGGCATATCACGGCAGGAGAAGTGATGGCAGCCTCTCAAGGGACATTTCCAAGGACTGTGACACTCCTGTCACTGTCCTCTGTGGCACAGTTTAGTTTTATCCTTTACTTTTAAATGCTACTGTGACCTTTGGAAAACGGTGGACGAATCTTTGCGACTGTTAGAGGGTTTAGAAATCCAAATTATTCACACTTGAAAAAAATCCTTTGTTTTAAGCACAGGTTGCTTCTGGTTATACTTCTGAGATGCCTGTGTGAGAGCAGTTTACCACACAACATAGATAAACTACATTTTCAGACTGGTTCCAGGCAAGGAACATATTCCTTGTGTTCCTCTCTGCACTGTGAGCTGTGCCTCCTGCCTTAACCCTGCTTCATCTTTAGCACCACATAAAAATACAACACATCAGCTGTGCATCTGTAACCAGGCATCTTAAGTGACAGCCCAGCAGGAAGAACAGCTTTTATTTGTCACCTAAAGTTAACAGAGTAAATTCAGAGACACCCTCCTTCCTGCCTTTCTCCTGCAAAGACTCAAGGCCCTAATTAATATGCAGCTCTATTAACTCTAGTGGCTCTAAGGAGGTGGTGACTGAACGGGAAAATTAATGACCTCCTGTCCAGCACGTGCCCCTTATTTCAGAGTTAAAATAAAAACTGCATTCAGAAGGGAATCGGAATTATTAAATCTTTAATCGTAAACTGGTGCAGTAAACACATGCCAGAAATGGCAGCTTTGATAAAATTCAGTTTCCACTCCTCTTGCTTAATTCATCTTTATTTGGTAATGTCTCAGCCAAGTTGTTGGTACTTTTACTCTCATTTCTCAAACCTCAAGCATAGAAAGTATACATTTTCATTACCCATACTCTAGAGAACTGGGGTTTTTTTGATAATGTCACATCAACCAGGAAATAGAAAAGACCCTAGCTGAATAATACCTAAGGCTGAACAATACCTACCTAAAAAACCATCCAAAACAGAAACCTCCAAAGAAGAAAGAAACAAAAGAACAATCCCCAAATATCCATCTCATCTTCTATCCAATTCACTTGTTACAAAGGAAGGACCTATAAAAAAATCCTTGATTCTTGGTTTTTTTCAGGAACCCTCCTATTGTCCTGCAGCAGAGTGGGTACCTGCGCATGTAAACAGAGCTACCAAAAAAAAAAAAAAAAAAAAAAAAAAAAAAAAAAAAAAAGGAAACCTTGCCATTTTAACTAATATTATGAGTGGTGGCTAGGATGACTATGACTACTTTACAGGAGTCTTAAAACAACTTATATTTAGCATCATTTATTTGATTCTTCATGCTTTTCTCTAGCTCTCAGGCAAAATGCAGAGGCCAAATAAACCTCGCCTCTGTAGCAGCCAGAGATTTGGAATTTTCTTTTTAGATCAATGCCAAACATAAACTTATCTAATTTTCTTTTAGTCTGTCCCTGTTTGAGTGCTCCAAACCCAAAGAGTGAAAGAAATTTGCATGGAATATTTAATTACTAAGTGGCTGCTCTTTAAATTGCAGTATCAAACCCTCATCTATGCTCAACATTGTGATTGTCTGACAGTCTGAAACACTGATTACCCATTCCCATACAGAGGGATGTCAGAAATAACCAGACAAAATACAGGCAAGATTTACAGCCCCTTATACAATTTTCTCCTGATATCATGATGCAAAACAAAGTCAGATTTTCACACACCTATCTTAATTCTATTCCTCTTGCTTGTTTCACTGTTGCACACTTCACCAATTCTTCTTCATTAAACTGTGTTTTTCATTTTTGTTCTGTACTCCACAGGTTACATTTATTTACCATCTCTCACTTTTCAAGTTTCACATCCTGCCCTTGCCTGGAAGTAGTGTCTATAGGCTATTTACTCACTCCTTTTGCTGGACAAAACACACTGGTTTTCTACTTTCATAACAGTAAGTTTCACATAGCTCTTTCTGGTTTAATGAATATCTGAAGTAGAACATCACCAGTTTCATAAGGATTCCTCACACAATACTTGATTAATTTGCAATAATTAGCACTTATGAAAGGTAAAATAGACATTTCTTCTATAAACTTCTCTGGGAATAAAACACTGTCACGTCCAACATAGCCTCTATAGCCTTTACATAAAACTAAACTAATTCTAGTTACCAGCAAGTAATTGACTTGCAACAAAAAACTAATAAATACCTGCAGTAGCAACTGCAGCACAAACTCTCCATCCTTACCTCAACTCCACCTCATGCCAGGACTTAGCTGTGTGGGATATTGCCAAATGATTTCCACTTCCACATTACAGCTGTGTTTGGAAAATGCTTTGCATTTACTGTTAATTCAGTTTTCAATGTCACAGCAAATACACAAAGCAGCATTATTGGGATGAATAATCATGAATTATCTTTGGTTTAGGCCAGCCTTAGTTTTTTTCTTGAAACCTCAATTTATTTTTCTTTATCCTAAAATAATGCAATGAAGAGAGAATTAATAATTCAGAGATTCTCAATGGCACTAAGCTTCAAAAATATCAAATACAAAATGCTTAGGAAAATAATAGTTTTGAGTCAAAAAGGGATTTTAGGACTAACTTCAGATAATAATTCCATGGTCACTCTTCATCTAACCGTATAGACTCTGGGGCAATACTAAAGCAATTTAAATAAGATGATGTATAGAGCTCTACTGATATTGATCGTAGTGGCACATTTTAAAGAACTGCAACATGAGTCACTAAATCCTCATCTTTTTTTCCAGCCCTTTTAAAAAGCAAGGAAATATAAAAGTACAGCACAAGAAGACAGGTAACCCATTCTTCTTACACTCAAGTAACATCCTGTTTTCTTAATGAACAATTACTTTTCTCTCTCTCCTGCTTCAACTAACGAGATAAGCTGGCAAGATGAGTTCTCTCCACGGGTTTTACAGTGGTCAGACTTCTTGAGTTGTGGTGTAGGGAGAATCTGCTTGGGCAAGTTTTGATGTTACATGTAAAGGGAAAGATCTGAGAGACATAGGAAAGCAAAGCGCTGCTTTCATTTCTCATCCATGTTTTGTCATATAGTTTAAACATTCAAATGCAAACAAACCAAAACTGCCCTGTGTTTGCTGAGAGAAGAGCTTGTGAACACTATGGACTCTGCAGAGCAGAAATTCCTTTTCTGGGGCTGCTGGGGACCACAAAAATCTGAATGGTCAGCTGTTTCTGGCTTAGGCTTTTGATTCTTAACTGGCTAACTTACAGAGAATACAAAAATTATTCAAATACCCTGACAACTAAGAGAAAGTCAAAATTAGTTCTGCTTTTCAAATTAACTTCTTCTTAGAGTCAAAAATTTCCTTAGCCATCCTCCTGTTAAGGAAAATTTTATTCAGGTTCAGAAAAAGATCTCAGTGAAAACCTATTCACTGTTTTTTTACTGTGATGCAGTTAAGCTACCATCTGCCCATCCTCTATTACTCATTTAATTTATACAGCACAGTACATTTACTTATATCTTTTCTGTCTGAACAGTTTTCATTTTAATGTCATTATAACCTTATTTTTGCCAGTCATGAGATCAGTCTCAGCTGGAAAGAATGTGCTTTCCTCTCCTGTTGCCTGTTATTTTCCTCATTTCACTCCTCTGTCAATATTATTTCACTAACACACAAAACAGGATATATGATTAGAATTAAATAGCAACATTTTAACATTTGTTTTGCTATTACATAAGTGTTAGATACATCCTAGAATTCAGCTAGCAGTATACATCACCTGCAGAGCCACACATTTTCTAAATATTTAAAGGAAAAACGTATTACTTGCCTTTTAAAGTTTTTTTTTCCTACCTGTGCGATTTACGCTCTATGTAATTACTGTTTTTTGGTTTGTATTTTTTAAAATCTGGTGGCTTTTTCTTTCCTTTTAATACAAATATCTCCTTGTCACTCTACTTAGCAGCTGTATTCAGTCATAAAAGGGCCACTTGGTATCAGAAAACTCATACATATTTGCCTAATAATGCCTTTTAAGTAATCTGCCCCTTTGTTAATGGCTTTTTTTTTCAAACCAGCCATACACTAGGAATCAAAATTAGCATCTAAATGAGGATGTTTTAAACGCATGCCTAGGGGTTGCAGTTTTCACCTTATTTTTTTTTTTAATAGTTTGCCATGTTAAATTATGTAAAATAGAAATGGTTTTTTAGTTTTTAATGAGCTAATGTAGACCTATCAACCCTCTCTTCCTCCTCCCCCCACTTCTCTGCTTAAAGAGTCCACGAACTGTTTTGCAGGTATGAAAAATGGCCGTGAAAGAGAAAACCCAGTGTCAGCAGGCAAAACAGATCTCTTCCTCAACAGCAGCAACAGCACCACTGAGTGAAGGAACATTTGTTTGAAGTCCTTACTGAAATGGCCCCGTTCCCTATTAATCGCTTACAATACATAAAAAGAAGCAACTATTTTTTTATTTAATTTCAGGAGAAGAAATTTCATTACAGCTCCTTTTAAATTGGCTTTTCATTTAATTATGGAGAAAGATTAAAGAGAACTAACAATGTGTGCAGTGGCATGGCCAAATGATGATTGGAAGAGGGAAGGAGAGATGCTCACCATCTGTGAGTGTAATGTTTGCAGGGAGTAAACAGCAAAGTGGGAGGAATTACAGGGTGATAATCTGGAGTTACCAGGTGAGAAAGCTCATGGGAAGAGGGGAGAGGGTTAGTGTCTGGCCTGGAGGGGATGCATCTCTCTTGCCTGGGGAGGCCTACAGGTGTCACCACCCACCTCTGAGGGTGGTTTGATTCTGAAAGGTAAAGAGGTTCAAAAGCAGTGTGTGAGAAGCAGGAGAGTACTCTGAAAAGGATATGGACCTGTTAACTGGACAATCCAGAAACAGGAGCGATGGAATCCAACACTAAATAAAACTCCAAAATTAACAGAAATTGCTGATATGTGGGGCCCATACACAAACTTTTGTGTAACACTGCTGCATTCAACTATTCTTGTTTTACCCTTGCCGTCTCAAAAACCTTCAATGATGTCATATGCATAACAAAAACAAATTCCTCAAAACTGAGTCAGCAACAAAATGTCTGTCTGGTGGTGTTGTTCTTGTAGTTATTGCTTTTGTTGTTGTTGTTGCTGTTTTAATCTGCATGAAGATGATTTGACGGAAGAAGCACATCCCCTGGCATCATGTCTCCTAATGCAGCCCAGAACACCATTACCCCATTTTGATGTACATGAACATGTGGGAGCAGATCTGGCTCACATACAGCTTGGTATTCACCAGGACCTTCAGGATGTCTCCTGCAAAACTGTTTTGTGGATGGGTGGCCCTTAGCATGTGTTGGTGCTTGGGATAGTTCTTCCCCAGATGCAGGACTTTCCCCTTTAATTCCATGCTGTTTCTGTTGTTCCACTTCCCCGGCCTGTTGAGGTCCCTCTCGATGGTTGCATGAGCCTCTTGTATATCAGCCCCTCTTCTCACTTCTGTGCTATCAGTGCTAATTTGCTTAGAGTCCACTCTGTGCCTTCACCCAGATCATAAATGCATAAAGGCATTGATTGAGAATCCCATTGAAGAAGTCCTCTGGGCCCAGACATTCAACAGGATTTTAGTTCACTTCACTGCTCATCCAACCTATAATTCACCAGTTTAAATAAATCTGGTTATAGAATCATAGAATGGTTCAGGCTGGAAAGAACCTGAAAGATCTAGTTCCAGTCTCCCTGCCATAGGCATAAACTCTTTCCAATAGACCAGGTTGCTCAAATAACATCCAACCTGGCCTCGAACATTCCAGGGATGGGGCATCCGCAACTTCATCCACCAGCTGTGGCATTTTACCACCCTAATTTCTTACTGATATCCAGCCTAAACCTACTCTCCTTCACTTTAAGGCCACTTCCCATTATCCTGTCATTAAAAAACTTGTAAAAAACTTGTAAAAAACTCTCTCTCGAGCTCTCTTGTAGTCCTCTTCATGGCCTGGAAGGCCACAACAGCATCACCCTGGAGCCTTTTCTTCTCCAGGCTGAACAATCCCAATTCTCTCACCCTTTCCTCATAGGAGAGGTGTTCAATCTAATCATGAGGGTCTTAATGGGAGATGATGTCAAAAGCCTCACTGAAGATAAACATCCACTGTTCTCACCTCAACTACCAAGCCAGTCATTTCATGGTAAAATGTTGTCAGGTTTGTCAAACATGACCTTCCCTTGACCAGTCAATGCTGACTGCTCCTGACTAATGGCTTCCATGTCTTTCATGTGACTGGAGATGGGTTCCAGGATTTGTTCTGTCAACACTCCAGGGTTTGAGAAGAGGCTGACAGGCCTGTAGTTGCCTGGGCTCTCCCTCTTGCCCTTGTCCCATTTTCTTGAATATAAGAGGGACGTTTGCCTTTCTCCAGTCCTCAAGGACTTTTCCATTAATTCAGACAACAATCAAGAGTGATCTAGCCATCTCCCTCAGTGTTCATATATATATATATATATATATATATATATATATATATATATATCACTAGGATCCATGGAGTCACATGGTTTGCTGAAGTATTTGCTGACCTGATTCTCTTCCACCAAGGGTGCAATATTTTTTATTGCCTATAAATCGCACAAATATTTTACTACAGAAAAAGAAAAAAAAAAAAAAAAAAAAAAAAAAAAAAAAAAAAAAAAAAAAAAAAAAAAGATGAAAACATGTATCTATTCCCTATGTTCCCTAGCAATTCCATGAGGTTTTCTTATATACACTGTTTCCTAAATCACTATTCCCAACCTGCAAAAAGACTTGAGGTCACATGATTATCTGCAACAAGCAGATTTACTTTCCCCTACTTTCTGTAGTCCCTTTGGACAATTACATGGACTTCAGTGTTATTTTCTTCAAATTTTTTGCTTCTTTGTTCTGTGTTTGGCAGCTCTGATTTGATCCTAAATGCTTTCAAAACAAGTGAAAGCATTCTAGCTCTGGCACCAACAAATCCCTGAAAATGACAAGACTTGGAACCCATTAAAGAGCTACAACCATGTTTTCAAACAAAAAGAAAGCAAACCTTGAGACTTGTTTAATGACTTTCCAATAGAAAGCAGAGATCTTATGGAAGCATCTGGTGATGTAGGAACATAAATATTTCCATTTATAAATCAGACAGGGATCAGGAGAACAGAAAGAGGGTAAGGGATCAATACATCTGTAAGTCCTTGGCTCAATAGTGCAAAGGGAACGTTTATAGTCCTTCCATTTGCAGACATCCTCTCTTGCATAAACTAAGGTCAAATACCTACATTATAAATAGAATATAAAAATATAACAAAACCAACCCTTTTGAGTTGTGATTGAATCAGACATATTCAGGCGATGTCATATGGATTCAGATTTTCCTCTCTGTCCTTGATTTTTCTGCACTTGTCAAAATGTACAAGGGTCTAATGTGAAGGGTCTAATGGTGTAAGATGCAAATATTTGTGATATCCCTTTATGTACTGTTAACACAGGTGGAAGGGTCTCTATCCTCCTTCACTTAGAAAAGCAAGTGGAAGAGCAATCTCTGATGTGGAAATTAGGGCATATCCATTCTCCAAGAGAATAGAATGGAACAACAGAGTTCTACAATTTTCCTTCATCCAGGGTTAAATTTTGCTGGGATATTTAGGGAAGAAGGGGTGAGAAAAGCTTTAACTGTTTAATTTTACTTTTATAATTAACGTCAAAAATACTTAACCTTTGAGGTGGGACATTCTTCTTAATATGGCAGAAAACCAAATAAGTCACTGTATCAGAGGATGGCAACAAAATATTATTAGGTCATTAGTAAAAACACCTGTATAAATGAAAATATTTTGATATGTGGTGAGATTTTAATATGCAGGCTATCTCCAGAAGCTCTTGAGAGAGGAGTACAAGGATGACAAGTCCTCACTGCTGTTTAAAATTCATTTTTACTTAGATTTCCAGAGAGTAAATGAGTTTCCAGGTGTTATTCAGTGCATCTGAATTATGGAGGACTTGGATGTTGTGTGTAATATGTGTCTGAAATAAAACTGATGGACAGGCTATTGGGCAGTCAGTAACCACTAGTAGCGCTGGCTGTGCAAGGAGTTTATTGGGGAATCTGCTAGTCCCCATGGTAAATCCTTCTGTTAGCTGACTCTTCTCAGTAGGTAGAGATTGATATTTTTGGAGTGTTTGCTAGGTCTACATGTTTCTATTTTATTTTTATTGACCCTTCCTCTTTTATCATCTTATGGGTAGAGTAAATCAAGTAGGCTATCACAGGACTAACCAAGAGGAACTGAAGTTTTAACTCAGGACTTATCCCATTTAATTAGAGACATAATCACCTTAAGTATATGCCCTTCATTATTATAGTATCAAACAAGGCAGAATATTCCCTCAGAATTTACAAGTTCTGTTGATAATCCTTTAAACTGATTAAATTTTTAAATAATTGGTAATAGCTAAGTACAAAATTTTAAATTTTTCATTTAGATTCTTACCATATGTCTATTTTTAATTTCCTTTGGGTTTTCTCTTTTTTTCTTTTTTCCTATTATCTGTCACATTTTAGAAATTGTGCCTACTTATTCCTTATGCTAAGCTTTGACTTAATTTTATGTATTTCTAATATGTATTTTATGGTTAGTTTTTAATCATTTCATTCTCTTTTCTCAAGTCTCTGTTCTCTACATTTTTCTAGAAGCAAATCCACTTTTCTTCTCTGTCCAGTCCCTCAATTATATTTCTTTTGATTATTTTCTTTGCCATTTTTTTCATTTCATGTCTGATATCTCATTCCATATTTTATATGCAAATGACAAAGTAAATGTAGATTCATGGGAAATATTTCACTTATATCCATCCTCGTACACCGGCCAAATGCTATCTACTTTAAACAAAAAGTGTAAAGACACAAACCATAATAACTGTATTTTCTGTATTTTCAAAGTTATTCACTTCATTAGTAATCCAGCTTTAGGGATGTGTAAAACACTTACTAGATGTGCTGTGTGGCACTATAACAAAGCCTTTGCTATTTGCCCAGCAGAGCTAATTGTATTTTTCAGGAACTGCTTTTTGACTTCTGGTGTTCCTCCATATTTTTCAAGGGGAAAAAAAACCCCTTTCTAAAGTTGCCTTTTTTTTTGCTTAAATATAAGTGCATCATAACATCTTCATTTTTAATATTGGAAACTGGAAAAAAAAACCCACAAGTACTGCACACCATTTTGAAAACATGGTCTAGAGAAAAGTTTACTTTGTTCCAGTTAAAACTCCACAGAGTGAAAAATTCTGAAAATACACCTTCATATGTCTTTTTTATGTCTTAAATCCATTTTAAAGTAGTCTGTTAAGCATAATTTCAGTTACAAACTTACAGCTTTTTGGCACTGAGTCATGTCCTCTTATTTGAGCTGTTGACCCTAGAGCTGCCATATTTCTGCCAAGTTATGTGACTACCATCCAAATCCAAATGTACATAGGGATAGATGAGTACATCTAGGAAAACCCAGACAGATGGTAATGCTGGCTATAACTCGCCATGATGTGTGTCCTCAGCCCACTCCAACAGAGGAGTAAAACATGTCAGTTTAAGCCACTTCCATCAAGGTTTAGATGTGAGGGAAACAGATGGATCTTCAGGATACCAGCAGACTTGTTAATTGTCAGGCCCAACCCCGTCAGGCCATTAAGCATACGCTGAGATTCAGGCACAAGCACACAAGGGGTCCCATGGATCACAGTGGGTCTATGTGCCCAGCTTAAAGTTAGGCATATACTGAAATAGGATAGGAATATTGGTCTGTTAAAAGCTGCAGCATGTGCAAACTTCTTCGTGAAGCTGAAGCCTCTGGCTCAGTACCTGTTTTACTTAAGTATTTAAATATATTTATGCAGTCTCACAGATATCAATCATTCCATTCATACAGTCTACTGCTAGGAATATGTGGAAATGGTTTGCGCATAATCCAACCCAAGCTGTGTCACCAGTAAGCACTGTTGTCTCAGAGCTAAGTGCTCACAGAAGTACTTTAAAATTCATGTCCATATATAAATATTTTTTTTTAAAAATCAAAACACATTGAAGAGCCTTCCAAACACACGGAAATCTGTCAGATGCCAGAACCTCTATACAATGTTTTGTATAGATCTTTTCATTAGCACAACTGACACTCGGAACACCTCTCATTCACAGCATACCTGTGAGGCATACATCACATCCAGCTTTGTGGATATGTTGGCTGAGGCCAGAAATTAATATCTGATAGTCCATAAAGGTGAACATGAAGTCCACAGTTCTTAACCCATCAATCTGGCTCATCTTTTTCATTTCCAGTGTTAACAACACAGAAGAAGCAAGGGTTTAAATAAGCAGAATGGTATTTTTGTGACTCCAAAGGTTGGCGAATTACAAGCACTAATAGTCCATCTGAACTCTATATGCTCTTATTCAATTCCTAGCCCAGTGAATAATGTCAGATTTTGCACAACTTAGTACTGAGCTTTTTGTCATGGTGACTAGTCCTGGAACTACATGCCTGAGGCTATTACTTCTAAAATAAGAGAAATAGAAAACTAAGTTAGGCACAATGTCAGTAAGATATACACACTGGACTTCATCTATCCATATCCATGATATTTCAACATCTTATCTTAATTTTTGCCATCTGCCTATAGTCCAATAAAGCGTTCTAAGTCAACCATTTAATGATTCTTTAATAGGAGGGAGGCAGCATCCTTTTTTCTCAGGTAAAACTTAAAGCATAATGGGAAAAACTTGGTAAGTCCAAGGTTACATCTCAATTCTGCTTCTCAGCACAGACCGTTAGTCAGTCTTCTGTTTTGGGCATTAGATTTCTGCCTTTCAAAGTCTTTCCTCCAACATTAATTAGAGGCAGACCATGTGACTTTTTTTTTTTTTTTTTTTTTTTTTTTTTTTACTATCACCTAATTTCCAGCTTTTCCTGCTCACCCCCACCGTGTCTTATTGCTTGGGGAATAATTTATATTGATTAATACAAGTTTTCTTCATGCTATATGCAGTACAAGGAAATCAAACTAACATTGAAGCTTCACAATATAGTGTTAATAACCCTACTGGCTGGAAGTTAGCCAACTAGCTAATAATTACTGCATGAGCATAGGCACCTCACAGCATGTCATATCATTGAGGTAATAAACAATAGATTTGTTAATCTAGTATGAAAGCATTATCAGTTGTCTTTGCTTTGCAACCACTTCAAAATATTTTCCAAGCATTTCTACAGAACGGTTACACTGCAGATGCATTCAGTCAGTTGTGGTTTACAATACAAGAAAGTCTTATAATACTGGTGCAGGAATTAATGTTATTTGGCCGTATAACGTATCATTCCATTAATTCATTTCACAGATCTTCCCCTATGATTCTTTCAAGTGTTAGCAAAGAGTTATGGTTTGGCGTGTTTTTCTCCCCTTTGATTCCAAAATGTCTCTCCTATTTGTGTAGGAAATGCTATTTAATAATTTTTTTTTTGTAAATTGCAGTTTCCAGTTTGTCATCAAGCACACTAAAGGACATTTACTTGTATTTAGCTATAAAAATATCTATTAACAATAAAACAACTTGTTTTATACTTCTACAACTTCTCTCTACTAAATGGCACAATAAAACTACCTTAATATTCATTTTTGTTTTCAGTCATGCTAAGCTAAGAACAGTCCATTTGTATCTAGGAGAAAACATTCAGAGTGATCAGAAAGGTATGTATGATTTCAAATGTATAATGATTTTATTCTTTCTGATAGTAAGATTGGATGAAAGCATATTTTATAGAATTTGCAAACCAGTCATCAATGACATTTTGCTCTGTGGGAGAGAAGGAATAATTAAAGCTTTTGCTGCAGAAAGCTATGTTCATTATACCTCTGCTTTTTTATTACTAATAGCAGATTGGAAAAAAACCCAGAGAGGTCACTGAAATCTATTCTTCTTAAAAAGCTGTCTTTACTGCTCTGCTCACTCCATTACAATTTATTCTCTAAAGTGTTTCTCCTTATGTTCAGTTGCAGTCAGTTAAAGTTGAGTTTTTGATAAAATGGCGCATGTATCTGTAACTGTTCATGAAATTCAGGATAAGGTACATTTATGCCCTGGTGGGAGGCCTCTTCTCTGAGATGCTTGGACTTTAAAGTGAGGGAGACAGACTAGGAACAGAGAGACCTGAACTCCGTAGAAGCAGAAGCAACAATGCTTTGGGCAGCAAGCACTTTTTGCAGTGATGCCTCAACCTTGGCCGCTGCAGCTCCTTGTCAGGCCACCTGGGCTGCAGGGAACATTCATCCTGCACAGAGTGGCATCTTCTGCTCCTCAGGGTGTCCCCTCAAGCAGCCTGATGTTTCTTCCCTGTCCTTAGCCTCCCACGCAATGTGGAACCAACAGAAGTGGGTTTCTTTCTTCAATTTTTCTTCCTTGGAATTCTATCTCTACAAAACAAATTACACTTCTGCATTTTAGTTCCTACTTTTCCATTTTAATTTTTGAAACCAAAAATTTTTATTGTTTTCTTGAATGCCAAGTGCCCTATCTACCCTTATATTCCTGTGTCTTTCCAGCTTTCCAGGTCTTCTAATTTTACGGGCTGTTTTCTCCAGCGATGTAAGTCACAGATTTCCTAATTTTATGTCAATGTGCTATTTCCCGCTTGTGTTCCTTACCTCAGCCACATATTTTGCCTTATTATTTCTTTCTCTTCAAAATGACAAACTTAGGTCCTACTACAGAGAGTGTGCATGTGCTGTTTCCCACACTTCTATTGCACAAATGTATTAAAATAAATAAGAATAAACACTGGTATCAGCCAGTGCATTTTGTATTAGCAACTCAAGAACCTACCATGTGTGAGTATTTTAGAGACAATTCAGGCTTATCTCACTTCTGAAAAATTTTGTATTTTAAAGTTGTAGTATCCAATGAGAGATTTGTGAGGAATCCAGATCACTTGGCCACCTGGGTTTTGGATGGATCTTGAGCTAAGTCACATGGAAGGAAAACAAATTAAGAAAGAACATATAGTGTTAATATTAGGATAAAGATCTCAATCAGAAAACTGATAACAGCGCAAGACTGACCAAACCTTTGAATTGCCCGGATTCCAAAATGGTCTTCAGAACTGGAGCTACTCCAGCTTTCCTAGGAAATTTCTCTGTCAACTGCAAAAGCAAGACTGTACCATCTCTATCATACTCCCTTAACTTGGTAAGCCATAAATCCATGATAAAAATTTTAAGGAATGATGTTTTTGCAGTCTTACTTTGTATTTAATGTCTTTGTTAGGGCTACCTTAGTTAACCAGGAATTATCTCCATGTTCCAAGAGCAGTCTTTCCAGAGAAATTATTTAGGAAGCAGGTGTAAAAATGTGGACAGGAAGAGTAGGAGAATATAGTCCTTTCATTAAGGGTTTCTGTCTGACAGGTGCTTTCTGAAGTGGAAAAATGAAGAATTTTAGTCCAGATTTTTGTAACAAGAGAAAAGCTTGCACAGCAAGCTGTAAGACCAATATCTCAGAGGCAGATGAACCTTGGATTGCCTTATGCAATATGGCTTTGTGTTTTCTCTGTTCTATCCTTGCATGCGGAAGGTGAGATGTATATTTTGCCAAAGATGAAATATCCCTTAATTTGTTACAATTTTTATAATCATAAATAAACTACCAAAATAAACTACTACCAAAATAATAGATCCTTCATGCAGGTAGAATTGCTTAATACTGGAGACGCTAATTCTGTATTAGGCTAAAAAATGTGGGGTTTTGATCTGTATTTCCTCCTTTTTCATACAGAGCTCTGGAAAATGTGGAGTTCCAAGACAACATTTAATTCTCTTGGCTTATCTAGCACAAATACCTTTAACAATGAAATGTAGAGTCGGATTCTTTTCTTTGTTCTGCCCAAGTTTCATCTTGAATTTGGGAAACATTCTGTGATGGAAAGCAGAATCCAAACTCAGACTACTCTGAGAAAAATTGGGTTTGATTGATAAAACTTCTCCAATGGATTTGCTGTTTGTGAATGTTTTTTTAATAACACCTGAGAATTTTGCTCCATCTATGACAAAATGTTTTTGGATGTCCTAGAGGCAAAGGGATAGACAAGAAGGCAGGGTCATGGTGGCAGTTACCTTGCAATCCTACACTTCTGTCAAAGATGCACTCTGCCAATGGAGCTGCAGAGGCAAAATCAGGATGGTTTTTTAAGAGTCTCGGCAAAAAAGAGAAGGCAGGTTCCCTTTCAAAGGCTTCAAAGGCTTGAAGTCTGCAAGGCTTGCAAGTAGAAAAGTCATCTCTAAACTTGAACATGATGACAAGACTGAAAGAATAAAAACTGAGCCATCATCCCCCTTCTGAGCTGTTTTTAGAATCTTCTTTCAAAGTAGAGCAACCATTCTTCAGAGGAATACAAAATAAAATGACAGTGTTCCACACTGTCCCACCAGCATGAGATCCCCTCCCCAGGTCGTTTTAAAAGGAATTGTGAAATACAATGAGTAACAAAAAGGCCTACTTCAAACAAAGTCCAATCATGACTAGGTGCCTATTTGTTACTGTAATTTAATTCCTCCAGGTAATTAGTTCAGCAAAGACAAGAGGACAGAGTGTCAATCCTGGGGGCAGGCAGAGGTCTTTCTGGCAAAATACCAGCCATTCAAGTGTTTTTGGCAAGAATCCCCATATTTCTTTAGAAGATGCACAGGACATGTAAAATTAACATCCAATCTAAAAGAAAAAAATACAAGAATACAAACCAGTCACCAATTAAGTAGTTTTACAGCTATAATCTACAGCATCTTTGAGACAGGCATTTAGACAGGCTCCTGTAGAGCCAGTGAGCTTCACTGCATTTGTTAACCTGCTGATAGCTGTGCCTGCCTAACTGAAAGCACACCAAAAGCACACCTTCCACTTGCCAACCTCTGTTGCAACAAATTATTGAAGTTGTGTTCCTTTATTTATAAATAATTTTTAAAACCCTTTGAAGAAAGCAAAAAAGCAAGCAAACAAAAACACCAAAAAAATAACCCACTACTTTTATTGGCAGAGTTGGACAAATCTTACAGGAGCTATGCACATTGCTGGGATGATGCAGTCTCTGACATAGAATTTCATTTGCTATAATTTTACATTTTTACAGTACTGGATGGCTACAAGAGCCTGGAGTGATCCTCAGTATAATTTCTCTGAAGTCACCAAATTTACTTCAGAATTTGAAACAGAGAAACTAGCAAAACCTTGCTATTCCTGTCTTTGACATTCAAGCCAGTGTTTTCATGTAGAGTGCTTTTCAACCAAAATAACTGGTTGTGTGAACAGCTTTATAGAATGACTCTCTATACAACTCGAAAAATATACAGGCTCTGCATTTTCTGGATTCCTTTAATAAACAGGCATAATGCCATTTTCTTTCAAGGATATTTCCAAAACAGGTGCAGAAATATCAAAAGACAAATCTTTCGGGCCAATCTAGCATCTTTGGGAGCTAATTTGCTACTGTGACAGAGATTTCCATTTTTCAGGGGAAACACGGAAAATGAAACTGAGAAATCAGATTGCACAATGAAATTTTCTTTACCTTGCCTCAGAATAGTGAAACCTCTTAAGAGCAGTGATATGGAAGAATTCCCTGAGGTTTGGATCATGAGGAACTCTGGCACTAGTCAGCCAGGATTTGTTGATGTTGTCATTGTCCTAAGTGCCACTTCTCTTAATAGCAGGGAACGGTATTATTTTCTTAGATCTCATGATCATTTCATCCCATCTTTGTACCTGTATACTATTAATTTTTCTGTATTTGTTCCTTCATCACAGTCTTTGCTAGAGTTTTTATAGAGTGAAGAGTTACAATGAAGTTAATATTTCTTGTCTCAGATGAATGCTGGCAAAAAATATTTTCATTCAGTGGTATCTGCTCTTCCAGGCGAAATGGAAAGACAGAAATAAGTTATTTATTTACCATTTCAACACATATATGACAAAAGGAATATTTTATTTTCTGCAGTTAGTTCATCTGGCTATAGTCAAAGGTATCAAAGTATGTCTCTGTATGGACATCAAATGGCAATTGTGCCAGTTTGTATAGCTGATGTTGGACTACTTAATAAAACAACCCATACTTTCTACAGAGCCAAAACCACATTATTCTCCCATGAAATGAGCTGCAAGACATGTACAAATAATAAATAAATAAATAAACAAATAAATAAATGGCAAATAATTTATTCAGGTGCCTCATTACAGAGGTAGGTGCCTATCTTTGAATTTTCATGTGTGATTATCTGGCCATTAAAGCATGATAGGATGGGTTTTTTAGGAGCCTTTGATGAAGCACTTGGAGACATCTATGCAGACAGTTTCCATCGGATCAGCTTTGCATGCAAATCCAGTGACTCCTTTGAGAAACTGGAACAGATTAGAGAGAGATAACTCTGTTCTTTAAAACTTAATGCTGCTTCTTTTCTGGTATTTCTCCTGTAAACAAAGTTTTTGGTCTGTTTTGCCTCCCTCCCCCCTTCCCAGTGAACAAAGAAGCACAGAATTCATTTTGCTTCTCTACGTGGCTTTGTTTCCTTTGAGCTTTCCCTTACTATATCCATCATCTATTGGCCCTACAGACTATCTCACAAGTCCTGCCTCTGATGTTTGAAGAGAATTCACTTTTAGTTATTATGCCTTTAACAACCTGCTCTTCAGAACCCTTTCTTGGTTTGCCTTATTGTGTTTAAGACCTACTTGCCAAAGCTTTTCTCTTTTTTCTTCTTTTTTATAATTATTTTCCTCACTTGAACAGAACTTCCAATTGGAAGTCAAAATTCTTACATTTAATAATGTCCTTCATCTCACTGTTAATTTCCTACTGCCTAAAACACATCAGCCTGGGAGGAAGGAATTGTCTTAGTAGAGATTGTTTTGATAGTTAGCATATATTTGCTGAATCCATGGCAGTATCTTTAAACACTCCTTTTTCTATTCACAAGCAATTTGACAGTGTTTTTCCATTTGAAACCCCCTTGAATTTCTTTTTAATGCACTTTGCCATTTCCTACCGCAATCCCTCCTTTTGAAAATACTCTGTACCAAAGTTCATGTCTTTACCCTCTGAGTCTCTTTGCTTGAGAAATCCAGAACAGGAACCTGACAGTGCATTTGGTTTGTTTAGCAAGGTTTTGGTAGTGAGGAGAGATAGAAAGGTGTTGATCCTGTCAGAAGCTGCCAGAAGCTTCCCTCATATCCAATGGAGCCAGTGCCAACTGACTCCAAGATGGACCAAGACAAAGCCCATTGGTAATAGTGATAGCATATATTTAAGAAGGGGGGGGGAAATATGAAAACCAGCCATGTATACGACCACAGAGAGAAGAGAATATGTGAAAGAACTCTGTAGACCCTGAGGTCAGCAAAGAAGGAGGAGCAGGAGGTGCTCCATGCAAAGGAGCAGAGATTCCCCTGCAGTCCATGATGAAGACCACAGTGAGAAAAACTGTCCCCCTGCAGTTTATGGAGGTCCACAGTAGAGCAGAGATTCACCTGCAGCCTGTGAAGGACTGTACAATTGCCTGAGGTAGGCTGTGACCCCAGGGCAAGGCAGTGATGGAGCAGGCTCCTTGAGGGACCCCATGGCAAGCAGAAGAGTGTGAGTTCTTCCTCTGAGGAGGAAGGACTGGAAGATGCAACTTGTGAAGACCTGACCACAGCCCCTATTCCCCGTCTCCATGGGCCAGTGTAGGTGAGGTAGGTAATATAGGGACTGAAGTTAAGCCTGGAAAGAACAGAGGGGTGGAGAGAAGGTTTTTGAAGCTTCAGCTGTTATATTTTTGTAAACCTACTCTGCTTTCATTGATAATAAATTTTCCCCAATTCATGCTTGTTTTGCCCGTGACAGTAATTAGTGAGTGATCTCTCTCTGTCATTATCTTGACCCAAGAGTTTTGTTATATTTTCTCTCCCCATTTCAGATGAGGAGTGGTATTAATGGGCAAGGGGCATCCAGCCAGAGTCAACCCACCCCAGACAGTATAGTCTGAATGCTGTACTTTTCCTCTGTATGTCTAGCACAAATGTCCTGCATTAGATGATAGGAGTTGCTTGACTTATCTGAGATGACTCTTAGCCATCCTTTATGCATAGGATCAATGTTCCAACATCACAACTGTCCTTTCTACATTTCTGTACCCTTGCATTGCATAACATTTCTCTTTATACTCCTTCTACCAAGATTTTTCTATGTATATTATGCCAAATCCTCAAGGTAAATTATTCAAAGTAGAACAAATCTATGAGATTCAACATATACAAGTAACATTTTTCCCCAAGGTCTTACATGGATGTCAAGTTTCTTTTTGATTTTCTTTTATATAGAACATTAGAGAAATTTTCATTTGTCTTTGGAAAAAAAAATATCGGGGAAAATGCTAAGAAACTACTTGTTTTCAAGACAGGTACTTGAATAGGGGATAGCCATCATCTTTTTAAATAAACAGAAAACATTCCTGTTAAGTGTTAGGGGTACTGAGAATGTCAAAGAAAATAAAAAAAAAAAAATTAAAAATAAAATAAAAATTAAAAATAGAAATAAAAAATAAACAATAAAAAAAACAATAAAAAATAAACAATAAAAAATAAACAATAAAAAATAAAAAATAAATATTCCAATGTGTTGCATAAAAGGCATCTTTCTGTTGTTGTTACTATTATTATTATTCATATGATTAATATTATTTTAAATATACATGTAACTAACTTGAGCTTTGGGTTCTAAATTAAAACCAGACATAGAGAAGAGAAAACAAAACAGCTCCTAAATGTTTGTTGCAGGCAACATCAGAGCAAATTCCCAGTGACTGATATTTCTGTTGAAGTATGTGTTTTGATCAGGGATCTCGGCATAACTTGACTCCAACTGTAGCTGTAGGCTTCTAGACAGCAAACAAAAGGATTTATGGATAGATAATGCATGCAAAGGAATTTTTTCTGGAAACAAAAGAGCAGCTCTATATATAGTCTGAGTAAACAAACAACAGGATGGTAGAGACTACAAAAAGGAAATAGGACACTGCATCTGTATTTAAGTGTCTCTCATCATACTGTGCCAGTGGAATTCTGTTGGCTCTTTCCAATGCGACCCAGATGAAATCCAGTTTAATTAATTGCACCCAAATAAATCCCAACTAAACACAGGTATAAGGGAGGAAGATGTTCTTTGAGAAAAGTAGAAAAAAACCACAGAACTGTGAGATATAACTTTAGTTTTGGCAAAACAGGGAAGACTGAGGGATGTGGGGGCACATGAAGAACACAGTCAGAAAGGTAAGGGCAGTGCTACTGAGGAAGAATCCAGAGGCCTGTAAATGTATATGATATAAGTATATCCCTCTTCCCATAAATTTTTGTTTTCATTTTAATTGTGTACTAAAAAAAAAAAAAAAAAAAAAAAAAAAAAAAAAAAAAAAAAAAAAAAAAAAATTGAAATTGGAAAAGGCTGAAAAGTTTACCAAGCAAAGCTTCACTTGCAGCATTTCAGACATCCCTCTCATTTTCTGCAGCAGCAGCACCACCTAATCTCTTTTCTTCACCAGTTAATGATTGAAATATGTCACATTCATAGAGAAAGACTTTTGTCATCAACCTGATTTTTTTAAGAAGATTTTTCCCTAATAGTGTGATTTAAGGCTTCCTGTATTTTCTAATGGACCATTATGCATACATTCATCTGTCTCAAAGTTACACCACCTACTTTGTTTTCTATTTGAGCCTTCTAATTGCTTGTGATCTTCACTGATGTGATGTGAAATATTTTACTGTTTGCCAAGGACTGAAGGTAAAGAGAAAAAAATACCAAGTGATCCTTGGAAGTTAAGGAAAGGAGAAATTTAAATGAGTCCAAAATGGGAAGCAGAGAAATATTTTCAGTTTAGAAGACTAGCATTTTTCTAAAAGCAAGTCTTTAGAACAACAGTTCTCTATTCCCAGAGTAAATACCAAACACTCCCGACTTTTGGTAAATAAATTGATGCTGATATTATGCCCTGACAGACCTGAAACACAGAGTAAGTAATTAACCTTCAGCTTGTCAGATCTGATACTTAGTCATCAACATCAGAATCACTAAAGGTATAAGCCCTGAAGGAAAATATCATTCTGTTCCCGTCACTCTTATTTGTGGACCAAGTCGCACAATGAAAGTTTTTCTAAACTCATTTCAGATGAAGAATGGTGCTTCTACAGTTCGTTTAATGAAATAATGAGTAAGATGAAAGGTCTTGGTGTAATATTTGACTTTCAGATTTAATTTTAGTTGGATCATTCTTCCACCTTGCAATTGGCTGAGAGCTTTCCAAGTTTTCCTGACTGTCATTTGAAATGAGAAGCCCTGTCAGGTTGTAACGAGTCCAGAAAAGAACATTCAGGTTGTGCTACTGTGTACTTGATCCATGCCTTTTGAAGCAGCAGTTTGTTCTGTTTAACATACTTTTCTCCAATTTGGAAATTTAAAATAGCTTGTTTCAGGAGCAGAGGCTGCCTGCTTACCAGATTCCACCTGATAGAGCGGCATTGTTTAGGTTCACAGGGTTCTGTCTGCTAGATCAATGGGATGACTACCCCTCCTAAAATCTCTATCCCTTATATGTATTTGCTTGACTACTGTTTAATCTTGCAGCAGAACCCCCCAGGAAGGATAGGATTCATGCCAGTGGTTTACATGACTGATTGATTCTTGTAGAATCAAAAAAAACAATGCTAGAACAAGTAAGTACTGCAGTTGCCTCCCTCCTTAAGGTGGAAGCCAAAGAGGCACTGTATGACTCCTTGAGCTGTTATCAATTAGTTCCATGAAACATTGCCAGAAAGTGTTTGCTTGTGTTGGGAAATAGTGGAAAGACTATACATTGGGGTTTCATCAGAATATATAGGCCCAAATTTAATTTGTAGTCTCAGGTCAGACATGGCAATCTCACTGGAGTTTTGTGGCACTGAAAAAACAAGTTGAGGCTCAGTAATTAATGCAATGTGGGGGGCGGGGGGGGGGGGGGGTGTTTAAAGATATTTTAGATGATAAGCAACATTTTCTTTATTATTTCTCCTTCCAAAAGTAACAAGCCACATACAGCCTGATGCTGAATAGGACTGGGGGCGGGGAGGATAGACTTTTTTTTATCTTGCCCCCTATAATAGATTTTTCCTTTTGCTCAATTCTCTCTGTGAATAACAAGAGTGGCAGCCATTTTCTCTCAGCTCAACATCAAAACCCCTTTCATCTGCTGTCTAAATGCAAACAAAGCAAACCTTCCACCAGGCCTTTCTTTCCAGATAAATTAAAACTCTCATGTCCTGGGGCCTAAATCAAGCCTACAGGCCTTCCCTAGATAAATCCTTTCTCAACCTGAAATCTTCTTGCTACACGTGCTCCTTGTAAGATAATTTTGCAGTAGCTAATCAATAATGCAACAGTAAATTGCATTTAAATAAACATTAGCGGCCCTCTTAATGAATAAAACCTCATTTGCAATTTGTCAAAGTCACAAATGCTGGACTCTTTTGATATTCATTAGAATATTGGAAATTGGAGCTTTGACAGGTTTTATGTATGTTGCAATTATGATTTTTCTGAATAAAAGAAGTGTTTTATTTTCACAAGAATTCTTGAATAAAAACAGTGATATATGCTATGGATGTGATAGATCTCAATTGCCGCCTTATTGAAAAAGCAGAAAAAGAACAAAGGTCCTGTTACAGTCACAAAATTTAAAATGTTGAAATGTACTATACATATATTTTGTAAGGATGTATTATGAAATTCCTTCTTTTATATGAAGAATTTTAATTAATTTGCTGTGATCCTAAGCTTTGGAAAAATAGAATTCTTGGTAATTAATTTTTATGTAGCAATACAGTATTACAGTTGTATGTGTCGCTAATTTTGTAGTGAAATTGCAAAATAAAAGCGTGTTTACACATCATATATTGTAAATTCACTTAATAAGACTTTTTTTTTAATTTTATCCCCATTTTTCAATGGAAGCACTTCACATAAGTGTCCCCATGTGAAACATCAGCACCATACACATTACTGCATGAATTCACCGCTTTATAAACAAAGTTATACACCTGGGATGAAGCAAAAATTCTAATTTTGAGAACCATTAGGTTGTGGAATAGTATCCCAAGGGAAGAAGGAGAAGCCATAACCACAAGCTATTTAAAAACAAATTGGAAAACCTGAGCAGTACACAGTAAAGAAGAGAACATCACTGGAAGAGAGACACAACAGAAATTATGTGCAAGTTGTTTTCCATCTCTTCATTCTGCAACTGCACAGAAGGATGAGGCCAAGCCAAACATGAAGCACCATACTGGCTTGCTACAGGAGTTTCTATGGAAAAATCCAGCTTTCTTTTAAAACACATGAACACACACATGTACATACTCAGCCTTTTGCCTTCTGCACTGACACAAGAAATCCTGCCTGAGCTTCCATGGTGGGAAGAAATGGTAAATGAAGATAAAACACTCCCCTTGAGCAGAAGGAGTTTGAAATCACGAAGTATGAGTTGCATTTGTGAACAAATCCCCCAAAACATCTTCCTTTGCCTTACAGAAGAAATGCAAGCTCTTTGAAAACATCTCAGTAATAGTTTGGGTTGAAAGACTAGGCCCTCTTTGTGAGGGTGTCTGAAGAGTTGTATACATTTTCAAATTAAATAACTAAATATTAAAAGGAAATACATTGTAGAAAAGCTCGTACTATGAGCAATATCCATTTATATGCGTGCCAACATGCATAAATGAGGACCAAATCTGCTTAGCTTTGAAAATCATGAAATGTGTGAAGACAAGAAAGAGAGAAGCATCTTCTACAAAACAAATTTGTGGCTTTCTGTGATCTCCAGAACATATTTATCCCAAATAACTTTTAGGAGTGCAGAGAGGACCAGGTTATAGTTCATAATGTTTTTTGATTAGCTCACAAGAGGTTGATGGAGACATAGGCTAAACCAAACATAACCTGGACTTCAGCAGGGCACATGCCTTGCCTCGCATCCCACCAGCCTCACACATCCTTTTACAATAGCCTATTCCTCCAAAAGAGTGTGCGCCCAGGAAAAGGCTGCACAAGATTGATTTCTGGTTTCCACCTTTAAGTCAAGGTTCCTCTCTTGCCACCAGCAAGGAAGTTCCACACAGGCAAGACACTCTTCTAACCAGCAAAATAAACAGCGCCTTTGTCCCTTTCACCCTCCCGGTCGGTGCGCAGTGCCATTCCTAACCTCGGCCTCCAGGAGGTGAGAAGCTGGAGGTGCTCTGCTCAAACGCTCCATCTCAAGTGAGGAGTTGCTTCGCAAAAGCAGTGCTTCAGGGTAAGAGGTCAGTCCTGCTAGCGACAGAGCAGGTTTGAGAGCTCAAGAACTAAGCTGGACAAAGTCCTGCAGATGTTCTGCACCACCACTGTGCATCAGATCAGGTGTTCCCAAGCTGAGCTACTTTGGGAGACACTGCCAGCAGTAGCTCCTGTGTCCCGTGCTTGTCCAGAAGGACCAATTTTCTCCACAGGCTGTACAGATTTGAAGCAGCCTTCATGCCACTAATGGTACGTCACAGTTTGTATATCTCTGCTCTCAAACACATTACCTCAGCAAGGGAGGCTCAGGACAGAGAACCAGGGGTGGCCACAAGACAACACAAGCCTGCAGGAGTCAGGGATCTGCTCCTGTGGAAGGAAACAATCTGAAAGGCTGTTGGCTGCTCTGCTGGCACCAAGACAGCTGACAGTCAATAGGGCAGGGTTGCAAACCTTTGCATGCTCAGGTGAAGATGAGAAGAGTCTTCCCAGATAAGCACGTTCTCATGTCCCCTAGGTCTGTTGCCTGATGTGCGATACAGAACAGATCCCCTGAACTCAAAGCCCTTCAAGTGCTTCTTTATTACTTTTCTGATACAGTGAGAAAGAGTCCTACAGCATTACCTTGGCACCACAAGCTGCTTGTTAAGTATTTTATTACTAAATGACAGAAGTTAAATGAATGTTTTTTCCACACTATGTGCTATCACATTGGGTAGAGGGAACGTGGGTTATTTTTGTATGGATCCTCGACCATACATGAAACTGTTTTAAGGGTGGTAGGGGAAGTGGACAGGCAGGGGCAGGGAATGCAACATACTATAGGAAGCCAATATTATTTATCTTCCTTTAAATAATTGCATATAAAAAGCTGCAGACATAAGTTTAATATATAAGTTATTTATGACAGTGTCCTCCACGCATTTTTGCCTCTCACTTTGAGGGTCACTAGGAAGAAGGACAAGAACTGTTCATATTCAAGTTGTAAAAATTTATTCTATCTGCTCTCTATGGAGGGAGAGATTAAGTTTCTGCATATGCTGATGCAGAAGTCACCTTGGGTTCCCTCACCAAAACTGAATTTAAGTTCCCTCACAGAATTGTTTTTTTTAGGATAGAGCATTCTGGATGCCAGACTTCAGTAGGTCTGAGTTGCATTACTCTCTGTGATTTTAGTCTAAGTATTGTGGACATTTTGTAATTTAGGAATTATACATTTGATGCACTTTAACATTTTGTCAGAAACCAGGAAAGTTATATTCCTATTTTCATTTTCTAGCCACATCCTGAGTCTATAACTCGCCTCCTACTAAGAGGGGAAAAAAAAAAAAAAAAAAAGAAAGAAAGATTAAATTGTAACAGGTGTCTTGAAAAGAGCATTAGAAAAACAGTTCTACAGCTGACACAAAACTCCATGCAGATATTCTCAGTGCAGTTGTTAACTGTTTATTTATGCTTATACACACCCATATTTGTAAATATTTGTTCTTGAGTCAGAATGAAATAGAACTATTTTCTTATTAGTGACACTAGGCTCAAATTATAATTGTTACTAGTACTATCTTTAAAAATACAGTTTTAAACCTATGAGCAGATATAGATTTTGCATTTCCATTACAATACTTTAATCTATGACCTTTGTCCTTTTATTACGATACTAGTGAAATTAGGTTGTTGGAATGATGATGTGGCTACTAATTTATTCATTGCTTTTTCTTTTCCTTTTTTTTTAACCTAAGGGTAGTAGAAAGGTCTGAAAATTATTTTAAATCAGATTTTTTTTTTATCTGTGATAATGCTTTCCTCATGAATATAGGGCTTTGTTGAGTCTGGCGAAGACTATTGCTTTGTCCTCAAGTTAATATACAGACACAAAAAATGGGAGGCTGGACCTCACAAACATTATTAGAGCCAGTAATCAAAGATTTGACTAAACATAGGCATAACATGTCCCTAAAAACTGTTTTAAAGCAAATATAGTTAAAATATATATATATATATATATGTATATATATATGTATAAGAAATGTTGTGTTGTTAGTACCAGCATTTCCATTTCTACAAGGCCTCCAGCGGTTTCTCAGTACAAGAAGGAACACAAATGAATGACATTTTCACTTTCTATTTCATATCAGCACACTAAGCTAAATTAGCTGGTCCCAATTCTCATTTCAGACAGAAGTAAATCTGGTATAATTCCAGCACAGCCAATGACACCCCCTACATCACTGGGATAAATCTATGAAACCATGCCTCTGCTACTTACATTTGTAATGTGTGGGGACAGGGACAAAACAGCACCTGCCTCTCTCCTTGTGTACGCAGAACAGCCACAGTCTGTCCCCAGCATTTCCTAACACACAGTATTTCTCCACCTTTAGAATTCTGCATGCCAATACTAGTGTTGTAACAGACAGTGCCAGTGCCATGGAACGGACATAGTCATCTTAATCACCTGTTTCCGTGTTAAAAATCTGAATGGATAAATTTTCAGTGTACCAAGATTATGCCTCATGTGTGTAACTCACACACTAACAACATGCCTTCTTTAGAGGCACTTGAGAGAATTTTACTTTGTCCATTTTAACTTTATTTAACAACAGTCATACACCATTCACATTAGCTCAGATTACGCATTTAATTTCCTTAAGTGCTACTCTTAAAACATCGCCATGCTTAATGTTGACGTCTAAATGGTACCATTTACGCTTTGCTGTGAACACCTCATTAAAGCAAATGGAGCAGGTAAGGAGGTAAAGCATCTGCCTTTGTTGAGGCAAATGGAGAATTGTGTGCCTTTGTTTGACTGGGAACAGTTGAGCATGATTTTCAGCCTGTGTAAACTGATGTAGCTCCATAGATTTCATCAGAGCTCCTCTGATTCATATTAGTTACAGATAAGGCAGGGTTTCCTGTGAGCCTTGGATAACATAGTATTCCCTATGTCTGTAAGGTCTCTTAAGAGATGCCTCCAGAGCACTGACTGTTTATACATTGGATATGGAAGTATTTTTTAAAAAGGGCTATTTATATGTCACCCTTCCAGTGGCGGAAATCCTTTTTTTCCTTTCCTCACCTGAATATCAAATTTGTTAATGTTTATTACAGTGAGAAAACAGTACTTTTTGCAATTACAAACAGAAAAGAAAAACAAAGAGGGGAAGGAAGAGAGATATTTTTCCTGACTGGCCAAAATTTTTCTCTTTGAATAAATTCAAGTGCAGAATATTTTGGAGCCGTGCAAGTGTAAAAGAAACAAGACAATTACTCAAGTTATTCTGCATTCTTACTATGTTATTGCCTTCTATGAGCATAGATAGATACAAATACACAATTACAGAATTTTATATGTATTTTTAAGTATTTCGGAAGACCATTAAAAAAAACCAAAAAACATGGCCAGCCAGAGTTTGCTAAAGTAAACAGATCAAGAGATATTGCTAAATCAACCAAAACTTGGTTTCCTTTGCTGTTGCATCTGAAGCAGAATCAATGGGTTACAGAGAAGATTTTGTCCCTTCCTACTGCAGCAAACTGTGGCAGTGACAGATTAGAGAGACTATTTTATCTTAAACATGATTTAGCCATAGAGCTGTTGTCAGTAGCTTGCATTGCTTCCTAAGCTCTGCATTAGTGTCCCACCGCCCTATAAATTGCCTTCTGTCTCCTCAGCTCCCACACCTCATGTGACCACCTTACCAACAGAGAATACAGTGGAACACCATTAATGTTTGAAAAGTCCTTTGAACACTTGGGATAAAAGCTGCCGTATAAGTGCAAAGTATTTATTATTATTATTATTTCCGTGATTTCAATGTAAACCATAATAGTGGAGGTTTTTCCAATTTGTTACTTAAAAGAGAAAGAAAAATTAGCTGCTGGTCTGTTTTCAAAGCCAGTAGAGGCCATTGAGGAATTTACAGCATTCTGTTTCAAATACTTCTTAACTCCTTTTGTCCCAAAATACAGAATCAGGGTTAAACACGGTCAATACCATTTCTGCTTGTCCTGAGTTGTGGAAACAAGGAGCTAATGCAGGCTGCAACAGCTATTGCTTTTACTGACAGCATATGTTTTTTGTGAGAAGAACAGTTTGAGCCAACTGACTACGCAGGAATACTAATAGCAAAGTATGGGCTATATTAACTTCAAAAAGCTTACATTAATGCAATGTGAAATTGTACATTTCATGAGGCTTTCAAGGCCATTTTTTTCCAAGCAATTTGTGCACAAAAAATTTGTGCACTTAGAAACTTTTCTGACACAAATAAATAAACACATGCCTCCTCCTACTCCAACTTATTCCTCTAATCTATTAACTAAATGGATTATCCTCAGGTTTTTTTCCCCTCCATGTGAAGAGAAGGCTTAAATAAGCAAAAGTAAAAATCTATTAACACCGTTCTGCAACTTTATTGATAGCACCAGTGCCATCCAAGCTATCTCCTGCCACTTGGTAGCACAAATGTGGAGAGTTCCCATCTCCTCGCCTGGCAGCAGGGGAACCCAGTGGTCAGTGAAGCCGAGTTTCCACAGCAACAACCAGTTATGTTTCCCAGGCAACCAGGATCCTCAAAATCAGGTGGCAATTGGTGAGCAGAGTAGTTTGGGGACAGCAAAATCTATTTTCCTACTTCACCAAGGTAGGAGCTGTGCTGGTGGCTGGCCCAGGTGGGATGTAAGGGAAGAAGGGGCTGCAGCCTGACTAGAGACTACAGGACTACTCCTGGCTCACATCTACATTCAGCTTCTTCAACCTCTTTGCCCTGCAGAATGCTCAAGAAAGTAACATTGTACATTTTTATTTGCAGTTATTTTCTTCTCTTGCTAATTTCATAGCTACCACTCTGACATTCCTGTCTATTTTTAATACTGCCTCATACATATTTTGTGCCAGCTTCTGGTGACCCTATGCTTTATTAAATGCTGCATCAACTGGAGGGGACCAAACCTGTGTTTGATTCAGTTCTCAGTTTGAAGAACATGCCACTGCAGGCAAGGAAAGGATTGTTCCTTTGAAATTACAAAATTCAGATTCTAATTAACTTTATCACAAAAACCTGTGATTTAGGAGGAGGGGCACAATAAGCTCATCCCTGGTATTTAGACAGATGTGGACAGAGAGTTTTTTATGAATTCTTTTATCCAGTCCCTTTTGTTATTGGTGTTGACTCTGATTGTTTTATCAATATCTGGCTTGCTGTCATCTGAAGGTTTTAGGAAAGGGGAACAAAGCAGGGCAAACATTTCCTAGGCAGAAATTCACTTCTCTGTGTGTTGTGACCATTATTTTCCGATTTGGGAAAATGATCATCTGAACATTGTCACTTTCTAGGCTTTCTTGAGCTGACTCGCAAGGCTTTGAAGGAGTTTTATTACTTCAAAGAGGATATTGACAACAGCTGGTCTTGTCCCTGCAGATGACAGGAATTCAAACAGGCCAAGAATGACCTATATGGGTATGAAAGTTAATGTTTCCACCAGTTTTCAACAATGTTTTTTTCATGGCATGGAGAAACAACTCCAAACAAAACATAAAGCAAAAATGCATGACATGAATCTCTTCATGTTAATGCATGACATTAACATCTTCAGATGTTAATCTGTGCCATTAGGAAAAATTCAATATACTATAGAATGTTGTGGGACTCTTGAGATGGTCACAAAAATAAAAAGAAAAAAAAGAAGTCTCCAAAGTAGTATTAATCAAATAGGATAACCTTAGCTTCTTCAGATATGAGAAACCATCCTGGTTTTCCAAGTTATCTGGGCCCCAATATCCCACTGTACCTTCTAAAGCAAATGGAGCCAGTACTCCCTCTTCCCTCAGAGGCTGTGAGAGAAGGTGCAGTCACACCAGGTCCACTTCTCTTTGCCAGCTGAAGCTAGAGAAAGAAGAGACCTGAGGTCATGTCAGTGGAGATTTGCTCTTCTTTTTATTCTACAGGTACAAAAAACAGAAAAATAGAGCCTTTGATGCTATGCTCATGTGTGCTACATGCTTCATGCTGCCAGAAATTAGTGACTGTTGTGATGTGACTGCTAACTACCATGTAGACCTGGAAGATTTGTATCCTAAGTCATTTATAGTTTAAATCTTTTCCTTCTATAAATGTCATTAGGAAGGTCAAAATTAGACATCTCCTGTTATTAGAAACTCTGAGACCTATATCCTCTGTGACCTTTTTAATGATGTGGCATAACAGCTAAAAAAATACAAACATCATCTATTTGGTCAATGTTTTAAAAGGCTATTTTTAGTGTCTTTTTAGAATTGAACAAGTGCTGTTAATCTGTTTTCAGTCTCTTCCAACAGCCGTTGCTGCAGAAAGAATTTTGTCTAATGCTCACCTTACTAGATTCAAAATGTTTGAGGAAAAAAATCCTCTTCTATCAGAACGTTGTTCTAGTCTACACAAAATTTAATTATCTTAAGCAAACTTAACAAACTATGAAGAAAAAACTCAGTTAAAATTCGTGAAATGTGTGTCTGAAAATTAACTATCAAGACAGGTCATGTATGCATCAAATAACTTTTCATCTCATCTTTTAAACAATCATAGACTTATACAAATATGGCTGCTCCAAAACAAACAAAAAAACAAACTAATGACTATCACCACAATTCTGACTCTCACTCTGTCCTACCTCCCTCTCGTACTTCAAGAGTCCCTGCCACTGAAGCTCTTAAGTAACTGACAAGCTCTTTCAAGCATGGTGTACCCCTTCCTCCCTTCCTCCCTTCCTCCCTTCCTCCTTTCCTCCCTTCCTCCCTTCCTCCTTTCCTCCCTTCCCCCCTTCTCCCCTTCTCTTCCTCTGTGGTGCATGCACATTGACAAAAGTGTTGAAGGAGGCTCTAGGACATCACACATGAAATCTAAAAGGTTAAACTTTTGATGTGTCTGGAGGTTTGGAGAGCATGAAGTGGGTCTCTATATTTGGAGTCGAAGGGAATAAGAAGCTAAAGCATCAGGAGGGCCTGAAGAGCTAGAGAAATGAAAAATCATTCTCTGTCTTAACATTATATGTTACTATGCTGGCTTCTCCAGCACTTTATGGCTGTCAAAAAATCAAGACTGCCATATTTTTATACTTGAAAAAAGAACAAAACAAGATGAAACAAAAGGAAAACAAACAAACAAACCTCCACAAAAACAAAACAACAAAAAGGGAAGTGAGGAAAAAAGAAAGAAAACCCAACCTTTTGACAAGGACAAGGCTTTTTTTGCTGAAACAGCTGGCAGATTCTATGTCCTTTCAATGGCTCAGTACCTCTGGGCCAGAGGAAGTATTTGTCAGAATAATGTTGGTCTGGTCACATATAAAATGCACATTTTGGTTGTAATCACTCTCCTGGACTTCTAAAACTGACCTGTTAGCACGGACAGAGGCTACCTTTATTCACTGAAGGGGCTGAGCTCAGGCTGCCCTTGTGAATGGCCGTCCTCAACACTTTGCACCATTCAGCATGTATCCCAAACTCTAAACAGGAAGCACTGTAGAGTGAGGGGGTGCTGCTGTTCCTACATTGTTTTATCACCAAACAGCCAGCAAGTGCTACTGAATTCCCAGAGCAAAACTAGTACTCAAAGAGAATTCAAAAGAATGCCTTAAGTCTTGAGGATGAAGCTGCAGGAAACAAATGTATTACAGTGTCTAAGCAGCACAGGAAGATATTTTACTGTGTTTCCTTCTGAACTTTCTCCACCGGCTTCAGATAGGTCCTCTGCACAGCTCAATGCTGACATTATATGGTCTAGAGGTCTAAGATAACTGAAAATCCCATAAACTTCTACTGCCTCGGACCAGGAATGAGTCTGGAATCACAGCAGAGTTTACAGAGAGGAAAGTTTCACTTCTGATGAAAAGAACTATTTATTGCTTTGTAGACACTGGTTGAAAAGTCTGACTACTCTTCAGACAAGAGCAACAGCTGTGAGTTGAGCTCATATGCTAAGAACATTTAATCACAAATCTCTACCATACCAAATAGCCTACTTGAAAAATTGAGGTGTTTTGAGAATGGAAGGCTTAAAAGGCAGTGCCCACTGGCCCAGCACAGGTAATACTGTGGGATACTCCTAGACAGCAGTGTTCGTACTGCTTTCTGTGTGACATTGGCAAGGCAAACCAAGCGGACAAAAAGGAACCAAAGTTTTGTGAGAAGGGTTAAGGAGTTCTTCATCTCATTTACTAGTGCTACTCCATCAGACATTTGAGAAACAAGTTCTTCATTGCTGCAATGACTCTTGAACCTTCCTGTTTATCCTTTCCTCCCTTCCCTCAAAATGCTTTAACCAAGCTCTAAACCAAACAGGCCAAACCAAACCTTCACTCCTATCTCAGCAAGGTCAAAGTAATTGAATGTGCCTTAAAGATAGAAGGAAAGTCAGCCAAAGGAGCTAAAAGCAGCATCCATTGTGGAAATGAGGACTTTTCCCTCTACTATTGGGACTGTCTGAAGCTGTTTCACAAATGTGTGTGTGAATCAGACTTTTGTCATCAGGATTGCAGATTTTATTGTGGCATAGTCAAACATCTGTGTTACTTTTCACAGGGACAGCACAGGTGCTTTGCAACATGATCTTGTTCAAATCTGAAGGACAGATTCATGTAACACTAAGAACAGAGGGCATATATACAAACTTGGGTCTAATCTAGCTGTGCTTAATAGTCTCCCTTATCCTGCTTGCCAAAAATGCCTGTTACCCTGTTGGTTTTCTATTGCTGAGCTAAAGTTTGCGCTGGTAGTACTTAATATAATGATTTCGTTTCACTTTTCTTAAAATTCATCTTGCTTTCTTTCCCTGACTTTTAAAAATTGTTGCAGGTTTGGTGCCACGAAACAGTTCCAGATCAACCTTTCTGAGATAGCTTGGCTTCTTCCATGCTGTCTTCTTCTAGTCTGCCAGCAGCTGGTCCAATATCCTCATACTCTTCCTTACTGTTCTCAACATGGGTCCAAGTTGCTGCATTCAAAAGAAAAAGAGCTACACTCTGCTGCATTGTTCAGTTCAGTTACCGTGGTGGCCCTGAGTCTTACATTTCCAGTCCTTTTGTTCTTTTTCAGCATTGTGCTTAAGGCCTGATTACAACTGCTTGCAGATCCAGTGATTTACATCTTAGCACACTGTCAGGTCAAATCACTGGAAATGTCCTTTTAATGGGAGCTTGCATTTCAAGGATTGCCTTTGGATCAGGCTTTGCATGATTCAAATAAAAAATTCATATGCAAGTGTTTGGTACTGTAGTGACAAGGTGCTATTGCTTCCTGCAGTCAGTGACCTTTTTTATGAGTGTGAAGGACTTGCTGCCAGAGACAGAACTGCACTGTGAAATCCACAAACATGGCATCCTCTCCGAGCTGTAGTTCTGGGGGCTTACATAGCAGAGCAGCCCTGTGGTGCCACCTTTCTCTGTTTCTGATCAATCCTGCACAAAAATCCTGAGATCCTTTGCTGGGATCTCAGCTTGTGCCTGATCAATCTTGGCCTCCAGACCAGCCCTAGAACCAAGGAATGATTTAGACTGAAAAGGAGGTCTGAGGGACACCCAATTGGATCTGACTGGAGCAGGTTCAATCAGATTAGTTTGCTCATGGTATTTTCCAGCTGAGTTTTAATGTATGCAGGGATAGCAATTCCACCTTCCTGGACATCCAGCTGAGACATATAACTACTTCTTTCCACCATAATGGTGAAAAAGATGCAAAACCCACCCTCATATCTACCAGGACTTCACCCTGCTCCAGCGTCTGCTGCCCCCTGTGCTATCACTGTGTGCCTTCTGAGAGAAGCTGATTACATCTTGCCTACATTTTCCCATGTGCAGCTCTAGACAGTGGTAGTATCCCTCCCAAGCCTTTTCATCCTAAGGCTGAACAAAGCCAGTTCTCCCAGCATCTCCTCAGATATGATGTGCTGCAGCCCACTGCCCACCTTAGTGGCCTTCACTGTGCTCAGTCCAGCATGCCCACTCCATCTGCTTCTGGATGTCAAGAGCACAAAACCTCCAAAAACTTATTGGATCATTTCCTTCACTTCCCTTTCGCAGTTTCTGAGGGTGTTAGGAGAACACCTGTATCTGATCTGCCACAGCAATCCACTGTAGATTTTTTGCACCAGTTAATCAGCATGTTTCTGACAGAAAGGGTGGGAAGCAACATAGCAAAACAGAGATCTAGACAAGTTTTAATTACAAATGTGAAAGCATTGCAGAAAAAGCACAATTCAGACTCCTTTGTCATAGAGCAAATAAAGATAGGAAGAGATAGCCTTTTTTTCTCTTTTTTTCTTTTTTACACAATTTCACGTACTAACAGTGGTGATATAATTACTGCTTGGTAATTTCAAATTCCTGTATGGAATGTCATTGGTGGCAGTACCTTGAAAATCATTAAAGAATTCTGAAATTCATTAAAGAATTAAAAACGATCCTATTACTAACAACAAAATACATTCAAATTCTGTAACTAGTACATAATTCTTCTGAAAAGCATATTAACAAGTGCCTAACAGGATTTTAATTTTTTTTTTTTTTTTTTTTTTTTTTTTGTGTGTGTGTGTGTGTGTGTGTGTTAGACAGATTCTTGTGTAATAAAACCTAGACTGAACAACTGAATAATCAAAAATCATTAATACCAGTGTGCACCAGATCCATTCTGATCACTAAGCTGCCAGGAAGTAAAAAAATCATTGGGGTTTTTTAGTTATTTTTCTAGTTCTGTTAGCCGGGTACTTATGGGGAAGAAACAGCCCTTTAGAGTTCCTGGGGAATAAACACAGGTTTTTAATGTGACCTTTTTAGGTGTTGAAAAAAATGTTTTCAGCAGTGTCACTCCAGTGGATTTAATGAAATAACCAGAACAAGGAAAATTCCTCTTTGTTTTGAAAGGGAAAATTCTTTGGGGATTTGCTTCTTCCCTCTTTTTCCTTTGATTAGTAAATCAGCAAAGGGCTGTGTTTCAAATGGATACATGGTAGGCACTTATTCTGGAAGTACTACTTTATAATGCATTTTCCTGAGGGCAAAGAGCATTTGTGGAAAATGTAGAGAACCAAGTTAGGTAAGTAAGGTGGGGGCTGCCTCTCCTACAGATACAGAGCCCTGTGTAAACAGGAACAAAGACGACACAGAAAAATATGTACCATTTTCATAAGTTCTAACTGAAATTGTATAAACATAAGCATAATCATATTTTCCATTCCCCTTGGCATCACTTTGTGGTTTATTTGTTTTCTGATATGCCCTACATCATTGCCTTTCGTGTTTTAGAGATGTGAATTGTCGGTAGTTTCCTTGGCTGCCGTTGCACTCCTAAGGAATATGGGGAAGTCCTTCACTGCACGGAAGATCATTATGTAACAGATAACGGGGAGGGGTGGGGGGGTGGGATGTCTCTGCATCAACTGGTGGCATAATCCCCAAGGGAAAACAGACTTTAGTTGAACAATCAGAAAACTGGCGTGCTTTATGGTGTTTACACTGCTGCTTGCTAATGGATCACCATAAAGGAAGCAAAAGGACTCTTACACTATTGAGTATGCTATCATGGGAGTCTTCTGAGTGCGCCTTTTTTATTTGCTGCAGTCAGGTTAATGAGCTCACCAGCCCACTTGATGTCGAGGACTTTGTAACAAAGCAATCTCTCATTAAATGCTGCCTGGCACCACTCTCTTGAAGCAAAGGGACATTCAGATTATTGAATGCCTTTGTATTCCTCATTCCTACCAGGCTATGGCGTCCAGCAGTGGCATCAGTCCCGCACACTTACTGGCAGCCATCCAGTCATGCGCCTGCCCTCTTCAAACTGCATGGGCATTTGCCAATCTAAGCAGCACTGGTCGGCAAACAAGCATGGCACACGACTGCTTTGGCTGGTAGCCAGATGTGCAGCTGCACCATCTCACTTCCCCACTTCTGTATGGAGAAAAGCATTCTTTCAGCATTCTTTCCCATTCAGCTGATTTACAGGGGGAAGTTTTGTTGCAGTACAAAGGAATGTGCATTTATCTGCATTCTCTTTCTGCTTTAACACCTTTTTTTTTAGTCTCAGTAGTGCAGGTCATGAATTCATCTGTGGCTTTATTTAAATACCTCCTGGCTGACAGTTTCCTCAATGAAATGACCCCAGAGTGTTATCAGCTAGCTAGCAGGTGTGTCTCTTTATTCAGAATCTTGCAGGCAACGGTGCATCCTGGGTAAAGAGCAAGCTATGCATGATCCAGCTCTTTCCTACGTTACTCAGGAGATTTAATGGTTCGCTGTCATGAAAGCACTTACAAAGATTATTTTTTTTTCCAAGTTGGCTTTCTGCTGGGCTTTGTGCCCTGAGATATTTTGACACAAACACATAAAAACCATAAAGAAGGACTTTTTTATTAAAGGCTTCGTCTCATTCAAAATATAGAAAAAAATCAGCCTTGGTCAGGCTATTGTTTTTGGTTGTAAGATACTAAACACATATTTAATAGTAATGTAGCTGCTCTGCCTATAGCTCCGCTAGTTAACAGCCTTGTAAAGCCTCGTGTTTGCTGATGTTCCTCTGTGTGTCTGTGCACATACAAGTACACCCTGTTCCTATTCAGCCAGCCTCTAATGTTGAAGAAATCCTCAAAGTCAGGTTACGAGAGTGGCAAGAGAAAACCAGACTAAAACAAACAAACAAACAAACAAACAAACAAAAAAACAAACCCCACCACCTTAAAGTCAAGGAGGAGACTACAGACAACAGAAAAGACTCCCCTTGTCCTTCCAAATAGTGTCATATTGGTTTTAAGACACAGGTTCTCGAACCTTTTCTTTTACAGGGCTATTTCTTTGCCTTCTTTTTAGTGGAGGGAGAGGGAAAACATGGAGCCCAGCAGTGTTTTCAAGGTTCTTGCATGAGTTCAGGGTTATCTGGGGAATTGTTCCTCTTCTCTTCTCCAGATGAATATCAGATTTTGTCATACCAGCAAACACTCAACCAGTGTTCACCCACACCATAAGTCATTTTTTCCTTCTACCAGCAGTGAACTGAGAGGAATTCCTACCCAGGTGATATTTGTGTGCTCAGAAATAAAAGTGATAGGCTCACTTAACATTTCTTGAGAAAAGATTCAGAAAAATTCAGTAAAATTCCTTGTCGATCTGTCAGTAAAAAGACATGAAAGGACAATAAAAACAATGGAAATTAATTTTGTCCTGACAGAAAGACAAATGGAGATTTGTTGGAGCACAGTATGACATCAGTTTTTGCTCCTGCTTTCATTGAAATTAGCAAGCAAGCTCTTATTGACTTAGTGAGCAGTACTGTGATTCACAAATTTGGCTAATCCACTCATATTTTCAATATGAGATTTTGAAAAGGTCACAGAATGCAGAGTCAAGACCGTTGTCCCCAGAAGGGGGTTGGCTTGAGACCAGGCAAAGATAATAAAAACAGTTGTTCAGCTTTTCAGTATTCAATACATACCAGCTGCATTGACTAATAAGACAAGAAGATGTTGGCCTTAGCAATGCAGGAAGACCTTTCTTTTCAGCCTTCTCTATCCTTCCTTTACCAAGCACATGATTTTTTAAGTAGGAAGGATGTTAACTTGATAAAAAATCCACAAAAATCCCAATTATGTGTGCTCAAAGTGGAAGATGTACATTTATAGAAATGTGCTATTTAAAATGTCTTACAGGATATAATGATAAGGAGAAAATGTGAACCTTATTGAAAAATAATTACATTGCTGAAAAAATCAGGAAGGTTACAACATCCATTTGTATGCAAAACTAAATAAAATTTTAAAAGAGAATGCCGTTCTTTAAATACAATCCCAGTAAATAATTTTATCTCTTGTTGTTGGTTTTGGTGTTGTGGTTTTCTATTATGACAATACTTCTCTTGTAGTTCTTCCGGAAGTCGGATAAATTTTTAACAAGTATCTGGGCAAAATTTAAATCCATCTTTCAACCACTAGTTTTCTCTGAAATGAATGATATGCATCAAAATCTTCTAGCCTGTTTTATTTACGTTCCACTCAATCAGTATGTCAAATGCTACTTTTCCCATTTTGCAGAGAAGGTAGATTGGATTTATCTCATTCTTCCATTTGAAGCATCAGTATTGACCATTCAAAAAGACCAAACATTACAGAATCAGAGCATTGTTAGGGTTGGAAGGCAGCTCTGGACATTATTTTGTCCATGCCCCTGCCAAGGCAAGGTCATCTAGAGCAGATTACACAGGAACATGTCCAGGTGGAACTTGAATGTCTCCAGAGAGGGGGACTTCACAGTCTGCCTAGGCAGCCTGCTCCAGTGTTCTGCCACTCTCAGCTTACGGAAGTTCTTCCTCAGGTTGAGGTGAAACTTCTTGTGTTTCATTTTATGACCATTAACCCTATCAAAAATATTTCAATAAACAGTTGCTTGGTTTTGGATCATGTGCACCCGGATACTCAAAACACATTTAAGAATACAAGCCTCACTGATCTCTATCCCTAGAATAAACTGAATTTTACATTCAGGATCATTGATAGATCAGTTTCGGTAGAGAAAAAAAAAAAACAACACATTTTGAAGTCCCATACATCAATAATTGCACATACATTTTGCAATTCATTTGTACTTCCACTGCTAAGGGACACTTGCATATATTGAGGCCAGTATGAGTTATTATAGTTCTCTGCTCTAATCCCTCAGACTACACAGACCATAGCACTTCCATTTGCAATACTCACCACACTGCAATTTGCACTGCACTAGGGAGAGAAAAACTGCTGGTCCCTTCTTCCCCACCTTCAAAGAACTGTCAGGTTTCTATTTCTAGTGCCATTAACTTTTCTGAAAAACAAGCGCTTTCATCTTCTGTGTTGCCAAGCAGTTTCAGCTCCCTGTTCAAATCAACAAGGGTGGGAACAATTGAGGTTCAATCCTGTGTGGTGCTGGGTCAAGACTTGTGTTCAGGAGTGCTGAAGAGCTGAGAGAGGCTCAAAGGCTCTGTGAGACTCCCCTTCCCTGCTTGTTTCCTACTGGGAATGCAAAGGCATGGTAAGCAAAGTCATAATGGTTACCTATAAATTGAGTCTGAGGAGGACGTGTTTCTCCAAGTGGACTGGTTGTTATTTATCTTCACAAGTGTATTTTCCCCCTCTTTTCCCAAAAGAAATGACATAATCACCAAAACTTCATAAAACTTGCAGAATGCACATTTTTATCCAAACGGTTTCAATACTTAGTTTTGTGTTTTACAGCTTTTAATGCCCCCCATTCCTAAAAAAAATGTTATTAAGCAAGAGGTTATTTACAGACCAGGTGGATGATCGCTTTCTTTCATCAGCTGTCTTACAGGGTTAATTAAGGAATAGAACTGCAAAATGGGAATCAAGGAAAAATAGGGAGTGTGCTTATTAACAGTGCTTTTGTTTGCGTTTCTAATTGCTTCCTTCAAATACTTTGTCTCGCCTATTACAGCCAACAAGAGCCGTGGTGCAACTCTGACTCCAGTTCATGGTGTGTTTCATTCAGGGGGGCAACCGGGAGTCTGGCACGTGGGGAATTCTGCAGGTAGGGGTGATACTGAGCTCAGCAAATATGCCACATCAGCAACATGCCAGGCCTGCGCACCTCGCGTGGCAGCACCGACCTTTTCTCCTCGTTCCATCCCTCACTCCTCTCTGATCAGGCTTCAGCAGCTTGAGAGGTGGTGAATGATGAATTAAGTATCCATTCCGGCACAATCCTGAATGCAGGCATGCATACCATTCAAAAATTTTGGTTATTCAGTGTCGAGCTCTAAATATTCGGTGGAAGAATTTGCAGTGCAATATTAGTAGGGTTTAAAAAAAAAAAAAAAAAAAAAATCAGCCTGTCTCATCAGCTGACGATGAGAAGATTGGCTGCCTAAATTCTCCAAAAGCAGCCTTCAATTTTTTATCTAGCTATTTATAGAAAAGTGCAGAAACAGCTGAGCTGAGTGAAGTGATGTCACTTTTGCTGGGAGGACGGCTCGCTCGGCAGCATGCCGAGGCGGCAGAGTGTGCTGGAGGCTGGGACCGCAGCCCCACTGCGCGAGGAGCTGGAAACATGGGCATTTTTCAGCTCGGCTGATCAATACGGCATTGATGGCTCTCGGCTGACCTTCAACCCCTCCGGAATAGCAATGGGCAGGCGCTGCATCTTGCAGGCTGCGAGGGCTGCTGTGCGTTAGCTACCAATTTTACAATCGATCAAAAGTCATCTTTGTCAATAAAGCTGGAGATTTCAAGCAACGGCAAGCAATTTTGGAAAGGTCAGGGCAGGGTTTTTATTTGTCCGACCTCTGCTTTCAAGCAGAAGCACGGTCTCTTGTACCCATTAACAGTAGTAAGAAAATTTAAGATTTTTTTTTTTTTTTTTTTCCCCCCGCTTCCATGTATTTTTAGTAAGCCTTTGGGCATTTTCCCTGTCCCTAAAAGAATACGGTTGCGTGGCAACGTCCCCGGTTGCCATGGCGACTCGGTGTGTAAGCAGCTGCCGCAATCAGCATTAACTCCAGGCTCGCAGGTTTGTCATTCCAATGCATAGGGAGGGGGAGACAAATAGGACAGCAGCGCAGCGCCGTAAAAGGGAAGTCACCTAGATAATGTCACTCACAAGCATATGTTCCCCAATTATTCTTTCCACTGTTTTATTGCCGCAATTATAGCTAAACTAAGATTACAAAATTATATGGTTTTAATTTGCCTCCGTCGACTATGTTTCACTTCCATTAAAATGAAGTCTAAACCCATTTAAGCAGCAAACTGTTGGCTCCGCAAAGGATGGGGGATTTTGGTTTACCAGTGGGTATTTCGAGGACTAGGTAAAAATAATTCCTCTAGGAATCTTGATATCTTGGCAAAACAAGGCACAGCCCTGGATCTTTTGTGCTGCCTTGAACCCCACAACACAGCCGCCACCACTGATGCTGGCCAGCACCAACCTCCTACTCTTCCTCTCCCTTACGCCTCTCCCCTCCAAAAAATATTTGGAAGTTTTAAGTTTAACCATCTGAAAGTCAGGCACTGGGCTGAGCCCACCGGGTGCTGCAGCATCCGCCAACGCAACATCCTCGTGCAATTCCTCCATTTGAAGACCCCTGCAATAAACAGATTCAATGGGGTTGACTTTAAAATGAAGTTACGCAGCATTAACCCTGAATTTCCTTACATCGGCAGTCTTCAGACTATCCTTTCATGTTCCTCAAGCATATTTTATTATCTTTTTTTTAGAAGAAGTTCCGTTTTTCTCCGTAGCTGCCTAGCTGCTCCTGATCTTATTAAAAAACTAAAGTAAAACACATTAGCAAGGGTATGGCAGGTGATGAAATGCACCTCCACAGTTATTCTGCAAAAACCTACAGTTTGTGGTAGTAAGGCACTTTTGTTTAGTTTTTTAAGTATAAGTGGAAGCATTTAATCAGTGTTAAACACACACATTTGCGCAGCTGTGCTGATTCTGTTGTGTAAGCAAGAATCTACTCACGATTTAAAATATTAGGCCACAGAGTGATGCTGGCTCTCCCAGAAACAATTCCACATTATGGGAAAAAAGTGGTGTAAATGAGCAGATAAATATAAACTCAACGATCATATTCATATGATTTATTTAGCAACCTTTTCAAACAATCAGTTTTTGACCCTGTTAAATCCTTCCATTATATAAGGTCATTTATTACTGTGGATTTGCATAATTAAAATATTCATGCCCAGTCACCAATGTTTATAACCTATACTTACTCAGATTCTTATTAAGACTTGCATCAGAAACACAGCTCTTTTAGGTATTATTTTAATTAAAAGATAAATATAGTGTGATATCTGTTATTTTAAAGGAATCTACTATCGATACCAAATTGAAGCTGAAAATACGTTGGTTTTTTTTCACTCTGGCAGAAATGGCTGAACATATATCTATTGAGATTTGCAGGGTAAACCCCATGCTCCTTAGAAGAGACCTTGCACGGCAACATTTAGATAGAAACTTCCTTCTATAATCAAGTTACAGTGTATAAACCCCTGAAAATAAGGGTTTATAGTGAAAATACACCTAGACCCTTCACTACAAAAATGCTAGCAGGTGCTGTTATAATATACAAATCCAGATAGCATACAGTGACCTATTTTCAAAACCAGGCCAGGCAAAATGACATCAAGAAATTGAATTCCTTGCCCTTACTTTAATAGTGTCTTGTCATGCAATCTTCAAATCAGGACAGGTGATCATTGCAAAACAATCCCTAACCCGAGGGACAACAGGAACGTTCTCAGCACTAATACCTTGGGCCCATCACACTGCTTACAATAATTGGATGATTGCAGAGGGCAGGTATAGACCATTCAAATCAAAAATATCCTTGGAAAAGGGGGTATTTTTCTCTTTTTAAACTTAGAGGCCAAAATAAACCTCAGAACTAAATTCTGCCCTATTTTGTTGTGTCATCAAAAATAGCTGGCAACTGGAACAACAAACTGCGCTGCTAAAAATATGATGGTAGTTATGCAGGGATATTTAAAATCCCATAGATTAGCATATGGATTAACTCAAATTCAAAACTGACTTTAACCCTTCAATGACTACAGTCCTTTCTCCAAACAGGGCAATTCTGCAGCATCAAAGACAAGCTTAGATCCCGAGCGCCAAGGAAATATTTATCTGGTAAAAACAAGTGTGGTTGCTGCTGTTTCCATTTATAGCGGGGGATTCAATGGTATCTAAATAAATTTAGGCAGAACAAATAGTTTATGAATTGTTTTACCAAATCGTCGTTTTGGGTTTTTTTTAAAAAATGTCAGTTTCAGAAGCCTTTAAATTATTGCCAAAGTATGCTCAGAAGCTGTTACAGAATAAGGCCCTGGAAATTACTGCAAGGGAAATACAAAAGAATGCAACTCTCTGTGCCTGTACTAAATCTAACAGAAGTGAGCGAAATATTTTCGGAGCGGGCTAGAAAGATTCAATATTGAAGAAATTTTATTATGTAACAGAAAATAAGTTTTCTTAAAGTAAATATATTTTGAGTAACAGACAACAACTATTTCCCTGGTGCAAACAGCTTGTTTTTTTATCAAAATAATCCAGTTCTCTAAAATAAATTACCTTTGCAGCAGACACGCAGAATTCATATTTAACTACATGACATTTACAAAATCCGATATTTTGTTGAATTCATTGAGAAATCAGGATTTAAGTACAGTCAGAAATCATATGAAATGGATAATCCAAAATTTAAAATGTCAGGTTTGCAAATTCTTCCTCCAATCTCATTTTTTACCAGTTGTAGGGTAGCTGTTTGTTATTTAAACAACTGCAATATTTAAAATAAAGCAGTTTTCAAATATTTCTGTTCTAGCCAGACATAATCATTTTCACTACCTCATTCAAAACACTCTCCCCACTGTGGCCTTATTTTTAGTCACCACAGACTGAAACCAAAGTTTTGGTGGTTGCATTTGTTTGATTGTTTTTTAATATGAATTCCCCTAATTAACGAGGGTGTTGTGGGGTTTTTTTAATGCTGAACATTTATATCTTGTTATATGGGAAAAGGATGTTGTTTGCCAAAGCGCAGAATGCTAGGTGTTTGAATGCTTTGACCAAAACACTTGTACTAAAACTGCTGCAGGGGCAATAGGGCTTTGGGGGTTTGTTTTTAAGCAAAATAACAATCACTTATTTTCATGTTTTCCAATAAAGGCTTTTGAAATAGAAATGTACTGAATTGCTAAAAGTATTTGGGAAAAAATAACCTGAGAACTGCAATCAGTATTACTTGGAAAACTGCTGTCCACAATGGCAAATAGCTCAGAGTGGTGACCCTGAGAAAATTTTTCAGAAATGCCCAGTATTCCTCCTCAGGCCAGGCACAGTGAAGTCCTATGAAGGTCCTAAATGAGAAGCTGGATTCCCTTTCAAGAGATAGAAATGGGACTGTGACAAAGAAAAAGGACCGAAGGACATTCCCTGTGTGATCTTTCTTTCTGCTGAGGTTTCTCTTTGCAAGGACAGAATGAGTCCAGTCTGAGGCAAAATGCTCCCACAAAAAGCAAATGTTTGGCAAGCAGAGAGCTGTATACAACCCTGCCCACAGCTCCTGCTCACCTGTCATCCTGCAGACAGCCAAAGAGAGGGAAAAGTTACTGCTAGAGCTGGATGGTAGCTGCCTTTGCAAACACAGGGATGAAAAACCTTGTTTCTACAGGAACACAACTAACGCTCATTTCTTTGCTCCTGCACAGAAGCATTCCCGGCAAACTTCTTTCTGGAACAAATATTTTCCTGAGGTGAAATGCACATCAAAATCACCGGGAGTAACATGTCAAAATCTACTGTGGCTGGCAGAACCTAGCTACTACTGACCTGTACAAAGACAGAAGAAAAGATATAAGTATGGCATCCAGTAGCGCTAAACCTGTCTCTTAGGACGTTCTCTGAACTGACGTTACCTCTCATACTACTTAAAACAGGAGAGTGAATCGCCTGAAGTGTTAGCATGGAGATGCTGCATCAAGATGCTAGCATGAGAAGGAGGTGACAGGGGGCAGAGTGGAGAGCAGAATTTCTGGCAAAGAAATTTAATGTTTATCATTTGTTCCCTAGCTTCAATTTAGATGCATTTTATACTCTACCACGTATGCTTTAAAAAAAGGTTTCTGTTCTCTAATTAAGCTTTTGGTCAGTTTGGCAGGGGGAAATCTCATAGATGTTACAGATTTCATTCAAAGTCAGTTAATAAAACCTCCTTTCTTCAACAGCATTTTGGCATAATCAGACAACCTTATTGCTATTATCAGATGAACCTGCTCCAATGCAAGAATTTTATTACTCGTACATAAGGTTTCAGGGAAAATATTTTGAGAGACACAATGATTGTTTAAAAAAAATTTGAAACATAAAACATCTGAATGTTGCTTCATGTAAAAGTCACTGGTATAAAAGATCATAATTAAAAGAATATATCTTCCACTTGCACAGCAAAAGAGCTGTAACGTTCTGACATTCTGGGGGCAGCATTCATATTTTCTGCTTTCAAAAATCCAAAGACAACCATGTGTGTTTGTTCTCCGGTTATAAACCCGTGAAGGTCTTTGCCTTGTGCACACACATATCTGTGCGTGTGTAGGCAGACACGCACGCAGGCATACACACGCACGCCGGAATGCACACATGCTGCAAAGATGCTTTTGTCTCCAGGGCCAGTTCTACTCTTCAGAGATCATAAGATGCCTAGCTAACAAGAAGAATATAAAGAACAATTATAATATTTCAAACAACCATTTTCCTTTTATATATATTTCATGGCAACTGATGGCTATTAGGGAAAAAAAAAAAAAAAAAAAAACAGAATTTTTTTGTAATTCAAGAATTAAGTTTAAAAAACTCCATATTTTTTGATGAATTTTCTCCCTTTCTCCTCAAAAATAAAGAGTGTGCAGCTGGCACTGAAATTTTCACCAAATCCTATGCTGTACTTAGCCTGGCCATTAGCAGTTTAAAGCATAAATTCACTCACAAAATTACAAAAAACCCCTTACATTTAGTATCTTTTCTTCCTTTCCTTTCTATGCATTCTGTCCCTTTTTTACTTGTTTGGATTTTTTTCTAGGTTTTGAAAGCAGCTATGATAATATGGTCTTTTATGTTTTTGTTGTGTTTTTAAAATCTATTTTCCATTATCAAAGATGCTACCAAGAGAAGACACTTTACAGAGATTATTAGATTTCGAGAGTAGTCCAACATTGTTCAGAGCTAATAAAACAACAGGACAACTGCAACAGCAACAATATTTGGGCTTCCTGGGAAAATGGTTTTTTAGTCTGTGCCTTAAGCAACACCACTCATTCGTTCATTTAGTAATAAAGATTACATTTCAACATTGCTGTGTACTAAAGGAAAAGAAATTATTAAGAAAGGTTACAAAATCCTTTCAAGGGCAGAAACAAATCACACTTGCAGTTCAAACTTATTTTTCAGTCGTACTCGGTTAAAATGTTTACAAGTGTTATCACAGCGCCCTTGTAAATTGCTGCACAAATATTTCACATAAATAATTAATCTGCTGGAGAGAAATAATATATGTATTTCTATAAATGGGCAAGTGAGAGATACAGATGTTGATGCTGAGAAAAGTCGACAGAGAAGGTTTTCAGGTACTGAACTTCTCTCAAAAACTTATCAGAAAACCCCATCCTGTACCCATTCTACAGGTAGGTAGAGGAAGGTGGGGCATGGTTTGCCTTGACTGAGGGTCAGTCAGTGAGCAGCCTCTGGAAGTGGCTGCACTGGATGCAGTGGATGCCGAGCTGGGAGCACGAGACACTCCACCTCTGCTCAAGGGAGAGCAGAGAGAGACACGTCACCAGTGATGGGGATTTCGGGAGACAACCTGAAATCCTTCTGCGTCCATCAGGAAACAGCTCACACCAGTTCAGGCTGGAAAACTGGTACCTGCCAGCAGCGACCCCACAGCTATGTCATGCTGTTCAGAGCCTTCTGACAATTTAGTTTTGGGCTATAGTAATTGTTGCACCTTGGAATTTCATAAATGATATTTTGGGGACCCCCTAATGACTGCAGGAGGCTCCCATGCTCATGGACAGCATCCTTAGTAAGCAGCCTAGGCAAATTAAGGCAGATGAATAGCAGGGTGATACTGACCCAAATGTATCCCTATTTTTGTATTTTTTTACAGGAGAAGCTTAATCAGATTGAAAGCTGCTTTTGTAGGCTTTCATAGTAAATGCCTTTTAACAAAAAGGGGAGGGGGATATTCACTGAGCAATGGCAAGAACAGAAACTGGAGGTTTGAAAGACCCACCAGGAGAGGGAATTCAGCCCACTTATATTAAATCAGCTGTTATTTTTTTTTCCTCTCCTCCCCCTCCCCCCAAGAATCGTGTACCCAAAAAGAAAATGATGTGAATCCATTTTCAGTACTGATTTCTTTTAATCCCTCAGATCAAAACCATTCTACAGTTTCCAAATGCTTTTTCATTCTAAAGGTAAAACATTTCACAGGAAGATGTGAGGGGTAAGTCTTTCCAATCAGGGATTTTAAACTCAGTTGCTTGCAAAATGTAATGAACTTCAAAAAAATCATAAAGGCCTTAAATCCTCAAGACAATGGGGGTTTTGCCATTAATACCTAAAGCAGCAGGATTGTGCACAGTGTAATCAATTGCCCAACAAGGCCCTGGGAACACAATCAAGAAAGGAGGCTACAGGAACATACAATATTTCACATTTAATAAATGGTCTTTTGAGATTACAGCTGTATAGAGCAGCAATAGAGAGACTATAATGCTAAAGCAGGGATTATACACGTCTGTCTGTCTGTCTGTCTGTCTGTCTGTTGTGGGTTATAAATTCAAGCTATCATTTTCATATAACCTGTCAATAACAGGAATGCGTTGGCACTGTCACCGTTTGCTTCAGTTTGAATCCTCATTCCTTAAAAGCACAGTAAAGACTGTTCTATCTTCAAGAGGGCAGAAAATGGGGGAGAAAGAGGCAGTGGCGTGTCTTTGATTGACTAATCAGACTGGCTTCTAACAATACCTGTCTTGGGAAAGCTAAGGAATTATAGTAAAACACTTTAAGTACGCCTTCACTGTCAGATACCATATTCTTTCAGTATTTATTTTGCTAACATGTTATTTACAGTAAATTAAGTAAAATAAAATTAGACCAGTTACACTGCTGCATGTTAATCAAGTTTTAGCCTTAAAATAGTGCTGAAATGGCTGTTCCTTAATAAGGAGAGAAACTTCCAAATGGTAAAATATCTGCAGCGCTCCCTCTCTTTCAAATTCAGTATACAACTATAATCTTTTTATAATTACGACAGTCGAAGGATTGTATGATCAGGCAAATCATGCTGGAGGCAATGATGGAAAGAGAAGGAGACAATTTTGTTTTAGCTCTTTCCACTACCTCCACCCATTTTTGTCAGATTCTTCCTTTTCCTCATCTTTTTCCTCTTCCTCCCCCCTAAAAAAATCCCTAAATCCTCTATTTCTCTTTTGTTACCCATTCCATCTTTAACTCAAAGCCGAATTTGGATTGTACCCTCAACCTGGCCTCAGGGTGGATTCACACAAGACGCTAGGCACAATATGTTCATGTAACAATTAGGGAGACCGTTTCTACTTTTTTATAATGCTCTTAACACAATGTCTTAGGCTCCCAATCACAACTTGTATCCCCTTGTCATTTTTAACCCAGCAGTCCACTCATATCTCACTTCAGTCTCAAGAAATAAAATGATTGTCTCACTGTTCTTGATCACAAAAAATTATAATTATTAATGCTCAGCTTTGATTTTATTCTCATAAAGTATCTTATCAGCGGGCTGCAGCTGCTTTCCTGAACGCAGAGAAAATACCAGTTATTAATTATAGTACCATATATCACCCATATGTATGATCACGTGTGTATATATTAGCCTGCCTAGGTTACAGTAACATGCTGATTCTCTGAGGAGAATGTATGGGGAGGGAGTAAACATTAATGGGAAGAGGGAAAAGTGTGCATCTGATGTGATTACAGTTCTGATTAGCATAGAAACTATGTTAAGTTCCTTCTACCACCTTTATAAAATTAAGATCTTATGTTTTGGTTGCCTTTCCTCTTTACACCTTTGCCTGACAAATAACTTGAATGAGGATTGATTGGTAAATAACTTTTTCAAAACAGAAAGGTTGCTGTTATGCTTTCCAGTATCCCACACATACACATTAGGTAGCTTTCTCCCCTGGAGTGCCAGAAAAAAAACATGCATTCCTTCTTGCTACAAATCTGTAAATCTGAAAAGGAGAGGCCACATGAATAGGAAAGCTCTTTATAGAACAAAAAGCATGGGGTGTTATTAAGTAGGACTTTAAGCCCTATTCTATTCATAGTAATTAAAGGATCAGATCAGGTTAATATGAGGACCTAGGTCAATAAAGTACTGTAGGTTCACCCTTTTTAATCCTTCTCAATCCTATAGGCTGGTTTTCTGACTGCTCTGTTTGATGCACAGAACTGTTACAGGTGACAAAGATGTACAATGATTTGTTGAGAAAAGTTGAAGTTTCTATCAATCCCACCATGCACTTTTTGAGCACAAGCAGCAGGTGATTCTTGGGGCGAGGTAGATGGCAAATTTTAGTGCCGTTCCATTTTCACTGTTCCAGTTGGTAAAATAACTTGCCAACTGAAATAGTTCAGCGAATATTTCAGGTGTGCAGAGTAAATCCATAGTGCTTTAGAAAGTTTAAAAATATTTTTATATCCGCTTTTCTCTATGTGCCTGTTCTTTGAAACCCCCTCCCCTTTTGTCACCCCCATTAGTGGGTGCCTATTGCAGGACGTGCCTGTGTCTGAGCTCTGGGGCCACAAGGATGCAGCTTTTCAGAGGAGAGGTGTGAAACCCAGCACAAGGAACGCTCCTGCCTTACCCAGCACAGCAGAGGAACATGCACGGTTTCACCGAGCGGGTTAAACAAATTTTGATGGGGACTGCCCACCAGAGCTGCAATGAAGTAGAACTGGATAACAGAGGATAGCTCTTCTCCCCCTAGACATGGCTCTTGAAGAAATCATCTGGCCTACAGCAGCCAGCCAGCATAAATATCTGCTTTGAAGTAATCTGGAGGATTCTCAGCTCCACATGAGCATGTGTCAATCATGCAGGTCAGCTGCCCCATAAAGCATTGGCTGGATTTTGCAACATCCTAGAGATTAAGGTGATGGCTCTATCTGTAGGGTCAGTCCTGCATAAAAAGAATGCCCCATGTTCCTCCCTGAAAAACTCCAGCACCTCTCAAGTCCACAATAAAATCCTCATTGGCTTCTGTCAACATAAGGCTTTGCCATCTCTTTCTGTTTTTCTGACCAGCATTTTGACCCAAATGTCTCCTCTAGGTCTGACCATTAGGTAAAAATCTTATCACACTTCTTCCCCTCTCTTCTGACCTTCCAAAGCCCTCATCATTTAAGGTATAAAATCAGTGAGTGCAAATTACTCGGCCTAACAAATAGGTGGATCCTGACATTACACTTAAGAGTTATGCCTGAAGCTGAGTGGGAAGAAAGACTCTGCTCACAAGTGCAGACCTTCTTTTGACAAAGGACTGCCTGCCTGTTAATTCTCTCTTAGTATATATTCAAATATTATTTCTCCTGAAACTGAAATCTCTCCAAAGCCCACAGAACTTAAGAGGAAAACCCATGCTCATTAAGTCTTTTAAATCTTCCCCTAAAGTACTCCGATTCTGAATTTTAAGATCTGTATGTGCACATGCACACACAGTACGTTTCTCCCTATGCATTCTTTATTTTATTTATTTATTTATTTATTTATTTATTTATTTATTATTATTTATATATAAAGGCTGGAAACAATTTTGCTGTTAATTTCCCAAAGTTTCTGGTGTAATTTTAGTCTAAATATTGATATTAATTCCATTAGCTTTTAATGGAATATCTCCAGGAAAGATAGAACATTGGGAATTTAAATTATTTGCTCTACAGTCCCTAAAATAATAGGTAAATCGAAACCATGGAATTTTAAGAATTCCATTTTAATGCAAGATGTTGCATTCTTTGTTCACATGTAATAAATTAGAAGTTCAAGAGAAAGCTAAGCCTCTGAGGAGGAAAAAATGCCATAGTGCATATTTGCCCCCTGTATTTCCTTCTTTCCAGCTCTCTGTAAGCAGTTTATTAAATCTTTTTAGGGGGGAAAAAAAAGGAAAAAAAAAAAATACCACCAATGAAACAACGTTATGCTGTGGACAAGACTGATACCTCTAAAGACTGAGTCAGAAAAGAAAGCAGGGAGACTCCAATACGAAAGCAGAAATCATCCCAAGGAAATTAGAAAAAAATTAAAATAAATAAATAAAAAGAGAAAGCACCAAAAATGTTAGTATTTGAATGATGTGAACTCTGGTAAACGCCAGCATGCAATATGGCAAAAACGAATCAATCAGTTCAGCTTAGTTCAGCCTCTGCAACTGGCCATCTGGCGCGAAATCAACCAAATGTAGCCTTGCATATTCATCTTCATTTTCACAAATACTCAGGAGAATGTCATTCTAGGGCAAAATAAAATTAAATCACCATAATTTTTAAGACATCTTTTCCTCTCATGTTCTCTGGAGATTAGTGTGTTTATGTGAAACTACTCACTGCTATAGGGTTAGCAGGTAATTTCTAAGGGAGTACTCTCCCTCTGATATTTTAAATCACATTTCACTCACTTGGGACACTTAAGCACAGATTTTGTGGTAAACATTCCAAAGCAAAAATCACATATGAAGTTACTGTGACTACATGGACAGATTTTCCCCCAGGGCCAATAGAGAGGCATTCTGCATCTACCTCCTCCAACCATCCCAGCATACACCTGTGTGACCTACCGATGTGGTGGGACTGCGCTGGCAGCTCTAAGGGCAAGTCTGGGCACTTAATCCTTAAAGCAGATCACAATAAGCGACAGAAGATGCCTGAAGAATGAGGACAGAACCAAATATCAGCTGTGATTAAGACTGTTACTGATTTGGTACAGGCTTTGTCTATACAGACCACAGTGAGGAGCGCAGGGTGGAATAGAAATCAGTATGAAAAAGAACAGGAGAAAGGAGGTAAGAAAGGGCAATGGACACAGCCTGTATGCGTTGCCACCACGTTAGAAGCTGTACTGCACACAGTTCTTTATTCAAGGCAACACAACTCAAACAACTGCCAGTCAGGATAAATTATTTAGGGCTTTATCTTTTGAGAGCTTGAATTAAACTCTAATCATAGTCCATCTAGAATCCTTACCCTTAGGTTTATTTATTTATTTGATTGGGTTAGATGCTCCCAGAGTTGAGCTAGTTGTTTTGCTTATTGGTTGGGAATGGGAGTTTGATTTGGGTTCAATGTTAGTTGTTGAGTATTTCCTTTCTTGCAACATTTAAAGTATATTACACGTTAAGAAATAGAAAAAAAAACTTACCCAAAGTTTGGCTAAAAAAATTACTTCATAAGCATATCTTCTGGTGTTGATATTTTCTTTTCTAAGTGCTCTCTTATCACCAAAACAATAAATGAAGCCTTAAGGTGCTTCTGATGATACCATCTCTTTGCTTCTGTCCTAGAGCTGTCCCACTTCATTTGATAAGGGATAAACAAATGCCCTGCCTCATTTGAATAAATATGTTAAGCAAAGGTTCAGCAGGATGCATGAAAAGGCAGTAAATACATTACAACTTCAGGCTGCTAGGATGTGCTAGCTCAACATGGAACTGTGTTTCCATTCAGAGAGGGAACATGAAATTGCTGAGGCCAGTTAATCTACTTCTATCTGTCTGTCTTAAGGATTTAAACTAAAGCCCGTCACAGTGACATCTGATAAAAATCTTTCCTCATCTATTTATTTACGCTATATACAAATCTAAACTCTAAAAAGGCCTCCTGTAAAATCTAAATGGAGTATACCCAATTATAAATAGCTTTACTGACTGGTTTCTTCTTCTCAATATTTTTGGAAATTGCTTTTATTTTGTTCTGTTGTTTGCAGTTTGGTTTTGTCTCTTAACTAGAAAAGACTAGAATTGCATTTTTTTTTCTTTTGAAACATTGTTATATTAATAAACTAAAAGTTATGTCAGGCACCATGCAACAATAACTTTACTTAATTTTCAAATCTGTCTTGAACTTTGATAATGTGTTGAACAAAGTGTATTTCCACAAAAAAAAACTCAAAAAAAAAAAACAAAAAAACCCATAAACAAAAGAGCCCACAAAACACACACACGCACACCCCTAAAACACATATTTTTGGCAAACATTAGACTTGAGAATCAATTCCAGTCCTCATTTCTATTCAGATATCACTGTGCTCTCAAAAATTGCTACACTTCTACTTACAATTGTTTATTTTAGTATGTCACCAAAAAAGAAGTATTTACAAGAAATAAAGTAAGCTGTTACAAAATGTTTTATATTTGTTCTTTTATTTTTGCACATTATCATCATTGCTGTTTACATATTGGTATATTAGCAAGACACCAACTCTGTTTTTAGACTAAAACCAGACATTTATAAAGCATGTCACATAGGATTCAGAATGCCTAATTCTGAAACTGCCTTTGCCAACTATGTGACACAAAATTCAAGTTTTATCTTCAGGCAGGAAGAGGTTTGAAATAAGTATTTTGTGCTGTTCGGAAGAAAAGCCAGTGCATTGCTTCATAACCTCACAGAGAGCTCTTACATAAACAGTCCAAACTTACCTAAAGCCACAATAATGGCTTCAAAGACTACAACTTACGTGACCAGTCTCAAGTATCTCAGATCTGACCTTCTATGAGAAAGCTTTCTGCTAAACATAGCTTCCTTTACTAACTCCACTTGCTTCACTGCTTCCTGAGGACAAGAAAATCAGTTTATGATTCGTGTACTAAAGCTTTTCATTATATGTTAAATACAGGCAGCTTCTGCTGACATGTGGCAAGTTTTTCCTTCTTTTTTTTCCTAGGATGACAAGAGATCCTAAGACCTAAAACAGTGTGCCTCCACTCTCATTTCAGCATAGTCAAAGCATCTATTTGTATTTTCCTACTTTCCTATTGCCTGCAATCCAGCACAATCATTTGTAATGTACAATATTCTATGAGGCAGCATACTCATAAGAGTCCTAATATAAACCATGATGAAAAAGCTGCAGAATAATTATTTACTGTAATTATGTCAGTATTTTGATACTTAGTGGGCTTTTCTCCTTTATGAAACATGTGCGTGAACTTCTCTAACTTGAAACAGTAAAATTGTTATTGACTCAAAACAATGATGCTAGATGTATTTCTTCATAAATGTAAGAATTTTTGCTTTATAATTTGTCATCCATATAATATTGGTTAGGATTTCTGATTAATTACCTAATACTTTTCAAGAAATCCTTTGAGCAGGCTCATTAAGGATCCTGGAGATCAGGAGATCATTAAGAAGAAAACCTTAAAAACATAACAGAGAAAATTGTAATCCATATTTCCTTGCTATTTGGCCTTCAAATACAACTCTTGCTGTAACTTAAAATCTTTTAAAATGTGAACATCAAACATGATTAATTGTACATGAAGCTGCATCATGGAGTTTTTAGCTCACGTTAGACAGAATTTTTTGATATTTATGTCAAAGTCACCATAATTGACACTGATAGGATACACATTACTTCCTAATTAGGTGATTTCCTAAAAGACCTTTTCTAAAAACCTTTCCTAAAAGACCCTTTGAACATGGCTATGTTTCTAGTGGTTACAGGAGGTAAAAAAACCCCCACACCTAACCAAATATTATGCCTCTTATTAAGAGTTTAAATCAACAATATACCCAGTACAGTGACTTTACTATTAAATCTTTGCTACAGCAGCCTATTATCACAGATTAGCATGATACATTCAATGAGAAATTTAAACATTTATGAAAGATTACATAATTTCTATTATTTATGAAATTTAAATCGTTATCTATTTCCTATGAGTCCTATGTCATTGGAAATTTAATACCAGTTAAAATAAATAAAAAATTCTCACTGATTGCACCAAAAGGAGGCAAATATTTTAGGGTTCCACACAGTTTTTATTCACTGAGCAACAAGTGTGAAAAGAAAAATGACATTTAAAGGAATCAAACAGTCTGAAGTCAGAGAAATGAGACAAAGCAGACAAATGAGTTTGAGCATAACACTACAGAAACATTGGAGACGTTTTCCCTAAGAGCCAGAATTCGAAAATGAGACAGAATGATACCACTTCATGCTGACCACTATAAGAGCCTTGAGAATTCTTTCACATTTCGCTCACACCAGTGTTATTGTGAAGTAACTCTGTTCAGAAGAACAGAAACCCTTCAAATTTACATTACTGTGTTAATGAAGTAAGACTTTGTCCCTGAGATTTAGCTCTTTTGTTAGTAATTTATACTCTCATTAAGGATTTATAGAAATTACAAACTAGGCTCAAATTCTAATTGAGAATTGTCAGTTGTAAATAAGTGCTAACAAGACAAATTTGCTACTGGTCACATTGAACAGAGACTTGCATTTTACAAAATGAAACTCTTCCTTTAATATACCAAAAAAAACCAAACCAAACCAAAACAAAACAAAAACAAACAAACAAAAAAAAGAACCCACCAACCACAACTGGTTAGCAGGATGCAAGTAACTCTGCTGCTCTCTTCCCCTGCCTGCTCTCATATCCTCCTTCCTTCACCCTCTGCAGGGGGCAGACGTGGCAGCGGCTGCGTGTGTGAGTTGTAAGCACTTTCTTTAGCCAGCGAAGACTCTCTGTTCTCTTACACTGGGACAAGCAGAGATGGAGCCCATGCTGGAGGAGCCCATGCTGGAGGAGCCCATCCTGGAGGAGCCCTGTGCGAGTGTTGTGTGTCATCATACGGCTGCTGTGGGTGGTCACAAAGAGCCAAACCCAAAGAGGAACCAGACCAAAACCCGGGCAGCACATGTATGACCAGAAAACCAGGCACAGGTCACCTCAAAACATGCAGCCACTTGTCAGTCTACATTTAGATTAAGCCACAATAGTGAGGTACGGTTTCAGTCTCTCTATATTCGGGGCAGAGGGGTTCCCAGGAGTAACTTTTACCCTGCTCACCCCAGTTAGTTAAGCTTGGGCAGTATGGCTTAGATCACATCTTCAGCTGAATCCTATTTTAATTTTAACCAAAGACAATTTATAAATTACAAGAAAGAATTGCTAACTCCTGGATGAAGCCTCTGACCTGTGTAAACCTGCAAAAGGCAAACTGAAAATTGGTCTCAGCATCAGGAAAAAACCCTCAGTTTTAATCCACCTTCCCTTGTTCTTTCAGAAGAAAAATAATTCCTTTCTCACTCTGGATATCTTTCACATGGAGACACAATACCTCATGCAGCCAGAACAAAGTGAATCCTACATAAGACTCTAGTCATCACGAGAAACCGTAACCATCACCCAAATTTACAATGGTTGCATACTATTTGCTGTGAAAAAGAATTCAACTTCATCTAGTGAATTGCTCTAGGCAGCTATTAAGAAACAAATCAAAACAAAACATTTTATGTATTTAAGGGAAAAACCAAACAAACAAACAAAACCCCAAGGAATTGTCAGTTTTGCTCATTTGTTTGTTTTTAAAAGACATAATTCAATGTGTTCAAAACCCACAAAACAAATCACAACAAGAGGCAGGACATTTTCTGAATTTACAGAAGAAGGCCCAGGAATCTCCTCTCACTAACATAACTGTCAGCTTTTTAGAAAAGTAAATAAGATTTTTGGGTTGGTTTGGCTTAGTACTAAGGGTCCCCAGTGGTGGGTACTACTCAGCATTACTCATTTGTCTTCTGAGCGTTCAGATGATCTTCCCTAGTCACCCCTGCCTTGGTGCAAGGACCCTCAGGCTCTCTTAGAACGCATCTCTGTGAGACAAGGACAATTTCTCGTTTACATTTGAATGGGAGATTACTTGCCAAATGATATTCTGAAACACTGCATGGTATAAAGTTTCATAAAACAAACTTTTTAGGTTTTATTCCAGGGTGACAGCCTCTTAACATCATCTCTTCTGCCTTTGCAATAACTTAGTGCATCTTTCTTTCAATATCTGTAGCTTCCCTCAGAATAGTTTTCTATTATAGCGTGTGCTCCAGAGTCTTAGCCTCAAGTACAAAGGAAAAGGAGGACAAAAGAAGCAGAAAGCTGCACTGTGTCCCTTCACTGAACATAATCCTCCAGGTGAAGTGCAGCTCTGGTTCAGCAGAGAGGCATACCAAGGTTTTCTCAACCTGCCCTAGCTAGACAGTAAAATATTAACCTTGGAATGCCTTCTTTCAACCAGGACCTAAAAGAAAGGAGTGAGAAACAGAAAAATAGAGGGAGACACCAACACTGCTTAGCTTAAATCTGATAATTATTTATATAACCCTTCTAGGTCAACTGGGTATGAGGTTTCCCAGCTTCTCCTTGGTTCCTGAACTAGGGAGCTCTTAGGTTAATAGCCTTTACATTTTACTATGTCCTAGAGAGGAAAAGGTCTTGGAGATAGAGGCACTGAACATAAATTTCACCTCCCACCGCACTTCTCATATGACTTTGAGCAGGTTAATTAGGATGGGTAGCTCAAAGGAATTCAGGCATCTAAAACTTACTATGTTCAAGGGGAATCAGTACCCCTTAACTAAGATTTTTTTCATGATTAACAGACTGTTATTCACCTTCTACTGTATAAGAAATTTTGCCTGAAATGCAGACACAAAATTTGGTTGTGTTCTTGTTTTGGGTTATTTTACATTTCATTGGAGATGCATTCAGAAAAATAAAAAAGAGTGTCTACAGAAATCAAAGCAATAAGAATAAGAAAAATTATCTGTCTGGACCTCTGCAAAACTAATAAACTCCTGCCTATGCTTGTAACAAGCTTAGCACCAGAGTGTGCACAGCACATTACTTAATTTATTGTTCTTTGAATGCTAGTTTCTTAATCCTTAAAATATTTTTCATTTTTATGTCTTAAAATATCTATCTTATTTCATTTACTTGCCTAGTTTTTTTAACCTTCTTTTCTTTACACCCCAAGTTCTTTGTTCAGTTATCCCACAGTGGAGCACACCTTTTCTCATGGTGGCTGGATTCTGTGGTCCCCTCTCCTGCTTTCCTGCCTCTCACCCTAATGCTTTGTGTGGCTACAATTCCCTCCTCTCCCTACTGACCTCCAACAACTGAAAAATAATTTTGCTGGAATGCAGAAGGACGTTTTAAAATCAGTGATTCAAAACCAATGTCTCATTTCTTTGTAGTTACACCTATGCTTTGGTTTAGGTATCACCCAACTTTTAAAACACACCTCTATGTGAAAAAAGTTACTGCTACTGGGTGCTGTCCTGGGACTCACAATTTATGAAGAATTTTGAACGTGTCCAGAGGAGGGCAACAAAGGTGGGGAGAGGCTTGGAGGAATGATTCATGAGGAACAGCTAAGGACTTTGTGCTTGTCTAGTTTGGAGAAGGAGGTGATGATCACTCTTTCCTGGTATCCAGGGACAAGACACATGGGAATGGTTGAAAGCTGCATGAGGGGAAGGTTAGGATCAACATTAGGAAACATTTCTCTACTGAGAGAATGATCAACCACTGGAAAAGGCTCCCTAGAGAGGTGGTCAATGCCCCCAGCCTGTCAGTGCCCTTATAACAGCATGCTCTGACTTTTGGTCAGCTCTGAATTGTTCAGGCAGTTGGACTATATGATCATTGTAGGCAGTTCCCAATTGAAATAGTCTATCCTATGCCCTTAGCACCTTTTCAAGGGAAGGTCCAGTTCTGGAAGAGAAAAGGTAAGGAATAAAGCAACCATTTTATTCTAATGCGAGATTTTTTTCTTTTTTTTTTTAAATTTTTGATTGTCAAAAAAGAAGTGTCTAGAAAATAAATGGGTTTTATTACCAACTTCAGATCAAAAAGGGCAATCACCTGATACTATTGTTGTATCATAAACTATTTTAATAGTATAAACATAAACATTTCTCATCAGGGTGAAAATTTTCAAAAGCCCGGTACAAGTCAGGTGTGAAAGAATTTGTAGCATAAGTCCTCTAAGTATACCAAAATATTAGTGGCTGTATTGTTTGGAAGTGAGGTTAAGAAACTGTGGTTTAGTTTTGGGCAACTGAAATGATACAAAACCAAATGAGATGAAAAGAGCTAGGGATGGATCTCTTTCAAGACTCTTTCTCTCTTCAAGATAGTTTGTTTTTCAAGGAAGGATGTACCTAGATATTAACAGCAAATTATTTCTACAGTTTCTCCATGAATTTGTTTTATATGGAATGGAAGAGGGGAAAATGTTCATTTACATCTATTTTTATAGCCATGAACTATGTAAATAATGCATCCTGAATATCTAAGTCTGAAAGATGGATTGTGTCCTGTCTCTTGAGTAGACTGGATCTCTAAGAAATCAATATATTTGCCATATTTCCCCTGTGAAACAAGATCTATCTAGTAGCTAAAGTCCAAGAGCTTTTGCGCAATCTCTTTACCATCCCACTCCTTCCAGCAAAAGCAGCTTATGCTGTAATGTTACTCAGCTCCATTGATTGGTTCTCCTTGGAGCAGGATATGCCAATTATTAAGGTGCACAAGCAGAGGAATTTTCTTCAGCGTACAATCCATATGCCTAAACTGTTGTTTCATGCATGCTGGATTCAGTAGAGCTCACAAAATTATTTCAGTTAGGGGATAAATTTGAGCAACAGAGAAATTCCAGGAAACAACCTACAGGAGTAATAATTTCCTTTGAATTCCAGTGCCGATTCCAGTGGTACAGGCACCCTGTTGAGCAACAGGACACTCTTATACACACTTTCCTCTCCTACCTACCAGCACAGCACCCTTTGGCTCAAAGTTCTGCCCTGGCTCACCAGAAAGCGGGTCTCATCCTGTCACTTGTGTTTTCAGCAGTTGCAGAAACAAGTTATTACGCTTTTGTCCTTAGGCTGGTCCCAAATTTTGTGTGTTGTCCTCTGAATTCACTGCATTTGTTGGAAGTTCTGCAATACCTTTGGATGAGTGAACACATGGAGAAGTTGTGCACTCAGAAAGTCATGGACTTTCAAGAGTCTAGAATGAGTCTAGGATAAGTGCAATAGCTGGGTAACAGCTTAACCATTAAAAAGAAAGTATGAAATAGAAAAACTACATTGGCAGGTGAATTCTCATCTTTAAGTCTATGTTAAATGTCACTTAAAAGGAGAAAAAAATATGTATCTCAGAAGTATTTCTTTAAAGGATCCCTAGAAAAGGCAACAATGATGCACAACTTACTCTCATGCCATACTTGGAAAATCTCCCAACAGCCATTTCTTGGTGCAGCTCAGTTTGAGCTCCCTGCGTGACACCATGACTAAAAGGATCCCTGGGTCTATAAGGAAGGGTTACAGAGGTAGAAGCAGACAGAGCAATAATATAAGGCTTCTGGTGTGCACTGTTAACAAAATCATTACTGGAACTCACCTTGGGCTGTGGTATCCGGGTTTGATTGGGAGCCTCCTTCAGAGCAGGGTGCTGCGCTGAGAGAAGCTCACCCTGCTGAGATTATCTAGTGATTTGACAGACATAATTTAATCTACAGAGTTCATATATGGATTTATACAGCTAATAAACACTACATATGTCCACTCAGCTTCTTCTGAGGGTCTCAATAAGAGAGGGGCTCCATCCTAAAGTATGGATACAGGGATTTAGGGTGAGGTTTCTGCACCATCTCCTGTGAGGTTCCAGCACAAAATCATGCTAACATCCTTTGTATGAAAGAGTATAATTTTTAATGCAAGTTGACATCATGAGGCCCTCAAGCAGAAATTCAGGAATATAGGTGGTTCTCATGCTGTCTCGTGGTTTTAGGCTACTAAACTGCTCTGGGCATATGTTTAAAACCTGCATTCTCATACTGCAGCTATTTCCACAAACGTCCTTCATCTCATTTCTCTCCACCTTCAAGTATGGCTCACCTTACATTGTATTTCCCACACTCAGAGAGAAGATGGCAAATTCTTTTATTCAACCTTAGACCCTGTGCTTGACAATTCCTAGAAAACCCCATGTGTCTGCAGCTTCCAGCCTCTACCATTTCCTTAGTCAGTAATAACCTCATGTGGTCCTTACAGACTACATAAGATGGCCACAACAAATACAGTCCTGTTGCTCAGAACCTGGGATTAGCTTTATTTATCAATTCAGTGTGGATAACTTTAAACCTCAACTTTTGCCCACAGCTAATACCAGGCAGTCCTTTAGGTGTGAGGGTTGTCCCTGTTTGGTTTCATTTTGTCACCTTCCACTGGACATGATGGAGCCCTGATCCTTTTGACGTTGTCATATTAATTATCTTCAGTCATACCAAGTTGCCATACCTGTGTTATCAATGTTCCCTTTATGATTTAGTATGACCACAATGAAATTAAAAATATTATTACTGCAGAATGCTGGAATTAGCAGTCACCTGGATCATACAAAAAAAATAGTTTCCTTTATAGACCCTAATATTGTAACATAATTTATAACTAAAACTTATCTTAAAATAGACTAGATATTTAAAAACTTAATAGGGACTATTCACGTTACTAGCTGCCATTTGAAGTCAGTATGATTTCTTGCACAAAATAAAGTAAGCGCATTTACCAAAGGTATCATATGGGGATACACAGCTGCAGGACATTCAAAAATCAGACTTGTTAGTATGAAGGCGGAACTGTCATTTCCTCTTCTGATTCTGTCTCTTTCACATTCCCTTTTTGAGAAACCATTTCCCTTTTAAATGATTTTTTTTTTTGGTTTGGTTTGGTTTGGTTTTGTTATAATGAAGTATAGTTGGGATAAGTACCTCAGGGAAAGGAGAAAAAAAACTCTCTCATGGGGTCTGTGGTCTACAGTGGCTTCCTCTCATAAAAATATTAACATCTGGCACACACTCACACTGCTTTGGAGAGATGTTGAATGGACCTGTCAATGTAATAGCAAAGGAGTTTTAATTAAGACAGAATCAGATGTAGAAATCTCCTACCATAAGTAGGCCAAATCTATCCCTTTAACTAATCAGGAGATACAGAGTTTACATAAGTAAAAATTCTCCCTTTCTCTTTCTTCATATTTGAACAGCTATCTATATCACAGAATCACGGAATGACCCGGATTGGAAGAGACCTTAAAGATCATCTTGTTCCAACTCTTCTGCCATAGGCAAGAACAGCTTCCACTGACCCAGGCTGCTCAGAGCCCCAATCTGGCCTTGAATGCTTCTAGGTATGGTGCCTTTGGTATCCACACCTTTTCTGGCCAACTTCTTCCAGTACCTCAGCACCCTCGCAATAAAGAATTTCTTCCTAATATCTAATCTAACCCCACGCTCTTTTAGTTTAAATCCATTCTCCCTTGTCCTTGTCACATATCTGTGTAAATAGTCTCTTTCATGTAGGCTCCCTCTGGGTACTGGAAGGTCACGCCTTCTCTTTTCCAGGCCAAACAATCCCAATTTCCTGAGCAGCTTTTTCACCTAGGAGAGGTGTTCCACCCTTCTAGTCAGCTTGGTAGCCTCCGCTGAATTCGCTCCAACACTTCAATGTCCTTCCCGGGGACCCCAGAGCTGGCTACAATGTTCCAGGTGGGGTCTCACCGAAGCAGAGCAGAGAAGTGAAGAATCCCCTTTTTCTCCCTGGTGACCATGCTGCTTCTGATCCAGCCCAGGATATGATTGGCATTCTGGGCTGTGAGTGCACGTTGCCGGGTTGTGTCCGGCCTCTCATCCAGTAGCACCCCCAAGTCGATCCCTCTCTATCAGCTCATCCCCCAGCCTGGACTGACACCAGGGTTGCCCCAACACAGGTGCAGCACCTTGCACATGGCCTTGTTAAGCCTCAGGAGATTCCCACATGGCCATTCCTAGAGCTTGTCCGGGTCCCCCTGGATGGCATCCTGTCCTTCAGGTGTGTCAGCAGCACCACTCAGCTCGGTGTCACATGCAATTTTTACCGAGAGTGCTCTCGATCCCATTGTCTATGTCATTAATACAATGGTCTATCTACAGATCATTACTTATGATTACTCACAACAGCACGACTGCACAAGTGAAACTGAGGAAGGTTCCTTCTTCACTGGCATGTAATTTTCCACTTCTTTAATGCAGAAGACATACAATTTCTTCAACTTGTTTAGTTTAAATTTTAACAAGTTTTTAGCAAAAAAAAATTTAAAAATCTACAAGAAAAATGGAGGGTTTGGGGAAAATGGCTGTATTTTTAGTGCAATCCATTTACACATTCAATAATATATATTTGTGTGCCTAAGTAAATATTATCACTTGAAGTAAAGTTTTCAAGCTTGTTTCCAGTGTTACGGTTAAAGCACACCATCATCCTGAAAGAGAGGCAAAGCTTTATTCTGGCAAGCCTGCAGCTTAAGCCAGGTCTAACATTTCCAATGCATGTAGCTTTCATACACAATCGTTGCAGCCCCTTGCCTTTGTGTACCGTAAGAGCAAACAGCAGGCTGGTCTATGTTAATTACAACTAAATGTACCCTAGTAGGGCAAATGGAGTGCAAATAGTGATGCTGAGATGAGAGCCAGCTCTCCAGGTTTCAAGTCAGCACACAATTGCTGTGTGAGTCATTTTAGCAAGAGTCCCTATACCTTGAACCCAGTGTGTGAGCGATTCCCCTCGCCCAGAGCTGCTGGCAGGATGCTTGCACAGACCTGGCACACGCTGCATCAGCACAGGATCTTGCATGTTTGTAGCTGCACTTGAGCTTCCCTTTACTGTGCTCCTTTCAGCCCTCCTGATGGTATCTGTCAGGTCTCAGAATTAAGGAAAAGCTGCAGCTCACATCACAGATGAGGACAAAGATTAAACCCTCCAGATAGCCAGACCCCTCTGTGATAGCTCACACAGAGTGTCTTTCTCCTGCCTGGTGACCTGACCTTCCCTGGCACCCCATAGGACACTGGATTCTAAAGTTTGTGGAAATCACGGCTTGTAATGCACTCTATTTCTTCAAATTGTAGAGAGGGCAGACCATGCAACTCAATCTTCTGCCAGGATTTCCCCTTGTCAGACTACATACATGGGTCAAGGGGAGGGGAAAAAAATCTCAGAATCAAACCTCTGAACAAAATTCTTTTCCTGCTAGGCAGGTTTTCTAACCTTTCTTCTTCATTTTCCATTAAACTAAAGCAGAGAGAACACTCCCTTCTCCATTGCCAAACAACTTCTAATTATTAGTTAATTAAGCTTTGTATTAATACAATTCTAGAAAACCATAGAATTGAATTTGTGAGAGGACATAGCATAATTTGAAAGAAAAAAAAAAATACATAGGTAAAATAAATGTGACAAGAGAGTGATATTACATGCAGTGAGGCAAGAACAGAGAAAAAAAAAATCAATTGGATACAAGAAAAAGTCGAGGATATTTGTTAACCCAGAGAAGAGTATTAAAGAATTAATGCCCTACTTTTGAGTAAGTCAGGAATTTATAGCAATAAATACAGGCAAAAGTTCACATCTTTCCTAAAGTTGTAGAGGATTTTATAGTAGTAGTTTTTATATGTAACAGTGGTAGTTTGGACATTTAACAATAAAGTGGGTTTGAGTCTGACTAATCTGGAGGCAAAATTTAAAACTCATCTCAAACACTTATGGAAATTTTTTAAAAATGCCAATCCACCCACTCATTTCAATCCTCTTGTCCAAAGTTAAGTTACCAACCCAAGGGATAGAAGAAGAAAAACAGAGCTGTGAACTCTGAAACCAGTACTTTTAGAGGTGAGCTGGTCTCTGGGGTTGATAAAATACAGCTGAGCGTCCTTGCAAAGGCACGGGAACTGACATCATTATACTTGCAAACTATTTTAAATCGCAGTAGAGTATCAAATTTCTAACCTTGCATCTTCTGCTGTTCTTGACTTGGCTGCTCCTCTGAACTGGTCTCTGGGAATTAAGACTACCCTTCCTAACAGTGGTCCCAGGTCTGCTTACAGAAACCCGCTCTGGTAAAGTATACACAAAGAGTTGTCTACTCAGAGTTCAAGAAACTTCTGGTTAGCTATTATTGAAACTTCTGGGTAGCTATTATTTGGCACAAGCACCTGACTGGCTGCCTTTAAAAAGGAAGAGAAAGAGGGAAAATGCTCCATAAAATCTGGCTAGCTGGGTATTACTAAAAAGCAGGCAATTTCAAATTCCATTTAAGTAGACTCATGAAATTACATATTTTTTAAGAGCACTGCTTATCTTCCTTCACACATACCATGATCACTGTTATCTGATGTTTCCCAAATAAGTGTTTCAAGGCACCCAGTAAAGCAAAAAATGGACGTGCAATAAATTGCATTGTCTCTCTCAATGAAAACACAAAAATTTATTCTTAGTTCATATTGTAAATACTAGCCCCTGAAAAGCATAAAATCAATACAATATTTGTTGCATTAATGAATGCAGCAAAGCATTAATTACTAATAAATAGTTTATCTGTTCCTATGGAATTCTTTATTCCACAGAATTGTGTTCCAGAAAGAAAACCAAACCACTAAATCTGGATTCAAATAATCTGGAGTCATTAAAATCAGCTTTTGTGTCCCACAAAAAGTTCCTGGTCTGACAGAAAAAGCATTTTGTTTTCAGAAATACTTAAATTATTAAAAAAAAAAAAAAAGAAGAAGAGAGAGAGAGAGAGGGAAAAGAACCAGAATAATGCTTTAGACTGAAAACCTCAGATCATTAGATCATTAACTCCTACTAAATTCCACTACCAAAAGGGCAAGTGAGTAATAAAAAATTAAAATCTTGTCATTTAACCTTTCATCTAGAATGGATACTTAAATGCTTTGCTTTAAAGCAGGGGGGAAAGTATACAATGGAACAGAATCCAGCATCTTCCATTTCCATTTCATCATAGCACACTTGATGATACGTATTTTGCCAGGAGACATAGAATATTCAGTTGACAAGAAAATGAAATAAATGTGACCATCTAAATGTACTGAAACACAGTATAAATTAAGTGAATTATGTGTGTGCTACATCTTCAAACTGTAATCTCATCTAAGAATCACCATCATACACATAAAAGCAAGAAATCAAGAAGAAATGGCATGATGAAAAGGTTTTATTGGTTTTGGGTTAAAAAGTAGTACTGTCACAAGGAACAGGCAACTTACGCAGATTGCTGCAAATGAGCTCTAATTAGGAGAGAACACTGTAGAAACACAAGAAAGACATAAAATACATAAACCAAATAAAAAAATCACAGGGTATTTCATTTTATGTTTAGTAGGCTGTTTTTATATCTTTCCACTTATAAAGATAGTTGTGCAAATAACAAGCAGAACTGACATAAGAAGCAATGAGCTATAAATATTAGCAAAACATTCCAAAAGGCATTTGTTAATTGACAAGTCTGTTCTAACTGCAAAGATCCTATAGAAGGAGAAAATTCTGCCCATCTCACTCTCCTGGAAGCATAAAACTCCAGTGTATGCAGATTCCTGCTTCTACTTCTGTAAAACACCGGATAATAACCTAGCCCTGATCTAGATTTTCATATTTTCTGTTCTGAAGTTCTGTAAACAGCAGTTTGTGCTAGAGCTAGAAAGTCAAAGAGCACCACAATGTATTCCAGACTGTTTTCCAATGGACCTTTCTCTCCCAGTCCTTTGCATGGGCACATTATATCGTGGCATTGCAACAGAAATTCATCTCAGCAAATTCTCACATGCCTTCATGTTATTTCAGGGAACCATGGTAAACAGATACATGCAGAAAGGGAGGATATTTCTCAGAAGTTTTTTAAGTCTTCATCTTCAAAGGTGTTTGGGCAGTATAAATGCTTGAACAAAGCTGATTAGTAGGAGATTTAATCAGTGACTCCCAGTTTTAAAACAGATATCAGACTACTAACAAACTTCAGTCTTTCTTGTCATCTGACACTCGTATCATACTTCTTTGACAACATTATATAATTTCTTTTTGTAGAGCACATGGGGAACACCTCCAACATCAAAACCATTCTTAGAGAACTACAGCACAGGAGGCAGAGCATCACTGATACCATCCAATATACTTATCAAACACTCTTTTCATGTATGCACAGCTACAACCATGACCATCTATATTAGGAAGCAGTTTAAGAACATTTTCGTATTGGAATAAGAGATACTGGCAGTAAATTAACACTTTTACCTCTGTAAAAGGTATCACTGTATCACAGTATCACTGGCAGTGATCAAAACCTACTGTCATAAATTATATTAGCTCTTTTTAGAATTTTATATTATGGGGGTGGGGGTGGGGGGGTAGTGGGCAAAGAGTCCTATTTCAGGTGACCATTTCCAGCTCTGCAGGAGCTGGAAGTTTAAACAAATAAACAAACAATAATAATACCACCAACTAAAATTAAGGGAAACAAACACCCCCTATTACGTGAACCCATCACTTTCCAAAGCACTGTTATTTTTATGTGAGGTATTCAAATTCCAGTCTTTCCTGCAATTGCCTTTATTTTTAAATTTGAATAAGATGCAAAGAAATTAGTTCTTCTCTTTCTATGTTTTCCTCTCCAAGACTGAATCTCACTGCGTATTTTGGTCAACACTGGAGGAGACTGTAGCGTGAAGCCCAGGGAGAAAATGAGCATTGGTGAAGAGTGCATGCTTTGACTGTGTTGAAAAAGAAGCAGCAACAGTTGAAAAGCTATTTCTGAAAACATATGAAGGATAGGTTAAATTAATCTCACTGGTTTTTTGTTTCTTTTTCCCTTTATGTGGACATCCTCCCTGCTTACTGGGAACCACCTCATTAAACTCACTTCTTACATGTCTATGTACCCAAAGCCAGTTGCAAAAATAACTTGCATCTGTCCAATAAAACCTATGATCAGTGCTGAATATTTCTGCACGCCATCTACTGGTACAATTTACCAAAACTATGACATCTATCATTAAAAAAAAAAAAAAATTGCCATGAAAGACATACTTAAGCAATCTCAACCTTGCATGGTGTTCAAGTGTTTGCAGCCAAGCTGAAGCAGTCCCTACCTGCAGCAAGCTGAACTTTGCTGCATATATCATCGATTTTTCTGTACTAAGGCAACTAGCCATCGAGTGAACGAGCAGCAGCTTCCCTCCCAAACCCCTGCTCCTGCCTCTGCAAGTTACTACCACTACCCTTGCACTCCTCTGTGATGCTCGTCCATACACAGGCTCACCCCCAACACATCAGCATCCTCACTGGCATCCTCTCCCCATAAAAGGACATTTTCGCAGTCCTTTACTGGGAATCTGTGAACAAGCTCATCCCCCTACATAATCAACCCACATACACACAGAATAACAGAGGCTTTTTAAAGCCTTCTGAATAGTTACATGATCTCTCTGAGCTATAAGACTTCACAATAATTTCAGGCCCTTTCCTTAGCTTCTTAACGCTACTAGCTCTCCCACTTCTATGAGCCAGTGTTTCATAAAGCCCCAGCTGCTCTAATCAAGATATCTGCAAGGGAAGCTCAAATCTTGTTTTTAAAGTAAATTTCCAGCCTTTGCAGATAAAAAGTATGAAAGCACTAGAGCCTCAGGCTCAAAAACAGGCAAACAAGCCCTAAATGTATTATTAAATAAAATAATCAAAGGCTTGGAAAAAATGACTCATTAGTTTTGAATTCTTCAGATAAATAATACTTATTTTTTAGTGAGCGCTTCACCACTCAGATTCCACTTTAGAGAAAAAGAAAAAAATGTTATAAAGACAACTTTCAAACTGACCAATGCCTTCAGCTCTTTATTCCCTGCTGCCCCTCCAAGCTGACTTTCAGTTCACCAGCTGCTGGGACTGTAGGTCCCAAACTCCTGGGCTACAATGAGCTGAGACCTTCCAGCAGGTAGGATGTCATCAGCCTGCTCTTAAATGGAACTGCATGCCCCAGGTCTTTGAAATAAATGTCTTTATTAAAGCATGGGATAAAATCTCCACAAATATCTAATGTTGCTGTGCAGAACAGGAGGAAAATCTGTGGTGTGGGAAAGAGGGAAGGTGCATTGAGGCTCTGCGCATCAGGTTTTGTGGTATCCCACACAGCTCTGCATTTTCTGTGCTCTCAGTTTAATTAAAAGTATGTTTACACCCAACAAAGCATTGTACGCTTCTGCCACAGTTTTAACTGATTTTTCTCCCCTTTGTCCCCTTGTCTTTGCCAGAAACACCTTCACAGTAACACTTCAATTTCTGGAGTGGACAAAAAAATAAGTACCTCAGGAGGTAAATCACATGACGTTTCCCCCTATATTTAAATATCTAATGATATCTAGTTTCTAATGAATGAATATGTTGTTGGTATTCAATATCAAGGAGAAGACTTACTAAAATAAACACACAGATATTTACACATGTCCTAGCTGCAGACCCAAAACCCTACAGATGTGTATGCAAGACCTTTTCTTCATCAATCTGTAGTGGCACAAGTGAAAACAAATGGAAAAGGTGTAGCTTTTCAAGGATATGTCAGACAGATTCTTATATCTGTACCAGGTTAAAATTTGGCTCAATTTACTACAAGAGCATCCAGATTCATGTAGATACCTGGAACGGTCGCTGCAAGATCAGTCGTTTTTAACCCAGGATGTACTGTAGACATGAGGCTACATTTTAAAAATCTTTCTACTTTAAAATATCATTGTAAGCAAATACGAAGCTTTTAAAATCGCAGAACATGGGTAAACACACCTTCCGTTTTCTGCATACTTTACCATAGCTACCTCAAGCATATTTTGGCTCGTAACCCCTTCTCCAGTTCTGAACTGGCCCATCAGCCTGGCACATATGTCCCACGGACAAAGTGCTGGTGTCCCCGCCCTTCTGATCTCCATCACCTTACCCCGCACGTCTGCCTGCAATCCAGACTCTCCTCTTTCCATCCTTGCCAGCCTCACATGCCTTACTTCTCCCCAGCGGCTTATGTTTGCCTCTCTTGGCTGAAGCTACAAAGTAATACGCGCAGAAATGTAGGAGTTTTTAAAGCACTGTGTAAAAATGGTGCTTTACACTACAGATAGATTGGCGGATCCTTCCTCACTCCCGGCTCTATCTCATTCTTCCAATAGCCCCATTCAATTCTGTGGGCCAAATTTTGTCACTCCCTTTGTCATGCAGAGTAGGATCTCAGCCTTTGAATAGTCTCACTGATTTAAATGGGACTTATTCACACAATCAGCCATTAGTAAGAATGGAAAGAGAAGCTGACATTATATAGTAACATTTCTAATATATGTCTTCTGATGGCAGAGAACAACCTACTAATGATGAAACCTTTGCAAAAAATGTAGCTCTCATTGCTATATTTTTGACAAACTAGAAAAATCTCATTTCTGTGTATCGTATTAGTTTTAAAGTATATCATCCAAAGTATATCACCGTGCTGCAGTGAAAGCTCAGAATACAGCAGACCTATGCATCTGTTTTTATATTACTGTATAGCAGAAATTGTACACTATCTAAAAGAAGAAATAAATTGTCTACAACTGTTTAACACCAACAATCCTTCCATTCACAAAACAAAGCTATGATGAAGAAGAACACAAATATAGACATAGCTCACCAAATGCGCATACAGGTGGAAATAAAATGCTGCTGTTTAAAAATGCATTTCTCCCTATTTTATATAACATTTAAGGTAAACATACTTTAAAATCATTAATTTTCATCACACAGAAGCTTCAAGCCACTGTACATCCTTAATATAAGAAATGAAAGGTAACGCCTTGAAACATACAGGAATTTTACATTTTAAATGGTCATATATGTTGAACTAATGTGTTCTTTGTGTTTCAGTCCAAACCAAAGTTCTAAAGTAGAAGAGCTCCTTTAAACAAGCTCTGTGAAAGAAACAGATCTGTTAAAAATAACACTGCAGGTGCCACAATATTGTGTATATATTGCTGGTGTATTTTTAATAGTCACTCATTCCTTTGGAGAGCAACTTGTAAAAGAATTATTCATTCTCTCTGTGCATATATTTTGAGAATAATTCACTGTACTTTTCCAAATTATTTTCAAAGTGTACACACATAGGAGAGGATACAAAACTTTTCCCAGGCTACATTTGAAAGCTTGTCAGCACTCAGAGCTAAGGCCTTTAATCCCAGGTTTTAAATAATTTAGGAAACACTTGATTACTCCATTGCTGGAACATCAAGCTCCGCAAAATCTGAGTAACACAATATTTGAGGGGAAAAGAGAGAATACTCTACTTAAGTAAAACACATTTTCTGCAAACAAATTGTGAACAGCTGCCTGATGTTTGCAATGCAAACTCTGGTAAAGCATCACTGAGACTGCCCTCCAAATAACACTTTATTCCAGTTTTCACTAACAAAACCCTTTAGTGAGGAGTTCTATGGTGCACTAGTCACAGCTTACATGCTATGAAGTATGATAATCAGAGGGTTTTAGGAACAGCTTCTCCTTAGGTTTATAGTATTTCATTATATACTCTAGCTAAAACGTCCACATCGACTTCAGACGAACAAACCCCCTCCCACCACGACGTAACTCACACACGATTTAGTCAGGAAAAAAAAAAAAAAAGACAAAAAAAAAACCAAAAAGGAAGTTTTTACCTTTCTTGTGGACTATTTTTTTTCTTGAGAGAACAATTTCATTTTTCTCAGGTAATCCACAGGGGATTCAATATTTGCTGTCTCTATGCATTTGCTAAATTAAAAGAAAATAGTACAAATGGCTTTGTTCTCTTAGGTACATCTGTACCTGTACCATTAACAAAGTCTGAACTACTTCATTTTTTCTTTTGTGTCCTCCATTTAACAAATAGTTCTAGCCAGCAAACAAAACTTCTCTGTAAAATGTTGTTCGGATAATTCTCGGGGGGTAAGAGGCGTGAACATCGTAATGTGTGCTGTGTGAAAATATATGCATATTTCGTTACATAGAAATACCAACTTATTTCAGAATAATTAAATATCCTTTAAAAATTATCAGAAGGTTACAAAGAAGAAGAAACAAACAAATAAACACCTCCCCCTGCAAATTAAATCGTCACGTATTAGGTCCTTAAGATTCCTTTTCACTGTTGCCTTTGAATCCTTTTTTGCACGGAGGAATACAAAGGATTTTATCTTAAATCTATTAGTTCCTTTTCCCTCCAAACCTCACCATTTAGCCCTGTGCAATGTATACTGCTAGAAAACCAGGACCAACAACAACAAGCCCATGACTGCCCTCAGCAGAGTCAATAAATGGCACATTTGACTCTCCCTCATACCATTTTGAACCAAGTCCTCGCACAACTTCTGCCCTGACACCTCATCCATCAGCTCTCAAAGCACAAGAGCAGCACCCCACAAGCAAACCTCTTCTCTCCTACGCCATCTCCAGAGTTGAGGCCCAGATGAGACACAGCCTTATCTTCCAGCATAGCAAGGATACACCTCTAAGATCAGACCATGGCAATTTGACCTAAAACCATCCTTACTTGCAAAACAATGTCTCCATCATCTTCAGAGCAAGAAGGAAAGAGAGTGAGAGGGAAAACAGGGGTGGGGGTAGGGGAGGAAAGTCCAGTCTTCTCTGACCTGATTGGAAACTTTGTTGTGGCAAAAAGAAAAAAAAAAAAACTCTTTGGCCAGTTGAGAAACTGCCTATGGTTGCTCTTGTATTGGGAGGGTCTGTTCAGGGTTTCTCAATCTTCTTTTCTCTCTCTCTCTCCCCCCTCTCTTTCTCCCCTTCTCTTGTTTCAAAAGGGGCCTCTGGTCAGCGCTGATTAATAAGTGTTTTTTGTTGTGAAGTGTTGAATAATAGAAGATGGCCAGTGACCCAGGAAAGACTAAACCTTGTGCTACTTTATTGTGGCAAGCTGAGAAAGGGGCTTTAGGACAGAGACCCCAAGCACTGACCCGCACACATCCTGCGGATTCCCTATTCATTCTCACAGCCTTCCAGTCGCCCAGAGCTCCCATTGTTTGCCAAGCAACAATGGAGATTTTGCACAGAAAGTAAAGCTCTCTTCAGATTCCTCCCTGATGTTTTGCATTTGGGGAAACAACCATCTTTAACAGGTTTGGTTTTTGGGGTTTTTTTTCCCCCTAAACTGAATGTCATGAAAACTCCTAGGATATGGGCTTTTATTCTCATTGCTCAAGACTTTCTATACAAACGTAAGAAAACAAACATTTTCTCTTAATAAATGCTTTTTTTTTTCTTTTTAATTACACAACACATTTTTCTGGGAGTACTGCATCCCTAGTGATTTAAGGGGAAATTTGAGTCCTCTTTTCTTTTATTTCTTAGCATATTACTATGCTTTAATGCACTTTACATATCATATTATTCCTAAAAATAACTGTATTGAAGCAGTCTCTGAGTGGAAGCCAACAGGAGAGTGCTGCGTCTTTAAAAAATAAACAAATAAATAAATAAGTAAAAGCAAAAGATTGGAATATCTTTGGTTTATTTCTGTCCTGATTAGGCAAGCACAGCTTTTATCTCCTCCAAGGCTGACCCTTTCCCCACACTCCAAACAAAGCGTTCAACCACAGCCACCAAGGAGGGCACATGCCATTATTCCATAGACTTGCCCTGATTTACCTGTAGGGTCCAAACCACATTTGTCGTTCCAACCTAGGCGTTTATTTGCTCTTTAACAGTGTGGTTAAATAACTCTTGCATCTGTTGAGCCTCTGGGTAGGAACACAGTTAGAGGGATCAGAGGCCTCAGGATCGCAGAGTTTTGTTTAATTGCTTTCTTTGGCCTGTTATACATGGATTTCCATTCTTCTGAGGTATCCGCTTACACGTGTCACCAAGAGGCTAGGTTAGGGTGTTTGGTTGCGCCTTGCATTTGCAAGTTTTTTGTCTTGTTATAAATTTGTTAGGCATTAAAAACCAACCAAACAAAAATAAAAAACACCAAAAGCAGAAGGATGTTGCAATCAATAGGACAAATTTCTGCTAAGCTGCTAAGAATGGGATTTCTTCTCCCTCAGTTATCTGAATCTATAACTGACTGAACATTTTTATCAGGACTATTGCTTTCTCTCGGCGTTTACACCTGAATAGGGAGGTCTAGAAATCCACCCTTTGGAGGTGAGGAAGAAAAGACCGGTCTGTCAGAGAAACCTTTAACAACTGAAGGGGGAACAACAGTCTTTATTAAGGATATTGGGTAGCAGAATTACCTTGGCGGGGGCGGGAGGCGTTGTAAAACATCCATTTGCAAAAAGCTCTCAGGCTGAAACCCTTTCATCGGTGGCGAGGGGAGGGGGAGGCAGGGCGGGGGCTCGCAAACCCCCGGCCAACTCCATTTGTCAGCGGCACAGAGGAGGGGTCGCAAAGGCAGCGGTGCGGAGGGGTGGGCTGCCCGGTGGTCCTGCTGCCCGGAGCGGGACGCGGCGACGAGCGCGCTGAACCGGGCGGGCTCAGCCCGGGGCGCTGCGGAGCTGGGCACCCCGGCCCTGCACTTTCGTGCCCACCGCAGCAGCCTGAGCAAGGGGGAAGTGGGGGGAGGAGAAGAGGGAGGGAAGGCGAGCGCCCTGCTGTATTGTTCCCCTGCCGGATTGATATGCTAATTCCCCTTGTGAGGGCATCACAAAGAACACCTTGCACTTCTGAAAGACTTTTGTGTCCTGGACGGAGAAGTTTATTATCAACTAATTAGCAACAACTTCTAGCAATGAGTTGGGTTACATTTTCATAAGCTTTGAACAAACATCCTGAGCCGCGTTGTGTCAGGATGATGGGCTTGCTAAGGAAAATAGAGTCCTAAATAAGGGAACGAGCTTTAATAATTAGCGCCTGCTATATACGGAGCCTCTGTCGACGTAAGACTTCTTCCGAGGCTTTTGATTCACGTTGCTTCCAGGACTGCAAAGGACCGTGACAAGCACTCTACAAAACAAAATCTTACTCAGGGATGACTCGCCATTTTCCCCCTCATATTAAGGCTCTTTTCTTACAACCAAAGAGCATTTTAGACTACCCTGATAACGCGTCGAGGATAATCAGTATATGAAGAAGCTCAGTACAATTAAGCATATTTGTATTAAATATTATTTTGAGAGTCTTGTAGTGAGTCTAGCACTTTGAATATAAAAATTGTCTGGGAAATGGAAGGGTATATTTGAAATTATAAAATTAAAACATCTATAAATTTCACAGCTTTTCTGTTTGTTGTGGTGGTGTTTGTTGGGGTTTTTTGTTTTTTTTTTTTTTTTAATTTTTTGTTGTTGTTATTGTTTGCTTGGTTGGTTGGTTTGGTTTGGTTTTTAATTCTATATTACTCCTCTTATAGTTTTTCCACAGAAGGAGAACCGGGTCCAGTACTAGGTTAGCTCAGTTCTCTCATTGCAGACTTCCTGTATCTTTGGAAACAAAAGTATATGCTTTGGATTTCTTTGGTTGAAAGTGAAACTACGAAAACCAAGAGGACTTTACTTTTATCGCTGTGGCAAGAGATAGTTGTTTTCTGCTTGGCTTTATGCAACTAAAATAGAGCAGAAACAATCCTCTGAAGATAGGCACGTTCTATGGTTTGCTGATTGACTGGAATTCTTATTGACTAGAAACAACGTACTTACAGCTTCACATTATGCTGTCAGGTTTTGGCTTTTGAGGTGTATGATGTCGTAGGGGAGTGTCATATTGCAGCTCAAGTCAGTGCTAGGTTGATTTTGCAGTTTACACATGGATTTCCAGTGTGGCTTCCTAAACCTGCCCTAGTCCTGAGGAGAGCACTGGGGAAGCTACAAGCCTTGGGCCATATTGGGATGCACAAAAAACCCGTTCGGCCCTGGCTGCTTTTACAATTCACCTTATCCTCTCCTATTCAGTTCATTTAATGGGCAAACACACTCTCCATCATTCGGTCTCCTTCTGTCCCCTTCTCCAAGCAAATTCATTTGTTTAAAATCCGAAAATGTGGTATAAGGTCTTATTGAAACCCAGCAACGTAAGGGGTGGGAGTGGATTAGATTCCTTCATTTCCTTTTGGTAATCCTAAATGCAGCTATCTCTGGTTCCTTAATCTCCTCTAGAGTCGGATTACCACCCATTTGAGCAAGTGCAGCTGGAATTAGGGGATGACGAGCATGCAAAGAAAGTGCCAAGAACTCCTGAGGTGACAGAGATGTCAGGGTGGCATCCTGGCATCCCCCAGAGCACCCTGGGCAGTGGCCCTGGGCCGGGCAGTGGCCACCAGCCCCCGGCACAGACCGGCCTTTCTTCTCGCCGTGGCTCCGCAGCAACAAGGGCTGCCACTGGGTCACTTTGGTGCTTCATTTGCCTCCTGACAGGCTTCTGCCAGCCCTGCGGCTTCCTGACAGGGCCAGGCGAGGCACAGTCTGCCATACAAAATACGTGGGTTTATATATATAAAGATAGATATACATGAATGGATATTCCTTCATTCACTAGAAGAAAGAATAAACATGAAGTAGGCCATTAAATATAGAGCGAGTTTATGCTTTTCTCTGCCCACCTGGAAAAAGTAACCCGGTATGAAAACACACTTCTGTGTGTGCGGTCAGTTTTTGAAACAATCTCTCATGTGTGATTGAAATGGAATATGCCACCGTGGATATCTAAGATTAAAGCTTCGTTTTTAGAGGCCCGTAATCTTTTCAAGGAGGTTTTGTTTATATAAGACTTCATTGGAAAGTAATTGTGGATTGTATAGCTCTGACCTTTGAATAAAGCAGGGTGTGGGTCTGTACAGCTGAGAAATACTATGCATCAATTTCTTGTGAGCACCCTGCAGACCAGATAAGTATGCATACAAGTTCAAGAATTTATTTTAAAGGTTACAATTAGTGGCTCAGTCGTCAAAGTTGGGGACGTGGTATTTTTATGCTAAGTGAAATACACTATTTAAATATATTTTTAAAATAAATAAATAAAGAAAATAGTAAGACCAGGCCTTCTACACAAATTGGAGGCAGCTAAATGCTCTTTTGTGCCTGCAGCTCTAAGGAGGCTGTGATGCATGTGAAGGAAAGTGACTGACTTAACTCATTGGGATTCAGGGAACGGCCTGCCCTCTTTTGAAAAAAAAAAAAAAAGAAAAGAAAAAGAAAAAAAAAAAAAAAAAAAAAGGCAAGAAGAAGAAGAAGGAAAGTAAGTGTGTATGTGTATGTGTGTGTGCGTATTCGTGTTCGTGTATGTGTGTGTGTGACAGAGAGAGAGGAAGAGAGAGAGAGAGAGGAGGGGGAGACTCACAGAGAGTCCTGCTTTCCTGAGCTGAGAGCTGCTGGTTCCCAAGCAGAAAGTATTAGGAGAAACACGGTTTCTTGTGTCTTTGCTGCATTTACACAATGAAATCACTTCTATTTTTATTCCTGCTAACGGGCCGGTTTTGCTTGAATCCACTCCGAGCCATGGACGACGGGAACAAAAAAAAGTACTTAAAAACAACTAGACAAAAAAAAAAGGAAAGAAAACCCTAACAAACCCAACCACGCTGGGATGAGGATTACTCAGTTTAGCGCTGCCTGTAAGTACAAAGTCTCTTGCTGCCTTTCAGGAGGATAGTGACAGGCTGTTTTTTAGGTTGGGGTTGCTCGGGTTTGTTTAGATTCTTTGTTTTCTCTCTTTCTCTCTTTCTCTCTCTCTCTCTCTCTCTCTCTCTCTCTCTTTTTTTTTTTTTTTTTTTTTTTTTTTTTTTTTTTTTTTTTTTTTTCCCTTAAATATGCCACCAGCTTTTTCCGTCTTCTACCGATTTACTAAAATGAAAGCGAGAGAGGGAGAGGGGCGGACCGCTGAGCAGAGCGCGGCGCGGCAGCCGGGCAGCAGCCGGGGGTGCGGGGCTTCGCGGGCGCGGAGGAACTCCCGGTGCCAGCAGTGAGAGGGACAGAAGCTGTTTTCGACATCACTTTGTGGGCTTGGATGGACTGATTTTTTTTTTTTTTTTTCCTCCCGGGAATGTGTACGCCTGTGTGTGTATATACACATCACCAGGCAGCGTGATCTGCTGGGGTCTCTGTAGTGCAACTTGAGTCCGCCCAGCTCGAAGGAATGTCGTGGTCAAAACAGCTTTCCAGCTGTTCGGTTTTTTGGGATTCCAAGATTTCCCCCCTCCACCCCCCGACACACTCCTCTAGTGTACATGTGATGGTGCTACTTTCCCGTGGCAGGATTTGCTTAAAATAAGCTAAGACCAAAACTGTCTCCCCCTCGCCTAGCCTAGTCGCTTTTCTCCCCCTCCCTTTCCTCCTTTCTTTCTTTATTTCTGTGAGAGCGCTCCTGGGAAAGCGGATCGGATAGAGGGGAAGGCTTTTGAAATCGTGGGGGAAAATGTAAGAGAATTCAGAGAGTCCGAGCTTTCTTTGTGTGGTGCTGAAGCCGCGGAGCTGCTTTGTGCTTTGGAAGGAGAAAATGGCGAGTCCTATTGTGTTTAGGCCATTTTCTTCCGGTACAAGGGTTTTCCCCCAAATCCTAAATACTTCAGAGTCCTTTTGAAAGAAATCTCCCAGCCTACGAAGTGTGAATGGCTTCAGCTCTGCCTTTTCCCCAGCCGGTAGCACATCACATTCTAGAGAGCCCACACATTTCTCTTTGCAGGGCTAGTGCACAATTTCTAAAGCTGCTGCATTCAGAGCCTCTTGCAGAGTAGGGGCTATTTCAGCTGCTCTTTGCCCATGTTATTCAACTCGGGGGAGCAGATTATGAGAGAAGGGGGGGGGGGGGGGGGGGGGGGGGGGTGGACTGAAGAAATAGTGTTTCGAGACCTGTCCTTGCTTTTAAATGCTAAGGAACAGCGTTAGCCAATTGTGTGTGTGCGTGTGTGTATGTGATCTGAGAAAAGACTTGTCAACGGCGACGCCTGACTTTTCCACTAAATTATTTAAAGTTTATGTGTATATACATGTAAGTGTACGTGAGAGAGAGTGTATCTCTGCGCATGCATGTAGCCACGTAGCACGATCTCTCGTTTAGGACCAGAAAGAGGCCATATATATGTGCAAAGTTAGATTTTGGAGGATATTTAACCACTGTGTGCAAGTTACTCCTGCTGCAACTTCTAATGATTAAGTATATATATATATATATATATAGTTTGCAATGTCGTCAGTTCTTTTCAGGTAATCCCATAGGCAGGTAACGGTTACTAAAAACCGCTTCTGAATCTGCACGTTAATCCATTTAAGGAAACAAATGAGAATCCGAGGTTTAAAGACTGTTGTCCGATATTAACCACTTTACATTAGAAGTGGGTTTGCCCAGGCGTCAGTGATTAAAAAAAAGGTTTTTGAAAAAGGAGAGCTAACAAATAAAACCCACGAAAGGCAAATCCTCACTACCGCCGCCACCTACTTCCAAGGTGCTGAATTAAAAATATATTTATATAGTATTTACAACAACAACAACAAAGCAGCGCTGTTGATGGAGCTGCGGCGGACGGGTGGCAGGCTCCCCGGCCCCGCGGCGGGCCGCGCTGGCGCGGAGGGGCGCGCAGGGCCACGGGCACGGCCGCGGGAGCAGCGCCCGCTGCCGCCGGCGGGTCAGGACCATGGACAGGGACCGGGCGAGGACGGAGCCGGCTGGTGTCACCCCGGGAAAGGGGAGTGAGCGGGGCTCTCGGCCGACACGGAGCGCCGGGGCCCCGGGCTGCTCTGCCTTTCTTGTTATCCCTCTCGTGCGGCTGCTCAAGATTCTAGGCAAAAGACTTGAGAAATTGCATTTATAATTCTCCTGCATGAGAGCAAGCTCTGTTAAAATGCCGTGCCAGTGATTTCTCTTCTTACTGCTCGCGAAAGGAGTAAAAGGATCTCTCCGTTCTGCATACGATTGCTTTTTTCCCTTCAACTCCGAGCCAAAAATAAATCTACTGCTCGGATCGGCTGAATGACAGTGGTGTAAATTAAATTGATTTTATCAGTGACCAAGTTCCACAATTGGAAAAATTAAATGCCACTTTGACAGACAAGGATAATATGGAACAGATCTATAAAAAAGCTCCTTTGAACAGCAACAAAAACATCAACCCAACAGGAGCCTAGATACTGGCCATCTCTTCTTCTTCATCATCCTGCTGTTATGTCACATCGTCTAGTTTGCCTTTCTGCAGTACTGAAATGATTGAAACCATTGTTTGATGCAAAGGGAGTAGTGATGATGAGTCATGGACTTTATGCCACAGCAAAAGCAACAGACGCGGTTCTCAGGCAAATTTCTTTTTTTTTTTTTTATTTTGATCGCGCTTCTAATTGGATTCCCCTTTTCAGATGTACTTTGCGGCACTTCCAACCCACCCTACAGCTCCAGCAAAGTCAGGGCTGAGCTACGGGAACGACGAGTCGCTCTGCCTCCACCTAAGAATTGCAGAAAAGAGACCTCCAAGTCCTTTAGCCACGAAAACCCTACTTCAGCGCCTGCCGCCGGCCCCGCAGGGCGAGAGGAGGCCTTGAGCCACCTCAGCGCTCCCTGCGCACCCGGCCCGGCTCGGCCGGGCTCTGCTGGGCTCGCTGCCCGCCCGCAGGGCCTGCCTGCCGCAGAGACACCGCGCAGCTCCGGGACGGGGAGAGGGGAAAGAGCTGTCCCCGCACGGCCAGCCAGCCGCTCCGGCCCGGGACGGGCACGGCGCCAACAAAGCCGCGGGACACGGCGCGGGCCGGGCCGGCCCTGCTCCGGGCTCCGGGCTGCTGCGGGCGGGAGGCTGGGGCGGCTTGGGGCCGGGGGGCGCGGCGGTGCCGCAGTGAGGGGGGTCGGATGCCGTGCGGGGAGGGTGGCCTCTGGGTGAGCCGGGGATCAGGCTGCTCTTCCTCGCTATGACTGTACAGATTCATGTGACATTGAGGTTGGGGAGGTGGGGGAGGCGGGGGGTGGGGGGAGAGGACCCGGAGGGAAGGGGGAGGGTTGAACTTTCTGCCGGGCTCGGCTTTTCACACCTTTCTCTCCCGACGATGCGTGAGGACGTTTTGGGAGAGGGAGCCTCGGCGGGGTCCCTTCCGACCAGGTCCCCCTCGACCTTGCAGGGACCCGGCCGGGCGTCGCGGGTCTGGGATTGTGCCGGGTTTCAAGGACACGGGAGATGATCAGGACTTTGGGAGCCAACATCTGCCTGGCTGGTGACGTCAGCAACCCCGTGTAATCCTCTTGTACTGAAGGCAGATGCCTTATTTGTTTGGCTGGAGAGGCATTAATCCCTAATTCTGGAGCAGCAAGCGAGGGGGAGAGACCGGACCGCTTCCTATCCCCCGAAAGCAGCTAAAGGGGCTCTCCTCTCCTGCGCTCCGCGGCTCCGCTGGGTGGAGGAGCCGCCAGCCCTCGGCAGGTTTGACCATTTCCTTTTTGATTACGATTCTCTCTTTTGGTATTTGGAGTGGGTTCCTATTTCTTATTTTTATTTGGATGCTTGGATTTCCCCCTATGATTCTTTGCTCTAGTACGGTCCTCAAGACGAAAAAGAAGGGGGAACTGCTGTTCCCCACCCCCTTCGCAGTCCCTTAATTTTATTCTTTTTTTTTTTTTTTTTTTTTTTTTTTTTTTTTTTTTTTTTTTTTTTTTTTTTTTTTTTTTTAGTTTTCCCCTGTGCTTGTTCTCCGGGGATTTTTGCAGCGGTGGGCAGGGAGGCTGCTCTCTGCGGTGCCCCGCGGCTGGCCCGTTCCCACCGCGCTGCAGAGACCCAGATGCCCACTCGCCCTAGCGCTGCGGTGATGGGCGTTCCGCCTTGTCCCTCCTCGGCCGCCGACCAAGCAGCCCCACAGGCTCGGGTCTGGCCGACCCCAGCTTCGCGTCAATCCGTGTGGCCTCCCTTCCCTTCGCTTCCTCCCCTTCCCCTTTCCCTCCCCGCCCTTCTCCTGCTCTGACTCCCCCCTCTCTCCCTTTTGTCATTGGCAACCGCGCGGCGTGCGGGCTCCCGGCGCCCTTCCCTCCCGCCTGCCTTTCCTTTCCTCCTCGCCTGCATTTCTAACGCTCTTGCTTTGTCTATTTTCCAGGCGGCCGCACGCAGGAGCTACGGTGCCGAGGGGGGCCGGAGTCGCCTTCCCAGTTTGGCCCCAGATGCCCCGGCAAGCTACGAGAAAAATCTCTGAGAAGCCCATCTCGCCGCAGGATCCCGGCCGCCGCCGGGTGCAGCCGCAGCGCATCCCGCTTCGCCTCCTCTCTCTCTCCCGGGCCCTGGCGCCGAAGAAGCAGTCGAGGTCAGCTGCCCGAATCCTGGGGTCCGGCCGTGGTCGAGCCCGCAGGGTGATGCAAGGTACCCGGCCGCTCCGCTCCTCCCCGGCGCGCCGTCGGCACCGAAAAGGAATGGTCCCGACCCTGAGCGGTGAAAGATGGCAAAAAGCGTAATAATAATAATAAAAAAATCTTAGGCTAACTTAATTTTTTTTAGTTATTGCAATGACTTCACCCCTTATTTCCTCACTCGCCAATTCAGTGTAGGCAAGCCAGATGGGCCGCCCAGTCCCTCCCGGGAAAGGGGCAGATGCGAGTGAGTTAAATTTTTTTTTTTCTGCTTTACAAAGAAAGATGACACGTCCTGTCCTTTCATTTTTCATCGCCGAAAGATCTCCTCTTTCCTCCCCACCCGCGCTCCCCCTGGCCGGGGGGAGAGGGGATACTTTGGGGGTGCGGGCTTCCCCCGTCCGTGCTCCAGGGGAGCCGCAGAACCAGGCGGACCGAGACAGCCAGAAAGACACGGTCATTCCTCCCAGCCAGGGATGCCAAATGACAGACGTCGAGTCGGGGAGAGTCAACTCCTGTGCTTAAAATCACGCGAGGACGCTGGTGAAATTAAAGCGGTCGTCTGGAAGTGTGCAATAGGCACGCATTCTGCTTCTTTTTTTTTTTTTTTTTTAAGTCGATTAAATACATACTTAGAAGCTTCCTGAGCATTGAAAACAACAGACTACCTAGTAAAAAAGAGACTCGAGCATGACTTACATACAGCTCGGGCCAGAATGGGACTAGGGCGGAGGGACATTGTCGGGTGTTTTTTTCGGGGATCAGTCGCTGTTCTGCTCAGAGAGAGAGAGAGAGAGAGAGAGAGAGAGAGCGCTCTAAGGCTCTGACTCTCCGTGTTCACAGCGGACCTTGATTTAATGTCATACAATTAAGGCACGCGGTGAATGCCAAGAGCGGATCCTCAAAGCAGCATGAAAGATCTCGCTAGAACATACCATAACAATAATGTTAATAAAAATAATTGCAATTAGCTAAAAAAAAAAAAAAAAAAAAAAAAAAAAAAAAAAAAAAGCCAAGACAGAAAGAAAGAAAGAAAAGGAGAGACAAACCAATAAAACAATAAAGAGCTCGACAACCTGTACTCACCTACGGAAACCGAGACTAACTAGGACTGATGGACTGATTGACTCAGCCCGGTGGAAAGGAGATGCCGCTGCCACGGGACGGGCGCCCGCGGGGGCAGCGGTCAGCCGCAGGTAACGGGGCCGTGGGGGGCTACTGGAGCGGTGCGGTAGCCGTGGTGGTTTTTCAAGGTAGTGGTGACTCGATCTCTCGCTTTCTTGGGCTGAACCATGTAAAGTCGATTAACGGGAAATAAATACTTTTTCTAATATTATCATCGCGAGGATTGTTCTTTGCGCATCGCTCAGCCGATAGCTAGGAGCGCCCGCTCGGTAGTGGCTCCTCCTCTTGCGGGGCTCCTGTGGAAGCCGCGGAACGCGGGCCCCGGGGCAGCGGCGCGGTGCGCGGGGGGCAGCGGAGCAGCGTCTGTGCCGCGGGGCGGCAGAGGCAGAGCCATGTGCGGAGCTGGGGCTCGGGACGGGAGTGCCCGAGGTGCCGCGGGGGCACCACAGCGGAGCCATGTGCGGAGAGGCAGCTTGGACGCGCGAAGAAGAGCGTGCGGAGGTTGCGGGGGAGAGGCGGGGAGGGGGAGCAGCGTGAGGGCACAGTGTGGGAGAGCGGCGCGGAGCGGTGTCGACGAGCAGCGGAGCGGCGTGTGGGCTTTGTGCGCGGGGCGAGGCTCAAGGCAGCGGCTGGCGAGAGCGGAGCGGGGGGCGGCGGCGGCGTAGGGTGCGCGGGGCAGCTTACGCGCTGGGGAGGGTGGCGGGGCGGCGGTGGCAGCGCGACGTGCGCCGGGGCAGGTGCGTGCGCCGAGGGGGCACCGCAGACGCGGTTCCATTGGAGGCTGCGGCCGTGGCAGGGCCAAGCCGGAGGGAGCGGGGAGGGTGCGGGGGCGGGGAGGGGAGCGGCCGGGGTCCCCGCGCCGCCGGCGGCGGAAGTCTTTGTTCCGCGGGGCCTCGCCGGCGGGGGAACAAAGGAGCGGCAGGGCTGCTGCCGGCGCTGTCCTTGGTGCTGGCGGAGGCACCGTGCTCCCGCCCCGGGCCGCCAGAACGCTGGTCCCCCGCCGGACGGATGAGCCCGGGAGGCACCGGGTGGTCCTCGCGATGGGACCGTGCCCGACTGAAGAAAACCCAACATCCCGACGGGATTGAGCTGCGAACAAGGCAGGGGTGCGGGCACGGCAGGAGAGCGGCTCGGCCTGAGCCTCCGCCGATGCGCAGTGCAAGGCCGCTGCCCCGGCGCAGTCCCCGAGCGGGTTCCCCCCGCTCATCCTTCCCGCCGAGTCCCTCCCACCCGCCTCTGAAACAGCCGAGTTGGAAGCAAGTCCTGCGGGGGCTCTGTCCCGCTCCTATCCTGACTCCGTCCACAGCCATCTGCCGCGGCCTAATTCTGCTCTTCATCCACCAAACAGCGGCCACAGCCAGCCAGGGCAGGGATGCTCTCAAACGCGAAATAAGGCAAAACAACTAAGTAACAGCAGTAACCACAAGAACTATAATGATAACAACAGTCTCTGCCTGAAGGTCATAGAGCTTTGTCCTCTTTCTTATTTCAGCAGACAGCCTGACAGCAGTGGGTTTTTTGACTAAAAACCGGATTGCAGATTGGACTGATCACCCTTCTCTGCAAAGGCATAAAAGACATTCCTGTCCTTTCAGCAGCCTGTCACCTTCTCATCCCCGTGTAGTCATCCTTGCACTGTCCAGCAGACAGATGAAGCACATGGACTACTCCGTTCTTTCCTTTCAGCTCGCTGAGTTGGGGCCGAGTCTTTTGCCTGCTCCTGCCATGCCACATAGCTGCTTCCATTTCTTCTTTTGAGATACCTGTTCACATATACACATCTACCTATACACGTATATGCACATTTCATGTTTTCTATGTAGCGTCAGATTGTCACAATTTCCGTTCACCGCTGCTTCTTGCTTACATGTCCTTTGTAAGACCCGGCGCTTCACAGGATCTCTGGGGAGCCAAGCAGAGACCAGAGGAAAGTCCATCTTTGCCTGCTTGTGTGCGAGCCAGGATGATGCACAGCAGAGATTCCCCCATACACAGGTAGAGAGCAGGGAAGTATTCTAAATGCCTTGCGTCCTGAGCGACCTGAAGCACTCAGTTAAACTGTTTGCAGGATTACAAACATGAGCTGCCCACACCTGCACTGAGGCATTATTTCCCCACATTATACTTTTATATGTTTTCTTGGATATCAGTGCTAAAGATTTGTTATAAATATTATATATTTCTGTAGCAAAAGCAACACAAATATGTAAGTGAACTTTCCACCACCAATCCTGCAATGTAGCTTTCTTAAAAGCTACATAAGACATTTCTTAAACTACAAAGATATTTCTTAACGCCCCAAAAGAAATGGAACTTTCTTTGGAACGGATGGAGCTTTCTTTTGGAAAGCTTCCAAAGACAGGGAGCCTTTCTGCCTTCTAAACTACAATAGCAGTAATAGCAGTGGTGATGAAGATGAAGCATGTAAAAAATGGATGCAATGAAGGTCTGAAGACTCAGGTGACGAACTGTGCCATCTAGGGACGTGCGTTTCCCGTTCCAATGTCATATTGCTGTCGTAGGCGCATTGAGGTTCTGGTGGCGGCATCTGAAAGTAACCAACATTTAATATTCACCGCTTTCCTTCCTGCTCTGAAAACAGAATGAAAACCCTGCTCTCAGCAATTTTTCTTGGGGGTAGCCTAATTTCCGAGGTTACCTCAGTCACGGCTCCCCACAGAAAGGAGTGGTGGGCGCTGCCTGCCAGTCTCCCCTTGAGATAGAAGATAGCTATGACCCCCCTCCCCCACACTTAAAAAAAAAAAAAAAAAAAAAAAAAAAAAAAAAAAAAAAAAAAAAAAAAAAGAAGCTATTTTGCCTTTTTCCCTCCTTAAGTGACTCCCGGGTGGAACCCCCGGGGAAAAGTCCCTGGTGGAACCCCAGGGCTGCCGGAGCTGCCCGAGGCAGAGCCGGGCAGTCAGAGGGGCGATCCTTCACCTCCTTCTCCTCCTCATCTTCCTCCTCCTCCGCCGGCGCCCCCTGGCGGCCCTCGGCACTGCCGCGCCCCCTGGCGGCCGCGCAGGGAGCAGCGCAAATCCAGCGCAGCGCAAATCCAGCGCAGCGCAAATCCAGCGCAGCGCAAATCCGGAGCAATCCCGGGGCGGCGCAGTGCAGAGCTGCCTCCGCTCCCCCGCCGCGGAACACGGGAGACTTCGAGTAGGACCCATCTCGAAGCAATGTCCCGAATAAAAAATAACTTCAAAACGTCAAGCGCACCTCATTCTAAGTGTTTTGCAGTGGAGAGCGTGAGAAGAGATGTTTTCATACCTTCCCGGTGGGAATCAAAGCTATCTGTCTTATTCAAGTTCAGAGCTATAGAGTATCGTCTGTGGCATGAAAATATGAAGGGAAATGAGCTACTACCTGCTTACTGTAGCTGTTGAGGCAGTCTGGGGCATCGGTTTCACTCAGGGACAAAACAGAGCAAAAGGCACAGTCAAGGTATTGCCCAGTTTACAGACGCAGTGTTTCTCAAAAAGTTTAAAGCCTTTAATTTATCTTTTGAATTAGGAAAATTAAATACCGACATTTCATTTTGTTTCACTTGTCCTCCTGTACTCAAGGTGGTGGCTAAGAAAGCTGTAGAGCACAGGTAAGTCAGGCAATAAGCAAAGCAAGCCCTTCAGCAGAATAAGCACTGTCCCACTGCCTCCACCCTGCAGAGCTGTGCCAGCAGCAGGATATTCCCCAGTCCCAGGGAGAAGCAGAGGACCAGGGACCTGTCTGGTGCTTCAAGGCCTGGTGCACGACGGTGACTGCCACGGGGTGAGAGAGACAATGAGCCAGCCAGCAAAGGTATGACATAAGACTCATTTTCACATTCTGCACAAAATTCCCCTCATTTCTTTTGTATTACTTAGCTCCTCTGATACCGATCAATTGCCACAATAACTCAGGAGTGAGATAATAGAGACAGTAATTTGCAGTCTAACGTGAATTAATTTTTGCTTAATCCGGAATGGCTTTAACAGTATGGTGGGCATTAAAAGTGCCACGCAACTCAATGCTAAATATTTGTGTGTCTGAAATAGTCTTAAGAAAATCTTACTAGAGAAATCCCACAATCAGAGAACAGGGAAGAAATACCAAATGTTAAACACACTGCTAGTATAAAATGCTTGAAAATGTAAATTAAAGACAATTTAATTAGCACCAGCAAACTATTAAATTAACAGATGTACTGTTCATGCTAAGGTTGGTTTATAATTTGCCGTATTAGAGTAATTCTGTTTATTAAGCGATTAAGTGCAGATTGCACGTTAAATAATATTAACTAAAATACACAATACTTGCACAAGAGTATGTAAAATGCAATCTAAGATTTTAACTCCATCACTAAGAGGTTTTGCCTAAGTTTTCCGTACAAGGAGATGAAAAATAAAATACTCTGTACACAGGAGTTTACTAGTGCGCATTTGAACTGATCTTAATTAATGCAGCTGGTAAAGAAGTTAGTAAGCAAGGCAACAACATCCTTTTCTTAACAATTTTAACCAAGAATTACAGAATTATCTGAAGTATCTTTTCAGTACTTGGAACACGGAAATGACTAACACATGTAAGTCTTCCTGACTTCAGAGGGTTATAGCTCAGCACTACATCATTTCGCACAATCTGCATAAAATAATTGTGCAATTATTCAAAGTCTTTTTTGAACCTAAAACTTATGCCATAGATCATTCCTGTCTCACAGACTAGACCTATTAGAGTTAGTGAAAGTATTTTTGGACTATTTAGATATTTATTTGATTTACTGTTCTACATCCAGGGTGTGAGACATTCAACTGAGAAAACAGTTTTTAATGAATGTACAGGACCCTGTAAAAGCTCTTACCTTCCCACTGTTGTTTTTCAAACCTAACTAAGAACTATTTGCTATTTGTTCTTCTTTAGAAAATTTATGTTCAGTCTAATATTTGGGGATTGCTAATATTTGTGGATAAAATTAAAAGAGCAGCTATTACAGCAACTATAAAGGTACAAACTTTACTCTTTTTTTACTATGGACGCTTCCAGCTAATCTACAGACATGGTAAAGTCCATTAAAAATCAAGGGCACAACTTCTTTCAAACTAGAAAAATTGGGATATGTCTGACTTCTATTAAATTGGAAAAAATAATAAAAAATTATGTGGCTGTCACTAATTAAAGTAATAATTAGTGAGATGTTGACCTATTTTAAAGTTTTATAGTTCCTCATCTCTCTTCTGTAGAGGATTCTAAAGGCCAATCAGAAGAAATAATTTCCTTAAAAAGAATGTCAAAACCCCAACAAAAAACAGAAAAATCAGTGTTTTTTTCTTTTTTGCAATCCTTTTGCTCAATTTAAAACAATTAAAATGTCAGATTCCCCACCTTAATCAAACCAGTGACACCAGCTGTAGGTCACAAGTATTTAAGAAATACATGGAAATCTGTCAGGTAAGACAAAAGAAGCATTAATTTTACTATGGTCAATATAAAATCAAACCAACATATGCTCCTGTTCAGATGGATCTTATGCACTTGTATGTTCTCAAGCTTAATTTTAGTAAGCCTGTTTTTTTTACTAAGATGTTGTACTCCTTGACCAAGAGCCAGGTTTAAACTTACACGATGAAGCATCGTAGAAGATAGGATGCAATACACCTTTGGAGAGGAATCCCATCTTTCCCTACATGGGGTCTGGATTTCAGATGTGCTGCAGTCCCAGCCGTGCTTCAGCCCCGCAGCTCCATGCCAGAATAAGAGCTCCCACATACTCAGCGCCCTGTCAGGACAGGACAGAAACTTTGGGACTGTTGAACCCCCTTGAACTGAAGGCTCAAACTACACACGCATGACTAAGGTCAGTGTTTACACAACATTCAGGGCAGTCAATTAAACGCATCTAGGGCCTTCCTAATATTATATACACATAAAATAGAGCGTGAATCCTGGTTTAGGAGAAGAAACATATTATAATAGTGGAGATGTCCCAGAAACACTTTTCCTTGTCTATGAAAGATACAGGACTTTTGGAATATTATGTGAGAAAAAAAATATAATGGCTTTAAATATTAGGAATAATAGAAACAGGATTTAATGTCACTTGAGAACATGGGAGATCACACTCTGGAATTAATGAAACTGTTCCATGCCATAAGTTAGGACTACCAGTGGCTGGAGGAAGTAGGAGGACTAAGACTTAGAATAAGACTGTTTTGTTACATGGTAACTGTATGCTAGATGTGTGGTATGCCCCCGGGGAAAAAAAAAAAAAAAAAAAAAAAAAAAAAGGCATTGAGATGCTATTAGAGGAAATTACTTTCTGTTATAACCCTAGGTGTAGGCAAGCCTACATTGGGATTGTGTACAATATGATCAGTTGTGGCCAGGAAGGGGCTGCCAAGACAGCAAAGAGGGTGAGTAATCTCCAGTCATGAGCTGATCACAAGAACGTGATTTGTCAGCTCAGCAAAATGTAGTCAGAGGGAGGATATGACAACTGTGGCAAATACCAGAGAAAAAAACACTAGGATAGGCAAAGAATTGAATGACTAGGATGTTAGCAATAATGTTATCTTGAAAAAAAATCTCAACCCTAACATAGGCATAAAGGAACTTAAATTGATAAATAACCTTCTCATAAACTGGTGGAGGACAGGAAAAAAAAATTATAAGACTAAGCATCTGAATTAATTTACTAGGAAGAGTATTCTTATTGTTTTCCCTAACATGTTGAAATCTCAAAAAAAAAATAAAATATCTATATATCTATATCTATATCTATATCTATATCTATATCTATATCTATATATATATATATATCTTAGCCTGGATCAGGGAAAAAAGTGTTTACTGTATATTTAAGAGCCCAACATCTAGTATAATTTAAAAAAAAAACAAACAGTTGTTTTGAAAGGGAATGAATGAATGAGAGCAATAGGCAAAGAGGAAAAGACAGAAAAAAAGGCAAATCAAAAAGAAATAAGAAAAAAAGTGATAAAGGGAAAGAATTAAATATTTTCAAATAAAAGAAAATGTAAAAAACATTTTTAAAAAAATAATTTATTCAAGGTATTTTTGAATTAGGTAATTTACAAAATGTATAATTTCACCACTCGGTTTCAATGAATCAGCTTTTTTTCCTTACAAACAGCATTTAAAAATCCTAAATGCAGTGCTATACAAATAACCCTCTTCTTTAAAGCGTTCCTTCTGTTATTGTGCAAAACTTGCATAATAAGATAGACTTCAATATGTGAATAATATCATAAACTTACAGGAAAAAAAAAAAAATCCCGGTATGTTTTGGCTTTATTAACGTTGCTGGAAATAAATTCTCTAAACCAAGGGATTCAAAAGCTTTTCTCTTTATTAATTTTTCTGGTTTTAAGCAAAAAGGTAAGGAAACTGCAAAAATGACTTGTTTATAGATTTTGTGGTTTGACAGAAGAACATCTAATGAGGTTTATGCTATACTAACTGCGAGCAATCCAAGAATGGCAGGTCCTGGATATTTATGATTAAAGATACATGGGAGTTCAGATACAGTGTTTTTGTCTGTGGTGGTTCACAGACTGGTGTATATATAGATTAAAAAATATGGATAAATAAGTGCAACCCAGATAGCAACTATATTAATATTAATCCATTTTCAAACCCTTAGCAGCCCATAAAGTCATGTTACACCATGTTATAAATTTCAGTAATATATCACTTTCATGCAATTCTTTTTATTATTATTTTCTCTCGCTTTTGGAGACAACACATGAGAGAAAAACCTCCTAAGGATGCAAAAGTCCAAGGAAATCGTAAATATAGGAAAACAAGAGGGTAGAACTGAAAACATGTGACTGTTTTTGCCATCTCAAACTACAAACACTGCTGCCTTCCCAGAGACAACGCAGGAGCCTGCAAGATAAAGGCTATTCTGCGGCTCACGAGGATGTGAAAGAGCAAAGATGAAAGACTACCCTAGCTCATCTGTATGGAAACTGTGAAACTGCTTGGAAAAATTGGGGAATATAGAAGTTGAACATTTATTAGGAAGCTTGCGGCTGATGCTGAGTAGAAATGAAGACTGAGATTCCCTACAAAGTCAAGTGAAGAGTAATAATTCTGCAATTTCACAAGTTTATGCAATTTTATAAGTTTATATGGAGAAGAACAGAAAGGAGACAAATAATTCAAAGAGCAATAGAACTGTGAAAAGTCCTTTTTTTTTTTTATAATTTACAACACATTTTCTTCAATCGCATGTACTCATTGTTTTTTGTTCAGCTTAAGACATTTGTGCAAACAAGCTTCTTTCCAGCAGACATTAATATTTTGTGGGCAAACACAAAAATCATTAGATTTTCATGTCTCCAGGTGCACATGGTTTTGTTTAATTTTTTCAAGCTCTCACCCTCTCAGAAAGAACAATTGTGTCCAGCAAGCAAGAACCACCGACAGGTCCCAAGTGATTATAGGATGCCTTTGAAGAGTCATTTTCTGATGAAAACTTGTCAGCAGAATCTGTGTTGCATTTCTGACTGCAGAGTGTTTCTTCCTTATGCCACCTGAAGTAGGATGAAGGGCGGAGCAGACAGTGATTTGAAGAATACCTTGAGCCCTGGGACTGAAACTCCAGCCCAAATCCTGCCCTGAAGGAGGGGATATCTGAAGGAGGAAGTCTGCTAAGGAATGGGAGGGCAAATCCTTCATTCTGCTTATGCATGCCCAGATCCGGAATTTAGAAAGACCATCAAAGGGAACCAGTAGCTAAGTCCAGGCAGGAAAAGGCAATAACAACTCCTGTGAAGCAATTTCAAATATCAGCGCTAAATCAGAACAGCCTTATCAGTGAAAGATAAAGATGGCTGATCTTTTAAAATGCCCTTGAAAAATAACTACCAAATAAGCACTAGAAAGCCGGCTTTGAATCTGCTAAAATTGCAAGGTAACAGTAAGTTATTGTGTTACATATAGACTCCTTAACTAATACAACACAAATCAATATAATGCACAATAGTATATCATATATTCCTCATCCTAAATTCTACATTTCCCTGTCATGTTTCAGGCTTTACATCCTATAGCAAGTGATTCCTATGTTTTCCTTAATTTTAAAAACCTAGCAACCTAGTCATACTAGCAACCACTGCTCTCGTGGCTGAGGAGGACAAGGTGGGCTTTTAAGCATCAACACTGCTCAGTGTTAGGGGTAAAGCTGGGAGAGATGAACCCCCACCCCAGATGAGATGGATTGGAGCTAGAATGCCCAAGCTGCACACAGATTTGCCGTGTCCTCCTGTCCCTACTGAGAGCTGACGTGCTTAGAAAGTGATTATATCAGGAAATAAGGATTAGCTGACATCACATTAACAGATGATGTTTTCTGACAGTTCTGTAGGAAAAAAAGTTAGCAGAGATGGAAAGGTTCTGAGGACCCAGTTTAGCAGAACTGAATTTCCTACTTTTTCAGTTTGCCTAACAGTGAGAGAATATATAGTGAAATAGGGAATTTAATGGGGTCAAAAATTGTCTGAACTCTCCCAAACAAGCAGCTTAGAAAAATAAAACACAGAAGAAGCTTAAGAAGATGATCAAGACTAACAAGAGAAGTGACTTGACATCCTGTATTTAAAAGTCTTCTACATTCTGCCTCCTGGTTATGAATTATTTAGAAGGTGTTTGGAAAACATCATCACTTATGGAAAAAAATTCTGCATCTCTAAAGAGATCACAGATTTGTGAACAGGATCCCAATTTATTATTTCAATATACCATCTTAAGGGTGCCCAGTTACTGAAACAAGAAAAAGTAATTTTAAGAAGTCTATTTATCCACTTTTCTTTTATTTTTTTTCATCCAAATACAATGCAATACGCCTGACTACTCCTCCTCCAGACAGCTCCCAGGAGGACTTGTGAAGACAACATGGCACAGCAGGGTCTGTAGACCCACCAGCCAGCCTCAGACACAGCAATTCCCAGACAACTGGTATCTAAGTTTAACAATATTTACAATCTTCCATCTAATGGCTGGTTCTCACCATGGAGAACTCCAAGGATACTCACTTAGCTGGTAAGCCCACACTTCAACGCTGGTACTTAAGTCTAGCCTTCAGTGACTCCCTGTTTAAAGCTCTTGAGATCTGCCTACCCTGGCAGGAGCTGCTAAGCTCATGTCTATATACTCATCACACAGAACTTGGGCAGGTTGTTTCCCCAGTGTTGAGGTTTGGGAAGCACTAGTACAGTTTCTCAGCTCCCAGTGTAGAAAAGCTGTGACCACCACAGAACTGGTTATTAGGGAAGCTCTCTTATTTGAAGTGGAAAAATATTTTTGCAGGTCAAGCCCTGGCAGGAGAGGGGAGAAATGTTACAAACATTACATTTTTAGGACCTAATTCATGTGATTCTCTCTGCTGCACTCTATTACTTACATGATGCAATTGTGCTTATAATAAGCAAATTTGGGGAAGTAGGGAACACTTAATTGGCACAGTCTAATGTATGGGCAATAGTCCAAAGCGACACATTTTCTAATTTTTGTATGGGCAGATATCTTAAGAGCTCTATAGGAATCAGAGCTGCTAATGAACTTCTAAGGATTGCCTTGGGTATTAGATGGGCATAATGAGAAAATCTGGAAATTCATGTGAAGAACTCTGCCAGTTCACTTTAACTTTGGCATAAAACCCTTAGTCTATTACTTTTCCCCTTTTTTGTAATTAGTCTGTCTGAAACTGGTTCAGAAAACGGAGACTAGGAAAACCTGGTCAAGCATGGTATTGAGAAGTACTATTATAGAGCCAAACTTTCCAGGCAGGGCCCAACTCTTCTAGCTACAACAGCATGTCTGCAGGATACGAGCTCATCTGTTCCCAAGTGTTACATTTGGATACTATAAGCATATAGTATAGCTAGATGGATTGATGGATAGATAGATGGATGGATGAATGGATGGATGGATGGATGGATGGATGGATGGATAGATAGATAGATAGATAGATAGATAGATAGATAGATAGATAGATAGATAGATAGATAGATGTGGGTGTTTGTGCATATATATTTATATACACACATACTTTTATACCATATCTACTAAAACAAAGGGACCTAGAGAAGTAAGAAGCTTTAAAATACATCATTTATAGAAGAAATTTTTAAAATCTTTCAAAATACTTAAGTTTTCTTGTATTACTCCTTTTACCTAAGTGAAAATGCTTCCACTGTATTTAATTTACTAAAGCCTGAAGACATCCATGGTGTTTACTTTAAGTTCTAATCCATTCCCTTTGTTACTGAATCAGTCCACAAAAGCATTTGAAAAAACACTCAAGAACATTCTTAATGGTGACTTCAAATCAGTTTAATAATTGAAAGCAGTAATTATATACATTATTTAATAAACAATTACATTTACTATCTGTTCACAATGCAGTACTGCTCTTATACTGTTTCACGTTTCTCTGTAGTAATAGTATTAGTAGTAATACTAGCAGTAATAATTGAATGCAAAACGTTGACTTCATGTTTTTGATAGGCAAAGCTTAATACAGCTTTGAAGACCCTCATTTTCTGAAGCCCACAACTTCATAAAATTAATTTCTAGACCCTACATCAGTGATTTCTCGGGAAAACCTGACTTGCTCTTCTAGACAAACCATTATACTCATAGCAACATACAGTGCCTTCCAGTTTGACACTGTGGTCTTGTAACCATTGATTGTGTTGTAAGTAATCATCGGAACTGGTAACAACTGGTCTGTGTATGTGAGCATGCACGTCTGTGTGTGTACAAGGTAGAAAACAGTGCTTGCTCATGTGAGGTGACCTCCCTTTCCTCAAGGCTCAGTTAGACAAGTTTCCATAAGTAAACAGATTTTCCTAAAACACCCTCTGTCACTTATCTTTCTTTTCTGCCAAAACCATGTGTGTTAAATTCAAGAATGGGGTAAATTCCGTGTCCAAGTGCTTCAGCAGTGGTACAGCAGAAGGACTGTGGAGACAGGCTAGTCCAAGAACAGTGCAGGAAGAAGAAGGACTCTTCACCAAGCCTCACAGTCTGATGCCCAGCCCAGAGATCCCTGGTGTGCTCCAGCACAGGGCTCAGTATTATTCTCTTCCTGACAGAGGATGAGGGCATTTCCACTTTCTCCATCAACTCCCCTAGCCGTGCACTCCCTCTCTCCCACCTCGCTGTCAGTGCTGGAGCTGCAATAAGAATCTCCTTTTTTGAGGGCCAACTCATAACCTGCTCAAGTGAAACCCAGAGATTTTCCTCCTACATTTAAACAAACACTACCACAACAAGTTGAAATTGCACAAGGACAAAAACACAAAGAAGGAATAAGCAACAGGACACTGAGTACGAGGATGGGGAAACAGCAACACTGTTACTCAGAAAACACACATAGGACTTTAGTACAAAGTTAGATAACTGGCCACACCTTAAAATGGCCCAGGAAATATCTGCAAACTCCTAAGTAGCATGGTTTAACAAATACCCTTAAGAATAGACTTAATTCAGAAGTGCTCAGAAGGAAAAAAGATCGAAATGCATTGATATGTAAATCTAACCAGCAAGCAGAGCTGCCTACAGAGCCATACAAAAGAGATTTATCCCCTTCTTTTTAGATTTTTAGCTTTATAATGGCAGTGGCGATCTTAGGGACACCCCTAGACAACTTCAGGACTCCCCATTTGGTATAAATTTTCTAAATTAATAAAGTAAGGCTGACCAGAAGGAAAGTTTTTTGGTTTTTTTTTTTTTAAAAAGTGCTAAGATTTCCAAATTTATCCTTGTTTCTGATCAGAGGAGAAAAAAAATCACTTCTCATATATTACTGGGGAGGGTGTAGCAGGGGGAGTGAGCCACCACACAGACATAACACACACCCAAGAGAGTATCGTACTCCTGCAGTCTTGGTGGTACAGTCTTTTCAAACCCAACACAGTCTCCCTCCTTTCAGAAAGGAAAAGGAACCCCAAGCCATTGCAGCTACGGTTAGTCCGATGTAGCTACTCATGTAGACTCTCTTGTGACAAGGACAGCATTTGGCAAGTTACTCTCACTCGAGAAACCGCATTTAGTTTGTGGCACTGCCACAAAAGTAGATGGCAAACCCAGAGCTTCTACTAACACACCAATAAAAATCCCAAGCTGAAAATGTTACAGATGACGTTGATCCAATATTCCTCCCACACACACGAAACCCAAGATTGCCATAAGGACTGCTCTTCATTAAAGTTTCATTAAATGGGCTGTTAAAATAAATAAGCAAATTACTTCTTAGAATCACAGCACACGGTTCCAGTCAGAATAATGTAGAAGGCATGACTTATATTGAGCAGATTTTTAAGCCTGTTATAAAAACTATTAATCACGTCTCATCTAACAAGAGTCCTGCAATATTATAATTTAAGTGAACATAGTTACTGATACAAGGAATGCAGATTGCTTTTAAATTGTTGTTGTTATGCAGAAGAAAGTTTGCATCGATGCATTTTATGCATCTCTTCCGACTTCAATCAAATCTACAGGAAGATGGAAACAGGATAAAAGTTGTCTGGAGCAATGTGAGATAACCAAAACTTTGCCTGTCTACTCCATGCCTCATTTTGGTCTCAAAAAGACAGAAAAGCAATATTCCTCTCTTATTTTCATGAGAGGAGCCTGGATGAAATCCTGTGAACTGGATTTAAAACTTTTAATAAAAGTCAGAGAAAATATTTTTCTCAGAGATGTTCTTCAGACTTACGGGCAAACTCAATTGGGAAACCTCCTCAGATGAAGGTATCAGAGGCAGAGCATTAGCTAGCCCTCTAGCCTAAACCATCTAGCTAATCTCACACAAAACCACCCAAATCTGCCTATGAGATATGGTGAAAACCTATGGGTTTGTAGGCACTTCAGATCTACTGTGCTTGTGCACAAGTCCGACTTGCATTCTTCAGAGCAGTTTTTCAAGAAGGAAAAACAGGGCAGTCTGTGTCCTGCTAAGGTGCTGGGATCAGCTCGTGTATAGGCCAGTAAAGTCTGAGCAGCACTTACAATGTTACCCTCACTTTCCCCATATCGACCCTGAGATTCTGCACATGGGAAAATACGTCCAGGTTTTGTTGGTGATCAGCTTATGGAGCATGTATGGTCTGGGATTCCTTAAAAAGCAATAGCTCCTAGCTGGTTACCGATGACAAAAACTGTTTTCTAACTCACACCCTGAGAGTCCTGTGGTTTCCCATAAACATGTGTCAAGAGGATAACCCTGTCAAATGTTCCCAATGAAAAAGTGGAAAATTACTCATAAAACAACTTTAGCATATGCTGGAACTATTTTTTTTATTATTATTTTAGCTGTGGAAGGTCCTTCAAAGCCAAGGTCCCTTCCTGCTAGGCACTGCATGTGTGGGTTACTCACAAGAGCTTCTTGACTGCTATCTTTAGATGAAAAAAATGATAGACATCAAAGCTGTGAGGAGCTGAAAAAATTATGGTACATAGCAATCACAACCCAGCCCATTCATAACCCTTGTAAGCTTTCCTGGAGATTCCATTGATGGTCTGCGCCCTCTTTCTTCTGCATCTGAGTAACAGATCTTCTAGATCAGTGGGATTTCAGTGCAGGAGACTGAGTGAAGCAGATAATGTGGTCTTGTACTGTTCACCAACTTCCCATCCCTTTTTTATTAAACCAATCCTTTTCAAATCCTCCTCCTCTCACCTCTCTTGGCTTCTGCCTATTGACCTCTGATTCAGAGATGTTTTGGGCATCTAAATACATGCATGGGAAATTCCTGGGTATAATATTCTAAGTGAGCTAGTTGCTACTTATAAGGCTACAGAAGAAGCACCAAAAAACAAACAAATGACCATGCAAACAAACAAACAAACATAAAAATAAATTAACTCTAATATTTAATCCAGCACACTCAGTTTCTATTGGAGCTGAGATCACAGAGTCTCGGCTGGAGGAAACTGATGGCAGGCAGGTAGGAACCAGGCTTCTAGCTCCTTTCCTTACACTCTGAAGTGGTTATCCCATTTGATTCAATTTAACAAGCCCTACATTTGTTAACCTGAATGGGTCCTTGCATGGCTTACCTTTTCTCAGAGAGAAAAATAAGGATAATGGAGATGGAGGTGGAAGCAGAGTGGAGAGCCAGGAATGTTTTGACATTCCATTACCCTAGGATGAACCATCGCAATGCAGCACTGTGGACATGAGTTTCCAAGACGTTTCATGAAGAGCCCAGATCCGAGGGAGGTGTTTCGCTTTAAATGGTGAAACTGTTGCCTAGAGTTGAAAGAAAGACTTTCCAAACAATCTTAAAAGTGGTCATATAAAGAGCAGTTCTTTAATGAAAGCTTGCAGGTGCACAGATATAGTTATGTGCACACGTGGCATGAGATCTTCACAATTTTTATAAGTCTAATTAATTAGTATATCTAGCAGGTACGTCCAATAGGAGAGCCGTTGCCCTGGTAACCCGCCCTTGGGTCTGCCCCTCGGAGACTCTCCAGGGCCTTCTTTGCCCTATTTCTTATTACATCTCTTAAGTTCTGGTATAAAGCAGGGACTTCATGTTAGAAATTCTTTTCTTGAAAATAAAGCTAAACAGAATTTCAAGAGTGTGACATAAAGACTGCAGCAGCAGCATAGCTGCTATTCTGAAGAGTGAGAAATCCTAAGAAAGGAACAGAAATTATACAACTATGTAATAAAATCTACAAATATACGTATAAATGGAAAAAAAATTGAAAATCTTTAGGCATCAAAAACACCCCAAATATGTATGACACTTTTTTAAAATTGGAAAAAAATTAGAAATGCTCAGTGTCGTGACTTGCAGGATGAATGTGAAATTGTCTTCTTCCTGAGCAGTAAAGGGAACACCCTCCATTCAGTTCTGTAGTTTTTCACCATTTGCATGAAAGGACAGAGATAAAAACCTTGCTCAGATCTGGTTCCCCACAAGAAGCAATCTCTGCATCTACCTTGTGGGAAAGACCCCCCTCCCAGAGGTGCCTATCTCTCTCTATCTGCTCTAGAGGAACTCCATCTCAGGTTGGATGGTTTCCAGGCAGTTCAGGTCTGGAAAGGTGGATCCTGGTGGTTTCCCTAAACCTCTGTGTCACATCTGGGTCTAAAACCTGCAAGACTCAGCGGCATTACATTGGGCAGAAACACAGAAAGAAGCACTTTAGATTCCGGGGCCAGAGGCTTAGTATATCTTCTAGCATGATTTCTAAGCTGACAGTGCTATCTTTGCTGCTTTAACGACTTTTATGGAGATGTGGTTTCTGCAGCTACTGATAGGAAAAGAACAATTTTCTTGGTTCTTGCATTCACAGCACTTCCTTTAAAGGAATTATGTCTTTTCCTGGTTTAAACAAATAAAATAGCATTTGGGCTATATGTTTCAGATGATTAAAACACATTCACTTCTGGTACTGCTTATTCCCTGCAAGAGGGAGTGAATGTTTTCGGATTATGCACATAGCTAAAAACCCATAAATTTTGTCATTCATATCCATAAGCAGCAAGGCAGGCTCCCAAAAGCTATTACTTTTCAGTTACACAAGTGTGTTAAATTACTCAGTCAACTGACATCTGGCATGAATTATAAATTGCTCTCAAAATTCTTTTAGAAAGATTATTATATTATTATTAATTTGCTGTGTATGTCAAAGCATATCACACACACAGCAATCCTGAAATTAATTAGCATTTTCAAGGATCACACTGAAAAGGCCCACAAAGCCAGCAGAAATAATCTCCAAGATACTAGAAGGTTAAGCACTGCTGGCAAAACTTGCCTTCAACATATTTCCTTCAATCCATCTTTAAGAATAAAACATAAAAACCCCCTTTTTTTTTTAACAAGCTCTTTGTCACATATCCTTGACTGTTACAAATTAGGCTCAGAGGGTAACATTTCATTGGCAAGTAATATTCACTAAAAACAAAACATTTTGAAAAATGACAGTATTTTTTACTCATTTTTCTGGCAATTCAAAGCCACCTTGATAAGATACCCAGTTAAATAATGGAACATGTCTTAACTATTTAAGTACAATTTTTAACAAAGGACTCCTTTCCAAGTTTGCAGTGGTTCTTCAAAATACCTAGACAGGAAAGCAGAGTTATAGTTAAATGAAACTGTCGTTTGATAAAATTTCATTAAATGTCATTTCAAATAAAAATCTTGTTCACAGAATAAAAACAAGGTTAAATTCGACAATGTTTTATGAATTTTATTACTTTTTCAGCACATGAGCAATCCTGGTGAATTCTAATGGAAATATTTTGCTTTACTGCTTATTTCAATTTTTCCATAAAAGCACAATGACATCTCACCAAAGATCCTCAATTGAAGGATTAAGAGCTACAGTAAAAAGTCAGACACCTGAAGAAGTTGGGGTAGGCTGGAATCACAGTTGTCTGAGAAGCCTCACTGGATCCTCCTTGCAGCATTGGCAGCACAGTAGGAGAAATTTCACATGAAATCCTTTCCCCAGCCATGACTGCAGCAGACACCTCAGCAAGAGTGAAAGTGACACCGGAAGCCCAAATTTGGTAGCTTCCAGAATTTTAGATTTTACAAATTACCTTAAATGTAGTTTGCAATGATCCTGGAATATGTTCTAGCAAGGAGGTGTTGGATGCCCACTCACCAAGTTGTTGGAGGCTTCACAGATTTTACCACTCATCTCTATGCACCACTGAGCATAACTTTACATGAATATAGAAAATATAACCTTTAAATAAATTCATGATTATTAACTCTCTTCTACCCAGCAACTAAAACTTTCATTTCCAGAAATATCACATTTGAGGGTTGACTATAACGAAAAATATCAGTGTTAGTAAGGGATGTCAGCTTGAAGAATGAAAGCACCACCATTTTCTAGATCTCTGAGGGCTTTTTTTCAAAGGAGTGCAGATGAGAACAAATTTCTCAATGTGTCTCCACAGCTTCTGCTTTGGACTTAAAAGAGGAATGGTAACAAGCTTAAGGCAGGGTGAAAAAAGCCTTCAAAATTGGCATAACTCAGCATAACTCACACAGAAACACCCGCCTGAGTCTGTGGGAAGCCTGAGACCATGCCATAAAAGTGAAACAACAAAGAGAAAAAAAAAAAAGAACTTATTTCCTGAATCTCTTCTCTGAACAGCCAGTAGTGCAAATTACAAGTGGCACAGTCAGCAAGACGCTCACACTGCCTCCATGTGTATGGAAACCAGAAGTCTTTCATCACCACCGTGTTTAACCACATCACCTATTTGATGCAAGGGCAGATATCAAAACTGGAGGCAATCATTTCCCCCTGTGGGCCACTATCTCTGCCAGCTGACACTACAGTGAGTTTAGGCTATGTGAAAACTAACATTTATCACAGCCTGAAAGGAGCAAATCCAGAATGAAACAGTTGGAGCCAAGAATATCCACACTGAAAGTTTTGGGGGACTTTTCTTCAGTCAAGTCTCAAATCTTCACTTAGAGTCTGAGGGCCTAAACAGTTGTAGCACATGTTTTTGGAGTGTGACTGTCTTCTGTGCTTCATGCATAAGGATTTCTTGGTCTTATCCTAAAGAAAACAATTTTATGTGCTCTGAGACCACTCTGTGGTGCTTAGATCATGACATCATTCTTGACTCAAACTAAACCACTGCAACAGAGGCCCATGCCCTGCAGCCAGTTGGAAGGGGCAAACAAGAATGCTTTCTGACAACATGAACATACTCTTTGGCCATCAGCCTTCCTTCCTCTGAAGCAGAGATACATAAATAAACCAGCTAATGCTGTGCCTGTCCTCACCTTTGTGAAGGATGTGCAGGGGAATGATAGAAACACGTTTTGTCCTACGGGAAGCTTTTGACAGGCTGTTCCACAGCCAGGCACAAACTGCTCAGGCACAGCACACCGATTGACCCCGGTGTTGGATATTCCCACAGCCCTGGTGTGGGATACTCCCATATGCATTGTGTAGGATATTCCCACATTCCCAGTGCAGGACATTCCCACATCCCCAGTGTCAGATATTCCCACCTCCCCCATGTAGGATATTCCCACATCCTGGGTGTAGGATATTCCCACATGCCCAGTGTGGATATTCCCACACCTGTGGTGTAGGACATTCTAATGTCCCTAGTGTAGGATATTCCCACATCCCAGGTGTAGGACATTCCCACATCCCGGATGTAGGACATTCCCGTATCCCAGGTGTACGGCATTCCTGTATCCTGGGTGTAGGACATTCCCATATCCCAGGTGTAGGATATTCCCACATCCCGGGAGTAGGATATTTTCACATACCCAGTGTGGATATTCCCACACCCCTGGTGTAGGACATTCCCACATCCTGGTGAAAGACATTCCCGTACCCCAGTGTAGGACATTCCCTCATCCCTGTGTAGGACGTTCCCATATCCCGGGTATAGGACATTCCCTCATCCCAGTGTAGGACATTCCCATATCCCGGGTGTAGAATATTCCCACATCCTGGGGGTAGGACATTCCCACATCCCGGGTGCAGAATATTCCCACATCCTGGGTGCAGGACATTCCCTCATCCAGGGTGTAGGACGTTCCCACGTCCCGGTGCAGGACATTCCGTCATCCCAGTGTAGGACATTCCCACGTCCCGGTGCAGGACATTCCCTCATCCCGGTGCAGGACATTCCCGTATCCCGGGTGCAGGACATTCCCACGTCCCGGTGCCGGCCATTCCCGTATCCCGGGTATAGGACATTCCCGTATCCCGGGTGTAGGACATTCCCATATCCCAGGTGTAGGACATTCCCGTATCCCGGGTGTAGGACATTCCCGTATCCCGGGTGTAGGACATTCCCGTATCCCGGGTATAGGACATTCCCGTATCCCGGGTGTAGGACATTCCCATATCCCGGGTGTAGGACATTCCCATATCCCGGGTGTAGGACATTCCCGTATCCCGGGTGTAGGACATTCCCGTATCCCGGGTGTAGGACATTCCCATATCCCGGGTGTAGGACATTCCCACGTCCCGGGTGTAGGACATTCCCGTATCCCGGATATAGGACATTCCCGTATCCCAGGTGTAGGACATTCCCACGTCCCGGGTGTAGGACATTCCCGTATCCCAGGTGTAGGACATTCCCGTATCCCGGGTGTAGGACATTCCCGTATCCCGGGTGTAGGACATTCCCGTATCCCGGATATAGGACATTCCCATATCCCGGGTGTAGGACATTCCCACGTCCCGGGTGTAGGACATTCCCGTATCCCGGGTGTAGGACATTCCCACGTCCCGGGTGTAGGACATTCCCGTATCCCGGGTGTAGGACATTCCCACGTCCCGGGTGTAGGACATTCCCACGTCCCGGGTGTAGGACATTCCCGTATCCCGGGTATAGGACATTCCCGTATCCCGGGTGCAGGACATTCCCGTATCCCGGGTGTAGGACATTCCCGTATCCCGGGTGTAGGACATTCCCGTATCCCGGGTGTAGGACATTCCCATATCCCGGGTGTAGGACATTCCCGTATCCCGGGTGTAGGACATTCCCGTATCCCGGGTGTAGGACATTCCCGTATCCCGGGTGCAGGACATTCCCGTATCCTGGTGTAGGACATTCCCGTATCCCGGGTGTAGGACATTCCCACGTCCCGGGTGTAGGACATTCCCACGTCCCGGGTGTAGGACATTCCCGTATCCCGGGTGTAGGACATTCCCGTATCCCGGGTGCAGGACATTCCCGTATCCCGGGTGTAGGACCTTCCCGTATCCCGGGTGTAGGACATTCCCGTATCCCGGGTGTAGGACCTTCCCGTATCCCGGGTGCAGGACATTCCCATATCCCGGGTGTAGGACATTCCCACGTCCCGGGTGTAGGACATTCCCGTATCCCGGATATAGGACATTCCCGTATCCCAGGTGTAGGACATTCCCACGTCCCGGGTGTAGGACATTCCCGTATCCCAGGTGTAGGACATTCCCGTATCCCGGGTGTAGGACATTCCCGTATCCCGGGTGTAGGACATTCCCGTATCCCGGATATAGGACATTCCCATATCCCGGGTGTAGGACATTCCCACGTCCCGGGTGTAGGACATTCCCGTATCCCGGGTGTAGGACATTCCCACGTCCCGGGTGTAGGACATTCCCGTATCCCGGGTGTAGGACATTCCCACGTCCCGGGTGTAGGACATTCCCACGTCCCGGGTGTAGGACATTCCCGTATCCCGGGTGTAGGACATTCCCGTATCCCGGGTGCAGGACATTCCCGTATCCCGGGTGTAGGACATTCCCGTATCCCGGGTGTAGGACATTCCCGTATCCCGGGTGTAGGACATTCCCATATCCCGGGTGTAGGACATTCCCGTATCCCGGGTGTAGGACATTCCCGTATCCCGGGTGTAGGACATTCCCGTATCCCGGGTGCAGGACATTCCCGTATCCTGGTGTAGGACATTCCCATATCCCGGGTGTAGGACATTCCCATATCCCGGGTGTAGGACATTCCCACGTCCCGGGTGTAGGACATTCCCGTATCCCGGGTGTAGGACATTCCCGTATCCCGGGTGCAGGACATTCCCGTATCCCGGGTGTAGGACCTTCCCGTATCCCGGGTGTAGGACATTCCCGTATCCCGGGTGTAGGACCTTCCCGTATCCCGGGTGCAGGACATTCCCGTATCCTGGTGTAGGACATTCCCGTATCCCGGGTGTAGGACATTCCCATATCCCGGGTGTAGGACATTCCCGTATCCCGGGTGTAGGACATTCCCGTATCCCGGGTGTAGGACATTCCCGTATCCCGGGTGCAGGACATTCCCGTATCCTGGTGTAGGACATTCCCGTATCCCGGGTGTAGGACATTCCCACGTCCCGGGTGTAGGACATTCCCACGTCCCGGGTGTAGGACATTCCCGTATCCCGGGTGTAGGACATTCCCGTATCCCGGGTGCAGGACATTCCCGTATCCCGGGTGTAGGACCTTCCCGTATCCCGGGTGTAGGACATTCCCGTATCCCGGGTGTAGGACATTCCCGTATCCCGGGTGTAGGACATTCCCATATCCCGGGTGTAGGACATTCCCGTATCCCGGGTGTAGGACATTCCCGTATCCCGGGTGTAGGACCTTCCCGTATCCCGGGTGTAGGACATTCCCGTATCCTGGTGTAGGACATTCCCGTATCCCGGGTGTAGGACATTCCCATATCCCGGGTGTAGGACATTCCCGTATCCCGGGTGTAGGACATTCCCGTATCCCGGGTGTAGGACATTCCCGTATCCCGGGTGCAGGACATTCCCGTATCCCGGGTGTAGGACATTCCCGTATCCCGGGTGTAGGACATTCCCGTATCCCGGGTGTAGGACATTCCCGTATCCCGGGTGCAGGACATTCCCGTATCCTGGTGTAGGACATTCCCGTATCCCGGGTGTAGGACATTCCCGTATCCCGGGTGTAGGACATTCCCACGTCCCGGGTGTAGGACATTCCCGTATCCCGGGTGTAGGACATTCCCGTATCCCGGGTGTAGGACATTCCCGTATCCCGGGTGTAGGACATTCCCACGTCCCGGGTGTAGGACATTCCCGTATCCCGGGTGTAGGACATGCCCGTATCCCGGGTGTAGGACATTCCCGTATCCCGGGTGTAGGACATTCCCGTATCCTGGTGTAGGACATTCCCGTATCCCGGGTGTAGGACATTCCCGTATCCCGGGTGTAGGACATTCCCGTATCCCGGGTGTAGGACATTCCCGTATCCCGGGTGTAGGACATTCCCGTATCCCGGGTGTAGGACATTCCCGTATCCCGGGTGTAGGACATTCCCATATCCCGGGTGTAGGACATTCCCATATCCCGGGTGTAGGACATTCCCGTATCCCGGGTGTAGGACATTCCCGTATCCCGGGTGTAGGACATTCCCATATCCCGGGTGTAGGACATTCCCGTATCCCCGTATCCCGGGCTGGCCCGCAGTGCCCGGTGCAATGGCGCCATCTGCTGGCTGCCGTGCCCAACGGCAGCCGGTCACGGCCCCGCTGCGGGATGGACACGGCGCCGTGGCTCCCCAAAAACAGCCAAAAACAGGAAAAGACACCAAAAAACCACAACAAAACCCTAAAGGAGAGCCCCGGGAATACCCCAGCACCAAGGCCAGCCAGGCTCAGAGCAATTACAAATTGCAAACCGCAAATTCTACCCACTCAGTCAGAGCCAGGATTGAAGCTATGGGGACAGAGACGCTAAGGGGTTTATATAGCTCTGGCTAAGCCAGTCGGTTTCTCACAGAGACAAACTGTCCAAGACAAGGTTTTCTTACTGGAGTTCATGGACGCTTTTGCAGTTTGCTAAGTGATACAAACACCCAAGTACTCTCAACAAAAATATCTGAAAGATACAAATGAGAAGCCTGATACGAGCCTAAAAGTTATGTGACATTAATCAGGTGGGAAGGGCTGTTTACCAAGAGTCAGCCTTTTTACGCCTACAGGATTTGTGTTTTCAAGCCACAATTCAAACATTTCTTTACGTGAAATATTACATATTCATATATTCAAGTGACGTCAAGTGCTGAGGCTTTTTAAAAGAGGAAAAAAATTCCTTCACAATCACAAAAACAGAAGAGTTTTTAATATCCATTTGTTTTAAAAAGCAGGACAAGGGAAACTAAGTGTGCTCTTTTACATGAGTTTAAAATTATCCATCCTTGGCCCCACAAATTCAAGAAAGCCTTTCAACTTGTTCTCCATAAGCATCAAAATAACTATACTTCACAGTTGTTTTTTAAAGAAGTTTGTAGCATTTCTTTATTTGTTGGACTGTCAGCACACAACGTTCATCCAGCAGCAGGCAAATACATTAGTAGAAGACGGCAAAATTAGAGAGTCATGGAGAATTGAGAACTCAGCAGCTGTTTCCCCTTGAATTATCTACTTAGGAGTCCCTTCTCTGCATGCTTGACATGGGAACAAAAGAGGCTGCCGTCCCTCCTCCCAGCCGTGGCTGACAGCCTATGACAGACTATCTGGCAAGATGCAGATCCATTACTGGCTTACTGGGAAGACTCAGGAGACATCTATGATGCCACTTTCAGGCAGGGCCCTACACCTGCTAAAAGGCTGGATAATTCCCACTCGGGCTCTTTGGCGAAATGCCCTCTTGGGGTTTCTCTGTGTTTTATTTAGCATTTTCATGTCAAGTTGCTTCAAGTGACTGTACAAGGACATGAAGCATATCTCTGTCCCTTGAGGGACACATCTCCTGAGATCACCATTCAGGGCCCTTCAATCTGTCCTGTCTTTCATATACAGCTCATCTCTCAGCTGGTTATGATGGGTAAGCTATTTTGGCACTTTCTGCCTCTGATCTGGACAACCCTGGAGTACGCATGAGTTAACTTTCTGCAGCTCTACATCCTGATTGACACTGTGTTGCATCAACTGGATCCTCCCCTCGAGGTATGGAAGCCTTGTCGCATGTTGACAGACCCTATTGTTCCACAGAATAACCTGGGTTTTTTTCTGAAAAAGAAGCTTTGTCTCGGCCAACATAATTAACATGAGCAATGGCCTTTCTGGGCAAAAATCAAAGGTTTTCCAAAGTTGCAAAGTCATCTAAAGTAATTTTCTGCTCTTAGCTTTGAAATTGGAAGAATAGACTTTTATGTGAATTGTTATTTTGTTGTTTGCAAGAATATAAAATAAACTGGGCCAAGCACTAAGGCTGCTCAAGGATGACCATGCACTTGAGAAGAGAAAGGGAACAAAAAAAAAAAAAAAAAAAAAAAGCATGAAAAAAATTCATCATTAGAAACCAGAGTAGATTACAGAGTTCACAGAAATCACCAACTATTCAACAGAGCCAAATTAGGACTGCTTTTAACTTTTAACCATCTGACAGACTTGCATACAGAAAACAGAGATATATTTTGCATTGCACAGCCCATTTAGCCCAGTGATGGTGTTCGGCCTCTGCAGCAGAAATGACATCTTTTGACAAGGAATATGAATTGAAGGAATCTTTCCTGTCCACCCAGATGCCAACAGTCCTGGTTGAGCCGAGAGCCAAACACTGGGCGGTAAAATAACCTGCAAAGGGTCACCACCTGGCAAAGGTGGGCTGCCATCGTATTCACACCTGAAAACCAGATAGAATCGTATGTGATGTGCCAGAAAATAAGGATTCTGCTTCTGTTGATATATTTACACCCAGAAGAGCACAAAAAAGGTAGACAAGAGCAAAGTAAACTAGACAGGCATCTGTTGGGGGTTGAGTTTTCCTGTGGAATTTTTCCCCCCCATAAGTTGCTAGGAGACTAAATACTGATAGTTAAAAGGTGCTCAACCCGGACAAAGGAAGTTGATCACTTAGTTTTGAGGGAGGGAAAAGGCTCCCGGGAGCTAAGGGTGGGGGGCTCGCTGCTCTCGTGGTTTGTTTTTTTTTTTTTTCCGGGGAGGACGGTCAAATGACTGGTAGCTGCGTAAAGTCCACGGTTAACGGAGGAGTCTGGTCCTGGGAATTCTATCATCTGTTAGAGCGCCCAGGAATTCGGAGTTTCTTCGCTGTCCTGCTGGATTTTGGGTCAGCCCGGGTCCCGCCGCTGCGGCTTCTCCGGCACTGCCACCTCTGCCTGCCGAGGACACCCCCTGCCTGCGGAGGACAGTCCACCGCGCCCGGCTTCCAGCCATCAGCGCCGGAGCTTCCACCGTGTGCCCTCGGGGTTCTTGGTTCTGTTCTACTATTGTTATAATTGCTGTTGTTTTTTTGTCTGTCCTGTTATATTTACTAGTAAAGAACTGTTATTCCTTTCCCCATAGCTCTGACTGAAAAGTTTTTTCTTAATCTTCCAAATTATAATAACACGGAGGGAAGGATTTGAATTCCCCATTCCTAGAGAAGCCTGCCTCTCCCTAGCAGACACCTGTCTTTTGACAGCATCCTACACTAACAATGACTTGAGAGATACACTGAGTTGAGGGGTTTTAGGTGCAGCTACATAATCACACAAAACCACTGCATATTAATATTAGTTACCTGAGCTGTTTGTTATTAGTGTCTTAAAGGGTTTCAACCTTGCCACCAGGGAGGGATTCAGACAGATAAGTCAAATGTCTGGACCCAAGTTTCCAGAAATATTTCTGATTTTGATTTGAGCAATTTTTAGATATTCCTTTATGGGGACTTGATAAGGTCTCAAATATTCAACAAAAAAAGAGACCCAAGAAAAACAAACAAACAAAACAAAACAACACAACAACAAAACACTATAGATGTATATACAATCACAATCAGAGATTACTTAAATTATTTGTTTCTACAGTTATCTCAGCATACAATTTTGCCGAGACTAACTGATGGTAAGGTTTAAACATCCTGAAACATATAGTCCCAGCAAATGGACCCTGTTAAAACTTGTTTTAGACAATTCAAACCAAATAATCCCGGTCTACCTAATTTCTTAGAGCCAACAGGGAAGGCTGAAATTCCCCTCTGGCCTGCATGTCCTACCATCTCCTCTAAAGATTCACCCCAAATACATCTTGCCTTCTTTCTGCCTTTCCTTTGTCTCCGTGCTCATGTTCAGATGAAATGTCAGTCTCCTATTTTAAACCACAGTTTATGCAAGATGAACCTTCCCATTCACTACACAGCACTTAAAAGGACAGACTCTTAAGAGGATTCCAGGTTCTCGTCCTAGTTGCCCCTCTTTTGCCCCCCTCTTCCTTATTTAATCGAGTCTGTAAAAAGAAAGTTCACAAAGTGATAACTATGTTCATTTTGGTCACACTCCACCCAACCATATGCTGTTGTTTTTTAGCACACATGGAATTTTTGCACGCTAGCAATATGTTGGAGCTTTTTGGGCTTTATGTGCTGAAATTAAATTACTTCTGGTGTGAAAACTAAAACCACCTCCAGCAACATGCAAGAATTTCTGAAGTGGTTGCAGATTCCACAATATTTTGGGTGTGGAAGAGAGGAGGTGTATCTCTTTTTTCCTGCTTCCTTAAATCAGCTTAAAACACAGAGGTACTTCAGCTACCTCGCTTATAGGACACATCTATATAGCACATTGCAGTGTGGCAGGAGCATGGTGCTGTTCTGGGAAAAATTATTTCTCTTGAAATCAAGCAAAGACAAAGCAGTAACATAGCAACATATAACTCAACATTGTTTGATTAAAACGTACTAGCAGAAAACACGGACAGCTACAAGTTGTTTATTCAAACCTCCTGAATTCCTTGTTTTGCATGAATTAGGTAATGCTTGATGAAAGCATCAAAAGAAAACATGGAGGTTTCAGCAAATCAGCTAGAGCTTGAACATATCCTTACATAATCCAAAGAAAGAGGAAGCAGAACTAGTACTGCAGTTCACTCCTTCAGACACCAAGTTTCCAGTAGCAAAAGATGAATAAGTTATTGCTTGTTGCAAATTGGGTGCTACGTTTGTCTTAAAGATATAAATTTCTCTTCAGACCTAGAATCCATAAAATTACATTTAAGTGGGTTTTTTTAAATGTATTTTACATACACTGACAAGAGAAAAACCTTAATTATGGATCAGCTTCTACTGGGCAGCCACATATAAAATATATTTGATTATTCCATTTAAAAATTCTAAACATAGTTGTACCATATTCAGATAACTTAGTCCTTATAGCTCAAAGTACACACACCTAAGAATTTTATAAACTTTGTTGTACTCATCCACTGTGGAGATGCATTTAACAAGTACTCTAGGAGAGAAAAAAAAAGAGCTTCCAGTTTTCTAAGACAATTAGGTATGGACCAGTCTTTCCTCAAGGTAAGGCACATTTCAGTGGAAGGTTGACACAGAGCTCAGATTTTGAGACAAACAAACACAACAGAGAAAAAACAACTGAGCTTCACAAGGATGCAGTCCCTCACTTTTGAGTTCATTCATCTTGAGTTTCACAGGAGCATCCCTCACTTGTCACCATAAGGTTTCCCTTTCCTTTCGTCCCCCTCCATCTTTGATTCCCACGTCCACCAAAACCAGCAGCTTGATATTGCCACCAAAAGAGGCTTGAAACATTTCCCCAGCCTCTCCCACCTGAAAAACAGCAAACCTACTTATTAAATAATCCTTCGGAATAAAAGAAAATATATTCCTTTCCCCTTCTCTCAGAGTCCTCTCTGAATAATGAGCTGCTCGATGAAATATGGATTTCTACTTCAGTAAATGTAATATGGATTTCTATATTTTCCTTGCTTGTCTTGTCCTGCTGGATACACAAAATCTAACTTCTCTAGTTTCTGTTCTTTCACCATGTGAGACCCACAGCAAGCTAAGCCGCTGCTTAATCTCTTATTTTCTTTGATTGTGATGGTCCCTGTCTTCCCTTTAGTTGGTCAATTTCTCCTACATCATATAGCTTGCTTCATATACCTAAAGGTGTCTGAGATTTAGTTTATGTAGCAGTATTCTTGACCCAGCCAAAACCTGGGGTCCTGCTACACTGTCTTTCCTGTGTTCAGTGACAGCCTTTCTGACATCAGATATCACAGAACTGACCCACAGGCACTATAAATGAGATTTCCATTCTGCTCACAAACACAACAGAGCTCTCCCCAAAAGCCAGACAGATTGCAAGGAGTCGGAACCAGTGTGTTTACAAATTACCACCACTATATTGCTATTTATTTAAAAAAATGTTCTTCTTGCATAGTTGTTTTTTTCTGATTTAATGATATACCACATTATAAATAGAATTTTTTAAAATCACAAATGGGAACCGCCTTGAAATAATCTGAACAAGGACAGTTCAAAAATCCTAAAAGCCTGTATCTAGAACCAAACTGTATGTTTGGTTCAGTAAGCAACAACACACAAACCCAAATCTTTGGTACTGCTGGCATTGTACCATTTAAAGAATTACCAACAAAGGAATATATTTCACGGGAACTTCCAATAGAAATTCCAAGCTCAATCTCATATTCACTGCATGTGGATTTATTTTGTCTTTCTACAAGATCAAGCACTGAAGTAATCCTTGACTGAACACTCTCAAAAACGTGTATTTTAAGATGGGAATGCTTGCACTTCAATGACAGTAGAATTAAGAACTACTTCCAGTCACATTTCCAGATGTCACACTGAGCAAAAAAAAAAAAAAATACAGACTCATTTGCAGTTTGTAGACAAACCATGAACTGATAAAAAGGAAAAAAGAGGGAGGCGAAGTGTATCTTTTGGGACTTATTCAATGAAACTGCTTAGGGTAGATAAGGGGAAGTATCATTTTCATGAGCTCTGAAAAATGCAATATGTTCCAGGTAAAACTTCCATCACCCTCTGTGTAGTGTGATTTCTTTTTTAAGAAGGCAAATAAACACCTTCCTCCCCCAAAAAAACTTTAAACTAAAGCTTCTTCCCAGAAGCTCAGATATGCTTTGTTTAAGCTTTAACCATATACAGCTACGTATTTTTTAGCCCCCAGACTCTCGACATCCTCTTCTAGTATTCCTTCAGCATCAGGATCCAGCAGGCAGCGGCACATGACTCAGGGCAGGTTGGTAACACCTGCTTAGGAAGGTTGGGGAAATTGTGGCATCCTGTTCCGTTTCCAGGAAAACCCAAGCATGGGTCTGAAGTGTTTTGCAGACCCTGAGACATTACTTTATGGGATTCTAAATATAAATGTTTATTATGATTTCTAGTTTCAAACAAGCAGCATTCTGCACTGGCGCGTTACGGAGCCAAAGGAAGGCCTACTGACGATATGGCGTGATATCTTTCCTCTATTTGAATGTTCAGAACTACCTTTGGACAATTAGACATAAGACTATATTTCCTAAATTTGCATAAAATGAGAATCACACAGATGGACAACACATGCTTCCCATAAGTCCAGTGTGAAAATTACTCTATCACTTGTCGTTGTACCCAATCTTTCCACATTTCTGGCAATTCACATCTTAAACAAACAAGAATTGTGACAAGCAAAACAGATGGTCTCTCCTCCTCCTTCCTAAAAAGTTCCAAAGGCACATTTCCCAAAATTCTTGCTTTATAATGGTTCTGTTCTACTTGTCACAGCAGTTTTGAAAGAAGTTTCAGTAATACACAAATAGCAGGCCTAAGCTTCTTTTACACCAAGGTCCTGGAAAACTGGCCCAGGATTGCAGAGATCCACAGAGGCAACGAGCTAAAGCCCACAGATCTTCTAGGTGAATTTAAAGAGATGACAGTCAAGCTGTTTAAAACAGCCTTGCTATTCAAAGGCTAAAAGGCAGATTCTGTTTCCTTCTCCGCTTATAAACTAGACTATTAATTGATGGTTGGCCTTGGGTCATTATTCAGCATGTGGCAGCTTTATCAAACCTACACATTTGCTAAGGAAAAAAATGTCCTGTAGCAAAGGGCAATCAGTGGTGCAGGAGCCTCTTCATTGTGGATGTTGACAATGGATACAGAGCCAAGAACGCCTGTGCCTCCCATTGCAGCCTCTCTGCATAGCAACATTCTCATTTCCAGAAGTATAATTACTCCACAAAACTGAAAGTTTGCACGACCTTTGCCTTTCAACAAATGCTTCGTAGCAGAAGATTGAAGGCAAAAAGCAAGGAGATTCCTGGGAACATCATAAATTTGCCATATTACCTCATGGTGACCAAAACTGCATATGCAGGAGCACCTTCTCTAAGTCCAAAAGCTCCACATCCTTCCTGATAAGTGTGCAGGAATCTGCATGAATTGAGGGACCCAAGGACATTGCACAGAGAAAGAACAGCACAGGCCAAGTTCTTTAAAACTAATCGCCGCAGTCTGGCAAATTTTTGGCATGCAGCCACTCCCAGCAGCCATTCAAAAGTGCCAGGTGGCTCCATCTTGCCAGCGAGATAATTTGGCAGAGATTTTGCAATGAAGCAATTCAAAGTGAAAATCATCTGCCCTTTCCAAACAGAACTGTCTCAAACACTTGATTAGATTTCAATCCAAAGTAGTTTTCTGTTCAAATTAACTTACTGCAAGATAAGCCCTTTTTGTCCTGATCTGTCTGGCTGATTGTGCCCCATAACAAATAGTGGTAGCTTTGCTCAGAAGTGGCTTCTATTACGGAAACTGGAAGGATGCATTGTGCTCTCACTACTTCTGAAGCAGGAACTTCATAGTAATAAAAACTCTTGTGAGACACAATGCACATCCGCCCGCACCTTAATAGCATCTCACCTTCAACAGCAAGACTTAATAAGAGAAATAAAATAATCCTGGCTGCTAAGGGTAAGCAGAGGTTGTTGAGAGGCTGTTAAGACCTTTTTTTGTTTGTTTGTTTTTAAAATATTGAATAGTCAAAACTGGACCTGAGATAATTTGATAAACTCCCTGATCTCAGAATGAATTCCAATCTTGAAACTGCTCTAAGATCTTATTTATATGGAGTTTAAAATAAAATAATTTTATTCCCAAGTTAAAGAGAATTTCTTGATTTTATTTATATCACAAAGAATTTTAAAGTTTAAAAAAACAACATCTAAGCACATTTTAATTGACCTGCTGCTAATTACTTTTGTTTTTCTGGAGAAGATTTTGGTATGCCACAGTACCTCAGTATCAGAGATTTACATGGCTTTTATCACAAAGCAAAAAGGAATAAGTGGCTCAACACCATTGTCATATTTTTCACAATTACTGCAATACTGAAAAAACCATTTTCATAGGTACTTAAAGACCAGTAGGGAGCTCTCTAGGCTTGTTCTCTCGCAAAGCAGTTTGTCGAGTTTTTTCCTAGTGATTCATCCACCAAACTCACCCGAGCTTTAGATGTAGCAATTTTCATCCATTTTGACTTGCGCTTTTCAAGGAGAAGTGTTAACTTCTGTCAAGCCTCCAGGCAATAAAGCTGCCTTTTTAAGCTCTCCTTTGAGATCTCTTCAAAACAGTCCGCAGAGACCGACAGTGTCCTGTCTAAATTGATTAGAGCTTATTGCGCTCACTGTTTCAACTGTTTGCCCTCCTGTCTCCCAAGAGCTACCTCTGCTTGCAGACCCAGACAAACCTGCAGAGAGCAGCAGAACTTCTAGCCAGATGTGACCTTTAAGGGATGGAAGAGCAAGGGAAGGAGATTCTCTCTACCACCTGTTTCGGTGTGCCACCCTCTGGACAGTGGTCTGAATTGCCTTTTTCAGACCACCAAAATCTTGAGATGAATAAAGCTCAGTGGGACCCAGCAGGTTGCAAACTCGAACCAAAAGCCACCTGCATCTGTGTAATTCTGAGTCCTTAGTACAAGCAGGAGCAAAATGCAAGTTTCCTATTATTATCTCTGTAGCCCATTCTGAAAACACACTGGATCTTGTGACATCAGGCATTTCAATTCATTTTCAGATATTAAAAGTGTATGTAATCTGCTTCTACCTTTGGACTTCTTGTTTGTACCTGTTACAACCAGAGACGTGAACTGCAGCACTACTCAAGTAAGAAGATGTGCTAATAAGCAAGGCCTTCACCATTAAAGCCCTGTTCCTGTCTAATTAAATTTTCAGTTATTTTGTTCATTGTAAGGCTTACATTTTGCCTCAGCTGCTCTCCTTTTCTTGAAGGAAGAAAAAAAAGCTAGATAGTGCTTGCGACAGTCTCCTTGTGGGGACTGCAGAAGGTATTTTGAAGTCTACCTTGCACTGTGGAAGAATCTATTACAAAGAGTACCAAGACAAAATGTAAACTGTGTCATGGAGCAGACAGCCACAAAATCATGTGAATGAAGTAAGCACATTGAGCCTCCATGTGGGCAGCAGACAATATGCAAAATTATTCTCACTAGGGAGACAAATCTGCAGTCCAGCATTTCTCTCTGTCCTCTCCTACTACCTTAAAGCCTTAAACTCAAAAGATTGATTTTAACTACTTACTACAGTGTTCCCAGGCCAGGTCAGACTATTCTATTTTTGAGTGAAAACTTTTGGTTTTGTTATTAGATCTTCATAATGGCATCTTACTCATACTTCTTGGAAACAATGTTCCTCCTTGGGCTATTTTGTAAATGATCCGATTACAAAGGACTGAATTGTGATGAAAGTGTTTCATAAACCAGTTTAAAATTGAAAGTTGCATTTCTAAAAGAAACCTAGCTACTGTTTCATAGACGAAAAGGGAAAAAGAAGAGAGCACACTACTGAGGAAAGCATTGTCAGAAACATTTGTTCTCAGTGGACAGTGAATTGACCAACACCCTGTTCTCAGGAAAGTAGGAGCTGCCTTTTCACAGTTGGACTATGAGATTAAAAACCATGTTAAAAGAAAAGTTTAGAAAATGAGTTAGAAAATGAGAGAAAAAAAAAACCTGTCTGTCCAAAATTTGCCCAACTCTTTTGTCTATGAGCAATGTGAGGTGAAATACTTTATTGTGTGACAGAGTACATAATGTGATATGGCCACAGAATCATATTCCAAGCTCATTTGAAGTGCAAAACAGCTGATGTGCAAACTTTTTATTCAACCTTTCTATGTACCTCCTTTCAAGGGATGGCTCAGACTTTATTTGCAGTGTCACAGATCAATGTTATATCAAGTATGAAGTTATGCACTACCTCCTGGAATTTTCTGTGATGATGTCATTTCACAGCAACTGATGTCATTTCTACAGTCATCGTGAATTTCTCTCTCTAGTATGCCTGAGAAATGAGAGCAGAGACATTTTGCAGAAGGGAAGGAAGCTGAGTCACAGAGACATTTATTTGAATTCAGTTTAGTTGATTGCCTCTCAAGTGATTTTCCAAAAAGTGTTTAACTCTTTACACCATTATGTAGCAAACTAGGAAAAAAAAAAATAATATGCATAACTCTGGCAGAATAGCATCTTAGCTCTGTAGCAAAAAATAGAGATTCTACCTAGTTCTGAGGTAATTTTACAAAAAAAAAAAAAAAATTTAAGCGGCCAATAGCAAGACTTCTAAACAGCCATTAGGTTGCAAAGGCAACGCTGATTTAGGTATTTTCCTGTAGTTAAGCTTCATTGCACAGAACTATGGTTTTTTTCTTCTGTACAAGTTGAAACAAAGCTGTGGATTTTACATCCACTGTAGACACACGTAACAATTATGTCCCCTAGCTCTGTACCCCCTATTTCTGCTCTGTGTCACCTGAGATTCTCTCTCTGCTCCCAGCCACATTGTCATTGACATCTCTGCTGTGAGTTAGCTCAGATTTTGAGTCCTTACCAATTCTTCCACATTTTTTCTGCCTTTCTGTTTCTTCTGCAACCCAGTGTGAGAGACCCCTCTTTTTATCATGGACATACATTATGAAAAAACACCAAGAGAGCAAGACACGTGTGTAAGTTCAGCAGATAGGATCAGCCAAAGGTTGGAGACTTACAATGGAAAGTGTTGGAGAAGCTGAAGCAGACAGCTACTTCAGTAGCAGCTCTGTTCGGCTGCAGTGGTGGCTGCCTCGCCTCAGCTGTGTCCTTTCATTTTAGCACAACCATGACATTTGTCTCACTGATACCGAGCTCTTGCCTCAGTTACATCTCTGGCAATGGATTCCCCGAGGTAAGAACGGTAGCACCATAAGGCTGGGCCTATCCGTCAATGTTACATCTGCAATAGCTAAAAGTTGAGAGGAATAGGAAACTGAATGAGCTAACAAAGGAGTTGCTGCTTTGTTTGAATTGTGTCTCCACCAAGAGAGTACTCAAAGCCCTCACCAAGGCTGTCTAGCACAGCTACACACACCCTCAGCACATAACAGAGACAGACATGGGGGCATCCTCCTCTCACAGTCACAGGTAATAAACCCCAGAATAATCCTGAGAAGCGATTTAGGGTGATATCTATCCTCTGTCTTTGAGGAAGAACAAACAGTATGTAACAGAGACATCATGAACAGGGCTTTAGCTGCCCACACAAATTCTTATCAGTAAAATACAACTTTCTGCAAAGCTGCGCCACCAGTAACAAATATAGCAAGGCATTTGTTGTGTGTGCTGTAAAGCTTTCTTTTTAGCAAGCCCAAATTTGTTCTTTTTCTGTCTTAGAGATGGAATTTAATCTATCAAACAATCGGGATCGTTTCTTCTGGTTAAAGCAGAGCTAGGAAGATCTGCCACAACTTTTTTTTTTTAACAAAAAGGTTCTGCAGAGGGAAAGGGGTGAAGCAAAAAGGTAAAAAATGTCAAAAGATTATTCAGTGTCTGACACTCAGTGGTCAATATCTAGTACTGCAGCTACAGAAATCAGAACCACGTCAAAAGTGACCCAGCTCAGAAGTGACCCCATTCAATGCATCAATAGAAATAGTAAAGGACACGTCATCTCCCATGTTTTATTAGTATGTGCTTTTAAGCCATGGGATCAATGCAGTGAGAATTAAAAAGTGTTTAAATTGCAGATATTTGAGTCTGAAAAGAAGGCACAAAATCCAAGGGCACTAATTTAGTTGCTTCATAATCAATGAGATAATTTCTATTTGATCATTAGCTACAGAAAACAGATAGATTTTGCTTTCTGCATTTCCGTGTCTTTAAAAATACCAGCCACACTACTGGCATATTTTAATGATATTTAACAGCAGTTTAAGCTTATCACTTTGGAAAATTTTAGAAAAAAATACAAAAATGCAAATTTAATCCCCTGAAAAAAATTATTCACAAGTAATCTCTGAATTAATCTTATTTCAAAATAAATCATTAAATCAAAGTAAATAGATACAGCTAAAAGTTTCTAATAAATTTCACAAAGATATATAACTTGCTCCCGGAGAAATCACCTTATATTGCTGTAAGGTAGGCAGTGAAATCACCTATAGCATAACACAATGAAAAAAGATATTCTAAATTGGAATAATAATTTTTAAAAAGTCCTCAAAAAGGCTCTTACTGCAAATTATCAGAGACATCTAGGCTTTGCTTTGCATTTACAGACTGAAATCCAAGCCAGACTAGTGCTGAACCCCAGCCAGACGTGGAAAGTTGAGCCCATCATGTCCTGAGAGTATTGGCTGCACTGCCACACTAGCCAGAAAAAGTGGTGAGACACAAACACTCCAGCCCAGGAAGTAGCCTTAGCTGGGGTGGAAGAACCTGCAGAAATGCAGGTTTAATCCTGCAGATTAAAGGACTCATTAACTACTCCAAGAGAATGGCAACACAAAAAAGTCCATACCTTCTTGCATCCCATTTCATTTAGGGGATAGGAGTTATCCAAAAAACAAGAGTTTGTTACTTTATAAAGGAGACTTAGGTAAATTCTTATAAAATCCTTTTGCTTAGCAAAAGACAAGGTTTTAGCAGAGTTGTATGATGTTGTCCAGGGGAGACATCCCAATAAAGACATAAGAGATGTCAAACGGTAACTCAAAATCAGAGATGAGCTTTGTCCTTCACTCATTGAGTTTACAGACCAGAATATTCTAGATTACATTCAGAGCACTGATGGCTTGGTTATGAAAGCCAGCCACGTGTGCTGGAAATAATTCTGTGTATCTTTCCAAAAATTCCACTTCTTTGCACAACAAGAACTTTATTATCCCAGATATAAAGGTGAACATGCAGGGTATTTTTGGCAAAAACAAATATGCTGTCTTGAACCCAGAATAATTTGCAGACAAGCCTTGACCTAAGAAAGAGAAAATATGCAACCTCAATATTAGAGAGCATAGGATGGTCATTCCGTCAAAAAAGAATCCTCACATTCACAGGCCCTGGTCTTCCTGGATATCCCATTTTCTGTTGAAAGGCCAACACAGCGGTGCACAAGCAATCCAGGAGGTTTCTGAAAGGCATTGATAGTAACTTCCTGAAACAGGTGATCCCAGAGCCAAAAAGGGGATTTGCTCTGCTGCATCTCATGCTTACAAACAAGAGAGAGCTTGCTCAACATGTGAAGCTTGGGAGCAGCTTTGGCCGCAGTGATCACAGGGTGCTGACGTTCAGGATCCTGAGGGGAGGAAGCAACACAAATAGAAGAATTCCCAGCCCTGGACCTCAGAAGAGCAGCCTAGAACCTCTTCAGGAAACTGCTTTGATAATCCCAGGGGATAAAACTCCGGAGAGGAGAGAGGTCCAGGTGTACTTGTTGATTTTGGTGGACCACAACCTACAGGTTTGGAAATTATCACAGTTATTATTTCCATGGTTGGGAGTTCAAACAAAAGTGGCAAAAGACCTGCATGGTTGAACAAGGAGATTCTGATTAAACTCAGGCTCAAAAAAGAAACATGCAAGGTTGAAGTAGGGTAAAGTTATGCAGAAGTATATGGACACTGCCTGAGCATGTGATGGGGTTAGGAGAGCCAAAAGTCCATTGGAGTTAAATCTGCTGAAGGATGTGAATGGCAACAGAAAAAGTTTCTACAAGTACAGAAACAGCAAAAGAAGGACTGGGGAAAATGTGGGCTTGCTGCTGAATGGGGCAGGGGACCTGGTGACAAAGGAGAAGGCCAGGGTACTGAATGCCTCTTTGTCTCACCCTTTCACCCTTTCCCCAGTAAGATCAGCCTTCAGGAAACCCAGACTCCTGAGTGAAGGTCAGGAGCAAGGCAGATTTACTCTTGGTAGAGAAGGGTCAGGTTAGGGAATATTTAAACAAAGTGGAGCTTACATGGGTTCTAGCAGGGTGCACCCACAAGTTCTGAGGAACCTAGATGATGTCATGGCAAGCCCACTCTCTACTGTCTTTGAAAGGTCAAGGTGTTCAGGGAAATTCCTGAACTGGAATTCAGGACTGGAGGTGGCTCCTATCTTCCAGAAGGGCAAAAAGGAGGATCTGGGGAACTACAAGCCAGTCAGCCCCACCTCAGTCTTATGAAGGACATTTTCATTAATAGCCTTGACAACAAGACAG